>NC_087374.1:13464500-14064500 GCF_031761385.1 Necator americanus
CCAACCCTACCTTTCCTTTTCAACATTGGCTCTGATTATTTAAGTGAAAAAAGCATTACCCTGTTGGGACCTTTCTTCGTTCTTCTGATCTTGTCAATCCCTATGCTACGCATTCGTCTTCAATTTCAAATCATCCGAGGTTTATAAAGCGTCAGCACCCCATACAATTGTCTGTAAAGGGAGTTGATGTATCGGATCAGTCTCTGTGGTCTCGGGCAACGTCGGTAACAATTTGCTGACCTCAGAGGCCATAAATATTCCCAGTGCATTCTCGAACTGTCGACTACGTAGATGCAACAAGACCTCTTAGCAACTAGACCATGTCTCTCTATGTTATTAGTACTGAATGGAGAAACTATGGTAGTAAAGGTGCAAATTAACTTACGAAATACCTTAGGTACTTAGAAGAAAGGACTTGATTTTCGGACATCGCAGCTAGCTCCTGTTTGTATAGCCGCAAAACACAAAAGCGAACGAAGCGGAACGTAATACTTCGTTGAGTTTTGATAGAGTGTCCTCCTGTTCAGCGTTTTCCTCTTTGAGAGGTAACGTTCGCTCTTCTAGCAAGATGACGTCATTTTGTCCAGTTAGGTATTAGACGACAGCCTGGATATAAAGAGGGCTCTGCAGATTTTGTAGACGTGTTTCACTCATATTCTCGGCTATGGACGCAGCGTTTCCTATCTCGTTGTTGCAGATCAAACCGAGAGAAGTCAGTCGTCCACCGTAACTTCTTTACTTTCAATTCCTTCCATACGGCGTTGCCGTGAGCGGTAACAACGAGGCTGTCGTCGATGCGATCACCGAGAAGGGATTTTCGGAGGTGTGGGTTGTGGGTCTATTCCGTCCAGGGTGCTGGTGCTAGACTCGCTTACGTTGCTTCTTACGTATTCCCACCTTTAGACATTAAGGTGTAGCCCAAACCTCGCCAGTTCTTTGTCTTTAGACGCTAGCATGACGTCACCGGAGTAGAAGAGTGTTGGAGGCGCAGCCATCTGAAGATCTCTCGTTTTTAAACTTTTCCTTGATAACTTTTGAGAGTAATGAGGTGCCCTCGGACGCATCTCACCACTTACTGAAGACTACACACTAATTTAGCGTTGTTGATGCGGTATAAATACTTTCTCATCGGGCGCCTGAGTCTGAGTGAATGCACCACTAGTAGTTAGACCCAGCTCACTGTATGCAGTACTTTTGTAGTACAGAGGCGAATTAAATTTGCTTTTATAAACCATGATAGTCAGCA
The DNA here is from genome assembly GCF_031761385.1 of Necator americanus. Taxonomy (NCBI): domain Eukaryota; kingdom Metazoa; phylum Nematoda; class Chromadorea; order Rhabditida; family Ancylostomatidae; genus Necator; species Necator americanus. Next base: position 13,465,747 of record NC_087374.1, read on the forward strand.
TACAGATCTGTCAGACAGATGGGCCTACGAAGAAAGAGAAAATAAATGTGGAAAGCAAAGAAGGTACGAGCGTTCCTTCGCCCACTTTGTATGGACCTCAATGAACAAGTTCCGCAACGACTTCACGCGAGTTTTTGTGATGCATAGCAAAGCTTGGGACTGAAGATCAAGTTGTTCGGTACCGGTTCTACCCTTCCGCAGTATGTTTGAAGCGAGACATTCCAAATTTATTCTTACAGGATAGTTCGGCAACAAAGTAAACGAGAAAAGAGTAGCCACCAGTAGATTTTGCTAACACTGGATCACATTTTGGTGAAACCACCGCTTAAGCTTATGTAACTTGACATAAGGATCATCACACTGCCTCTTCTCCTATTACCTTAATCCTTCTAACTGCTGTGAAAAAAAACTTACAACGTCATATCATATTGTAAAAATGGTTTCCTCTCACGTAACGAAGACTGCATTACAAGTCCCACCACTGGTCTAACTTTTATGTCTTGTCCGAAAGATTATAAGGCTACTAAGAAACAGTTCTTTAGGACAAAAAGACCAAGATGAGCGAAGACGTAAGTGCAAATCGATTTCTTTCTACACATTCCGTCTTTTCTTTCTATCTCAAGATCTCAAACTTGTTGCACTTGATTCGTTTTAATAATACTTTCTGTTTGGCTTTTCGAAACAGTGCGAAAAATACCTTCTGGTTAGATTTTCCACTGAAGAGATTTGGAATTTAAAATTCCGACACTATATGAGCAAAATGAGTTCTACACTCGCTCGACATGTCTACTACTTACGCTAATGTACCTGAGTATGACACAGTATGTTCTGCAAACTAGAGGCAACATTTGATACACTGGGTTGAGGAAGGAGCACTTAACAAAACATTCGCCTTCTAGAACTTCTAGAACAAAACTCATCTGCAGCTGATTGTCTGCTACGGTTTCCACAAAACCATAGTTCAATGACTGTCCCGGCCTCTATCTGCGTTGTGCTCAAGGAGGACATCATCTCGACATTTACGATTTGTCGCTGGTAGCGGTGCTTCCAGTCAGGAGAAATATAGTTTGAGGCCAATCTATTTTTAGTTGGTGATAACTGATGTAGTTTTGAAACCTGTGGGAGAATATAGAGTTTCGGAAGTAAATTACGAATGTGAATGCTGCCTCGTCCAATCCTCCTAATCGTCCTCCAAAAATGGTGCGCAAAGCTACATACGTTTGTTCCATCAAGCCTGTTCAAGTAAAATCATTGAGTGGGCTGCTGAGGGAAATGGAGAGTGTACGAGAATGCCACAATCTAAGGTACCTTGCAGTAACCGAAACGATTATTACGCCGTTTTTCAGTACCATTAAATTGCATTGAGCGCAGCCACTCTCGTACTCGTAATATGTATATATATATATATATATATTCCCATAGATTTATTTTTCTTCACGATCCTTAGATGCGAACAGAAAGTTATGGGCAATCATTGTCACGATTTTGACCACCATAAAGTTGCCCTGACGTTGGTGTCCCACGAACTACGCAGCTAAGACAGCACGTCAGGGATTAGTGTTTCTGAATTTGTCATTAATGTTCTGCACCGAACCATCTCGAGGAAAACACCTCACCAGAAGAAGATTCTGCACGGTTTTTTTTTTGGATTCCCAGAAGATGATCTATTTTGAATTCATTTCTGCGGGACTCACTAGCGGACTTCAAAGTGTCAACTACTCGTTTCTGGAAGTAATCCGACGTTATTAACCAGAAACGCACATAGCGCGACGGTGTCTGTCAACTTCACGACAATGTCCTTCCTCGTGCTGTGAAGCTGGCATATAAGAAAATTCCCAAACTAGGAAGAGAAATGCCCTGAAGCATTACCCTCGCGAAAAGAACTTGAACGGTAAGTAATAACTGGAAACTGCGTGCGGAAGTTTCTGTGTGAGTGAGTGGGTGTTGTGAGTGTTCCGAGTGAGTGAATGAATGTATGTAACCGAACTTCAGAATGCAGTGAGACTACCCAGCGGCATCAGATATGTTCGTCGGCGCGAGTTCTTTCTTAAGGATACCAAAACACACAACCGGCTGCTTGAAGGCAGCGTATCACGAAAGTGACGCAGGACGGAAATCCCAAGGAATCCGTAGAGTTGTACATTACAGAACCCAGCGTGGGCTCGCTCAATTCTCCTAGCCGTCTTAAAAAAAACCGCGTGGGAAATGCGTTTTTTTTTTCAACGAAGTGCGAGAGAACACTTTCTCTTCGAACTTCAGAATGCAGTGAGACTACCCCAACGGCATCAGGTATGGTCGTCGGCGCAAGTTCTTTCTTAAGGAAATCAAACCTTAAGTCAATCAAATCACTTTCTCTTGTAAACGCTCCGGGCTCCTCAGCGGTTTTACTTAAATAGACTAGTGAGAATCCACCATTGATCTTCGACCCCTCGCTAGTGGAGGTGCACAGGGTAGTGCATTCCAACTTACCTCGCAGGAAAAAATACCTTCTTTCATGCCGTGCTAACGATGATCAGCAGAAGTTGAGTAGAGCTACGTTGAGTTCCGTAATCTGCAAGCCGAGCTCTACTGGTTTTGATTCTACGTCAGTTTGGTGATTCGCTGCCTTTAAACAGTATCTGACAGTTCTTGGCGTAAAACCTCATTAGTAGGAATATGATGTACACCTCATTTCACTTTGGCACATCATTCTTTGCTAACTGTTGAAGAAAAACTCATGCTCCAAATAACATTTTCGAATTGTAGTGGTATCAAAGGAATACAGATGTAAAATCAAGTTTGAATACTTTCCAGATGTAGTGCTGACGCGTTTATTAGGGTGTTCGAAAAGTATCTGCCAAATACGGCGAAATTTCAAAACAACACAACTTTTTAACAACATTTTATTATTCGACGAAATAATCTCCATCAACATCGACAACCTTCTCCCAACTTCTCACAAGATCACGGATTCCTTTGGCGTAGAATTACGGGGGCGAAGAAGGTCCGAAGGTCATTTTCGAGGCGTCACGATCATCGTAGCGCCTCTCTTTCAGGTGATGCTGAGTCGATCGGAAGAAGTGGTAGTCGCTTGGGGCCACGCCCGGTCTGTACGGTTGATGCGGTAGAACTCCCCATCCGAGCTCGAGAAGTTTCTGGGAGGTCTTCTTCGCGTTATCGTGCAGCAGGCAAACGTTGTCGAGCTTCGGGTGCTCTTGCGGATTTTGTCGGCCAGTCTTTGCAGTTGAGCGCAGAAGACCTCGGTAGTAACTGTCGTGTTGTCCGGCAGCAGTTCGAAACGGTAGATTACATGAACTCCCCACCTCAGCATGACCTTCTTATCATGGACTTCACCTTCCACGAAAGGATTTTCATTTCATTTCCGGCATTTCATCGCCATCGCAGCGGGTGTGGTTGACGTGGAGGACCAATATTTCATCTCCAGTGACAATGGTGTCCAGTTATTCGAATATGAGGCCTCTGAAGAGCAGCTGAGTGCAGATGTCCAGGCGTCTTTGGCGGTTGCAGTGGGAGCCACTGACCGAGCTTTTTCATCATTCCGAGAGATCGCAGCCCACTGCTCACGGCGGAAGCGAACAGCCAAGACTGGCGGCAAAATACCGCGCACCTTCACATGGATGCTGCTCCGCCAGATTCTTTAGCTCGTCGAACGTTATTGCAGTCGGTCGACCAGGGCGAGGCTCATTTTCGAGTTTTTTGTTCCCGGCTTTGAAGCGCTGGAACCATGCGCGCACAGACCGCTCAGAAGGGGCTTTAGTGCCGAATACTTGACTTAAGTTTCTATGAGCTTCAGCAGCGGGGTGGCCAGATTCCAACCCGTAAAGGAGTACGTGTCGAATATGGGTGGAATGTTCGGCCATTATAGTATGAAATAGGCAAGGAAGAGGGATCTGCGCTACTGCGAAATTTTTGGCAGATACTTTCCGAACACCCTAATAGAAAGGAAACCATGGAATTTCATCCCGTTATCATTTCATCAATGCTTAAATTCCTAAGAAAGAGAATGAAAGGGGATGATCGATGGAAAAGATAATTTTACAGAAAACTTTACTCTTAATTTCTGCTGATGAGTGGAAGGGGAGCAAAGCTAGAACTACAAAATGTCTGATGTCCGACGTTACCAGGGCATTCGATTTGTTTGAATTGAAGGAGATTGTTATTTTGGGCTTTTTCTTAACCCAATACTTTGTCAATTCCACATCGTAGTAAAAGACAGTAGGTACCATAGTTATTGCAGGGTGCTATTTTGAAGGCCGCACCACCGGTTTTAGAGAGCAACGTAAACACATTTGACTATGTTCAACTTTTTACGTAACTCAAGCAAGTGAAACCTTTCAGGTACATTTTCAACCTCACCGGTCTTCAGATGACAGAGCATACCGAAAAAAAGACGAAGAGGCACCTTCAACAGCTATAGATATAGGTTAATTTATAGATGTTTACTTGGTTGGTGGGTACTTGTCTAGATACTGCAGTCATATGCGACGAGAATACAATTTCGAAGATTTCTTTTTCAAGCTAGATAACTTCGACTAAAACTCGTGATTTGACAGACTTATGAGCGCAAACTTCTACTCACTTTGCGTTAGTTTTTTTTTTCAATTTTCTAGCTTCCTTTATTTTTAAGATAGTTCGATAAGGAAGAGACGGACGAAGAAGCCTCGGAAGGCGCAGTACGGGGCAAGAGGTCAGCCATTAACAATGAGCTATTGATTTTTAAAGCTTGAAGCTTGAAAATAGAGTAGAATTGGAAAATCACGTTCTGACTTCAGACGTCGTAAGGAATTTTTTTGAGAATGCGCTATACATTTGAACTTTGCTTCGACATGGTTTTTCTGACAGTCTCGAATAAAACGACCAGGAATGTGTATCTTTTTAGCCATTATTGCTAGTTTCTGTAAGACCAATTATCTCCTGACTTGTTTTTTGGAGAAGCAACTTTTTTATCTATGTACATACTAATATAGATTTACGGCTGGTACATTTCACGGAGGTACCCCTGTGACTGTCGCAAAACCAACCCATTAGTATAATTCTTTGATGATCAACCCAGAGACCATGAACATACCTGTATCACCTGTGCTCCCGTTGTTCATCGATTCGCTCGAGCGGGCGCCAAAAATATTTCCATTTGCCCCGATCGCGCGCAAGTGCTGCTCAGTGGCATTCTTTCTCGGGAGGGACTCTGAGAGCGTCGTATTTTTCTCTGAACGAGTTCGTAAGGAGACGAACGCACCGCAGGAAGACCATAGGGTCGGCGATCTTCTTGCGGTGCGTTTGATAACGCGTGGTATCAAGTCACTTTCGGCTCGGGTCCAACTGTCCTATTGTCGTTAAAACCCATCACGTGTCCGACCCACATAATTCCTTGGCATATGCGGCAGCGTCGCTGATCTTTGATCGGTGATTTAGGAAAGAACCTCGAATCCCGTCCCTCACTCGTGTAGCGCGGGATACTCCTAGCATCACCATTCCAAATTTGCATTCTATGACGCTGATAGCATTTTCCTCCTGCTTGCGAAACGCCTACGTTTCTGAAGCGCAGTTCAAAGAAGAAAGAACAGTGGTGTTGAATAGGTGGGCATGGAGCTGGATGTTCTCAGTCCTCTTCACTACATCCTCGATGCTCTTGTATGGTCCCCACGGCGCTCGTTTCCTTGTGCCCAGCTCGGAGGTCAGGTCGTTCATCATTTTGATTTCCCGAACTAGATATACGTAGCTGAAGCATTTGGATATAACCGTTCCGTTGAGCGTGAATGGGGCACCAGAAACCCATCCGTTACTCATTAACATTTTAATATCTAGGATCACCTGAAGACCAATCTTTTTATACGTTTTATCAAATTCGGCCAGCATCCATTCCGCCTGATTGATGTTTGATGTTATTGAAACGATGAAATCAGGGAGAAACATTTCATTCCTCGTATCGCGTTCTCGAGAGTGCCAATGAATATTTTTGGTGAAATTGTGCCGACCCGAGAAACCCTTTTCTTCACGTCGACTATGCAGAATGGGGAAATTTTGGTGGTAAAGTTGTTACACAAATGTCTTATTGTAGATGCTATTCTTCATCTAATGTTCCTTCTATCCTGTTTAAGAATGCTCTTGTGAGCAGATTGGGCTCTAGTTGCCTTAAGGGTCCCTCTTCTTATGCAACAACACCGTCTTTTTGGTTTTTCTGGAAGCTTAGGAACCTTGCATTCCAACAGATGGAGTGAGGAGCCTCGCCAGTGCATTGATGAGAACTGGCGAAAGATACTTCAGATGTTTAGCCTTGATCCTGTCATTAACGGGTGAAGTACGATTCCTCACCGACATCATGGCGTGTCGGACTTTCTCCTTCTTGATGCTGTAGTTGATCCATCTGGGGTCATTTTTGTTTTACGATTTGCGAAGTTCCGACGGGCGTAGCGAATGCTCCGTCCCGCCTCTGCAGCTTCAGCCAACACTTCCGCTCTTCTCTAATGGAGGTCTTCCTTTATCGCCTCTCTGCAAAGCCTTCCGAGCTCGGACGTGAGTTCTTGGTTGCCTGCAGTTCGTGCAAGTCCACGCTGACGTATCACCTCTAGAGTTTCCGGAGACAAGCGTCTCTTGGTGGTTCTGAAAGGCTTCGCTTTCCTCGTAGAGTCGTGAAGATATTCTACAAGACTTTCTTATTCGTCGTCGAGTTCGCTTTGAGGAACTTTGCTGCTTCTTCTCCTCACGAATGCACATTAATTCTGAAAGACCCCCAGCTGAAACCTCAATAGACTGTATCCATCGGTTCAGTGGAAAGAAAACTGTATCCATGTTTCGTTTTGGGGATCTCCTATTATCTAGAATTAGTGGAGAGACTCTTTTCATCTAGAAAAATTCCTAACTTGGTTGTTTCTTCAAATATACTAACAGACAAAAGGGGACTGGGAAAGGGTTTCTCGGAGAGAATTGATCAAGGGATTCCCTAGGTGACCTCACCAGTGATCAGTTGTACATGAAATATCTCGTCACAATCTTAGATCTCCGAAGAAAAGACAGTGAACACATTTAAGTGGTTCATCTGGAATGAATAGCGATCCTGTCAAAGCGTACATCTTGAACTAAAATTAAAGGAGTCTACAACCGTTGTTTTTATTCTGATAGCCCTAACTGTGAGCCTAGCACGCCCACTTCTGGTGGAACTGCTCCGAATCAATAGTTATTGGATTGATGTATAAGTCATAAGTAATTTTTTTTCCAAAATTTCATATATACATTAAAAATATTGGCTAAATCTTGCAAATCTTTCTACAAAGTACTTTTCGTTCCACACAGCAATGGTGTTGTGATTTTTTATCGGTTTCCTGTTTTTTCAGATTGTTGAAATGGGGTGTAAACTGGACAAAGAGGAGCACTTTCGACACTTGCTTTTTTCTTTGAAATGAGTGATTAAGCAACTGAATCTGCTCGCCAGATTTTTGCTGCGGTTCGAGGGTATGAGACACTAAATCCTAAACGTTTTCTGAAAATGAACCTCTGAAAGAAATTGAATTTTGTTGAGTTTCTCTTTGACCTTTGGTCGATCGGAATGATTTTTGGAGAAATTTTCAAACACAAAGGAAAGATCGGGCAACAATCTGAAACATTTCTCATTCTCCGTATGCAACACATTCTCAGCTTCAGTGGCCTTATCAAATTCAAAAATCGCATGGTTTGGAAACGCTACATCTTCTTCACGTGAGAGTCCATTTCAATCATGTGAAAAACAAGAATCAATTAAATTAACAAATATGACCATTGTTGGCATAGAGTGGGAAGTTCTCTTCCAAAGTAGAAGTATGTAAAAATTCTGCAAAGTCTGGAAAAAAATATTACTTTTTCCCGACCTAGTGTGTGGCATCCGCATAGCAAGCAGTTCATAGAACAAACCTTGCTAGCGTCAAGAATTCAAGCCACCACGATGGTAGCTGCTCTCCACTCTCCCTTAGTATTCATTTTCGCATTTTTTGCACTTATCAAAAGTATTCAATCTCATTTAATTCGTATTTCGACAAATTCAGTTTACCAAAGGTAGCGGCAAAAATCTTATGCAAAATGTCCGTTGAAGAGGATCTCTTCGTATCATTTCTGTCTTATTTCATGCATATGCTTTTTCTTACCAGAACACAAAGTACTCGGTCCGTTTCCTCCTTGGAAACGTGGTAAACATTTGAGCCTTTAGATCAGGGTAGCGCTTAGCACTAGAAATCCAAAATTGTCAAAACTACCGACACATATTGATCAGGTCCAGCAAAGAAAGGAGAGGAGCGTCGAAAAGAAGAATACAAATATTTAGGGCCACCGGTACAGGAACCAGCTTCTGAGGTGAGTATGTGCACGTAACCACACAAGAGTTATACGACTTCATTTGCAAATGGTTTGTCACCCCACGCCAACCGAAATGTCAATGTTTTCCGGTTTTGCAGTTCCGTCATCTAATAAGCGACAATTCACAATACGTTTCTTTCTTGATTTTCTTTTAGCGCACTAATTTTGAACTGCCCCACTTCTTTTCTTTTCTTTGTATAATAGGTCGCGGTTCTGTTATTCGCATTCCTCAAAAAAAGAAGCATAAAAACCCGAGCAGTCAGATTTTGTATGAAATTCTAGTCGGCTACGTGTGGGAATAAGATGTCGCCAGTCGATGTATCTGCAAAGCTTAGAGATACTTTCTCTACATTACTTATGCTAATTCTTCTTATTTCGAGATCTTTCTGTGAGCTGATGAACAACTCTTCTTGAGATTTTCAGCCTGGTATCCAACGTGCATCCGAGTTGATTCCTTTAGAAGAAGACATCGATCCTAACTATCCAGCTCAACGCATTGTAATAAGCAAGTTCGTGATTTCGTACTGATAAACTAGCAAGTACATACTGCAAGGAAGTGGCCGCACTCGTGTGAATTATCTCCGAAAGTCGAAAAAGAAAAAAAAAGCTACAAGGGATCATCTTATTTAACCTTTTTTTGGCGGATTTTTTTTTAATTGCTCACTCTTTCTATTTTATCAACGTTTCGTGCGCAGGAACATTCTACGAAACTGCGTAAGCGCTGAAAACTCTAAATCTCATCACTATCAATATCTACATGTTCCAGTTTGATTAAAGACATCACCCCATGAATCTGAGGTGGTACGGATTTCAGGTGGAGTACTCGTATACGGGATCGTAGATTAAGGAGAGAAGGTGATTCTATCCATTTCTTCCTAATTACCGTAAAAAACTGCCCGGAAGATGCGGAGAGTGCACAAGACTGGCGCGCTCCAATCTACCTCGTTGTAAAAATAGCGTGCCGGATAGCTCGAAGCTGTATCTTCCGGGCCGTTTTCTACGGCAATTAGGAAGAAATGGACGGAATCACCCCCCTCTCCTTAATCTACGATCCCGTTTACGAACACTCCACTTGAAATCCGTACCACCTCAGACTCGTGTGGTGATGCCTTTAACGCTAACAGACTTAAGATGAGATTCAGATTTCGACTTGTAAGAAACACTTGTGGTAAACATTTCGCAAGCATTGCACCTTTCCAAGAAGGCAGTTTTTCTCTACGCACTACATTCTTCACAATGTTTGAGAAGTTTCACTAAAAGTATGAGAAAGATGCTCGTTCGACAAAACTCCTTCTGTGCTTAATTGGCGAGTTTCCACTTGTTGGCTTGTTCTAACAGTCCGCGTAAAATGTTCATCAAGAAGATTAAGGCGCATTGAAAAATCATGATATTATTGGAATGGTGAGCAACAGCACCGACCTCTTTCCGTTTCATTTTGCTCAAATTAAATTGCTTAAATAAGTGACGAAAAAGGATAGATAATCCAAACATTTCTTGAAGAACATCTTTTTGAAGGCAAATGAGAATAATTCTTCAGCTACTTTTTTCACTTGTAATGTTTTCTCTTCTTTGATTCCTAAAACTTCCAGAGGCTTCAAACTAAATTTATTTTTAATCAAATCACTTGTATTTATTTAACCTGAGTTTGAAAGTCGTTTTTTCAAAGTTTTGTTCGAAACGGTTGTCACGTGAAACGTTGGCTCTATGAGGACAGTTACCCAATTGATGGCCCAAGACCCTCAATATATGATTTGACGGGATCAAGATCACGCAAACAGTGAGGTTTCGCTTTTTTGAATAATATTATGTGTGTTGTATTTGAAATAACGAGCATTACAAGAGTGGAATTTGGAAATAGCATGAAAAATAAGTAATTCTTTATTATAAGATGCTCATCGTTTATGTGCCAGTGTACAGTGGCGGACAAATTTCAGCAATTTTTCCTCTTTGAGGTTTCTCTCCAATTTTTCATTTTCTGTTTTTGATTAATCGAGAACATTTGATCGAAAATAATGTGAGAAGTTCGCGACTCCTTTCGAAAAAGATGTTGAAAAAAGACAACCTGCAATCTTAAGTTTGTTGGGAGTAGTGCGAGCAAATAATCAGCAATTTTTCAGTTTTTGTGTCTTTTTCCGTAGCTTGCTCTTTTTTTGTTCTTTTATCACAATCTACACTTTCTCTTAACAAATTTCCTTGCTGTATGTCTTAGTGGCAAGTAAGAAATTACTCTGAATGCGCAGGAACTACTATCAAAGCCGTTTCTTTGGATGCAAAGAAGAAAAATTGCTACCCCTTATAATGTGCATATAAGTGCTTTTGCGAGAACTTGTAAAAATTCGAAATAGATTATCGATTCCCAGGAGTAGCCGAAAAAAGAAAACTATTGGAAAAGTGAAATCAAGATTCTTCGAAGTGTTGGTTGCAATCCATACCCAACCAGTCTGTCTTCAAAGTGGCCTTCAAAGAATTTCCAAAATGTCCCGTATGTCCCATAGGTTCATCCAGGGGACCAATCATAGGTTCATCCAGGGGACCATCCAGACGGAAAGCAACGTTTTTTTGTGTGATCTAGTACCAAACACCTCGCCAGCACACGGATAACGTAAGGCGGTCCTGGGAGGCACACGGGAATCTTCGGAAATTTGACAAAGTATTTTTGAATGTCGACTTGCTAAGTATGGATTGGTATCAACTTCTCTAAGAATCTTGGCATAGTAATTTTTTTCGTTGGCTATTTCTATGAATATTCATGAAAACTTCCTAGTTTTCGGAACGTGGACAACTTCTTGTATCAATATTTGTGTGAACATTACCAATGAAACCAAATTCCTCCCTCTCACACGTAATAATCGGTTCCATAACTCTTGCACCTTCGCCTCAACGTTCTTCTTTTCTCCCATACACAAAACAGGGAAAAAATCCCAGAAAAGTGTAGATCATAATTGAAGAGCAACAAGAGGAGGCAAAATTAATGCGAACAATACGAGAACTGAGAAATTGCTAAACGTTTGCGACCGCTATCATGACCATGATCATGTTATACAATAAGGGGCTTAGTCTGTATATATCACGTATCACCTTGATCACCTTGACTCCCGTTGATCTTCGAACTGGTCGAGCGGGCGCCAGTAATTCTTCCATTTGTCCCGATCGCGTGCCAGAGTAGTCCAGTGGTTCCTCCTTTCGCGTGGGACACGAAGAGCATCATATTTTTCTTTGAAGGACTTCGTGAAGAAATCTGACCATCGGGTCGGCGGTCTTCCTGTAGTGCGCTTAATATCGCGGGCAACCCAGTCGCTCACGGCTCTGGTCCAACGGTTGTCATTAAAGCGCATCACGTGTCCGGCCCACCTTATTTTACTTTCCTTGGCAAACGTGGCGGCGTCTCTAATCTTCGATCGCTGACGTAGGAGAGAACTTCGAATCCCGTCCCTCACTTGCGTGAAACGGGATACTCCTAGCATCACTCTTTCAGTTGCGCGTTCAATGACGCTCACCGCGTTTTCTTCCTGCTTGCGAAATGGCCAGGTTTCCGAAGCATAGGTCAAAGCAGGAAGTACGGTGGTGTTGAAGAGGTAAGCAAGGAGCCGGGTGTTCCTGGTCTTCTTCACTACATCCTCGATGCTCTTGTACGCTCCCCAAGCCGCTCGTCTCCTCCTGCCCAGCTCGGGGGTCAGGTCGTTCATCATGTTTAGTTCCCGACCCAGATAAACGTAGCTGGTGCATTCGGATATGTTCGTTCCGTTGAGCGTGAATGGGGCATCCGAGAACCATCCGTTCCGCATGAACATCGTCTTTTGTAGATTCAGCTGAAGACCGATGCATCCACATGTTTCGTCGAATTCGGTCAGCATTCGTTCCGCTTGGCTGATGCCGTAACTTCCGGGCCGTTTTGTACGGCAATTAGGAAGAAATGGACATAATCACCCTCCTCTCCATAATCTAATCCCGTATAGGCATAATCCACCTGAAACCCGCATCACCCCAGATTCTTGGGTAGATGCCTTTAAATAGTACCCAACACTTTACATGACCTGATCTGGATCGTTATCTTTATCATTAAGATGATGTCTTTCACGTCATTTTATGTTAAAACATCATTCTGTGATAACTATTAGGGGAAATCAGGAGGAATACCCATACTTCGAGTAATGCTTTCAAATTGCATCTATATTATTTTGGTGTCGAAAGAATGTTTGACGCTGATGGCTGAATATTCTCCAAATGTAGAGTTGACGCGTTTAGAAGGAAAACTCTGCACTCTTCCAAATTAATTTGTAATAAAAAAAAGAGAAGGAAAGTGTCATTAAAAAGACACAAATCTAATTTTACAGAAAATGCCACTACTATGAACTTTCACTGATCAGTGAAGGGGAGCGAAGCTAAAACCACAGAAAGTCTAAAGTCCGGCTTTAGCCGGACATTCAGACTAGTTTCAAATAAATTTGAAAATGCAAACTTCTACCTGGAGCATCCTTCCACTTTTTCAAACCCGATTATATGTACTGGATTTAACCAAAAGAAAATGGTGTAACGGAGTAAAAGCTTAAAGAAGAAAGACTTGGCAAGCTTTTATCCGCCACTACAGTGCGTTTCAAGAGTATGTATCCACCCTAAATTTGACAATTTCATGTTTTTCGCTCCTTCCTGCTGAACCAAAATAGTCTCATCAAATTTCTGGTAATCGAAAATAGTTAACGGAAATGGGACCTTTTTTGAAAAAAATTGTTTGTTTCAAAGGTGTGTACTCACTAGCAATCTTAAGGGCCCGGATTTGAACTTGTTCCTCGGTGGAGAGCACAGTTCTGCGAATCGGCATGGTGGTTATAATGAAGAGCTGTTCAAGCTGGTTATACATGACAGGATTTTCTTGCCAAAAATGCTCACCTTCCAGAGAGAGACTTCACCTTGATAAAAATCTCGGGGTGGATACATACTTTAAAAACAAACGAATCTTTTCAAAATGGTCGAATTTTCGTTCGAGACGGAAACTTCTTTCGAAAACAAGTAGCTAAGTGTTTTCGACTACGAGAAATCTAATGAGACTATCTTGGTCGAGCAGTAATGAGTGGGGAACGTGAAATCGTCAAATTCAGCGCGGATGCATACTTTTGAAACGGACTGTGTATATCAGTTTCGCCTTGGCGAGCATTATTTCAATAAAGCCGGAATTCCATATTTTTGATACAACCAATCTTCTAAGTCGCCCGTCTATATGAATAAGCGACAGAGTAGCTAGAGAATAGCTAGAAACAGCTTAGAAATCTGCACATTTTGAATTATTTTTGTGCCTAAGCATGTCTAGAATCGATTGTTCCAGATATTCAACATGCTGTTGTGGCCGAAGATATGTATGCGATGGATGCTGTGGCAGAGATCTAATGGCAAAAGTTCTATGCACTCAATTATTTGTAGATGTTTCTGTTTTTCATAACATATCTTTTCAGCAAAGAGCACTACTTAAAGACAGTGAAGAAAATGATCGTATTCGTGGAGAGTTGCAACGACTTGATGTGATACTAAGGAATCTCGATGACTGACAAACTAACACACCAAAAAAACCTACGTAGTACTTACGTGTACATATGCAGTGAGATCTATAAAAATTGTTCTTCTGCATTTGCTCATCAAATTATATAAATGTGCACATCACTCCTTCGCAGTTTGACTGAATCTTACGTACCAATAAGTGTATTCGTCGTTCTGCACATACATTTAGAACGAAATTATTTTATACTTTCTTCAAATCAGTAAACATCAAAGCTGCACATTACACATGCTGGTTCATTTCAGAGCTTCTCATAACTTTAACTGCCTTTGTAGTTCCGCCGATAACACATATTTGTCCATAAATTTCAGCGTAAAGACGTTGTTGTGAACATGGTGTAACTGCATTGTTATCAATGAAGAGTTGAGACAATGATGTGATGACATCTCTTCTCTTCTCAAGTGAACTCACTCATTTCTTACTAATGTTGCACACACGTAGTCTATCAATACCACCACTGGCTAAACTTAGTAAAACAAACAAAATTTGTGAAGTGATCAAAACTTGTGGTAGCTAACATGTAACTTTGAACTCCTCTCGCCCATCAATCGATTGACACAAATATATATTAGAAAATAGTCAGCCTAAGCGAGGTGCATGGAAACAATCTATGGATTCAATAAGAAGATCACTACTTCCGATGCCACTCTATATTAGCCGAATATACATGGACGAAAATTGATTTTTAGAAAATCGTTATCGTTGCTTTGCTGTAGTCCACTTTTTAAGCAAAAGCTGAACGAGATGACTGTGCAGAGTAACCGAGCCATATCTAATGGAAACATTTCCTTCTCAGAGTCCCCTAATGACAGGCTAAACACCCAACGGAGGAAGGAGTATACGTTCAACGAAAACAACTTTCTGATAAGAGAATAAAAAGACAACAGATAGTCCTTTTGTTGCTGCAGCTCACGCTTTTTGCGTAAGTCTCATTCAATACTGTGCGTCTCCTGTCTCTTTCGTTCTCTATTCGGTTTCACTTCAAATTCTGCGAAAAAAAGAAATTGTACACCTCCTAAATCTCTTCTACTTCCTTTCTTCATTCAAAGTAGGAATTTCTAGCGGCGTTGGATTTTTGGGTAAGCGAATGCTTAACACCCAATATTTGGTGGATTTGCTCCAACAATCCCTTTTTTCCAGACTTTCAATCAACTTTTGTTTTTTCGTGCTCTTCATAGACCTCGCTTGACCAACATCAGGATAAGCGAGACTGGTTAACAACTACTTTTTTTCCTATTTTTTTCTAGAGCAACGTATTCAGGATATAAAATAAATATTATTGCTACATAAATAATGTGAGAACATTGAAAATTCTACAAATTTGTAAAACACGGACAGCTACGAGAATATAGCAGATGAAAGGAAAACAGGCAAAAATAACATTACTTGTTTACGAGGTAGCGTCGCATCATCCTGTATTCATAGCCTCAATTTTCAAAAGTTCGAAGAAGTCGAAAAAAAGACATTGTTCACTCTTTTCAGAATTACGTTCAGAGAGCAAAAAAAAACAGTGATCAAAAAGTTTTATTTTTTGACATAAAGGAATTATGTCATCTCCAGAAATCAAGTAATAGTGCTTTTTCGATTCGATCGGTTCAAGGCAGTAGTAGCAGCTGCCTGATTTGTGCTCGTTTTAGTAGAAGCGTGAAAAATATGCAGGAAATCC
This sequence comes from Necator americanus, assembly GCF_031761385.1. Taxonomy (NCBI): domain Eukaryota; kingdom Metazoa; phylum Nematoda; class Chromadorea; order Rhabditida; family Ancylostomatidae; genus Necator; species Necator americanus. Next base: position 13,481,283 of record NC_087374.1, read on the forward strand.
ATAGTTTCGATACGGCATATAAGCTCCGTAACGTGGACATCCATATGGACTTGGTCCATTTAGTCTTACTGAATAACAGCATCCAGGTCTTAGTCGATACCAATTACCATACACTCCGCCACCACATCCACAAGGACTTGATGAACATCCACAGCCACATGGCCTTGCCGTCATTGGGGGTTCGTCTGTAGTTGTGGGCTCCTTCGTAATTCTGCATTGGTATTCATCCACCGCATCTATGCATGGATCCGTTGTCGTTGCGGGTTCGGGCATAGGCAACCCTGTTTCTCCGGTTGACTCTGCTTTCGTTCCTGCATCACGTTGTTCGTCTTCCTTCTTGGCAAGAGACACAGAAAGCAAGAACACCAGAAGAAAAGATGTTAGTAACTGAAACGATGCCATAGCACTGACTATGGAATAAATTATATCCAGCTTAAATAAGGCTTGCATGCATCATAATGTTGCTATCACTAAGTGAAACAGCATGTGTTATTTTTACATATTACACTAGCCTGGTTGCAATCTCTTAATGGCTTTCACTTGAAGGCTGAATGAGGATTTGACATACGATGGTTAGAACGTAATGTGGTTTTGTAACTTTGCATTTTCCTTCATGCGCATAGAAAACATCTCACTTTTAAACGCCAGAAAATTTTTTGCAGAATTGTTTCATCTCAATCACAATCATTTAGCGAAAGTTTTTCTGGTGAAGAAATGTCCCACATAAAACAGCATGTACCTCTCACGCTTTTATGCAATAGTTGCATGTTCCTATGTAGACCGAAATTTTCTACAGTATGTCGTGTTGAGGACTGGCCAAATTTCTCTTGGGAAATTTTTCTGACCTATTGATGCTAATCGTTGGCTTGTACGCAAAAAATAAAGATAAGAGGATAAAGTGTCCGACGCTAATCAATCCCCTTGGGATGCGGCCCCACGTTCACTTCAATTCGGAATTGCTTGAGGTTTACGAACGTGTAACTGGCCTATACGATGACTTGCGGTTGCTAGCCGATGTGTCAAGTCAGTGTTTTTATCCTCCCAGACAAGTCTGATGCCAATTTATCGACACCAGAGGGATGAAGGGCTTGGTGAGCACTAGGGCGGATTCGAACCCCCGATCGATCGTGCAGGAAGCGGTATCTCTAACCGGTACACTACACACCACCCCCCACCCCCCTCCTCAGAGACACGGAGATCAGTCTCTGAATCGATGCCATACACACATGGACCACAACATTGACGCAGAAGTCCTAAGAATGTCAGGCTGATCTCTGTTTTAGGTGCCCTGACTATCGATTGAGTGCTGGAAAATTCTTAGGTAGCATCTGACCTTGTTCAGTTACGACTTTCAAGTTTCTTTCAAACACTTCTGTCGCTCAGCGTAAAGTGAAGAAGGACGGAAAAACATCACCATCGAACGAACTATACTCGTAATTGCTGAGTTATTTTATCCAACTTTCATTGTGGCTGTTCCATAAAATACTTGTTACTTCTAGCCATCACACAAACCAACCCAACAACGGTCTGTGAGGGTGGCTATCCACTCACGTTTTGCCAGGAACGGCAACCTTAAGTTGACCAAATACTTACAAGATGTATTTATAGACTAGTAATCTCCGGGAGGAAATTAGCCAAATGACATAAGCCAGCAGTATTCAAACATCGCCCTGACGAGCCTGCATCTACATATGTCCTATGAAACACACAGCTGGTATTGCTGGATTTTGATATCCGCAAACTGCAAGCACAATTTCGGTAAAGCACTGTTTTTTTACAAGATTAATGGCGTTCTTTCGTTCCCTTTGGAGGAAGTTAATAAATTCATTTCAGAATTGCAACGCCTATCTTTGTTTTAATGCTTATGCAAAAATATGTGTTTATGAAAACTGGTAAAGCGTGGAAGCAGCGCATTAACTTGGTATGCTCTATTTATGCAGAAATAAATGCACAATGTTGATGAAAAAACCATTTGAAATCATTTTAACATCTGATCTTCTGATCTTCTGTTACAGAAGCACATCTATTCGAGTTCTTCTGCGAAATAGTGCAATGATTTGCCCAGAGCTGCCAGACGAAGTCCTCTTTCAAACTGACTTAGAATATACTTTGTTTTCGAACCTTTTCCTCCTTTCTGAGATCAGCATCAATAGGTTAATAATCGCAGTAGAAACTTCTCCTTAGCACCAAGTTCAGCGTTTCAGAAAGTTAGGATTCCAACTTTTGTTTAACAACAGTCTCAGTGTTACAACAAAAAAATTTCGTCAGAAAAGTGACTTTTTTTCAACTGCCACAAACGGATAGTTTTACCTCAAATTTCACCTTTTATCTCACCTACCAAATCAGGCGATATATAACGAATCAGAGTAACAGCAATCTTCCTTTGTTGCATCCCCAAAATATTAATAGCACCCATTGCTTTGGGTACTTATTTCTTTGCACACGCTTTCCCTTTATAATTCTATAGTTTTTCATAGTTTCTTACACGCACAAATGACCATCCGTCGATATATTCCTCATTAATACCTATCAAAGTATTTAATCCTCCTGAGAGGGTTACAGTTCTTGGGAACGAGAAGCGGAGATGAGAGTATAACTAAAAGAACAAAAAAAAACAGCGGATTTGAGGTAAAAAGTAGTAAAGTAAAAAAAGTCGAACAGTTTCTGCTTCATTAAATGCTTAGGGATCCGGAACAAATGGTAGTCTGATGCAGCGAGATCTGGGGATTGGGGTGGAGGGGGAACTGTTTCTTCACCTTGGACCTCAACATGAGTGGCGAGGAGTGGCCAAAGCGACATTTTTTCGCTCGTTCTGTGGAGGAGACGAGTGGGATTTCTCTAGCGTCAAAATCAAATTGCAGAGCCGTAGCATATAGACATCAAAGCATATAGAGAATGTGTGGTTGCAGCCATCACAGCATTATCCTTGAGTTGAGTGTGGCAAGTGGTCAAAAAAGAAGTTCTTTTTGTCGTAGGGGCGGAACCAGTTAATGACGGTAGCGTGGGGAGTGGTCCTCTCCCTCAACGCCACGCTGACGTTAGTACATATCTGCTTGACATGCGTTATGGCGCTTCTTGCGCTGTTGTAGATGGAGATTACACGGGGGTGATGTCGACGTATTTGCGTTAAACAGTGACGATGACGCAGCCAAAGGTGAACGTTATTGGCTAGGAAGTTTCTGTAACCACCTAGCTTTTCCCTGAGTCCCTGTGTTTCCAAACAGTTTTTTCTTCGAAATTTGAACAAATAAGTGGCCAACCTAATATTATATTATTACAACAACTGACTGCTACTATGGGTGTATTGCTCGTGTGCTGACGGTTGCTGACAGCACTGGTTAACCAAACGTGGTCTTGGACGTTGTTTTGACATGCAACAAGAGAATATCTTCATTCTTAAACCACTAGAATAGCATGACATTTCTCATAAAAGTATTACATATGATTCAACTGGTTCCAGTAACTATGTTGTAGTCCTCGACGAATTTCCGATACTTCGCTTGGTTTTGTTCTGTTAAGATGGATTCATATCTGAAAATGCTCTTACTGATTTTAAGAAGAAAAAAGTAACGATGTAACTCTTTTCTCAAGTTTGTATCCTGAAAGAAATAAGGGAACTGAAAATAATGAGTTGAAGAATCTTCCACAACGTTCGAGAAATTTGTCGAAAGCTCCCAGCTAATTCATTTCTAGATCTCCCCTTTCACAGTTGATTTCCAAATGTTTACTCTTGATTCCTTTCCTGTTCAATTAATTGGCTTTGCAAAGAAATTTCGTCTCCACACCAGAAACACTTCTGTGATGTACAGATAAAGAAATCAAAATTGGCTAAGCTTGCTATGGCAAAGCTGCTCAATATGAGGAAAGTCTATCTGCCGCTCCAGCATACGCCCAGCATCAATATCCCGCACATTGTGCCGTGCCGTCTCAGACGGCGAATAGTATGGCGACTGGTGAGCGCGATCAAATCTCTGTTAGTTCAGCATGTCTTTCACTCCGGAGCAAGGGGACATGACGTGACGTGAATGACTTGCAATGTAGACAGTCTAAAACTCTGGGCTTACAGCCCGAGAACAGGATCCACCGACGCTGACCTACCTACCTACACTCTCACGAAATCTTATCACCTCGTCCTGCCATTCTTCTCCTTCGTGCTCTGCACCACAAATCTATAATCATCATCAACTGCCACTCACCATCATTAACACCTTATGAGTCTGAATTGGGGGCCTTTTATGAAGTGAGTGAAGTGATATGCAATTTCAAGTCCTACACATTCTTTGTCGAAGACATCAACGCAAAACTAGCAAAGGACACAGAGGAAGAATACAGGATCCGAAGATTTGAATAGGAAACCGGAATGAAAACGGCACTCGTCTTGGCGGCTGTTGAGGGCCACTCCCTTTCTTATGGGAATCTCTGTTCGTGAAGAAAGATCATCGTCGGCGTACCCCATTCTTGTAACTGCATGATTCGATTCCTCACAGAGGAGGTACGAGGCACTTTTGTTTTAGGCATCTACGTTTTACTCCTATCAGTGACTTGGAACGTGACGCATAGCCTCAAAACCAACACTCTGGAATCCCACAAGTGTGAGAAAAGTAGAGTAGTGAAATTGCCAAACTTTGCCATGATTTAAATTCAGTTAATCTACACTCCTCCCCCTATTTCAAATAGAGTAGCCACTTAAAGGCGTCACCCCACGAATCTGATGTGGTACGGATTTCAGGTGGAGTATTCGTATACGGCATAGTAGATTATGGGGAGAAGAGTGATTCCGTCCATTTCTTCCTAATTGCCGTAGAAGACGGCCCGGAAGATACGACTTCGAGCGTTCCGGCGCACTATTTTCTACAGGGAGTTCGATTGGAGCGCGCCAGCCTTGTGCACGCGCCGTATCTTCCGGGCCGTTAAGAATTAGGAAGAAATGGACGGAACCACACCCCTCTCTATAATCTACTATCCCGTATACGAATACTCCACCTGAAGTTCGCTCCACCTCAGATTCGTATTATCCTCCTTTGTATGATAGCTATGTACACTGTCAAATGCAGCGCATCACGATTTTGACGTGGTGCATAACCCACAACGAAAGCATAGAATTCGTATACTAGAATGCGGATCCCAGCGTAGTTTCGCTTAACCCATCGGCAGTCCATTCATTGGTTTCACCTGAATAAGTTGGTGGGAGGACATCACTACGCTTCGACCTCGCGCTTTTATGCAGAGCGTGAACAAGGATGCCGCGTTGCAACTGAAATCGTCGTAGTTGTCTTCCACATTATTTTTTGAGGACGACTAGAGAAAGATGAGTAGAGCCATGCTGCGTTTGAAATCTTCAAACCAAACTCTTTTCCTTCATTGTCGATTACACATCATCTGCGATACGTGATAAGCTGCCCATAAGCCTGTCCACATTTCGGGTATTGTTGCTAAACTGTTAGAACTTTGAATTCGCATAAAACCTGAGGTTGTCCAAAAGTGGTGTGTGTTAGCTTCACAAATGCTAAAGAACGTACTTTTCAAGAACATTCTGAAATAATTTGTTTAGCGATCGGACAACTCTCATCGAAAACTAATTTCTTCCGGCTATTTCGTCCATTTCCTTTTATTTCGTTAAGAAATTTAGAAACATTGGGCGGGTGTAGCGCAGTCGGTTAGAGGTCCGTTGTAGCCAGATGGTCGATGGTTCGAAACCGCCCTAGAGCAAACCAAGCCCTTCATCCTTCCGGAGTCGAAAAATTGGTACCAGACCTGTCTGGGAGAATAAAAACACCGACTTGATTATCAGCTGGCCCCACTACTCATTTTATAGGCCAAAACTTCGACGATTATGAATTGCAGTAAAACGCGTTGGCGCACAACAAGTGGATTGATACGCCAGTGACTTTATCCTTTTATTTCGTCCAGAAGTTGATAAACTTTGGAAAAAGACGAAGATTGTGAACAGCGTATGTGCATCCTCCGAACCACTTCAGATTTTTTCAAGCATGGGAAGTGATCAACCTGACATCCGGAGCGATCCATTGAGATGTCGCTGCTATTGAGTAGTAGCGCCACGATTACGGCTCTTTTACAGGTGAGGATGTTGTAATGATGTTTCATTGAAGTGTTTATGTGCTATATCCTTCTTATAATGGAAGATTTTTGCATATATCACACAACATCTTACCGAGAAAAATTGATACCCCTTATATTCTACCCATTTCAGAATTTGAGGAAACAAAAAGAAACACACCTTTTCTTGTGTTTTTCCAGGAAATAACACAACATGACGCGATGAATGAACAAGTATTGCTAAACGGAACCATAAAAAAACTGAATTGTTGTAGTGAATCTCGCTATCAAAAGTTACCAGTACGTATTGGAGCACTTTAGAAACTAGTATTCGGAAAATTCAACAAACTCATTGCGCACTTCTAATCCAAACTCTATATTTTTCTCACGAGTAACTCTAGACAGCGAACAATAAGAACTCTCTCATGTTCTCCTACAAGCTCATTTTGGATTGTGTACGCTCTTTGGTTTCGCAGTTCCATTAGCAAGTCATTCATTGCGGCGCACTCCTTCCCGGCTTGCATCCTCTCTGAACGTTAAAACGTTTCAAACACGTACTCAAAACCTGAAAAATTTGGCTTACCTAAGATGTATTCGACTGCGACTATTGTTCCAGTCCTCCCTATTCCTGCTGAACAGTGTACAATGATCGGTTTAGTTGTGCCCCGAACACGCGAAAGGAGCTCCTAAAATGAGATCAAGTTGTTCTTCGCATTACTAACGCAAACGATTTTGATGCTATGAACAACTCGTTATGCACACGGGGCAGGTAGTAGAGGAATTTTATTACTGACCATTGTAGTTAATCTACATGGTGGGACACCTCTATCAGGCCAATCTTGCCACTGATAATGCCTGACTTCACGCTGTTCCATTGTTCCATCGGGCTTTTTAAACTTGATGAAAAGTACTGATACTATCACAGATTGTTCCTCGGGACTCATAGGACGCATCTTAGAGAAAAGTAATTAGCTGCTAATGATTAGAGTAGAATAGAAGTACCTGGACATTGGTAATTTCAATCCCGGAATAAGCTTTGCTCATTCCTACTTGGTTTGGCCAATATTCGGCGCATTTAAACTTCCCCTGAACTCGAATTTTATGGAAAAGACATCATGTTGGATCTGAATTTTCATTTTAAATTCAACTAATAACTCAATTTGAGCAAAAACCAGTTCCATTTTTTTTTTCATCGAAACCTACGATGAACTACAATGTTGATCAATAGCGGAGAATAAACCAATTTTTCTAACTCAGTTTCATTTGTTTCTAGTGCTAGCAACTTATGCGCCGACAGTGAAGAATTTTGCGTCGATAACATAACTGAGATCTAACAAATCGAGGCCTTGAATGGTTAGGAGGGAATGCAATGCGCAAAATGATTCACATTATGTAACCTTTTATGACGCTTTTAATGTTTGATAGAAACTGCGTAATTAATTGGCAAAAGAAGGACCAGTTGTGAAATCAGGAACGGTACGTATGATAATGCTGACACTCAACGTTAACTTTTACTACAGTTATGTGATCCATGGCATTACAGCAATCAATTAAGGACTGCAGTTAATTGCTTATCTAGACGTGACCAGGATAATCCCAGTGGAAATGAGTAGAAAAGCAAGTTTAGAAGCTATGAGCATTGCCAGCTTCAATGGATTCGCTTGTTTTGTTCTCACGACGGCTCAAAACCATCCATGGTAACTTGCAATTCCGAAAGTCTCCCTCTCTCTACACAGGATGTAGAAATTCCTCGGTGGAAATGTGCCAAAGAAACTGACCATATTCATCTTCAGTAAAATGTTTCGCCTGATGAATATTGCCGACCAAGTATCAAAGGTTTTCTCGGGATCCAACTATCGTTTCCATCAAGAAGATTTCCCCTCACAATTAAGGGAGCGAAAGTTATTAAAGGCATCACCCCACCAATCTGAGGTGGTGCAGATTTCAGGTGGAGTATTCGTATACAGGATGGGAGACTACGGAGAGGGGGGTGATTCCGTCCATTTCTTCCTAATTGCCGTAAAAAACGGCCCGGAAGAACGTCATTCTTTGGCCCTTTTGTACAAGAGGTTCGGTTGGAGCGCCCCCTTTTTTTGGGGGCCCCCCCCCCCCGGCCCCTTTTTACCTAGGAAATGGACGGAACCCTCCCTCTCCAGTCTCCCACCCGTTTCGAATACCCCCTGTCTCCTCATTCTGTGCCTTTAAGTTCACGGAACGAAATCCCAGGAACATCATCAATGAGGCCTCCTTGCTTCGCTAACCGTCTTCAAGAAAAAATACTGCAATTCACAGCATCGACGAAAAAATATGGTTTGTAGAACACCTTTACGGCTGTACGAGAAAGGCTGAGAAAGTTAAAATCACCAAAAGACGTCTATCTTCTGGAACTCTTAAACTGATACGTCAGAAGCCGCACAAGCAGCAAGCAACCATTAACTCACATCTGAGCGTGTGAGACTCCAGTCCATCTGCTTATCATCTAGGAATACGTGCGTCATTTCAAAGCTTCTGACTCAGAAGAACGATATGCTATCATGTCACTGAAGAACTGTACCTCATCCGGTCCCGACAGGATAACCCTGAACCCTGAAGAACCTACCTTCAGCTGTTACAACCCGCTTACAAATATCCTAGCAAGGCTCTTTTCTCGTTATCACTCGGAATGTAAGATTTTTCTGCAGTGAAAGTCTCGCAAGACCATATTGTTGTATTAGAAATGAGATCCGCATGACATCGGTATCCGCCGTTCTACTTGCTGTCCGTCATCTAGAAGCTCTTTACAAGAGTGGTCTTTAACAGGATTGAAGAACAAAAGAACAATGATGCGAGCAAGCAGGGTTTGAGAAGGTTTAATCCCGACTTCAACACAATAGACTGCATGCACCCACTTTCGAAACTCATCGAGATGTCACAAAAAGAGAAGATTCCGCTACGCTTACTTTTCTCGGCTTTCGATGTAGCAGAGACGGAAGCGATTACCAGGGCTTTAGACAACCAAGGCGCAAAGACTCAGGACGCAAAGGTATTTCGAGAGTTACAGTACTTAAACAACCGGAATCTCTTCATTTTAGGAGAGCATCATCATTGAGATGAAGAAAAGTGTCCGGGTATACAATTTTACACAGAATATTCAATAACGCCTTCGAAAACATAATACGAAAGTTAGGAATGCGATGATACGGGGGCGAAAGTGGTTGTCGGCAGCTACACCATTTGGGGCTTCCTGGCGGCATCGCTCTGGTAACATTTAGCTTCAGTCATGCCGAACGAATGCTGGCCGAATTCGACTAAACATGCGGAAACATCGATCTTAAGCTGGATTTGTAGTAAATGATGTTCATAGGAAACGGATGAGTTCTCTAATGCTCCATTCAATGTCGACGGAACAAACTCCTCCGACTGAACCAGCTATGTTAATCTAACGTGAGGAAGGTAACAAAGACGACCTGATCTCAGAACTGAGCGGGAAGAAAGGAGCGGCTTGAGTAGCGTACAAGAGCATCAAGGATGTAGTGAAGAAGGCCAAGAACACCCAGCCCCAGCTTCACTAGTGCAGCACCAGCGCACTTCCTTAATTGCATTATGCTTTAGAAAGCAATTCACAAGCAAGAGGAAAATGCGATCAGCGTCATTGAATGTTTAATCGAAAAAGTGATGTTATGAGTATCTCGTTTCACGCAAGTCAAAGCTAGGCTTTCGAAGTTAGTTCATACGCCAGTGATCGAAGATTAGAGATGTCACCGCACTCGCGAAGGAAAGTAAAATAAGGCGGGCAGGACACGCGACGAGTTTCAGTGACAACTAATGGACCAGGGCCCAATACCGGGCGACATTGAATGCACTAATGAAAGATTGACGACTGAATAGATAGATGTGTTCACAACACCTTTGAAAGAAAAGTTCCATACTTTTCGTATTTCTCGCAATAGCAGAAACTACAGGGCAACCCTAGGCACAAATGGAGGAATTACTGGCAGCCAATCAATCACTTCGAAGAAAAGCGGGAGTCAAGGCGATCAAAATAGAGGGGAAGGGGCAGTGTTTGAGAGTACGATACTTCTTCGGTCTTCCCGCTTTAATAATAGGAGTTTTGACCTCAAAGACTGATCACACGCAGGTAGACCAGTTGTCATGAGTTGACAAAAAACAACTCTCACTTCAATTTTCTAGACCAGAAAAAGTGCAATGAACTGGTCAATAATATACTCTTTATTGTTGTTCCTCCTATCGTTCCTAACGACTAACTTTTATCGTTCAAAACGTATCGCGATGTCTGCTATGGTTTCTCTATGTGTGCCCATGTTCTTTCCCAGATTTCTTCAAGTTATGCTTTATCGTAGAGAAAAAAACTTCTAAGAACGAGAAGAATCTTGTCTCTTACTTGTGTCATACAAGACATCACGAATGGTCAGTGGTTATTGACAAACAATCACATCCAGTCGATGTGCAGCTTCTTTAGAAAAAAAAAGACGAAATAATTGTACCGTTTCAATACAGTTGCACAACATGATAATTGTTTCAGATTCCTCCTGAAGTACCATCATCCAGAACTCTGGGATCGTACCATCGAGCGGCCCCTGAAAACTACAAAAGTACATATTTGGCTTGAGAATTTCGCTCCTTCTGAACACTCATATTAGGCCATAAAATATTTATTACTGGAAGTTCTCTTGTGGCTAGAACTCATCTATCCACAAGAGTCCCCCAAAGGAGATGTTAGTCAAACCTACTCAGATAATCTGATGTAATACTACCAAGGGTTTAGTTTTTAGCATATCCATTTTGGACTTTGTGAATTCTACATTACTCCTAATATTCATGATTGATAGCGCTAGCGAAACGGATTCAATTCACTTATATCGAGCACACAATAATTACACCTGTGTGCAGATAAATCTTTTGTCAGATATTGGTGTTCCCACATAGTTGGCATGAATATAATCACAAGGAGCTCCAGGCCACTTTATAACTACACGATGTTGATCTTGGCATGGGACGTCTTGATATCTAAACAAATGGACTAAGGAAAAGTGATAACTACTTATTCCAAAGGCAACTACTAGATTTGGCCGCATCCGTAATCTTAGAAAAGTTCCCTACCTGTTCCTACCAGCTTCATGATTACTCTTGAAGGCTTCATATGTTACATCAGGCATGGTATATCTAGCAAGTGATCTATATTCAGCTCTGAGCGCTTCCACTCCCATATCTAGAGCTCTCATCACCCATTTCGCAACCTTAAGTTGAACTATGGTTTCCATGAAAATTCTGCACTACCTTCTGCTATTGTAATGTTTTGTGAGTTAAACTTTGCAAGAAGGAAACACTTACCACTTCGGCACCCTTTGCTGGCTTGGATTGTTGCGCATCTCCTGGAGCCTACAAAATAACCTTTGATGTACGATTAACCCATAACATTATCAACGTGCATTACCATAGGATGGATAAGAACGGTGTTTTGTAAGGTATATTTTGCTATTCTGCAAAAACAAAAGCACTAACCACTTCGCCCCCTTTATCTCTATTTGGCTGATTTTGTGGTGCTTCTGATGAAGCCTACAAAGTATTCTTTCACAAAATTATCCACTTAGTATTATCAATCTCCACTTATTATTTGATTGACGGGGGCGACTTTGAGGACCTTTCTCTGTTGTTTGGTTTTCTCATCCTTGGTTTCTTTGCATGGAGCACCTCCATCGTCTTTCGCTGCTTCTTTACTTATAACATTTTTCTTCTGTTTTTCCTTGCCCTTAGTCCTTTTATCGCTTCTGCAATAAATGAAATGAATTACGATTATTGGGTTCCGATTAGGCATATGCAGACTTGCGTGCGTTTGTAGCCTACACATACTGCGATAATAATTCGACTAACTTTGTTAGGAACAACCTCAAATAATGACTTGTTTGCGGTTTTGGGGCTTACATGTTTGTTCTAAAACTTTCCTACTTCATTGGGAGCCTTGAAAGGGATATCAGGTAAGAACGTCACGAAAGAAAACTTACTTGACGATCACTGGAAAATTTACGACAAGAAATCAAAACCAGTATTATTTTGCTTGTCATGAGCGGTTGCGCGATGGGTCTAGCCTCTACATTCAACAACATATCTGACGCCTTGCAGGTATTTTCGCAATGTTTGTAAATTACACACTTGTTATCTATCCAACCTCATCATCTGCAGATCAGCCATAAAAAGAAACGTGTTCTATAACGAAGAAGTCAAAGCAAAATAAGGATGTGATGTACAGGCGACTGTAGAATGGGAAACACCAACATTCTTGATTATCTGAAGTAGTCACAAAACTCGATACTCTGGTCGCCTACTAAGGGAACGGTCAGGATGGCTGTTCAAGTTTCCTTTGCTAGGTATGCTCTTAGGCAAAGGGAAAAGCCCGTAGTGGCCGTAAACCGTAGCTACAGAGGAAGGTGGAAAAAGCACATCTAAGGGAACTCTGCGTTGATAGACAGTTCGGGTGAGGCGTAATATTTCGCTGGATATGGAACTACGACGTCTGCATAGATCCTATCTGATCCCTTACTAAAGGTCGAATTGTGTGTGGTCAAATCTGTTCGAGGATAACACAGCTCGACGAAAATGCTTATAAACGCTAGGTCATAACACTCAAATCCTGATTACATCGTCGTAGCAAACATTTCAAAGCGATTGTTCCTCGTCTTGTACAACTGCTGACTGCACTAAAACTTTGAGCTCTGCAGTTCTTCTTCTGAACATGAAAACAAACCCTTTCTTTACTGCTGCTAAATATTGATTCTTGAGGTATGTAGCGATCATCCGAAAAAGTAGTAGAGTAGAACCGAAAAAGGAATAATGGGGCATACTCATAGACAATGAGCTTATAAATGAGATGATAACACGTAATATCTCCGTTTACTTGTCTTCCAGCGCAAGCTCCAGGCTTCGTCTGCATGATATCACTGTTTTCACATGCAGATGCCGAGTGACGAAACAACTGTGCTCAGCAAGTACTTAAATACCAGATCACAAAAGAGTCTTCCTATAGATCACCTCGGAAGCCTCTGGATTACCTTAGAAAATACGAAAGCTTTTTGGTAGATGTAAAAATTGTGAAATAACGCTGATGAATGCGCATATCCATGATCACCATCGTTGGGTACTAGTAAAGGTCAAGTTCCTTCCTTTTTGTCACTTATATTTTAAATGACGTAATTTCAAACAAAATTCTGTCATAATACTTTGACTTTAGAAACAGTTTTAAAGTGCGTTTTTCGCTCTATCTAGTCGTTATATTCGTTTTCGTAGCGATCATCCGAAAAAGTTTTAAGGTGATTTGGTCTCATTTTCAGGATTTCAAATACAGCATAGATTAGAGGCAAATTTGCACGATTTTCTTGTTTCAGTTTAAGCTAGGCCCAAAGGCTGCCGAGACAGCTCCCAATATCAATATTGCGCTTGCCCCGGGACCCACTAACGAACGTACGGTACAATGGTGGTTCAAGAAATTCCGCAGCGGTGACTAGAGCCTTGAAGACGACGAGCGCAGTGGTAGGCCATCCGATGTTAACAACAACCAAATGAGAGCTTTAGTTGGAGACAGCCAACGTACAAACTGTTTGAGTGCTTGCTGAAGAATTAGATGTAACGTATACGACAATTTTCAGTCAGCTGCAGGTGATTGGGAAGTCGAAAAAACTCGATAAATGGGTGCCGTACGAACTGAACAATAATCAAAAATCGTCATTTTGAGGTGTCGTCTGTATTCCTTCTGCGGAACACAAACGACCCTATCTCAACCGAATTGTGTCGTTCCATGAAAAGTGGATCCTCTACGACAAACGCTGACGTTCGGGTCAGTGGTTGAACTGCAATGAAGCCCCAAAACACTTTCCAAAGCCAAATTTGCACATGTTTGTCTCATCCGTCACAGATTCGTGTAAGTGGGAGAAACGATTACAGTGGAGAAGTAATGAAAACAAATCGACGAAATGCACCGAAAAACTGCAGAAGCCGTATGTGCCCGGCATTGGTCAAGAGAAAGGGACCAATCCTGCTCCACGACAACGCTAGGCCACACGTCTCACAATCGAAACTGCAGAAGTTGAACGAATTGGGCTGCAAGACTCCTCTCTAACCACCTTACTCGCCCGACCTCTTGGTTACTGACTACAACTTCTTCGCAAGAAATGCTTCAGGAACCGAGAAGATGCCGAAACGGTCCTTAACGAATTCGCCGCGTTCAGAACTCCAAAATTTTACTATAGGCTGTAAATGCACTTATCTCTCTTTGGCAAAAGTTTGTTGATTCTGGTGGTTTCTATTTCGATTAACGAAGTTTTCCTAAAGCTGAGATATGCCTCTTTAAAATTGAAGGTTAAAAACCGCAAGAACATTCTTGACAACGTAATAATGGCGCCTTTAGATCGCGTGTTTCTGCTTCTTCGTTTGTCTAAGTCACGAAATTCGAAAAAGCAGTGAGGCGAGTTCAGCCGCGTCGAATTGTTGCGCTGACGCTGCAAAACTGTAAAATCAGGTGTGACGGGCCCCACAGCATCAGACTGGAGCTATGGTATGTACGTTTCATGTTCCCAACATGTTCCCAAACAACTGCACTCTTGGCGCTCTGACTTCGCGTACGCCTCGGCAGATACTCCCCACTTCGTTGCACTCAAAACGCTCGTCAGACCTTTTCTCCATGCACGTTTGCTTAAATAGTGGCTAGCAGTTTACCTGATCTGACATAGGAGCCTTTGTTCGTATGACGGTGATGTTCACGCCATTTCATGTTAGCACATCATTCTACGTTAATTGTTAAGGAAAACACTTGAAAACCTGATAATTCAAACAGTGCTTCCCAGTTGCAGCGACATCGGAAATAAGCAAACTAGAATTTGTTCATTCTTTAAATGTGCTACAGAGACTTTAGGCTTGCTGGGACCACCCATCGCTGCAATTTGCAACGGTCCCAACTCGGTCCCAACTGCTGCCTCCACCGTTCCGAGCGCGTACGCAAATGTACTCGTGGTTCATGTCGTTTTGACCGGACCATACACTATCGTCCCTTCTTGACCTGGATCATTGTTATCGAACAAATATAATTGCGCTCTAAATTCCTGTAGAAATATTCCGTCAAAGAAGCCTGATCTTTGGAGGACCATGGATGTGTTCAGAATCCACCACTTCGAAAGCAAATCCAACTATGGTCGAGTCAAAACGACATGAAGCACGGTGCGGTTGCGTCCGAAGCGGTGCGGTGGAG
The DNA here is from genome assembly GCF_031761385.1 of Necator americanus. NCBI lineage: Eukaryota > Metazoa > Nematoda > Chromadorea > Rhabditida > Ancylostomatidae > Necator > Necator americanus. The sequence continues at coordinate 13,496,575 of NC_087374.1, forward strand.
CGCAGCAATTAGGATCGAGTGGGGACCATGCTAGCACTCCTCCCAGCTACGCTTCGTATGGTTCCACCCCGATCCATCCTATCCTATCTCCACCGTGCCGCTTCCAGCGCAACCGCTACGCTTACGCAACTGCACCCGCTTCTTTTCGAATCCAGCTTAGGGCTAGTTCGAAAAAACCAGTATTTCTTTCCTGTACAATCACGCAGCAGAACCTCACCCTAAACTAAGGCTTTCGTCCGGAGGGAGCGTCCCTCCTAAACCAGGCACCCCCGCCGACACTAGGTCACCCGCATCTTTCATCGCGCTCACGTTTCTCTGTCTCTAGCTCAGGTCCAGGACGCAGAGGAAACACTGTCCTCACTCTCACTTCAAGTGCCCACACATCGATATCTCGGTCCGTTCTTAATCAATCGTTGTTCTTAATGATTCCTTTTTTGTTCTTCTTTTGTTTTGTATGATTGACTGCAACGATACGATGTTTTTTTTTTGCTAATTATGCTTATGCGTCCCTGTATTGTTTCACTATTTGGTCTGCTGGCTGTTGTTGATCTTATTGCTGTACTTCTTCATCGTACTGTCAGTAAATAGCTCATTTTCGTTTGTTTTTTCTCCGACAGTTGAAGCTCCATTCATAATCGTCCATGAATCTTATCAAAACCACTCATTCACTTCTTACCACGTGCTTGAACCAGGATCTATCTATACTCCGTACATACCCTTACTGTCTCTTCGACGGACTAGTCCAGCTTGCGATTTTTTTGCAGGAGCTGTTAGATATTCCAGGCTTTCACTTTTGTTTCATTCAAATTAAAAAAAAACTCTTTCATCTTTTCAATCCAAGCATCAAGACTACACTTTGAAAAGATAGACATAGTATATGCGCTTGTATTTGTCAGATATACAACATAAGGTCCTTAAAGGCATCACCCCACGAATCTGAGGTGGTACAGATCTCAGGTGGAGCATTCGTATACGGCATGGGAGACTACGGAGAGGAGAGTGATTCCGTCCATTTCTTTCTAATTGCCGTAAAAAAACGGCCCTGACTTTAGGCGTTCTGGCGCAGTATTTTCTACAGGGAGTTCGATTGGAGCGCGCCAGCCTTGTGCGGCGCCGCATCTTCCAGGCCGCTTTTTACGGCAATTAGGAAGAAATGGACGGAATCACCCTCCTCTCCGTAGTCTTCCATCCCGTATACGAATACTCCACCTTAAATCCGTACCATCTCAGATTCGTGGGGTGATGCCTTTAATGATGTGTTGTAGGACTGAAAAAGAGAGGAAAGCTGTAGGTACTGGTTATAGGTAGTTCAAAGCCAAAAAAAAAGATGAAAATTTGCTTTAAATAGCATCAGTTGCAGAAGATTCAATGACTGAGTTAGATCAGGCTGAGCTTGATCTCCTTGGCGAAGGACCTGCTGCGACGGATGGCGACCATCTGGATGAACATGCTCTTCTCGACCAGTGAGTTTAGTAAAAATTAAACTCTAGCAAGGAATAATAATATAATAGCTTTCCTTTTTCTATTTGTAGTTTGCTCTTTTCTTTATAGACGAGAATAACAGCTATTGTTACTGTGCTGTACTATGGAAGTGTTTTCTTGCTTAGGGTCTCCGAAGAGTGTTTCTTTAAAAGGAAACTTAATAACTGAAATACTCAAGTGAATAATTCGCAGGACACCTCCTCCCAGAGATGAAAATGGCATTGGCCATGTAAAAGCAGAAGAGTTAAAAAGCGAGGAAGTCGATCTTTATGACGATGCGATAGCTCCCTCATCGGGGGAGAAATCGCTTGCTCCTACGCCTGTTCGCCCAGCACAGCAGAATGGAGGAACAACGCATGCATCAGATGGTAAAAGGTAGCTTAATTTTACTTCCATTCTTCGCTTCATTCCTTTTAGAGTTTTGAGATTCAGGTACTGTTGTTACATCGGAAACTTAGTTTGGTGGGCGACAGATGCTGACGTTGGTGTAAGTTCTTTTCTTCTTCTATCACTCGGTGGCTAATTTACGTCACAATTTTCAGTTGCACATCAAAGCTATTGGAATTCCCGATCTAATCGACATGAAGTTTTTTGAGAACCGTACTAATGGTCAGAGCAAAGGATTTGCGCTGTTAGTCTTAGGAAGCGATGCATGTAGGTTTTTTTTTTCTAAAATTATCCGTATTACTTTTCAGAATGCCCTACTTGTCTTGGCCTTGAACCTGAACACTCTTTGTATGAAAACCAATTAAAATGTGCTGTCTCACCAGTCGCAAGACGAATTTTTTTATTACGTTTTCCGGCTTCACCTCCCGACACTTGGGTCTTTTTCAGAGGTCCGACAAATGCTGACCAACTTGTAAATTGAACCGCTAAATATTTTAACTCCTAGTTGACCTATCGACCTTGTCCCAAGATTACTAAATGAGATTTTCCGAAGGCTGGTGGGCGAGCAGCCTCCCGTATCCCTGCGGAGATTATCCGCAAGTGAACTGTGGAACTTCTGTTTGAAAAAAGTCTACCAAATGATGTCATCAAAAAAGTTCGAAACAAGTTACAGGCAAGCAAGCAAGCAGTGTATCTCTAAAGAATGCATAGGTTGTCTGTACGGTAAAATAGGAGACTACACTGGGGGGAGGGGGGCTGAAACTATATATCAAAGTGTTTGAACTGTTGCATCCCACATACTGAAGAAGCAGGTAGAGAACTGCATTAGGCAGTAAGCGAAAAAGTTATCCAACCTCAGCGCGAGGAAAAGAATGGTAGTGACTTCGATGTAGTATGAACTATCGACGATCACCAGTGACCTATTGGCGTTCATTAAGCAAGCTGTAGATCTCTTGAGCTGAACCCACTCAACATATAGGTTTTTAGTGACACCGCAGTGGTGAGTGTTGACGTCGGTGCGGATAAACTCCCTTGCAAAATGGCGGACATATATATATATATATATATATATATATATATATCGTTATATATATATATATATATATATATATATATCGTTACTATATACTAGGCGTTTGCTCAGTGCTCCTCAAGCTGTCTTTAGGCTTTTTTCTTCGAAACCGTACCAAAATAGAAGAAATACGGCTTGATTTATAGGCAGCATATCACGAATCTGAGGTGGTACGGATTTCAGGTGGAGTATCCGTATACGGGGTCGTAGATTATGGAGACGGGGTAGTTCCGCTCATCTCTCCCTGCACTGCAAACAGCCGGCCCTTGAATGCTGTTTTGTACGACGCCATCTATTGCAACGCTTCACCCCTTGCGCCGCTTCCGCCCTGCGATTCGTCGAAAACTAATTCGTACTGGCCCGATAGGCAGTAAGGGACTCCTACGCGTGCAACGGCGCACTGCAGTAGATGGCGTCGTACAAAACAGCATTCTGGAGGCGGTTGTTTGCAGTGATGCAGGGAGAGATGAGCGAAACCACCCCGGTTTCCATAATCTACGACACCGTATACTCCACCTGGAATCCGTACCACCCCAGATTCGTGGTATGCTGCCTTGATATTTGAGTGTCTTCTGCTCACTTATTCGCGCCGCTTATAAATTGCGGTGCCTCTACTTGTCTTGACAAGGTTCCAGCGCTCCAAAAACGTTATCCGTGTTATAGACTTGCGATCCGAGTGCATTAATTGGAGTAAATTTCTTGCAAAGAGGTAGATTTTGCAAGATGCCACATCCTTGATTATAGTTGACAGCAATAGTTATTCTGTTTTTCACTTACGCTCGGTTTAGTAGTTATTTTTTTCTGGCAGGTAAAATGTGGCAAAAGGTTGGGATTTTCTTGCAGACATTGTTTTTAAGCACATCTTCTTGTCTTTCCTTTTTACTATTATTCCGTTCCAAATTGATTAAGGAAAAGTCACATAATTTTCAGCTGTACGCACCATCACTGAACAAATGCCACAGCGTCAAATTCATGGGCAATCTCCAGTGATCCTTCCGTACACTAAAGCATCGCTGAACCGTCTGGATGAAGCAACCTCAAAAATGCAGAGTCGTCCGGACACAAAACAAAACAAGAAGGTCTCTTTTGTCTTGAAAATTTGTCTGCTTCGGGCTTTACTCGAACAAGATTAACATTCAATGACTTCTATTCTTTTTTTTTACGAATCTCATATTTCCAGGATGAAACCTGCATGAATATGGGTACAATCCGAATAGGTGCTGGTGCCGGACCCAGTGGACCTCCACCGATGATGGGACCAAGAATGGGGCCTGGAGGACCTATGAACAGTGGACCTATGCCAATGATGCAGATGAGAACTGGCCCCGGCGGCCCTCCCATGAGCATGAACTCCGCACCTATGGGTCCAGGCGGTCCTGGTCCTATGGGACCAGGTGGCATTATAAACAGGGGTCCGGTAATGATGGGACAACCCGTGAATCAGGTGATTCTTGCTTGTATTTATTAAGATCTGCTCCAGATTTATAGTACTGTTTTTAGGCCCCTATGATGAGCCGTCCAATGGGCCCTCCTGGAGTGGGCACATCGATGCCTCCAGTACAAATGGGAGGTCCTGTTCAAATGGGAGTAGCAGGACAAATGACAACAGGACCTCCTCGTCCTATGGTTGGTGGCGCCGTGCCTATGCAAGTGGGACAAGCACCACCAATGATGCAGATTCAAGCAAAGTTAGTCTGCTGGTGTTGGACCTTGCTTCACTTTCCATCAATTTTAGAATAGTATAACTTCTATCCTTTAATAGTACAAGATTTAGTCGACCTCCCCCTGGAGTTCAGTTTGGTAGTGGCCAGCAACCCGTAGTCGGTATAGGGCAGCAGCAAATGATGACCCAAGGTCCTCCTGGTGTACGTACTATGAACGCACCTCCTCAGGCCCCACAGCAACTTCTTGCACCTCATGGAGCTCATATCAACCCGCAGGTAGGAAAGTGTTGTCTCTTTGACGAGAGATGAACAGGATAAATCCAACGTATTCAACGCATTGACTAAAATTCATAGGTTTTTCTATGTTTTTGCTTGTGCTTCATAGACGTTCTCCTTATAGATGTTTCCTGGTGTGCACCAACAGCCACCTGTTCCTGGAGCGGTCAATGACGTTGAATTTGAAGAAATAATGAACAGAAATAGGTACTCTTGAAGGGAATGGGAGTTTTTCTGATTGGCTAAGTAAGCTCTTAACTTTAGAACTGTTGCTTCTTCCGCAATATCTCGAGCTGTGGCCGACGCCGCCGGTGGGGATGTCAAATCGGCTACAGAAACAATATTGACGGCTATCTCACTAATAAAGCAGAGCCGTGTGGCCCATGACGACCGATGTCGGCTGCTGGTTGCTAGCTTACAGGTACTGTTAAAGAGGCTATATTGGTTCTGAACAGTTTCGCATTTGAGTCTGCACAAGAAGTAGTATCGTGTTGTCCTTCACTCTAGATTGCAGTCGGCAGTAGAGAAATCTCTATTTTTTAAAGAGAGAATGGGTAGTGATTTGCCTACACTTCTTCAAGAAATGAAGTAGGTGTTAAGGAAAGAAAAACAGAAAAAGAAAGAAGTGTTGTTCACTTAATGCACAAAAACGTCTATTTTGTTCTTCATATTAGTACTTTGAGAACTACAGTCGCAGGATTAGCACAGATTCTGCAGAAGAAATAAAGAAATATACCTCTCCATTCGTCAAGAGATCTCGAGGAACTGATCGTAAAGGGGAGTTCCGGCTCTCGATAGTGTTGAATACGATTGCAGTCTTCAAAAATCACCAACTTTTGTGTGATGTCATGTCCTGATATCTAATGAAATGCCAGTTTAAAAGGACGAATTCAGAACAACATCAATGGCGAAATCGTTATGTCAACGGCACATCCTTTAAACACAGTGTATCACATGTATGTAAAATTTACAAAGCTCGGATCTCACCATGAGTAGACAAGAAGTAGGAGGGTAGTTCATGAACATCAGGATGGTCACACCCGGTACCCATTGTAACCAGGAAAAGGCATCTGAAACTTTGGGGCTAGAGCGGTGTCGAAGCAACGATCGGTCTTGCCGTCCGACTGCGTTACAGCTGCCCATACTCATGAACTATTCAATTTCGTGGCACAGTCTTGGAACCAGTAAGGGTGTAAACTGGGTTGAAAATTGAGGATTTCCTTCTGAATGAGATTTTGTAGATTAGAAACAACTGAGAGGTCGATGTTAATGAGAAAGAACATCTTTGTTCTTTACATCATCTGTAAAATAATGAGGGCTCCGATCTTCCCAGTTAGGTTTAAAGTGTTGGAATGAATCAGTCAGAACTGTATAATATGTTTCTTTACGAAGGTATTCATGTGCTCACTTAATCGGCTATTATCGCCTAACGCGTTTACCTGCATTTTGGCCGAGGCACGTCGTTCTCAATATAGCTCTGCTAATCTTCTTCCTAATCAATAGCAATAGCTCGCACAGAATCTATCCTTTCGTCACTGTTCCATAGTTCGTGGGACTTGATTTCTCGTATGAACTGAGTACCGATCAACTGAGTAGCGGGCAGATTTCCGTCAGGTCGGCAATGTTGGCAGGTCAGCGGAATGGTGTGTTAATACAAAAGATTCCATACTTACTCTAGGTATTTGACTGATTAGGGTAGGCTGTTGGCAGTGTGCTGAACGACAGTGCCTTTTGCAATACCTGAGTAACTTCCGCCATGCAGGCATACAGGCATACATATTATGTTGCTCGTATCTGCCATGAGCATGTACTCAAAAATCTAACTGCATTAGCACAAGCTCGACCACCGCAAGTAAGTGGTAATCGTATACAAAGGTGGGCATTACTATTTCAAGTGGCGAACATGAACATTATTCGTATAGAACTCGATTGGTGGGTCGAAATACAACATTGTGCATAAGCGCCTACTTTGTAATAAAAAGTTTTTTTTTCTCCTCCAACACTTTATGCGTAATATCTACATTCTGTAGCAAACTTTGTTGCAATATTGTTTATTACTCGGTAGAAGATGGTCTGCGATAGATTTGTTCGTCGCTGTCAAAATATCAGTTCATCAGTCAGTTCAAAATTTCCTAAGCTCTCGAAAATGTTGCCGTTTTCCACGGTCTCAAACCAAGTAGGAAGTTTTTCGCAATTGTGTCGCCATCGATCTTTGAAAGTTTTTCTGAAGATATCGAACAATGTGTCATTTAGGACTCTCTTAACTCCTAGGTTATTTATTCTAGGACACGTTGAACGGCATCGAGAATAAAGCATATGGAGGCGGAGGAAGTAGTAGTCGCAGCAAACATCGCGACAGATCTCGTAGCCGTTCGCGTGATCGTGATCGTAAGAGAAGGCGAAGAAGCCGTTCCAGAAGCCGGTAAGCTGTATTACTTATTGCTGCTTTGCTAGTGTCAATACTCACAATCATTCGTTCTCTTTCGCAAGCGCAAAAATTCCTTTCAAAGCTGTTATTTAAGTTCAAGCTCACGATCGCGTTCGCCAAGACATTCTCGCGGGCGGTACCACTGAATATGGAGTAAATTGTTGTACTTCCTTTGTAAAGGTTGGTTGATTTCTCTTGAACAGTTATATTCGCTCCGTGTCTCGTGATGCTACTTTATTACTTATCATTATTGTTCGTTTTTTATGTATCTAAATTCTTGTACGGCATGCTCCTCTCTTCCTTCCTTTTATTGCTTTGGATTTCATTTCTTTCTATTTGTCTGTTTTCGTGGACGGTACGCATATTTTCGCCGGCTTTATATTTAACTCAGGAGATGTTGTGAGTATAACAACTACATATACCTTTGAAGTTTTCTTGCAGAATTTCTAGACTTTCACATTCTTTTAGCAGTTAAATTACTAGTATTATCTTTTCATCATTATTGTTGGCACTTATCTGTATTCATTAGCGCAAAAATGGGTTCCTCGCCATAGTCCATGCGTGGTCGGGTGTCTTCTCTTCATGTGCAGCAAATTTGAGCCTTGTTCATCAGTTGCTTCTTTGGCTGTTGTTCCAAATTTTTGTTGATTTCATGGTGGCCTGCCCAACATTAACAGTTCTAAATTTTCTCATAATTTCTTACACAAATCTTTCTCAAGCCTAATACAGTCATTTTTCCTAAGGTTTTCCTCGTTTAATGCTTTTTTGCGGTCGCTTTTCATGTGTGTAAGATCTTCGTACCCAACCTATATATTCATTTACTTAGCCATGCAAATTGCTTCGAATGTTCAGCATTACCACTCGCGACCCGTTTCAATGCTCATTTCTGTGACAACGTTTGCTATTTTTTCACGTAATGCTGTGTGAACACGTCTTATTTTATATTCACATGTACGCACTCTGTAAGAAGTCAAAGTCGAGTATGAGTGCGTTGGGTTTTGCGCGATTTATTGAAGGCAAATTTTGTAGCTCAAAATTTAGTGCACAGAACTCCTAATGTTCAATTTCCTCTGAATTTATTGTATTTTCTAAGCTCTCCTTTTAATCCATCTTTGTAGTCGTGGGTATCAATTCGGATCGTGTGAAGCCTTAGTTTAGCAAATATCTTCTCGCGAGGGGTAATTCTGACAATTATAACATTGTTATTTTTGTTGTGTTCCTTTTTGGCGTACTTATATATTTGAGAGAGGAAGCTATCGATGTTAAAGATCACTGTTGTGTTTTGGCCTGTAGAATCACTCTAAATTCGGTTGTAGTGACAGTTCCTATGAATACATATACTGTTTAAAATATTTATATTTATTTCCAAAGTGTGATGTGATAATAATTTATTTCAGTAGCGTAGATAAAGAAGGGAAATATTAAATTTGTTAGAGATTTCCTCAAAGTAGTATAGTTTTCTCAGAATTGTATTGCCGTGAAATAATAGATTTTTAACTTTTTCATTTTCACTTTTGTGCAGTTAGGTTATTTGTGCTTCGTATGATTTTTTTCTGTTGGTTTATTCATTGTTTCTTAAACATCTGTCTTGTACAGGTTCTGTATTTCCACGTATGCGTAATTGGTGTGAAAGGAAGAAGAAGGGTCCTCGTGTTGCAACTACGGCGTCGCTTCATTCGCGGACATTTGTCTCGGATTCAGCTTGTATCTCTCCATATTCTATGTTGAAAATTGTTGATCTTTTGATAAACTATGTAGATCTGAGATGTTTTTCACACGGGGCATGTCACATTGTTCCACATGCCTGGTAAGCTTTTCTGTTTTCGTTTTCTTCGTGGCTGTGTTTTGGATTGTTTGTGTGGTTAGAGAATAGGAAAACGAGCTCATTTGTTGTTTGGTCCGGAAAATATTAGAAGAATTAATGTATGGTATGTTCTTTTTCAGTCTTTTCATTAAATATACTATTTTTCAGGGATCTCAACTCGTGTACGGGTCTTCAAGAGTTCAAGACGTGCTCATTTGATCTCTCTTATTTGTTCTCTACATACAACTGCCGATAAAAATGTCTCACTTTCCTGTGCAGCCTTATATTCCCGAGGGAAAATTGCGAAATTGAATTTAAGTGTTTCGAGATGTCACCCGGTGCAAGATCGCTTGAATAATTGCTCCCAGGAGGAGTGATTCGTCGCAACCTACGGTGCGGTGATGTATGACATAGTTTAGTGCATTTTGCACGAATGTGTTTGGTGAAATTGTAGATAGTGACGTTCGCTGATTGTGATGGGATTTTGAACCTACCGAAACCAACAGAAGAATAAGACATTTTTGACATTGCAGTGGATTTTGGCGTCGAAACAGTGGACCTCAATGATGATAGCTGTGGTTTTTTCAAGTTCAAATTTTCAACATAAGCGGAGGAGAGACAACATGAGAGATTCATCGTGTGGTTATTGGAAACCAGTGAAGTTTGCTCTTGCAGTGGGCACACCTGTCTAGATAACATTTGGATCGGTATATTGTAGAGAAATGCATACGGTAGCAATGATAAATCGTGAATAATTTGAACACAACTCCGTCTCATCGTATTCTTTCATTACAAAAATATGATAGCAGATTATTGATTAAATAAATTGCATGGACAAGATAGAATTGAATTCAACTCGGAATGTAGTCTAATACGGGCTTTAGTATTTACTGTCTAGGAGTATTTTCTAGTATTTTTGTTTACGTTTCTACTAAGACATTCATTTAAAGTGTACGAGACAGATTTATGCACAGTTGACGTTAAACGTGGCGTGCTGAGGTGAGGTGCCGAGTCCGTGAAGGCGTCCATCTGCTCCTCTCCACTGAGCTCCTCGGCTCGCTTTTCCTCTTATTTTTCCGTTATTTTTCTCATTATAGTGCCGGTCTAGACCAGTTCTAGCCGATTCCATTTCCCTTAGTTTTGTCGTTTGTTTTGCTGTTGAAGCTCCGCTAGAATTTTAGTTTGTAGATATTGAATTTCTCCTGCATTTCTTCATGGGTCAAAACGACAAGAAGTACGGTGCAGTTGCGCATGCGGCTGCTCTCATAGTGGCGCGGTAGAGCCTGACAGGATCGCGTGAAAATCCTTGGTAGCACCATCTACACATTGCGATAGTAGCACGTCAATTCCAACCGCCATCTTCATCGCAAGGCTTCAAACGTAGATGCTTACGCAACTGCACCGTCCTCCATGTCATTTTGACCCGTTTTAACTGTGCATAATTAGAAGCTGTTAAACCAACATTGGATGGAAGCATCATTAGTTAATTGATCAAAAGTTAATTAGTGTTATCTTAAATTACAAGAATTCACCTGGTATTACTTAAGATTATACGGATTTTCTTAGTATTATTATCACTGGTAGGAACTGAGTCGCTACAAACATGAATTCTTAGAGGCGCCATACAGCAGAACAAGCGATAAAACTAACGGAAAAGGACTTTGCTGAGAACACGTGGTCCTATTTACGAATTGTTGCACGGAAAAATGAGAAGAGCTATGAAAAACAAAAAGAGAAGAGCTCCGAAGAGTTTGCCGCGACCTGTGCAGAATCGCCACGCATCCGAGGAGGACGCAAAGCGTCAACCCGACACAGCACGTTTAACGTCATCTGTAAAAAAGAATAATCATAAACGAAACTTTCGGCTCGTTGCGACGACGAGTGGTTCTGGCGGTACTTTTCGAATGTGAGCTGTAGTTTCGTGGCGCGACCGACGCAGTCGCGACTGCACTGATTTATGCGCTCAGTGCATGCAGTGCAGCACACATGGTGGCCATTTTGCGCTGCGTCGATGTGGATTCACATGGTTCCCCCTGCCGTTGTCTCACCATAGCACAGTATCATGTTGACGTATCACATCCCTCTCCGCGCACTCCATATATATTTCAGCGCCAGGCGTGCGCTGAGTTATGGCCGAACGATGATTTGTTACCGATACACCGAAGGCCACACATGCTCAGCATCTAACTGAATGAGCTTGGCTTTTTAAGCGCACATTACGCTGTTCTTACCTAGTCGACTCATTTCGAAAATTTCAATTTCACTGAATTTTTAATTCACGTTTTGAGCATGCTCACGTATTGGGTCTCCCTTTTGTTTGCAATTTCTCTTTCTTATTATCTTGAGTCTAGAGCAAATAAATCGATTTATCTTCACCTACTATTCGTTTTTGTGACATTTGCGCCTTTCCGTCTGAGAAATTTCCCAACGGCTTACAGCAGGTTTCATCTATACCGGAACATACTGTGAGAAACCACATTTTCAAATGCACATTCTAAAATAAATGGGCTAAGTAAGGTCACAGCTAGGACTTGGATTAAGAATCGGCTAAGCAGCATGGTGTTAGAGACCGAAGTTTCCAAACGCGCAGTTTTGACAAGTGAACAATTGTTGACTAAGACCTCCAGAATACGTCGGAACCAGATGTTTCCAGAAGTTGAACAGTTTGGGTCTTCTTCTATTCCGTAAGCACCAAGCATGAATAAGCGAACAAGAGTTTCCTTATGACGAGTTGATCTCGTCGTCGTCAACCACCTGAAGTGTCTTGCGCAATGAAGTCAATCTCACCCACCTTGGATTGCGTAAGGGATAAGAATGACATAAAAATGCTAATGTATGCCTCAACAACTCCTCTTGTATGCATGTGCGACCTAAACCAAACTGATTTGATTCGTGTTTCATTCGAAAATGCTAATGCTAATTTTTCATTTTTCGTTCATTTTTTCGTGAAAAAAGAACTGGTTTTTTACTTTCCACAAATTTTTGACTACTAAATATAAAAAAATGATGTCCATACAGGAATGCATATTTTTATACATATGTGGAGATCCACAAGAGTAAATAAATCCGTGTATGCAGCAACAGTTTTCATAGGGAGAGGTTTCATGAGAAACTTCGGAAGTGTGGAAATAAAATCTTCATTATTGTCATTTCTAGCAAAATTTCAAATTTTGAAAACGGTTCTAACATTTAAAAACGAGCAACTCGTAATGTAAGAAAAAGCTTCAAATAGATCTAGCGGTGAAGCTTTTTATCAGGAATAAACTTTATGTGGTTATGTGGACCAACCTCTGTTAAATTATTTCTCCAAATCTCACCCTACGTAAGACTGAGTAATAATCTCATTCAATATTTGTATAATATATACTCTGAGTTGTATTTCTGCACGCTTTTTGTGACCGAGACACTATAAATTACCTCTACTGTGGAATGAGGTAGTAGACGAGCTCTAGTTCTGGCTATTTTTTGAGTTCAAATTTTCATAGAGGAGGAAAGAATGTCATCTAACCTTCCTTTGACAACAAACATTAAAACGACATAGGAAAGATCCTTACATACAAACTGCTGAAAATTTCGAGGAATTTCGTACAGGTTGAAACTCAAATTCACTATGTATCTCTCAGTTTTCACCTTCATTGCTTAATTCTGATTTCCCGCATCTCCGAAAAACGCGTACATTTTTGAGGAGATCACTATGCGACAGCAACCTTTCTCTAATGGGCCTCATTACATGCGGAAACGTTCAGCTGTGAATAACATCCAAAGGAAATATGCATCAGCGAAAATCGTTCGATTTTGTGCCGCTCGATTTTGTTAGCCGCTTTTTCAAAACCGAATAAACATTCTCATTATTCATTAATTCCTACACGAGCAAGGTTTTCTATCTGCATTAATGCGCATACGCTTAGTTTCAAAATTATATTCAGTGAGTATTGCTGTAGTAATTCCAGAAATTGGCTCTGCTTATGGAACTCTGTCTGTGGTAGCGTAACCGAGTAAGTTAACGGGGACTCGCTAATTTAATCGCAATCGTTCATGCAAACAATTCAATCGTAACCGGGAGGATAGTAGTGGGTGTAACGAGCATCCAAATATTGCTAGCTAACAGTGGCCGTCACTAGTACAGTTGATCTTCCAAGAATATCAAGAATCATCCGATTGCTTAGTAATTGGCGCTTGTATTTTCATATATAATGACAACGTTTGTATGCTCTCTTAATTGAACTGCCCCTGACACTTTTGTTTTCGCTTTTACTGGAATAATACGATTATTTCGCTTTTTGTCCGGTCAATATATTATTCCCGTTATCAAGTATAGGAAAATAAGAATATAATTTAACAAATTAAGGTCGTCTGGCGAAGGTTTGTCGGGCAATGACCGTCTCGCTTAACTACTGCGCTGTTCGCCTTCACGTGGTCGAGTGTTCGTGTCTGACTGACCCCTCTAATTGTGGGCGGTAAAGCGCTTTCATCCGTCGCTCTCGTTCGGGTCAACTACGGCGATAAGACGGCCAAGGTTGGCGCATCGTTATGACGACCAGACCATTACTGACTAGTTGAGGTAGTAACAGCGTCTTGAGTCAATACTATTCATCTCATTAGAGCAGACTTTGGTATCTGACAACCATGTCTAGCTTTTTAAAAACTATATTCAGTTACTCCACAAAGGGGCAACTTAAAATTCGAGGATGGGATGTGTGGGAAGAAATCTCTTGTAATTCAGCAGAGACAGAGAGTTTCGTTCTTTTCCAATTGTTTCGTTTTCAATCTTTTTAGACTCCAGACCTATTCATAGTGAAAGGCATGTCGTGTTTTCTTATCTTCTTCCTATATTGCACCTTCTGCAAGCCATTAATGATGAAGAGTGATGTGCTGTGATGAGGTGAGTGACGAGCTGGCGAGCATTGAAGTACTGAAGAAACCATACGGATATACTCACTCTTCCTTATCGTCCAGTCACCGTGCCTAATTTCACAGTTTTTTTTTCTTTTTTGGGTCTTATTTTTCTTCTAAACAAGGAAACAAAAAGACTCAAATGTGGAGCAACACCTGTTCCGAACAACCATTTCAAATTTTTCATGAAATACTTTATTGAAAAAACTGCACGTATATTTACAGCGGGGCGGGTGTGGTGTAGCGGTGAGAGGTTCCGCTTCCTGAACGATCGATCAGAGGTTCGAATGCGCCCTAGTGCTCACCAAGCCCTTCATCCCTCCGGTGTCGATAAATTGGTACCAGACTTGTCTGGGAGGATAAAAACACTGACTTGACACATCGGCTAGCCACCGCAAGTCATCGTATAGGCCAGTTACACGTTCCTGAACCTCAAACGATTCTGAATTGAAGTGAACGTGGGGGCGCATCCCAAGCGGATTGATTAGCGCCAGACACTTTATCCTTTAACTTACCTTTATATTTACAGCATCGTTTGGTCGTTCTCGTTATTAACCTATTATGCCAGAATATTCCGCTTTGATTACGAAGGACTATGCGTGTGTATTGTGGTCTCAAGGTCTCATTGTCGGTGATAGAAAAACTTAAGGGACGTTTGATTTGTCACATACACATTTGCACTGCTTTGTTAAAATGACATGACCAAATTTTTGGAATTAAATTGGATTAAAAAATGAAATAAAATGAAGCCAAGATTCAATCAAAAAGTACGACTTTTTTGCATTCCATTGAAAACCACTTGTGTTTGAAACAGAATATGTCCAAGATTGAATCAACTTCTGTAAGACAAAAAAATCAATATCCGTTAAATTTTGGAGAACAAATTGGACAGAGTTTTACGTGACACCTTTTAGCAGCTTTTTCTTTTTTGGACTAGTAAAATGAACAACCTTCTTGTTTTGTTTGTTTTTGATTGTTATGATCTTCTAGACAGAAGTTGAGGGTGGATAGAGCTCACCTGCCTCGTGAACTACCCATAATATCCGCAAAAACTCTGTAAAATGGATGGTCGTCATTTTAATTCATTTCATTTAACATCTTCTTTCTCTATCAAATTACTTTGTTCATTTTGATTTTTAGAAATTCTTGGATTTTTACAGAGCGGTGCAGAAGCAAGCAAATCTTCCTGCACTTAGCTTTTTCACTTCAGTTTTTAGGAGAAAAAATGAAACGTATTATACTACTACTTCCACCTTACATACTATTTTACGTCTCCAATAAAAAATTGAAATACTCTTTACTTGATCTTTTAAGAAATTGGAAGTATGAGACATTAAGAATAGCTTATATATTGAATCTACTCGGAAGAAAAATTAAGAATATAAATTCTACACTTCTTCCGAACTACTTTTTTCATTGTAATTTTTCAGAAACTCCTTTATTTAGAAATAACTCTGCTTTACTGTTGTGATTGTATCCATAGCTTCACCTGTGTCCTGTCCCAATCAATCCCAACCGTTCTTCGATTATCTAGAACTCTGTAACATATAAATTTCTCAAATGATGACGCCCAAACGAAAAATCACAATGAGTCTGTGCGGCAACAGTTCCATATTTAGCATTTGTAAACTTAAATCCCCTTTTAGCATCTGTTCCTGTCACCGAGCGCTTTGGATGTGTTAAAGTATAAAGGATAAAGTGTCTGGCGTTGATCAATCCGCTTGGGATGCGCCCCCACGTTCACTTCAATTCAGATTCTTTTAAGGTTCACGAACGTGTAACTGGCGTATACATGACTTCCTCGCAGACAAGTCTGCTACCAATTTATCGACCCTGGAGGCTTGGTGAGCACTAGGGCGGATTCGAACTTCTGATCGATCGTGCAGGAAGCGGAACCTCTAACCGCTACACCACACCCACTCTTGGATATGTTAAAATAAGAAGATACAGAATTCTTTCCCGACAAATAAATTCATAACCAAGATTCATCGCTTCATTTCATTCATTAAGTTCCGGTCTGCAAGTTAATGCAAAAGAACAATTTGTATGAATAAGTGCGGAAGACAATGCACTGGGGTCTCTTCACAACCGCCTTTTCGTCCACGCCTCTACAACACGGGGGGCGGAGTCACGCCGTGTGCCAGATGCACCGTGGTCCTCTCTGAGATGAATGGAATCCCTGTTTGTTTGTCGTATCATTGAGTAATTTCGTGAATCTATGGCGTGGTTAATTGATCTTTTTTCTAGAGCTGCATTTTTTGACGAGTATTTTTATTTTAACGTCTCCGTGCATTCCGCGACCGATGGTTCCCAGTTGGAAATATGCTCGGGTTCTTAGTTTTGCGATTTTTAATGCAAATATCTTTGCTCAGAAATGGATTACTCCAATAGTGCACTATTTTCTGGATAACTATCACTTCGTTGATTTCTTTTTCCCATATTCAAATCTCTACGTTCTATTTTGAAACCACCTATGAGTAGGTTTAGGGGACTTAGATCCCCAAATAGACTGCAGACAAAGAGCCTAGATGTCGGATAGTTTCCCGATTGCACAACGAACGCCACTTTGTCTTGCTTCAGTCCGCCCTCTCTCGTATTAATCTCCTCTATAATCTCTTGTGACTACCATCTCACTCATAGCCAAAGCACAACAAATATCAGATGACTTCAGCAATTTGTATGGTGATTTAGCGGATTATATTCGACTAGCAAGGAAATGTTTCCACGAAAAAATCGCCGGCACTCTCTTTCCTTCTAAATAAAGAGGTTTAAAGTCTAATTTTATACAGTAATGAGGAGATGTTTCTATTCAATTTCCGCACCTACTATTCTCGTACTTTCGTTATGCTAAAAAAATTTCTTTCGAAGTTAACAGCGCGATTCATTTCAGTGTCTTTTCTACTGACGCAGAATGAAAGTAAAAATGATAATTGTCTCATACACGTTTTTTCTTCTTCAGTCTTCCATCATCACTATTTTTTTGTTTTTCAATCCCTAAAATATTTTATATTATCGGTATAGTTCATCTTGTGAATCGGTAAATAAACATAAATGTAAAGAATTCCTCAATTCTATGCTCTTCTTCTATTCTTACATACACAGCGGATGTAAACGTGAACTTTTACGTCGGATTCAGAGATCCTTCAGAATCGCACCGTTGAAATCCTTTTTTTTCTATCAAATTTTTGAATGCTTCTTTCTAAGCCTTGCTTATAAATCTTGAGCGTTAACGAGGTGCGGAATGGCGGACTTTGGAGCAAAGAAACAAACTAATTCATTGTTGTTTTCATCCCACTAACCGCTAAGTTTAAACGGAGTTATTCCCTACATATCTGTCTAGACTGAATGAGCTGCTCAAACCATTTTTCCCCGAGAATCACCTCATTTCTGCTGTGATCCGTTATTACCATGAATCTAACTGCGTACGTCCTTTTCTCGTCACCACAAAAAAGAACGAAACTTCAATTTCTCGTATTTTTTGGCCATCACTCATGCCTTGTACTGCATATTAATGCCGTCCTATCGCTCAGAATTGGGCGATTCGAGAAAGATTCGAGCAATTCCTTGACACTTCTATTACGTCCTCAGAGAACGCCCTTTCGCGAGTTTCGAGGCGTTATCGCATGCACTGATCTGCATATTCGTACGTCTTAATAGAATCAGTGCTATGCGTCATCTGACGACCAATAGTTTGCCATGTTCATCCACTATTTTTGGGAATGATCATTGAAAATTATTCTTTCATTTTTCTTACTTCATGTTCAACTTTCCTCCGTACGAGTTCCTCTAGTTGCTGATTGTGAGCTACTTCTCCTAACTCCTGAGCTGCTTCCTCATTATTCGGTGCAGACCTGATCGTCTGACCTGTATCAATATTTACTTTTGCTCCTATCACTTAGGTGGACACCACGTCGTTAATCGACTCATCGCCCTCTGCAAGTTCAGCCACAAGTTCTTTGATCCTACTGCGTTCCTTATGTAAACCATGTTGTGAACTTTCGTTGGATTCTTCTTCCAGTTTCCTTGCCGTCATCATCTCGTTTTCGAACATTTTTCACCGCAAATTTTTAAAATTTGGTTTCTCTCTAATGAATAAGAAAATATCTAGAATGGCTCAGCTGTTAGGTGAGCTGAATATTTTCTTAGATCATGTTGAAGCTCATGAAGGTGCAATGAAACTGAATTTAAAGTTGTCGCCATACTTTATGAGTGGGTTAAAGTTTTGCGGGAGTTTATAAAAGACTCCCACAAAAGATTATTCCAGTTTCTTCTTCGTTCCTACACTTTTTAGTGTTGTACCTTCGTACAACTTTTGAATTTTCATGATTTCAAAATGAATAGGTGTTAAGATGCGTACAAGTATTATTATTTACTACTCTACTGAAAACATTGCATTCCGCTTCCACCATTTTGTCATTAACATTTTGCAACTAGACTTAGTTACATCAATCAGCACTGAGGTCTGAATTTTCCGCACTGTTCGTTTCAAATTGCATTCAGCCACTTTCTTTTCTCTGCAACGCACCAAACACTGCGACAATTTCTTCATTTGTCCAGATCTGAGCGCGTTTAATTGCATTGAACTAGCCAAATTCTACGACTACGGCGACATCCACTTCTACTTTCAAATCCTCGAGGGATTTCTTAATTTTGTGGTGCGCTTCCTCTGGGTGGTCGAAGGAACAATTTTAGATGGAATCTGAAGGGAACACTTTGCTCTAAACCGTGTTTTGCATTTCTCTTTTTGCACACGGCAGTTCTGGCTTCCTTTTTCACGATTTTTTTCATAACATAGTCTATACTCTTTTTCTAGTACTTCGTTCGGAATCGTTAGGAGCGGAAAGAAAACTGCATATATTTCGAGAGTAAAGTACATTTTCAAATTCATTAATATAATATAATTTTGGGCTCTTATCTCGAAAACAGCTACTGTAGATCACGTTCGTTATCTTCTCCATAGCCATCCTATTCAGTAAATCAAATAATTTATGACTACGCGGAAATATGGAAACTTGCAGGAAGAATCCTTCTTGAAAGCAATTCGCTTCACAAGATTCTAGATACGGTCAAGACATTGGTTTTGCTAATCTAGGCTATTTCAAGAATACTTCTTGGTTACATCTCTTTATCCGCCATTGAATAAAAGCCGCACCATGTAAAATTATGATAAGGTATTGAAAGGTACCAACTGTGTAATGAACTGTACATATCTATACAATGTTCTTTTTTGCCTTCTTGTTATATTTTACTTGTAAATATGTCTCGATGTCTTTGTCAGCCACTCATTTCTATTTTTGCAGTTTTCTACATTTACTACCTTCGGTTTATTTGTGAAGTCTAATTCCTGCAGATGACCGATAGAGTTAGGCGACGGCGCAGTCGCGAGTTACGTATCCCACGTCAAGACGGAGGTTTATCGCCAGCATCGCGATTGCGAATCGCAGCCGATGTCCATCGCCATTCCACCAGTGACGACGATTCGGGCTGTGTACTTGAAGAGTATGCATGGGTGCCGAGCGGAATTAAACCAAATATGGTCTGTACTATTCATCTTCAAAGTACAACGAAATAATCATACTTTGCGTTTTAGGTCCATATGTATTTTGCATCACTTCCCGAAGAAAAAATCCCTTATGTGAATAGCGCTGGTGAGAAATGGCGACTTCGACAGTTACGATACCAGCTCCCTCCGCAGGACTCTGATCCACGCTATTGTTCTCGTTTGACGCCAGAAGAGGAAGATGAGCTGAGGTATTTCGTTCGTTTGTACCATTTGCCGGACTAAGCATACACTGCAATTGTTCTGCAGACTCTTCGAACGACGTCGGAAAGCAGAATGTCTCGGCAGGGGGTCAGTGGACCGTGTGCCCTACGACGGTCGAAGTCGAAAATGTGGAACAGTGGGTTTCATTCCGCCACTCTCCTGTCACATCCGATTTTTTGATTCCGTTTCATAAGTGCACCTCTTTGCGTTGAATTTGCGAAGGAACCGGTCCGCGCCCGTTTTATTGAAGCGCAGAAATTACGGGGGTCTTAGCGTTGAGAAAAAACTGCAAATTGAGTGGTTGGGAGGATTTTCAAAAGTAATTGGTTAAATGAGGGAAGAAATAAGCACAAATGTGGCTAAAATTTCCTAGTAGATTCCGGAATTTCGCCGTCTTTTTGATATTTAAGAAAGAGCGCACAGTGTATGACTTCATCATTATGTTTTATTTCGACTGAAACGAATGGAAAATCTAGAATAGGAAAAAACCAACATTCTTCCAAGAAGGTAAGAAGGATTCGAGAACAGCTTAGTTTTAGTGTTTCTTCAAAGACAAAAGACATTTGGTAAAACTTTCAAATAATTTTCCTTTTTCGAAGGTTTTGGATCTCGGTGAAATGTTGGATATTTTTGAGCTCAGCTATTGTCTTTTTAATACTGAACTCTGTGCGTATCTAATTTTATTGTAGTACTTTATTTTGAATTCAAGAACAAGAAGAAATCGAAGGTTTTTGTCACAAGGCATAGGGTTCGGGCCATATGTACATAGAGGTGACTGTAGTGATCTGGCATGAGGTTTCTGGAAATTTTTCTGGAAAAAAATTAGAGAAGGAAATATTTATTCTTTTATAGCGATTAATGTACGAGAGCTGTTCATGTTATTTGTTTTCAACTGCTGTTTACCTCCTTTGTTTTTTTTTGTTTACCGATACGTACGAAGGGAGATTTGTCCACACGAAAATTATTACCGCACTAGCCTGTGCTGAGAAGCAGCAAGACCCTGTTACCGTTTGCGTGAAAGAGGGGAAAGTGGTCAAGACCATTGAAAGATACATATTACAAACATATTTAGCAGATAGTTATTTCGAGCATTTTTCAAAAAGATGCTTTACTGTGCCCATTCAACACTTGTGACCAGTACTACTCTATTTGCCCACATTTCTTTTCACTTAGACTTAAATACGTAGAACTATTCGCACAGTTGTTATAAAGTAAAAAATAGTTTTTGTGGCAAAAATGGGCAGAAGATTTGTGCGTGGACGCAATAGATGGCCCTTTTGTTCCGTTAGCAGCTTTGTACAATATAATGGAAAACGAAGAAAACATTACAGTTCTTCAAAATCGTATGGGAATAGAGTTGACGAGATGGCGCTGGCGCATGACACATCGGCTAACGTCGCCGCTTTACCGCCGCATGAATCATTCGATGGATTTGCGGTCGCTCGCGCCAGACGGGGATATGACCGGCCGTAAAAAACGGTGCGGAGACGTGCGGGTCGGTCCTTTTGCGCGAAGAACAGAGGACGTTGCTGAATCTCGTTGGTTATGGGGAATGATTTAGCGATGATGACAATCAACGCCATTGACGCGACATCTCATCGACGACTGATCTGTTTTAAGCGCGGTTGGAAAACCGAATTTCACCTTAAAAAGTTAATTCACTTAATTTATTCTAGTATTAATCTCGGAGGAATAAATGTATTCCCCTCAAGTTTTGCATAAATCCATTGAGCTAATTTTCCTTGCTTGGAAGTCATTGCTGTATCGACAGTCACACTATCACTTTCCTCTCTATAGCGACCATGTATAAACCAGAGCCGAACATTTTGTGAGAAATTGTTTCTTGTCCAAAAATCAAGAATTACTTAGAAAAAATTGCAACGAACGAATTCTGCCAAAATCCAAGCCTATTTTCTGATTGTTTGACCTTAGTAGTTGTGGACAGCTCATCTGCCAGATGGACGGTGCCACTGTCACAGCTCATCCATTCAGGATATGCCTAATTGCCGGTCACTTGAGAACGCACGCCGGCCAAACATGCCGTCTTTGTTGTCAGTGCAGGGTTCTCTTCAGTATCTTTTCAGGGTTTCGACGGAGTGGGGCTAGAATTCCGGAGAATTATTTTCATTACGAAGTCTGTCTAGAAGAAAAACTTCTAAGAAAACTTCTTCCCTAGAAATAATGACTAGAATTTATGGTTGAGAACTTTCACTGATATGTTGACTTTGCTGCGTACTTTTTTACGTCCCTGTAAATTACTGTGGTCGACATATGTCAGTTTTTGTTGCCTCTACCAACCACTGCAGCAAATTTCAAGCAAAACAATATCCGCAAGCCATGACAAATATAAGTTCAGAAGAGCTGAATGACTACATATCCGAGGAATTCAAGATGTGGTACCTCTGAACAGAAGGAAAAAATGAAAAATGTGCACTGAGTGGAACCAGTGCACTCAGTAGCCAATGCGCTAAGATTATTTTAATTCGGTTTATAATGGTTCGGGTATTAAACAATAGAATAACATTTTTAATCATGATTAGGTCAGTACACGTGATTGCGCCTAATTTGTCTACAGTCAGTTGAATGGCAACATTGACGAGAGAAAGCGAAAATATCACAATTAGAACCTTCCTCGTGGAGACAACATTATTATGGTCCCGGATGGAAGTACACTAACAGCCACAAGAATCACGCTTCGTCTATGTTCTTCATAAGTTTTCTTCCACTTCGATTCATTTCAAGTTAGAAATCATGTGAGAAAAGTCAATACTATCTCGAATATTATCTTGAAAGTGATTGATGAATTGTATTCTGCGGCTCTCGATCTTGATTACCTTGATTTCTGCTGTGGTGAAAGTTTTGAAAAGATGTATTCAGTTTCACTTTCAGAGCACAAAAGTGTACATAGTAAATTCTTCAGGAAGATTAGCTGATTTGAGAAGAGAAAAAATATAGAAGCATGTTAGTTATGTTTTATGGATTGAATCGGGTTAAATCTGCTCCATCTCTGAAATGTACAATAAGAAATTTTTCTTGTTTAGACCAGCGATTGGCGAAAACTTCCAAATCGGCTTCATAAGCACTTCTTTTAGTAAAACGAGCATTAAAAAGTGCCACTTCTCTAAACAAAAAATCTATGGACTTTACCTAATTTAATTTACAATTTAATTTCGGAAAAATTAAAAAGGTCATCGCCAGATTAAAAAGAGTCATCAAAAATTGCAAATTCGATCGAAAGTAGACTCTACTTTCCATTCTGGCCATGAATACTTACTGCGGGATGATGTTTTGGAAGAAAGAAGTGGCACTTTTTAATGCTCGTTTTACTAAAAGAAGTGCTTATGAAGCCGATTTAGAAGTTCTAAAGGAATATCTACTATTTTGTATTCAAAAATTCAGTAGAGGATTCATTGGTCCAAATACAGGGCGAATGTAAGTACCAGCTCAGTCATCCATATTTTTTATGGATATTCCTTGACCTTTTCGGATTTCGGGAAATTTACTTATAAATATATTTGTTCTGTTTGGGAAATAATAGACTGGAGCCTGAGTGGGTGGGAATCTAATTATTGCTATGAATCTCTTCCTTCGTTTTTCTTTTTACACTACTCATTCTAGAAAGTGCGAGGCTTTCATTTTATTTTCTACTTTGCTACAGGAGAACTGCACGGTGCCAACTATTTTATGCGAGCAGAAATTTTGGTGATCGCTTTCCGATGGCTGCGAGGATAGAAAAACCTAAGCACCAACACACATGCTATCGTGAAGTTTGGTCCTCATCCGCAATTAACGAGGATATTAAGCGCACAGGAGGTGGTAGCCTCTTTCGCCTACCGCCGGTTTTGAGGGAAACGCAGGCGTACTCGTTAACGGCGCAGAGGGCGAGCTGCGATTTTGTAGCCGAACTGCAGGAGGTCGCCTGGAAGCGCTCGTAAACTGCCGTCGAATAGCGAACAAATCATCGATTTTTGTCGACACTGTGTTCGAAACCAACCTTCGTCGTTGTAGGGGCCTCTCTGAGGTGAATTACCAAATGACCAGGCTAAATAGTTAGAAGAAGAAAACTCCCTGACTTATTTTATGCGGCAGCGCATAAGTTCTGGATTTGTTTTGGCTCACAGTTTCAACTTAACTCTTCACCGGTACCCAAATAAGAATAAATTATATGCTTTAGTTGTCACTGTGAAAAGTCCACTATTTTGAGAACTTGCTTCTAGCTGTTCATTTTTGTGATCGTGGAGTACTTTTTCGTTTATCTGGAAGAATATCGTAAACGATAGGAGCTTCACATTACAACACCTTGTATTTTTGAACGTCGGACCATTCGAACTCGATCGACGAAACAAGTAATCTTTCGGGATTTTTTCGGCGCACCGAGTGAAATAAGTAATCTTAACAGATTCTTCAACGCACAATTAGTATGAAGCTAGAGAGGCGACTGACACATTTAGAAAAGATACATTGCGCTTTGTTGAAGTATATTCCAAAAAAAAAACCAATCAAAGCTCCCTCAACAGTTATTTTTTTTGTAATCAGTTGTGGGTCCGAAGAAATGTACGGTAAGAAAATAGTGAAGAGAATCACTTCTGATTAAGGGACGTTCGTGTGTATCCATACTATTGGCCGCCTATATCTAGATCGTTCCAAATCAGCTTACATTAGAGAAACAGATTTTACCACTAGTCGAATTAAGGTGCCTTTGTGATATTCAATTATTGTGGTGTTCCTACTCTGTTATTTTCTGTTGGTCTTCAATGGTAATCCTTAATTAATAATCCTTAATAATTAGAACCAATAAGAAGATGTATTTGAAACACTAACGAAACCGCAGAAAGCTTAGACTTTACCCTTGCTCACTCAGATTTTTTTTAAAATCAATGTACGTAGGCATGTATAGTTAAATTGGCCGGATTTTAAAACCACGAAGATTATGAACGACAAATTGTTCGACTTTGTGGACCTGTATATGGCCTACGGAATGACTGGCGGAGGCCAACCTCCAACCTATCAAGTCAACGTCCTCCAAGACAGAAAGAAGGGTGTCCTTATCTTCCAAGACAGGTTTTGCACAATTTTATCGACTCTGGTGAGAAAAAGGAGTGGGTTTTCTTAAGGCGCTGCCGAATAGTGCCTGATGAATGTAACTTAGTTTCGTTCGTTTGCCCTCTGCCGGAAACACCTTATTTCCAAATCCGTATTCGTGTTCTTCCTTCCGTTCCGACCACAAAATGCAGCAGGAGGACAAAGAACAGTGTGTTTGCTGAAGCAATGGATGCCCATCGCGCAGCATCTGTCGAGCATCGCGTTCTTCTCCGCGGTGGTCTCGTATCGTTTTCCATGCGCTTGACCCTCGCGCATCAGGCACAGCTGCCTCGAGCACTGATCGGGTGCGACACCGAAAGGACAAATCTCGTTTACGCTTAAGATTATCCTCTAGAAGTAGCGGCCAAAAGCCACCGCAGACAGATTAGCAACCGTGTCAAAAAGGTACGACTCAAAGCAATCATTCATGCGGAAACGGAAGAAAACGACTCCAGCCGACAGTAACCAGTAACTTGCTGCACGGTTCCATACCAGAAACTTCG
This sequence comes from Necator americanus, assembly GCF_031761385.1. Lineage (NCBI taxonomy): Eukaryota > Metazoa > Nematoda > Chromadorea > Rhabditida > Ancylostomatidae > Necator > Necator americanus. Next base: position 13,521,930 of record NC_087374.1, read on the forward strand.
AGAAGTTTTACAGAAATCTTGTCTGACTATTGTGCGCTAATCGAACTGATGCTTGATGCGCATTAAAATGTCCGCATGTGGTCAGCTGAGGTACCAGACATGCGACACGGGTGATGTATGCCATAGCGCATGCAAATCACCCATCGTGCTGTGTATGCATACTGTGTAGGATAGCCTGCGTTATCCCACCAAAGCTCTATTGCAATCCAGGGTCCATTACCTAACATAAGGATCCGCGTGGGAAATCAGCTCCTAAATCGGTATCCAAAGAGTTGTGTGCCCAGTGTGTTCCATTATTCGGAGACAATCACATCTTATCCACTGCAAATAATTTATTGGACTTTTCTAAAAATTATCTGAAAATTACAACTAGCCAACTAAATCTCATTTAATTTAAAAGAGAACTCAAAAAATAATAACTCAGTTCATCCTTACAATGCTAAGATTCAAAGAAGGTCGAGCTTGAGACATAATTAAAAACAGAAAAGTTTAGCTGACGGTAGCCAAAAGAGAAAAACTTCTCAGTGTTTGTTTTTTCAAAGAACCCTGGCAGTCCATCCGTTTTCTCATTTTACACGAGTTTTCTTATTCGGAACTGATTAGATCTCAACACTCTGGATAGCTATCGGTTTAGAAGTTGTGAAAATTAGCTTCATCACGAGCGCAAAAAGACGTTACTCCGGCGAATTTGTTTAACTTAAATATTACCCTGGCGGAATAACTAACGCATATTCTTCTTATTTTGAAGACAATGGATGTAGAAAGACTTCTGGCAGATCTCATTCCCGCAGGCTCCCGAATAAACGTTTCAGTAATGTTCAATGTTTTAATAATGTTTCAGTATTCTAAGCTGATCTCAAAACATCCAGCGTACCAGAGAAAAAGGGTGAATGAGTAAAACGAATCGAGTTTGAGGTTAACAAAAGGTCCAAGGTCTGAGCATTCATTCATAATCAGAAAAAAATCACCAAAAATCAAAACTATTTCTTCTGGAACAGCATTTTATCCAAAATACTTGCAAAAAGCAATGCGTTTTCATAAATATTAAGAAAAGGAAAAGGAAATGGGAAAGAAATTTGATAAAAAACTAAGGAATTAACGAACATAAGATTCAGAATGCACATTTCATTTTATTCAGGTAAAACACAAGATTTCAGTGTTTCGCTTCCTTCGAAGAAGGAGAGCTGTGCGTCATCGCGTCACGGATAGACGCCATCTTTCATCCGGCTTGTTTCCAATGCACGGAATGTGCTACCCTATTGGTTGATTTGATCTACTTTTCGCACAGTGCGCAAGTAAGTATCCTTATATTTCCTACCACTTCCTCTACCTTTCTACATAGAACACCAAATTTGAGGTTTTCTGCGGTCGTCATCATGCCGAACAGATCAAACCAAGATGTGCAAAGTGTGACGAGGTGAGCTCGCAATTACTTTCAGCCATCAATGGGTCCCCATTGAAGACCGCTGTGGTTGTTCCTTTGATCTCGCTGCGCTCTCCTTTCTCGACACATCTGGCCGTGAAGCGGGTTATTTTCCCGCAATAATGCGCATCGCAACACGTGCGCATACTGTTTATAGCAATGAAATGACGGAAGTTTATGTGACATCGGAGCGTTGGATGAGAGCTAACGATGAGAGTGCAGGCTAGTGGTTATCCGAGTAGGCCTAGCCCTTGTCGGGTCGAGCAGCCCATCAGAGCTCGCCGAACATCTGCAAGTGGAGGGGTCTGCGCACCTGCCGAAACTCTTTTGTGGTGACCTTTACTTCCATGGAACTCGCATGGATCCACAAAAATACCTAAAACTTTTAGTTGGCAGAAAACCCGAGTTAAGCCGGTATGGAAGTAATATGAGGAGGTCTCCCAGAGACATTTCCTAACCGTGGGAGGAAAGGATCTGAGATAACTGAAAATGATGGAATTTGAGCTGTCAGGATTCAGTGATGCTCCCATGTTGGACACCATTTCTTACCTTCTCATTCAAAAGTGTTGCTAAATACAAAGAAGGTATTGAGAAGAATTTCCAAATCAAGCCGAAAAATTCACCGTTCAGCTACTTTTTTTTTGCCTCGAAATGCTTTGTGATAACACCATCACTTACATACAAAGAGAAATCCATAATAGTTATATCCTTTTCGTTACGCTCTTAGATCTTCGTCCTCATTTTTATGCTCATTGCTTCCCGAAATTCTAAGAGATACCGGAAGAATAAGATTTAGGCACGTAGTTGTTCGTTGGAAAGAGTAAATGCGTCAACAACCAGATTTTGCTCAATCGTTCGATGATTTTATGTCAGTCAGTTCTGCAGTTAACGCTGATTGCTTCAAGATGTTTGCTGAGCATAGCAACTCCAACGCATTCGGCACTTTTTCCGGACACCAGCAGAAACGTTGGGCATGCAAATTCGTTGGACAGAAAATCAGAAAGAAATACGTGGATAGAGGGATTTTTTTTTACTAATGATTACAGTTAACTTCCTCATCCGAAACTTTCGTGGACCTTTGAAAGATCTTCACTGTAACCTCATCAGCAGCTTAGTGTCTTGTTAATTTAAGCCATCATCATCAGCTCAGATAAACATCTTAGATGCTCGGACGAATCATCACCGAAGATGAAAGCAGTCAGCGTTGACAATCTCAGTCTGCTCGAGGACACATGCAAATGAGCTGGGTGCTGACAGCCCACCGTATGGGAGACGTATCCGGCTCGTATTTGCCAGGCAATCACTTACGTATGCATAGGGTATCATCAACGATTGACGATGCGTTCATCTGCTGCTACGGGGTATCGCTGGTCGAGCTGAGCTCACAGCGCAGCGACATGCGTCGGTTCACTTCGCCACATGTTTATGATCGGACAAAGAAAATATAAGCATTGGCGCAGATAAAAAGTGCTGCGATACGATGGTATTAATAGAGTGGATGGAAATTTCTGTACGGTGAGCAATAGAGCTACTCTTTGCCATAAGAGGAAGATGACTTTTACAGCTATGAGCTATGAGTAATGCGGCTTTTTTGGTTTTGCGCACTCAGGAATAACCTACTGGAGACAAAGGAAGGTAGCATCATGTTTTAAGCTCTTTTGGAGGGAAATTAACGTACTAAGATGAAATTACAAATTATGAAGACAGTAGGCCTTACTTCATTAGAACTGCCGTTTTATAAGTTTTGCAAATTGACAGACGCTTAGAGTTTTGTTCGAAGTACCTAATAATGTCAAATTATTTCTTTTTTGCTGGCAATAGCAAACTTAGTATTTTTGTTCCTAGTTTTTGTAGTGAAGAGGAAGTTAAAACTCTCGGAATCTGGAAAATTATCCCTCCATACGTGGACTCCATCCAAGTGTTCGAATGAGTTGTATTACTACTACAGCCTTCTTTTTTGTTTTCCCTACTTTTCGGCTTTATTCTAAAGAATGTTCACAATATATCCTAATTCAAATGTTTTCTTCGATATGGATGAGAATGAAAAATCCTACCCTATGTTTCAGTTGATATTTGGCGAAGAATGCACTGAAGCTGAAGGCAGAACGTGGCATTTGCACCATTTCCAGTGCACTGACTGCTCCAAGGAACTTGGAGGACAAAAATATATGCAAAGGTATGTTAAACCCTCTTTTCCTTAGCCTCCTCGTGAACGTGCTTTCTACGTAAAATTCAATCTAGGAACAACAAGCCAGTGTGCCTCGGATGTTTTCATTCCGAAGGGTCATCGTCATTGTTGTGTGCTACCTGTAATGGAACCATCCCCATTAATCATCCTCACATTTCTCAGGTAAAGATCTTTAACGATGATGTCGTTGCCGGTAGAATCCCCATGGAAATATCTACACCTTCAGGGCGATATGGACTGGCATGCCAATCGACGATGCTTCTGCTGTTCGGTTTGTGGCAAAAACTTGCTAGGAAAGAAGTACAGCCTTGTCGACAAGAGCCTCTATTGCGGTTACAAAACATGTGGAGGCGAAGGTTTGTGCGAAGAAAATATGTTCATAAAATACGATTATAGTCGTCGTGAATGTGTTCAACCGTGTGAAGGCGATACGTGTTCGCCAGGGAAAGGGAGCGAGCGGGTGCGTCGACCAGAAAAAGACGTACTTTGTGGTAGACTTGTCATAATCACACAGTCAGTATCAAATATTGGGGCCATGGATGAGCAGAATTACAACCTCCGATTATTCCTGATTGGGAAATTATGTTTTCTCGTTCCTGAAGCTAAGCCTCTGGACTACGTTAACAGCTAAAAAAAAGCTCCTTTTAGAAGAGCTATTCGATGAGGACTGTATCGCTGCCTGTTCTTCACCGGCAAGAAGAAGGGCCCCGTCCATTTCTAGAAGAGAAGCCAACCAGCAGCGACGATTTCGAAGTTCGGACAGGATGATGGCAGGCGTATCAATCAGGTGCGCACACTTTCTCATGTTTCACCGTAATTCATTTCGGAGATATCTCCTAGGTCTGTACCTCCCATATCGTGTTTATTTACTAGATAACATACACGAAACCCGATAATTTCCGCAATATCGAAATTAAATCGCGTGAACTTCCAAGAAAAAAGACAAAAAAGATTGGAGCCCTGTTATCTACAATTTATGCAATACGAGACGGAGAGTTTGTTCTCTTTTGTCGACACGCTGTTTCTTGGTGTTCTTGTTGGGATAGTATATCGATAAGAGAGAGGGTAAATCTATGCTTTCGGGAACGGGTTGCCTGAATGAACCACGTAAGAACTAAACCGTCAGACTACTCTGAGGAACCACCCCTTGTAGAAGAAACGGCTAGGAAATACGCAGCCGAATCCGAGGGACATTATTAATCGCTGTTTGCCGCTGGTTGTTAGAATGAGGAAAAAATATGGCGAGGGTCTCAGCGATTGAACGCCTACTGTGGTTTCGCGAGAAGCATAACAGAACCAGCACTAGAGAGAGCAAACTTTGAGAGGACATGGTGGACGTGACACCCGTATCGCATGGGGCTCAGTAAAGCAGAGCTCGCCTACGACAGGCCATACGGTTGATCAACGCACCAAAAATACTGGTCCCTAGACTTTCTAACATCCCCGCAGTAAAAAAAGAAATCCCACCAAGACCAACCTCGTGAATTTGCTAACAGCTTTTTTACAGACCACCTCCTTCTCCCATGGCTCCTCGACCACCCCAAAGAGCTCCGCCACCACCTCCCCCACCAGAGAATGTGTATGAGACAGTGCTGCCATCCACTGCACAGATAATTGAGGGTTACCGAGAAAAAGAGTTGGATGCCAGGAATCACTACAGTCGTACTCCGAACAGAACCCGACGGCACGACGAAATTGGATACAGGTAGATTTCTTGGTCATAATACCTTACAAATACATAAAATCCAGGAACACCACAACGAAGATCAAATTCACGCAAACCGTGTGTCCTACGTTGCGGACAAAACTTTTTTTGTGTATCAACGTCTAAAAAGTATTTCTAGCACTTCCTCCTCTGACTCCGAAGATGAAGCATTCTACATCAACAAACTTCTTGTAGCAGCTTCTCTCAATAGGGTTTGTTCTTTGCTAACTACCGAATTACAACCTTACATGTCAAGTGTTTTAATGCGTAATTAATGGTGGTCCCGATTGGAACAAATTCATTTCGCTGTATTCGCCTGGAAAACAAAAACAAAACAGTAGTAGCAGCGCACTATTGTTTAGAACCGTTTTGAGTAGTAAAAGGAGATTGTTTAATACAAAAACACAGCGAAATGAAGCGAAACGAAACGAAAAACAGCGCAATGTAGGAAATCGATCTGCCCGACTGTAGAAGATAACAGTAGTTTTTATAGAGCTGCTTCTAGATCAAACCTTACCAAAAACAAGTCTTTTTAAAGTACTAAGTAACGAATTTTTCTACGGAAACATGTCAGTCATATACTCGAAGTTTTCAATCATAAGTAAGCTCCAAATGTAATTCTGCGACCTTAGGACGCGCTAAAATCCGCAGAGGGTTGGGTAAAACTTGAAAGTGGGAAAACTCCAGTAGTTCCATTTTTTATAAGGATGCAGTGATGCAGTGCTGCAACTAGACTTTCAGCAATGTTAACCATAGTCTGCGTGACCAAAAACTGAGTATTGCAGGCCTGTTTAGTGTGCAACGTTCCGTGAAAATCCCGCCAAAGAATATTCAATCTAAATTTCATTAAAATTAGACATTAAAACAAACTGGTCCTCGAAAATGTACAGGTAAAAGGAAGATATAAGTGCGAAAAATTCCTAATTTCAGAAGTCACAAAAAGGACTACCACCACTCTCCACAGTGAAGATAGCGAAGACAAAGAAGAGCAACAGATGCATAGTTTCATGATAAAAACCAGTTTATATCAAGGATAACCATAAGAATAAAGCACAAAGTTCTCAACGACTGATTCGAGCATTTGCAAATAACTAAAAAAGTTGGGATAAGAAATCGATCTCAGCAAGAAGATACCCAAATGTTTAAGAATGCTCAAGTGACGTTAAGAAAGGTGGAGGTGAATGGAATCGAGTAAATTATCGTGGAAAGTCAAAGTGAGTGGTAAAAGCGAATATTTCACAACACAGTGTATCACTTATAGTTCGGTCCTGGCAACAAACCATAAAGATTTAGCGTAAAAGAGAAGACAGCCGAGTAACCGAGTAAAAACGGGTTGGAATAGAATAGAACTGATGAGGCAAACCGGATGGGCAATGCTGACAATGAAACGAACCGGTGCACTGAGTAGTGCGAACATAACTAAGTACAAGGACAACTACAGTAGATGCTGAAGATCTGAGTTGTGAACATTTTGTAGAATGAAGTGAAAAAGAAATGATAACAAAAACGAGAACTGTAGCAGTAAAACTAAGACATCAAAGGAGTGACTGGTGCAGCGGCAGATTCCCTCATATCTGGCATGTAGTCACGAGCCATGAGACAAGCAAATACTGTCATTACCATTTTTGGCTTCACCTATAACCAGTCACAATAGCATTCATAGGATAATTTTCTACTCATGTGACAGAAACTAGGGGGAATCTTCGTAGTTTTTACCTCAACAATATCCTCAGGCAACGCATATATTTTGGCACCAATTTTGCGACCACATGTGATAGCATATTTGGCATTTTCCATGTTGCTTTCCAGACCCCCATCAAGCTTTACCTAAGATGAACGATTTTTCTTCATAATTCCAGAAACCTCGGCGATGAACAACATGTAATTAATACGAGTCTTAAACTAACTAATGAATGGTCTATCACATTGGGTTTGATCGCGTCAATCAGATCAAGCACAACTCGAGCATCTGATATGCAAGGATCTTGGAATGATCGGATTGAAGAAGACTTTCCGCAGGAAGAAAGCTGAAGTAACCAGTCTACCTAAGGACTCTTGGGCTGACATCAGATAATTAAGAGCAACAACAAGGATATAAACAGAAAGAGGCAAATAACTTTTGAAAAAAAAACTACCTCTCAAGAAAGTTACAAGATTTACAAACGGGAAATCATCGAGGCCTTTATTTACAGATGATCTCATAAATGAGTTGTCTCCGTCAATTCTCTATCAATTGTCATTGATCATTTGTCGTTTCCTCACTGCTACTTTTATTTCTATTTCGCGTTTAGGAACAACGAAATGTACTGTACTAATGAGGAACTTCAAACAACTCATTCTCAATTCAAAGATAAAAAAACTAACCTTATGATTCACCCATGCCACAATATCTTTGTCGGCGGGAAGCGAGTCTCCGCTCTGCGTGCATTGAGCCAGTACTGTCAAGGTGTATGCTCTCATCAACTGCCATACCAAGGCTTCAAAAAGTCAAAAGTCAATTATTAAAAGGAAAGTGCAGGACCAACTCCATCCAATTTTCCATTACATTCTACCAAACTTCTAAAAGAGGACCTAAGGCTTACCAAGAGTAAGGGTTTGGTTGCCATCGTAGATATCTTTCCCTTGGATACCAACCAAAGAAAATCGAAGCTGCTTGCCAAGCTCAACAGCATAATTGCAATTCTGAATCTGATCCATCATTCCTCTTAGCTTGTGGAAAACCCTAACGACTCGTTTCCATTGCACGATTCCTGGTCGAATGATGTCGTAGAGCTAAAGAAAATTAAAATATTAAAGAGATGGTGATCGACACTTCCTCAAAGTTGAGCTCCAGCTGCACAAAACTTGAAAGGACGTATTGGAGCAAGTACCTCAGTTCTTCACTCAAAATTCAATATCTTCATTCCGTCTCAGAATGACCCACCCTGAAGGGACTGTCACATAAGAAGCAACAGAAATTTGCAAAGAATAGGTCTTCAGAAAGCTACATCATCACTGGCTACAGTTGCTCAAATGAGGTAAGTATACCTAGGATGCCAAAACAGGATCCTTCTTCCCATGAACTCATTTCGGTTACCAGAATGTAGAATATGAACAACTTTTCCGTTCCTGTTAATTGCTCAATCACCTTTGACTTACACAACCATTTCTTTAATAATATTCTATTTCTCTCTATTCTAGGTCTGTGGGTGGACGTGTCTGAAAATCAATTGTTGCAATTCCAATAGTTAATCTAAGTATAAGGACTGCCCCATTTTCGTGCTTTTCCAAATAAAAGACAAGCGCAGTATTCCAATCCAGAGTGTTGTAGCCAAGATATAGAGAGAGGACATTTTCATGGAAAAAGCAGAAATACTGTCATAAAAGAATTCTTCTCTCACAGTGGTTTTACCGGGGACGTCATTAACAGAGACAATGCCGATGAAGATTTCTCTACTTAGTTTTCTCTTTAGGACACATAAAAAGAACATCCAAATGTTTTAAAGCACATTCATTCTCTTTAGCTAAAAAAAGCATTGAAAACAAATAGCTACCTGGAAAATTACTACTCCGTTCTGCAGATCACTGTAAAGCCAGTTAACGAATGGATTTACTCCCATAGAATTCATCCAGTTTCGGTAAGTTTTTTCTTCACGAGTTTCCTCGATGACTTCCTCGACTAAACGAACAAGTCCGCGCTTAAGTCCAGAAACACAGAAACTAAGGAAAAAAAAGCAAAATTGCAGAGTTAGGTTACAATGTAGTGATAGAACCCACCAATTTCATCGGCTGCTGGATCGGGTAGGTTTGGATGTTTGTTGAAAAGATTTGCAACAAACGCCAAATTTAACTTGTAATTCCCGCTGGCGACATCATTCGGAGTTACGAATTCTCGGCAATCTAATTTTTCCGCTTCATCCAACATTGCTGCTGCACGGCTGACATTTCCCTTAACAAATTCGGAACTAAGACTTAACTAAAACGGTGAAAAGAATAAAATCAGCAGAATTGTGAAACATACCGTTACAGACAAAGGTGCAAGAGTCACACCACTTCCATACGGTGCTATTTGATTCAAAAGATGTGTGTAAATCTCTGAGTCATTGATATCTGTAGTGAAGTTGGTTAAACGACGTGAAATCCCAGCCTGAAATTGGGAAACTCAGATACAGAGATTTGAGCAGAGACTGAAGACAGACTCAATTTTCCATAGACGAGCAAAAGAAGCTACCAACAGCATGGAATGACTCACATTTTCCATATGATAGTTGACCCAGCGCATGAGGATTTCCTCAGGTGAGAGCCTCCTCAGATCATCAAGAGTCTCTCCCTCTCTTAATAGTCGGAACAAGCCGGGACAATGTTGAAGATCAATCTGGTTGAATAGGCCTATCTGGAATTTGAAAGGCTTTATAACATTGAAATCACTGTTGGGCCCAGAAAACAACAATCGCAAGCTAACAAACCCTGATGATCTGCCAAAGTAATCCAAGAACAAGGTGAGGTGTTCCTTTACTAAGATCTATGTTATCGATGTTGATGATATTACAACCAATGGCCTGAAATACATAACAGATCACTTATTGAGAGAACACAAACTAAAGGAGATGAGGCTATAACGAACTTGTGCGGACATGAGTGCCAGTGTGAGATTTTCCAGTTTCGTATATGTGTTGAGGTTCTTTTTGTTGATAGCTCTCTCATCGATGGTACCAGCAACAGCCAAATTCACAAGTTTGCTAAAAATACGTCTTCATCTCTCTTTCTTCGATCTTCGTTTTCCTTTTTTAGAAGAGCCAAGGATTTTTATGCTGACAGTTGTTGATGTTTTCATGTAGCTGAAGCTAAACCACAATAACCTCTAGTCTTTATCACCGACCTCGCACTGTATGATGCACCCACGTTAGGGGTTATTGAGAGCTGCATCGACTACTACACATTTTTGACGAAATTTTCCAGCATGTGGATTTGGCCGCGGAAATGTGCTGAATTTCTTACATGAATAGTGTTCTTGCCCAGTTGCCTAGTTAGTTGGGCCTAGTTGCCCCACCTACATTTTCACCGGGAATTAGGTCCAAAAGAAAGTTTTTCCATTCAAAATAAGTACTATCGAAAAAATAAACTGTTGAGGTTTATTTTACAATCCAGTGTAATAGTGATACAAAAGAGGCGAAACATAATATTGAAGTATTGTGAGTGACATACAATGGAAGCAATAAGTATTTTCGTTTCGCTTAGAAAGAAGATTATCACGGAGACGATTCAGGGGTTATGCAAACTCTACACATAATTCTCCCACAGCTTAGCATAATGTTATTGCAGAGCTGTACAAGATGCAATTTTGCAATGATGAAGCATTCGTGTGACTTGCCAATAATTCGTTACATACCATATAATAAGTCCATCTTGTACTTTGGTGTACAGATCATTTCCTTCCGGAATCACAGGTAGCAGTCGTTTTAGATCGGGATCAGTTGACAAATTAGAGTTGATCCAATTTGAAAATGCCACTTCTTCCTTTAAAGTTTGCTTTAACATTAATGACGATAGAGTAAGCATTAATGTAAAGCGACGATATCGAAATTCTCAAGACAAAACAAATTATTCATGATCAAAGACAATAAAAAAGAAGCAAGTTCAAGTTTAGCGTCAAAATAAGAGAATTTTTTACCTCAGTCCTGATAGTATGTACTGTGTTCTCTTGCTTGTCACTTGGTATTGTGTATGCACCACTTACCGATCTTGAAAAGGTAGACATACATCTTTGAAATAAGTAAGGCAAAAATTGGGAGATAAATTACAGGGTAGTTCATTTAAGAGAGGACCAACCCAATCCTTTCCTTCCATCTGTTCGTTTCTTGATGCTTGGCCTGCTCTAATTCATCAAAAAGGGCAGCAAATCGAGAGAGCTCCACATTGCCAGAATTCGTAAAACCATATCGATCGCATAGCTCGCGCATCTAAATTGCTGCACATTCTAACGATAACTCTTGAATTGTCTCTAAACGGATGTTATATTTCTGTTTTTCGAGCTTAAAATAATGGTCTTCTTTGTCTTGTTCTACAAAGGTCGTCTTTAGATCAAAATGCATGAGAAAATGAATAAAAGGATTGTTGAAAAGGAAACTAAGAACGACCAAGAACTAGTCTTAGCAACGCTACAAACCGTTGTTTGAAAATAAAATGAAATAATGAAAATAAAATAAATAAATGAAATGAATTAAAAACGGATGATAAGCGGCACCTTGTAACCTGGAACATCAATGCCAAGAACCTTCAAAGCCGCCTGCAGTTCACTATGTGGTAAGAAACCCGAGCCATTTTGTGATACCTAAGAAAAAAAGTCATAAAAGAACGCCATAAGCTCAGAAAATCGAGAACGAACCGTTTTAAAGTTTTCTGAAAGATCTGTGAGCTGCTCACTGGTGAGCATCTGCGAGCCTAAATATAAAATATGTTTATAAAATCAATGAGAGGATCAAATCTAAAACGAGCGGTCGATTACATAATAAAGAGAATCCACGGAAGAAAAACGCGCACGTATGGACGTAGGCAAATGATTAGTCGCCTTTGATAAGACTAATCAGGACATAAACGCATCATAAAATGATGGAATAGGCATTTTGGGAAATCAAGCCTTCATTCATCCAACAACGATCTATTTTGCTTCTGGCTAGAAACATATCGTTAATCCAGAATAAAAAAACCAAGAAATTTTTTATTCATAGTATAGCTTCCAGAAGTTTTACTCTCATCATACCTTAACACAATAGAAAAAAGGCTATCCGCTGAGTAAGGACGGAAATAAGCAGTGGGCGAGGAATATGAAGCATTTATTCGCAAAAAGCTGCAAAAAATTTCGGATGCGCATAACGTTGAACAGCAAATTACGTGAAAATGTTGCGTGAAAATGGCAACAAAAAATCTCTACCAATCCACACGCAATTACAATGATTGAGAATGATCCGATAACGTTTTTAAATACGCGAGTGTGTCACAGTTCATCACTGCTCTCACAACAGTTCTAAAGAGAAGGGTGGAGAAAGGTAGAGAGTTAAGCCTATAGACCTCCACAAAAGAATTATATGATGAGAAACGGCAAAAAAGTAGACATGTTTAAGGCTGGACCGAGGACGAAAAATATTCATAACATAAGCGAAAACTATTCGAAGTAAATCAGTAACGTCAAACAGCGAGTAGGCGAAGTAGCTGGACACTGGGTGTTAATTCTGGATCTCACACTCTAAACAACATGCAACAGGAACTAAAATCAAGAATAGAAAAAATAAATTAGCACCTATTTTTCAGCTTGCCTGTTAAAAATCATGCCTGCTAAACATAAAATGAAACAAGAAATTCTTCGGCGCTATAAGCAACGACACCGACCATCTAATGCATTGAATAGGAGAATAGCTGCAGTGTTCCTCAACAACGAAACAACATCAATATTAAATTCACATCACTCACAAACGTAGGTGGAAAGAAATTTTCTTTATCGACGTCCAACTCTTCGTCGTTGGTCAAAGTTTTTCTTAACACGCCTCACAATCAATATTTCCGCTTAGAAATTACCTCACAATATGCGGCGGAAAACCACCGTAATGAAAATATTTGTTCAAATAAAAGTGAACGAATAAATATATGACACATCTTACAACAACCAGACTCTTGACATGATTGAGCAGCAAGGAAGCAGCAAGTTAAAGTGATGGGTAAACGTACGAAAGGGTACGGCATTGGCATCGATTAGTCAGATGAAACGAAGGAAAAATATTCAATAGAAACGAAAACAATGTGACTAATCGATGTGCAAATTATATCGTGTGCTTTGCAGAAACGACAAATACGGGCACAATTGCCACCCACACTAAAATCAGACGAAGTAATAACAAGAAGTGCAACAACCAACGTCAGTCAGGCGACGAGCAACGACCGTACAAGGCGATTACGACATTTGTTCACTCATCGGCAAACTTTCCTTATCTCGTCCTACGGCCTCGAAAGAATGCACCAGATTTGCGCGGTATGTTCACGAAAAAAAGGCCCCATCTCCACTCTAGGAAGAATAAGAGCACTCAGGACGTATAGAAACGTAAGCGGCTGTGGAACAAAAAGGCAGTGGAATGAGTGTCATTACGGGAAAGAGGTGAAGAGTTGAATCGATTGAAACTGCGTGAACATTCATCTTCGAAAATGGGATTGAAAGGCTGCGCTAATATTGGGCCAACCGCCTTAGTCCGCAGTTGCGTACGTACCATACACTTGACGTCATGTCGCCCATTGTTCCCACTTCTGTACGAACAAGTATGCACTCAACTTGGGTCTTCTTTAAAATCCTCGACTATGCGATTATCCATATGCGGTCGTGTGATTTGTCCTGCTGTTTGGGTGGCTAATCAGTTTGATTGCGTGCAAAGCACGTTGAGATTTCCTTTCTGCTTGGAACCCATATCAAACACTTGAGAAGGTTATCGTCACGTCGTTCACATGCATATACTTAGAATGCGTATGTGCAGCCGGGATAGTCGTACAGTCGAAGAATGTCTTCCCACGGAACTTCAACAATCGACTTAGACGAATTTAAGGATCCCTGCAAATCACGAATTACTTCAGCCGTTGTTCTCAAACACTCGTCTGTCCAAGTGTCCTCAACAGCTGCAAAATCCTCATTTTTATTTCAGCTTCACTGAGACTTCCAGATTCCGACTGAAGAAATAAAGAGTGGGATGAGTTAGGACCATGAGAACATCTTTTAGCGCTTCTTTTCTGTTCTATTCATATTCTAGAATCATGTGACGTTTCCAATGAAGATTACTTGCCTTCATAACAGCTAGGTGTAACATCTCAGACAATAGCATGGTTATCGTTAAGGACCACAGCAGAAAGAAAGGAACAAGAAGTTACGTAAAAAGTGTATGTGTTGTCAAGTCACAAGGAAGTGAATCAGATAACGTTGAATCGGTAGCGATCTCACTGTCGGCGACGTATTTTTTTTTAGAAAAGTGAGCAATATGATAAATAGCGCAGTTATAAATTGTAGTTCATCGAATAATATTTTCTCAATTTGAAATGGTCACCTGTCCAGAGATAGTTGCAGTTCTATGCTCGCCAATCTCAATTCCAATAAGCGTTCAACTGATTTTATTTCAACGTAGTAAATCAAGTCAAAAGTATAGGGATGTGGTTGAAAACAGTGGAGTATAAGTCCGGGTAACGTCGTTCCCATTTGAAACGAGGATTCCTAAATAAAAATACCCAGACCCAAAAGTCTACGATATTTTGTGTATTTGCACAATCGGACTAATCCATGACTGGCTGCTAACGTTGAAATACATCAGTATCGATTGAAAGCAATCGCACCTCAGTCAGTACCCAGCCGATGACCACTTCACCAAACATCATCATTTTTTGCTCCAACTCGAATCGAACCGATGTGGACAGGACCGGGGATCTTTTCTCGTAAGATGTTATCTCGTTATGTTATTGATCGAAATGTTAGAACTCGTAAACGTTTTCCATGCGGTTTTTTGGTGACCTTTTAGAATTTCTGCAGGTTGTACTTGGTACATAAGAACGTCGTCTTAGTGAAAATATGTAATGACTTCAAAAGTGGAGGAGCGTGTCTAAGTGGAAGGATTGTTCTTTTAAAATCAGTAGCATATCTAAAGAATGACATTAAAAATGGAACCTAATTATTTGGGATTTAGAAAACAAGCAGGCGCAAATAAAACTTAAAATTCAACTCTAATGGTTGTAGACGTTAATGGTTTAGGATCAGAGGAAGGAAATGAAGCAAGGGTG
Organism: Necator americanus; assembly: GCF_031761385.1. Lineage (NCBI taxonomy): Eukaryota > Metazoa > Nematoda > Chromadorea > Rhabditida > Ancylostomatidae > Necator > Necator americanus. Next base: position 13,537,026 of record NC_087374.1, read on the forward strand.
TACTACGAAAACTAACTTATAGAATTGCACAAGTAGCAGTTTTATAGCGAGTTTTTAGTGCACGAATTGCTTCTGCCGCTCAACGACCTATTTATAACCGGCTTCAACCAAACACTATTAAACATATCTATTTACTGTCTTCTAAAATCATCCCTTAGATCCGGTACGTGCGAACAAAAACTGACAACCGTTAATCATAGTGCTCATCTGGAATCTGGATTTGGTGCTGTTCTTTTTCGTACTACGAACTGTGTTGCTTAGCCTCAGACCGTTAAGCGCGTCAAGACAATCGAGGATCGATTTTAGCGTGTACGTCAGCGCCAGGATGAGTGCCACATTAAAATTTCTTCGAAAAAAAAGAGCGGCTTCTAGCACACTCCATTATTAGCAGATGACATGATGCAAGCAGGTCTTTCACGGAACTCCTTCGGTCCAGTCTGAATTTTTTCAACGCTCATGACTGTGTCCAGAAAGTGGGGTTTTTTCTGATCACTTGATTGATGAGCCATCTTAAGAGGTAGTTCTGAAGAACAAATGTACTACCCAGCAAGTTTTAAATCTAATGTATTTACGTATCATTTATCAAGAAACACAAGCGTTCACTAACAACTGTCACTATCACTGGGCGAGCACAAACTGCACTATCTAATCAAACAATAGTCACCTAGGTGGCGCTGAACGTATTGCGGCGCCCATTAGAAGTATTGCTTAGAACAATGTCATCCGTACAGATTATGTATACAGTGAGTTCTAGACTAGTACAAATTGATTTGTCAGAGAAGTTCTGTAAATTAGTTAGTCAGATGCTATCGCTGAGGAATAATTCTCAGATTAATTTGAGGTGCAAACTCATAGCACCACCGTCTCACACAATTTTCACGTGGTCGCACACATATCGGCTCCATGCGGTAACGTATACATTAACGAAAGATTGGGCTGTAAACTCGTCCGTGTATACTACAACTAACTAGTTCACTTGAGGTGGTATGCACGAAGGAACCAAATCCTTCCAGAAACTCATTCCACTTTCAGGAAGCTGAACGATATATCTACTACTTCTGGGAAAAATGAATGTTCAGGAGGTTGTAAAAGTAAAGGTAATCGATGATCGATTTCACATAATCGATTATACGATTACAAGCATATGTAGATTACTGACTGTACGAGTTTCCACCTGAACAGCAGTATCTGAGGGATGCTTTGTCTATTATTCCTCGATATTTCCTTCCCCACGTACAATACGATTTTTTTAAATAAATCAAAAATTACACTTGGATTCTATGGAGGGTATTGGGGGAGGGTAGAACTGGAGAACAGCTATTATAGCATTACAAAATCTCGGCAATGTCATATCATAATCCTAAAACTATCAAAAAAGTTCCTGTAGAAAAAAGCATACGCACACAGAGGTATCAGAACAGCTGCTTAAATCCTCTAGAGGACGGTAGCAGACTTTGTAAGGTATGCTGTTGTGGATTTCGTCCCGACAAACTGCTTAATTTGCCTTCGACCATGTTGATAGAGCGATGCGATTTGTGAAGTATGAACGCGTTTCCTTAGAGTTGGGCAACCTACCGGCTAGGAATTAGCGTTCTGTCCGAAAATGCTAAATTATGATAAACAATAAGAAGTGTAGCGTTATATATAAACACTCGAGGGATGTCACGTACAGCTTTTCCTTGAAAAACCAGACGGAAATATGAAATAAAAAAGTGAGAGAAATAAAATCGCTTATTTAAAAAACGGCACTGATGATATGATACAAATCCTTATTTTAAAAAACGACATGTAATATGTGCAAAATGAGGGCACTATGACGGTGGAAGCACGAAGCGATTAAAAAACCGTTTATCTGGATATTCGCTGCAGTTGTTTTGCAGAAAACAGCACAGTTATCGATGCGCAAACTTTTTTTTCAGCAGTCACGATGCAGCAGAAAAATCTTCCGCCGAACTAGAATTTGCACTTTGCGACTCACTTTACGCGCTCGTGGTCGCATTTTTTTGGAGGCGGATGAGAGCTTCCTTGAGCTACTTAAAAGCTGGATGTTAGGATTTCGTGGTATTCCACGGGGAAATGTGGGTTACACATTCCTCCTAGAAAAAGTTAATGGTGAGAATTGTTGCGAGTACAGCAGGTGATGTGAGGAACTGTGAGCGAGGTGTTTGGCAAGATGATCGAGACGGTGCGCCAGTTGAGGGAGTCGTCGTGGTGTGCTAAGCGGATTGCGTCCCGACCGACCACCGTCGCCACTCAACGCCACCTCTGTGAGTTCGCCAACAATGCCTTCAATACCTCTTAACCATTAATTCCTCTTTTCTTAAACCTAACGAAATCGTGGATTAACGAATGCCACCAGCGTTGTCGATTGGATTATGGATAGGATCCCGTCTAGAAGAAAATCCCACTCCGAAACAAAGCTGAGGTCGATTAGGACGAATAGTGAGCGATAGTGAAAAGAGGTAAGAGAGGCGGCGAGAACCAGGTTGAATGCCCGCGATTACTCACCGCCTCGGCTCTCCCTTAAGAGGAGACACCACCCCACCCACGGCGTATTTGCATAGGCGCAACCTGACTAAGAAACAGCTCCGTAGCAACTAAATCCATACACAACTGAGTATCACTCACCTATTCATAGTTCGACACGGGTGTAGCGTCTCTCTCCGCACACTTAGAGACCGATGAACCGATGAGATCAGCTCTCTTTCCGCCGACTTCTTCTTCTGCACGCTATTCACTTCACCGACAAACGTACGCGGTTTCCTAGACCAAAATAACAATTCCAGCCGAGCTTTTCCGCTGCGCATTAGCATGTACTTTTTATAAGAAAACATCTCGCAACTTTCCTATCGATCCGTAAAATAGTGGTCTATAGGGCGGCGCCAAAACTACGAAAAAAGTTAATATCTCGCTGTATAAATAAACAAATAAAAACAAGCAAAACAACAACGAGTTTCCAGGTGACGAAATGAATTATAGGAAATTATGCGGATGCTAAGTATATACGAACTCTAATGAATTAAGTTCCAACGGAAGGGTAGGACCACATGTTTTTCAAATACGTAGTTGTACTTTTGCATGAACCTAGAACACAGAAAACCCCTCTCTCCTTGTTGGTCAAGTTTAATGTAATAACCCCGTTCAGCGACCTCGTAGTGATTCACCAGCTCATTCAGATGAGTTGAGTTATTGTTATAAAAGGCCATTGCTGCGAATTTAATTTCACTGGTGGAATATTGGATGAAAGAGCATGGGAGTAGATTTCTAACAATCCCACGAACTAAAGCCGAATCTGGTTAGAAGAAAGCAAATCGTCGAAACTCAGACGTGACGCGCGTGAGAGCAGAGTCGGCGCCGAATATGTTCAACCAGGCTGATGCAACGCATCGACAGAAGCGCTCTTTCTGCTTGACACACATTCAGACGCATTCTCTTCCCTCTTCGCCGTCCATAGGTGTTAGTGAAAAGGGTAATTTGTGACAAAGCCTTCTTTCCCATCTCTCACATAAAATGGAAATTTCGTATTTTCTGATCACTTCTGAGCATCGGTTTTGAGCAGAAAAATGTTCTGGTGAACTTCAAAGAAACAGCTGCTTTTGCAGGCTTGAACTAGGAAAAAGCACCAGGAAGAAAAGAGCAAATTCAAAAAGTGGGCCATTGTTGCTGGATTAGCGGCAATATGACGTTATCTGCTGTTTGAGGTTTGAAAGCCGCTCGCCACTATTCGTTTATTTTTCGATTACGCTCCTTGGTAGTGAGTGTCCACCAGTTTTACGACTCTCAAATTATGCGTTGAGAACTTTGAAAGCAGACAAAAAAATACCCGTTTGAAATCATTGGCCTTTAGGAAAACGTGATCCTCTTATGCCAATAGAACCTAAGAGATGGAGGACAGGAGGAGAAGTTGAGCAGATGTGATGAAAAACGTTCTTTTTTGGGAAGAAAGGCGTATAAATTTGTGTCCCAAATGTCTGGAAAGGTCCTGACAGCTTCCGTAGTTTCTCCTACGCAATAAATCACTACGAGAAGTGCGTTGAGAGAAAGAATGTGTGTGCATGACTCATTCATGTAGTTCGACGGGCGTGAAACGGAAACGCTGTCGATATGCCAAGAGTGAAGAAAAATTTAGTGCAAGGAAACGCTCGCAAAACGGCTGCTGCTGACGAGACAGGACGTGATCGCCGACAATAATGGCCGTTAGCGGGGAGGAGAGGAGAACGAGTTAAACGGACGAATTTCTCCCATATAAAGGCCGTCTTAGAGACGTTGCTGAGCTGGGGATTACAGTAGAACCTGATTCGTAGATTTGTGGAAGAAAGCCGGGCTTATGTGCACAACTCGCACCAGCAAAAGAACAAATCCCTAACTATCAGTACGAATGGCAAGGTCTGCAATGCAGGGACCGCCAGAAACGATCGACGTGGACCAGTGAAAGTGGCTGAACAGAGGATATATGGGCTCCATATCCGACTTCGATTAATCTCGACCTGACAACAAACCAGGCGACTGCTCCGTCTAAACTGAGATTCTTGCGACCATCACGCCTCAGTTCATATTTTTTGGATGGAAGAAATGTAAGCACGATCGACGCAATGTTTGGAACAACCTGAAAATGCTCTTTCCTACAGCAAATGTAAATGATACAATTCCTTACAGCAGACGTGCATTGACCTGGAGATTACCACAAAACGGGCATCTGTGCAGTTTTTTATCCACAAATCCTCGAACTAAGATATGTTAATCATACTTTTTCTGAAATATTCATTACGATAAAACTTGAGTATTCCTTCGATAAAAGGTGATTCGCTAAGTGAAAATCAGAAACGTTTAAGAATACTAGCATAAACACTAAACTAATGTGAAAACAACTGAAAACACCTCTCGAAATATCTAAGGCGAATAACGTAGGAAGAATACCGTCAAAATCTTGAATAAGCACTATTTTAGGGAAATTTACGGAATTCTGCCACAGTACCTTCCCGAAATGATCGAGAATGACTAGGACTTGGTGCACGTTTTAGTATTTGTATCTTCTTTCAACAAAAATTTAATTAACTTGAGATGTGTATTTCTTCAAAACAGTACGTTAGAAATTAGAGTGACGGAGTTTTGACCCACAACACATGTCTTCTCAACAAAAAAATCCCTTCAACAAACATATCAAGCGAAACTGTTAAGAAAACGAACCCTCTCCCAGCACAAAAACACAAAGAGATTTCATGCTGATTGCCGATTTCCTGAAAAACTCTGCACTCTATTCATGAAAATGGCTAACGTAGGTTTTTCTGCAGGAATTTAATGTCTCGCACGTTTTTACCGCTGATGTCCCATAACATTCACATTGCAGAATTTAAAAAATGGTTGATGAGTGACAGTTGTGGAAACGTTAGAACAGTTGTCGGTCAGTGAGAGGGAAAACGAAGTGACGACGGGAATCGTTTAAATGTTATCATTAACATTCCTTTTGACTCTGTCACCAGCACTTATATTTATAACTGATTAATTCTACAACTACAGATCCATAGAATAAACGTTCCACGCAGAGCAAGTACACCATAGAATTCGCAGCGAGAATCCCAGTCCGGGTTTCGGCCGAAAGAACAAGCAGGAAAACCGTGTATTCCTTCTGGTAGTTCTAGTTCGAGAAAATGAATAAGTATGACAGGTTAATAAGTATTATAAGGTTAATAAGTATGACAGGTTAGAAAATACAGTAACACATTTCTGAGTTTCAAAACACAATAGTAATGTTTTAATGGAAAGATATCCTTATGTTAGAAGATTCCTAGAAGCTTCCATCAAGCACATGATGTTCGAGAAACTTCTTAACGGAAATAATGGTTCAGAACTTTTAAGATCGCTTGTTGTTCGATACGGATTGATTTGATACGGTGTTAAATGAGATTTAGGAAGAAAACGAAAAAAGAGTTTTTAGAGACAACCCCTCATTTAAGATAACATCTTTACCCTAAGCAAAATACAATGAATAATGTGCATAGCTGAAGCAACAAGATGAATCCAGGGAAGATATTGCTCCATATGACACTACAGATATTTTGCAGCTTAATTTCATGTCTCATCAGAAAAAAATAATGAGAATAAGATTCTACTCCATAACGTAACGTTCTAGAACATGTCCCTGTATAATACGATTGCAAGGAAGAATTCACTTTCGGGACCAATCCATCATGGGGTATGACCACCCAACCACACAGTTGGAACTTGAAAACTACCAAGAAATTAATGCAGGTAAACATGGAATGAAAAAAAAAACCACTGCTTCATGCATATGGAACATACGGCAACGAAACAAACGGGCGAAATGAGTGACGGGTGCTGGTGTCCAGTCACAATAGGAATTCGTCGCCGGTCGTAATCAAAACGTCCGGATGACTCATCGCCGACTAAGCGCGACAAAACAACCGCCCATCTACACTCTCGACTTCCCCGTTGTGTACTATGCGACCCCCGAAAACATCAGGTAGTGGGACAAGTACTAGGACAGCCATGTAACTCTACGAAGAGCACTGGCTCGTATCCGTGCAGAAACATTCAGCGCTCACTCGGCTTGCAATGAGCTTTCTTTTGTTTCTCTTCGTCGGATGAATTTCACAACATGCACGATGTGAGTCTTAAAACAGCGACAGAGCTGTGTTATACACTGAGTGAAAACACTCTGAGTCATCTATTCCTACTGATATCAAGTCGCTTGGTAGGGACAAGACGGGAGAGGAGTAGAAGATAGCGGACATTCCCGATGTTGGACTCCTTCCACTGTGTCCAAGTTCGCACTTCAGGTATGAAGAGTTGGTTCTTCGCGAAATCCCTTTCACTCCATCAGCGCTGAAAACGTGAAGAGCTACCTCAAGGGGCAAACTGAGGCTCCCGATTTCTTGGATTTGTAGGGTTGGCGCTTTTTTGGCGACAGCAAATCCATTCTCCCTGTTGTGAAGATGCTAACATCGGAGATTCCCTGCATATTTTTGTATCAGAAGGTTGCAATACGACACTTGAGATGTTGACTCAGACAGGAAGAACTAGATCATATTGCTGTGATCGAGCGGTTTCTGAAGGAGACTTGCTTTAATGTGGAAACAAAACACGTAGGAAACCATGAAGAACTTCGCGTTACTGAAATTTCTAATAAAGACTAACTAATGGTTCATCGAGGTTACACTGTTGAGCCGCATTAGGAAGAAAACGCAGTTACCGATGACCGAAAAGGCTACGTTACAGCAGAGGAGTCGGAAGCTACATCGGGTAACCTCAGATGTGTGCTCTTTTCAGATTTGAAATAGCACACGCTTTTGGTGTGTTTTTATTTTTTTCAAGTTTTAGAGTGTGCATAACATTCTGGAATATGGAAGAGAGATTTTCTGTGCCCCGTCTGTGTAGAAAGAAAGGTGACTGCTGCGATTTCGTTTGTAATTTTATCATAAGAAAACAAGACGATGAGTCATCAACATATAGAAAAAAGCAAATTTCCGCAAAAGACGTGACAATTCGTGCTCCATTCAACAGTGCTTATATTACCGTCGTATTAAAACGCAACGTACTGACATGTTTAAATCTCCACCCTTTTCGTATGAAATCTTCTCGCCGTACGTATCACTGTTCCAAGAATACACAGCAGCGCTCATGTTTACATTTCCAACAAAAGGACTACTGACTTAAACGCAAACGACATCTTCTCTACTTCGAGACTTAGAGAGCACTCTCAGAAAGTGCCTGTCTAGGAACTGATATTTTCTATAGTTTTGTAGATTTATGCAGGATTCAGTTAAATGCAGGTTCATGTGTGGAGGTTGCGTCCCTACTACTGAATAGTTACATGATTGATATTTTCTCTGCCGCTTAATTTGTCGGTGGACTGATACTCAATCATGTTCGGGAGCTACTGCTAGGAAGAAACGAAGGAACTCGATGAATTTTCATATTAAGCACTAAAGTTGCAAAAAGTGCCGGTGGAGGACGAGATGACTGCACAGACCTCACGAATACGTGCTCGCCCGTTTTTCTGCGAAGTGAAACCTGATCGTAGTGCAACAGGATCCGATCAAAGTTATTTCTAACCTCGGGAACATGAATCCGCATCAGCAACCATTGAACAGCTGTAGTATCAGAAGTTTTCGAAATAGACGAAGAACAAGAAAACGCCACAAGAAGCACGTGTGGATGGGTGAAAAGTATCGAAGCGAACGATGGCACAGCAGTGGAAGTCGCGGATATAGGAGCAGCACGGAGAGCTACCCTTGGAAATCATACTCTGATTAGAAACTTCAGAAAGAAAAAAGATATGCCTAGAAATGAGTGCGAAGCGTCTCAACGACCATCTTCGGGCAAACAAACTGAAAAGAATTCGAACTTCCTTTTAAACTAGCTTCTTTGATAATTGATGGACCACTTTGGCAACATAAGGTCACAGACAGTTAGTGCAGTTTCACTGGCAGACCACCAACGGGCAAATGCTAGAATCAAAACATCACAGATGGTTCTTGAAGGATGAGTCATCCTTGTGTCGCATGGCGACCAAATTTCTGCATAAAATTTCCGTTAATCGCATTCGTCGGAAGCCATTTATGGAACAGCAGCCCGTCGAAACATACGAGTTATTCGTCTATGTTTACACTAAAAGGAAACTAGTACTTAAGCCAGGTGTTCTGGTAGCACTTTCTCTTGACGAAGAGTAGTGGACGTCAGGACTGCAATATCTATTCGACACTGGCATACTAAGAAGGAAATCCTGAAGGAATTCGTATGCCTTTTCTTGGCGAATTTTCCTAATGTGTCCTGTTTATGGATGGAAAATTGCCGCCGAATGCGTTCCAGTGAGCTGATGAGATGCGTAGCAGCACAGACACGCACACAGACGAGTTCCGGACTCTGTATAAGAAAACAAGCATAAAAAGTCTACTAGTCAGGTCTTGGGAAGAAAACCCAAGACCTATACGGAACCCTTTCACTATGACAAAAAAAAAAGTTTGTCTAGTCGAACTGTATTCAAGGAAATGGAACTAGAAATACGGAATTTTGGAATTTTACTGATTTTCATTGAAATCGGGAAGAAGCCTGGCTGCGACTGCATTATCGATGGTTCGAAAGCGCCCTACAGCCAACAAATCCTTTCATCCCTACTGTATCGATAAATTGGTTCAGATTTGTCTGGGGGATGAAAAGCACTGACATATATCGGATGGCCCTCGAAAGCCACAAGAGCAGGCACTCGTTCATAAAATTGAACGATTCCGGAGTGCAGTAAAAACGCGTTGGTGCTTCCCAAGTGGATTGATACCACAAATATTTTAGAATTTTACCGGGTTTTTAACCATCCATGTTCGCCAGCGTCGTTTCCTTTTTTACTCTTTCTTAAACTCTCTAAAAGCGAAAACGTAGAGTTCGGATAGTAAATTGCGTAATCCAGCGTAGTTCCGCTCTTCTCTCGAAATCGTCGTAAAGAACGTCGATTTCAGTTGCCATGTCCCACCTTTGTGCACTTGCCGCGTCCATGCACGAGCAGCCGAAGATCAGCGATGTCTTCTCAGCAGCCTGTTCCAGAGAAACCAATGAATAGGGTGCTGAGGGGAGGTGCACATAGAATTGCGTCCTTACGTACCTCACAGGAAATAAAGCGATTCCCATGCCGCCTTTTAAAGACGATTAGGGAAAGATGAGCTGAATCAGGCTGCATTCCTCAATCTACTGCCGAATTTTACTTTTTCGCAGTGAGTTCCGGACCATTTCAAAATCGTGGTACGTTGCCTTCAAACGATAGCTCGGCTCCAGCTCTATGAGGCTTTTTAGTGGATGTTCGGTACAAACCAGGAGGCGAGAAGAAACGAACGCAGATACGAGGTTTAGTCAAGACACGTGCAGAAAGCGGAAGGAAAAAAGCGTTCTGACAATAGCCGACATAACTATTCTGTTCTCGCGAGAATAATTCTGAATCTAATCGGTTGCTGCGTTCAAGATGTTTTTTCTTCGTAAAAAAAAAACTTTTTTCTGCGTGCTTCGGAAGCTGTCTCCATACCTACTTGCGTTCCTCCCTCTCTCCAAGTCCGAGGAAGAACACGAGACTTCTATGAACTTTAAACTTGAATCAAATTTAAAGTAATTAGTAGTTTCTTCAATTTGAATTCTTACGCTAATGAGTGATATTTAGAACCCTGAGTTCATGAAAAACCACGCAGTGTAAGATGTAAAATTTTCCTCGGCCATTGTAATTTCAATTCCAAGTTGTGCGTAAGTTCCTCAGTTCTTAAGTGTGCACTATGATACTTCACTACGTAACCTTAATTTGTGACAGACGTGACTCTCACTTTTCGTCTACGGATCCTAATCGTCGCTTTCGGTGTGTACTGTTACTGTTAGTGTGTGTAGTGTTACTGCAAGGGCCAACATGGAATGAGTACTACGGTATACTTGCGAATTACACCTATATTCGAAATATCTTAACAAGCAATAACTCGAACAAACTAAATAATCTAAGAATATATTCGACATTAATTCAGAATCGTTTGAAGTTTACGAATGCGCGTGCTGCCTCACATGACTTCTGGCGGTCAGGCCGATGTGTCAAGCCAGTGTATTTATCCTGCCAGATAAGGCTACTGAAAATCTATCGACCTCGAAAGGAGCTTGGTCGGCATTGGGGCGGTTTCGAACCATCGATCGAGCAGCCGCACCCGGACCTGTTACCTACTGCGCTACATGCCCAGGTAACTGATAAAGCAGGTAAAAATCACGTGGAAGATGTAATTATGAATACAAGTTATCCTTTTCTACTGCCGTAGACGGATCAAAGCAAGCTGAAGCTTGGTGCAGTTACGTAAGCTGCTGCACTTGAAATGGCGCGGCACAAACAGCGATTGCAATCAAGGTGGAACTCTCGCTGGCTGCAATCGGGCGGCAGAGTCAGAATGAAGTCCCGATTCGATCGTCAGATCGCAGCCAGTAGCTATTTCGAGCGCAACCGGTTAAATAAGTGCAGTAACCTTCACATGATTTCAAAGAAGACCACTCCCTCTAACAATACGATAAGACGTCACTATCACTAGTTCTCAGTTTTCTATAAAAACCCCTTCAAGCACCAAGTGTCCCATTTTCTATGGACATTTTGGCTGAGAGGCTAGTTGCAATCAAAGGTGATTCTGTTGAATCTGCTCAGGAAGACTTCACATTTCAGTTCGCGGATTGACCCTTGGCTTCTTAATCAGCAATTTTTTCATGGATATCTGACGAGAGAAGATTTGCCTTCAATTCTTCGCGATCATGGAGATTTCCTTGTAAGATGTAGTGAGGTACGATAGAAGATAACTCCACCCTCAGAGCAAATGGAACGTTATTGGCTGATTTTGCTACAACACTAAGTTGACTATGTCGAAACCGCAAACGTCTAGGCAAAGACCGAACAATGGATCGTGTAAACTATCATGTTTTTGATCATCACTAAAAAACGGAATGTAGCATATTGCCGCACTTACAATGGGGTATATATCCCCTCTATCCCATCTGCAACGCTCCATCGCAACGCTTCGAAACTGGACCATGCTTCATGTCCTTTTGATCCAATTATTTGAATTTGAACGTCACAGCTGGATCTTACCTAGACCAAATAAACACAATCCGCATCTTCTTAGCAAATTCCTGCAATTTCTTACGAGTTAACTTACGTGTTCCAGGCTGGGAAACAAAAGCCACGAGAGATCATAGTTTCTGTCATGTATGACCCAGAGGGCAAAATGAAAGGAATGGACCGCGACATTCAAATGGAAGCGGTATGTTTTTAATTTCTTTTTTCTCAACTTACGGCAACGGTAGCTGTTGGATTTCGGCAGTGCTTGCTGATGTATGTGCGAGCGCGTTTACGCAGGCAGTTGAGCTAGACTACTGTACGCAAGAGATGTCCTATAATAAAGGCGACAATTCCACCAAATCTTCCAGCCCCGATCATAGTCAGCCCAAAACGGCATGAAGCACGGTACAGTAGCACACGTAGTTTGCATCGCCTGCACCACCCATAGTTGCAGTGCGAGTGAATCACCTCGATGCCAACCGCTCACTCCACGCCGCCGTTTCCAGTGCAACCGACTGCGCAACTGCTCCGGGCTTCAGGTCGTTTTGACCCTATTGTATCACACTGTAGCAACGACATAACGAGTTATCTTATTATCTTGCTAGAATCCTTGTTCGTGTTTGTTTCGCAAGCCAATTTCCTTACTTGCAGGGTTGGTAGTGATCTACACCACTCATAACAAGAGAAAATTCCATTCGATTTCAAAGTTTTCCAAGTTCTCAAGGGAAGAAGTTCTACCCTGTTATCTTATGCCTTTGCGATGTCACGGCTCCGTCTTCGTCGGTGGCTTAAACGCAGCATAGTTAGATCTGCACAAAAAGATAGGGAAGACAAGCTGATGGTAGACGTAGATGACGAGTATGGGCGTGTTCACGCTCAATTCCTCCTAATCGCCCTGAAGAAAGGCGTGGGGAACGCCCTTCCTGAACAAATTTTCCTGAGAGATATAATATAACGTCATCCTTGTCGGTTCCTTTCGCAGTCCACCTACTGGTTTCCCTTTAAGAGCTTGCTGGAGAAACCTTATTGGCTGTTGCTCGCGAACCTATCGAGAAGGCGTTATAAATTCACTGGCGTATCAATCCACTCGGGATGCGCCGACGCGTTTTACTGGAGTTCGCAATCGTGGGCGTTTTGGAACGCGTGTTGGCCTATACAATGACTTGCGGTGGCCAGCCGATGATCAAATCAGTGTTTTTATCCTCCCAGATCGGAAGGAACGAGGGGTGAACGTGTTATCACTCATGAACTGCGCTCCAAACCCTATCTTTTCCTGAGCAGCTCCCAACATTGTCAATTTCGCTGCGTTCTGTCTTTAAAGACATCACCTCACGAATCTGAGGTGGTACGGATTTCAGGTGGAGTATTCTCATACGGGAGTGTAGATTATGGAGAGGGAGGGGGGGGGGGGGTGATTCTGTCCATTTCCTCCTAATTGCCGTAAAAAAACGGTCCAGAAGATGCGGCTTGTGTACAAGGCTGGCGCGCTCCAATCGAACTCGTAGAAAATAGCGCACCGGAACGCTCGCAGCCGTATCTTCCGGGCCGTTTTTTACGGCTATTAGGAAGAAATGGACGGAATCACCCCCTCTTCTTAATCTGCGATAACGTATACGAATACTCCACCTGAAATCCGTACCACCTCAGATTCGTGAGGTGATGCTTTTAACTTAGCGTCAGTCTCAGCTTATGTATGTATGTACTGTACGGGGATTTACTGTAGGCTGTTTAATGATAATGTTCTCACGAGTAGCAAAAACTAGCGTAATCCCATTAACATCATGCACGGCAAGTCGATCGGAACATGAAAATGAACCCTTTTCAGATTCGGCACATCATAGTTCAATCTTTATCGAACAATGAACAGACACATTACTATCTCGACATGAACACAAAATTTCCTTCAATTGAGGAGCTTCTGATGCATCACAGGGTCCATCCTATTATTGTTAACCAGGTTTTCTCTTTGTTTTTCTTTACTTTCTTAAACCCAATAGGAGTTTTCAATGTATTAGGCTAGCAACCTATTTCTTTTACACTTTGCTACATTTTACGTTTAATTTACAAACTTTTAATTCTCACACACTTACTTTTCAATTATTGAGAAATCCTTCACAGGTATTGAAGTCATGTTGTCAATGTCTAGGCAGTTTGTAGATTCCCTCCTTGTAGATGTCCGGAGTCGATCGATAAAGCTGGGCAGTCTCAAGGCCATCAAAGAATGAATTAAGGTCGTTTTGAAGTGACGTCCTTCCATGTTCTGAACCAGAGATAAGAGCAAATGGTCGTCGGACGGGGCAATATACGGACTCTGTGGCAGATAGAAAAAATGTCCTACCGAGACACTGCAGCTTTATTTGAGTCAACTTCGCTACAGTGAAATCCTCATTATTATGCAGGAACAAAACCTTCTTTTGTATCCCTCTAAGCTTCGTAGCCACCCAGTCCACCGTGCTTCCAGTACTTCTCAGCATTGATAGTAGAACCATGCGCCAGAAGCTTCCAATGAATGACTCCCCTGACTTTCAACCAGCAACACAACATGATCCTCATTAGTGTAAGGAAGAGCATTAGTGGTAGAATATGGCGCACTTAGGGTAGACTAATCTATAGTATTGGGCTAACAGGTTAACTGCTACTCCTATATCATAGATTATTAATCCAGAGTACTTGAATAACAGACGAACTGTTCGTCAGTTAGCCCAATACTGTAGTCAGATAAATTCCAAGACCGAAATCTCTAAAGTGTAACCGAAATTAGTTGTCACCTTCATATATATTCACAAGAACAATGTTTCGACGTGTCATGACTGAGCAGTTCTGTTTTTTTTTTTCAGGTAGAAGTAGCTCTGAAAAAGGGAATGCCTCTTGCTACATGGGAATATCCAGCAAAGGCCGTGGAGGTGGGAAAGTTCTTGGGAACAGGGCCGTTTGGAGAAATAAGAAAAGGAAAACTCACGAAAAGAGATGGCAATGTTATCGATGTGTCTGTCAGAATGGTACGAAGAATACCGTCTTCGCCGTGTTTTTGTTCCTTTAAAGGCATCACCCCACGAATCTGAGGTGGTGCGGATTTCAGGTGGAGTATATTACGGGATGGGAGACTATGGAGAGGGGGTGATTCCGTCCATTTCTTTCTAATTGCCTTAAAAAAACGGCCCGGAAGATGCGGCGCCGCACAAGGCTGGCGCGCTCCAGTCGAACTCTCTGTGGAAAATAGTGCGCCAGAACGACTGAAGCCGTATCTTCCGTGCCGTTTTTTACGGCAATTAGGAAGAAATGGACGGAATCACTCCCCTCACCATAGTCTCCCATCTCGTATACGAATACTCCACCTGAAATCCGTACCACCTCAGATTCGTGGAGTGATGCCTTTAATCACCCCATTGCGACCATCTTCACAACCATCACCATCGCAATCGACCGCAGCCTTATCTCAATGCAGCGTTCAGCGGAACAAAAACAAAAACCTGCCCTAATTATTGCATTACCTATGAAACGTGAGTTCTAGTGAAGTTTTTAGATGAAGGGCCGATCCGATATCTGTAAGCAGCAAATGAGAGAATTAATACGGCAAGCTCGACTAATGAGAGAACTTGCTCATCCAAATGTACTGCGTTTCCATGGGGTCTGCTTTCTACAACTTCCAGTACTCGTTCTAATCGAATTAGTTTCAGGTGTGTGTGATTTTCCTAAAAATGCAAAGGCTTTGAATTTCGAACAGCGTCGAAGCAAGAGTTTTGAAGTCGATTAGCTATGATTTAGGACTATTTTTGAAGTTCTGTTGCCATGTCGCAGGGTATTTCCATCCCTAGAAATCTAGACTACAGAATGTGTCTACGCACGCATGTTTCCTGTAAGATGTGTTTAGTATTGACGAGAATGAACACAAAATAAAAGGCGCTTATCTTGAACTACTGTAATCGGAGCGCTGTCTCTGCACATATGGTGCGCTCATAC
Source organism: Necator americanus (assembly GCF_031761385.1). Classification (NCBI taxonomy): domain Eukaryota; kingdom Metazoa; phylum Nematoda; class Chromadorea; order Rhabditida; family Ancylostomatidae; genus Necator; species Necator americanus. The sequence goes on from NC_087374.1 coordinate 13,552,558, forward strand.
GAGAAATGAAAAACTACGGAAAATGGAAAAGCTTTCGAATAGGGTAGAGAAGAAGGAAAGAGCGTCCTTTACGGTTTGTGCATCGCTGTCAGACAGTTGAACTCCATCTTCGTCGGCGATAATTTGAAGCTCTCAAGTGTTCTTCTACGCAAATTGTTCGCTTTCATCACACCTTTTAAGGGGGAGCACTTGATGCATATTTGCTGGATAACAAATCCACGATTGGTAAAGAGGAAAAGGTGCAAATGATAGCAAGTGCAGGGTCTGCTCTCAAATATCTGCACCTGAAAGAAATCCTTCTCAGAGACATAGCTGCCAAGAATTGTCTCTACACTGCTAACAAACTTGTAGGTTCCCTCTGACCAAAGTGAAGCTTCCTGACTTAACAAAATAATGGATTATTTCAGTTGAAAATCAGCGAGTTCGGATGGTCTCGTCGCGGAACCGTCTATAAGATTAAAGCTAATAAAAAAGGAAACACTAAAATAGAGAGTTTTATCAAGTGGATGGCCCCAGAGAGTATACGGACTTATACTTTCAGTCAGAAAACCGATGTGTACAGCTACGGGGTTGGTCAAAAAAATATTTACACAAAAGTCTGATTTTGGAGAAAAAAAAACTTTTGAAGATGCTGATCTACGAAATATTTGCTTGTGAAGAACCATATGCAAAGATGTCCACGACTGCAGCAAAAGAAGCAGTGAGACACTTATTCGTTCAACATTTCGTCTCCTGGAGAATATGAATAGTCGAAGTTAAAGGTGTTGTCTGGTGCACTCAATCAATTCCCAACAGAAACTCCTAGTACGATTATTAATTATGTGAGAGGAAAAATGTGGAATATGGATCCAGATAAAAGAGCAACAATAACAGAGGTGAAATTCTCAGTCCATTTCCCGGAATACTAATTGCTCATGCAAAAAAAAACTATGAATGATTTTCAGATAGTACAATGGATGAGCAGCTTCATAGGTCCCACTCCTCGAACTGCTGTTTTAGCTTACCATTAGAAGGTTAGGAATGACAACGTTCAGTAACTACGCGAGTTTAAATTGGATCTATCATTTTGTGTTGGATTATGATAAGGCATCACGGTGTGGACCAAGGTGGAGAAAGAAAGCGGTTCTAAACTCGACCTCGATCTTAACCACTACGCTCCACCGCACCTCTTCGAGCGCAACCACTGCACCGTGCTTCATGTCGTTTTGACCCTATTACGCGTCCTTGCTGCTTTTTCTTCCGCTTTCTACGGATCTACAGTAGGGGTCTGTGCAGCGGGGCACTCACTCGTGACGGCAAGGAGGCCAACCATTAAACTATGGTGATTCTCCCATGAAGCAGCGTATCACGATTTTGAAGTGGTGCAGAAACCGCAACGAAAGCCTAGATTCCGGGTTGTAGACTACGGAAATCAGCCTGGTTTCTCTTATCTTTTCCTAATCGCCGTAAAAAACGGCGTTGAACCGGTTCAATTCCTGCGAGGTACGTTAGAGCACGTCTCTTTGTACGCGCCCAGTCCTCTCAGTAGCTCAGTCATTGGTTTTACTCGAATAGGCTGGTGAGAATACATTACTACTCTTCGACCGCTCGCTCGTGGACGCGGCGCATGCACAAAGGTGACGCGGTGCAACCCATTCCGTAGGAAAGAACGGCGCCTTTTATTCCGTTTCTTTTCTGACGATTAGGGAAATATGAGCGGAACTGCGTTGGTTTTCGCAATCTACGACCTGAACTCGAGGTTTTCGCTGTTGTTTCCGCACTAAGACAAAATCGCAATACACTGCCTTTGCTTATGTTTTCGTGCAGAGATTCTAACATCAATTTGGTAGTACGTCCCCTTTAAAAGCAGCATAGCAGTGTGTAAGACGCCGTATTTTTAACGACGATTTCAGTTGCAACGCACCGGCAGCGGCCGAACATTAATTGGATCTCCTCACTAGCCTATTCAAAGAAAAGCAATGAATAGGATACTGAAGAGAGCGGAACGTGTACGCGTGCGTTATAACGTACCACGTAGGAACTAAAGCGGCTCCCACGCCGCTTTTTATGAGTACGGAGAAATGAGGCATTTTTGATCTGCAATCTACAACCCCATCTTTAAAGGCATCACCCCACGAATCTGAGGTGGTGCAGATTTCAGGTGGAGTATTTGTATACGGGATGGGAGATTACGGAGAGGGGGGTGATTCCGTCCATTTCTTCCTAATTGCCGTAAAAAACGGGCCGGAAGATGCGGCGCCGCACAAGATTGGCGCGCTCCAATCGAACCCTTTCTAGAAAATAGTGCGCCAAAACGAATGGCCGTTTTTACGGCAATTAGGAAGAAATGGACGGAATCACCCCCCTCTCCGTAATCTCTCATCCCGTATACGAATACTCCACCTGAAATCTGCACCACCTCAGATTCGTGGGGTGATGCCTTTAAAGATGGGGTTGTAGATTGCAGATCAAAAATGCCTCATTTCTCCGTACTCATAAAAAGCGGCGTGGGAACCGCTTTAGTTTCAGATTCGTGGGGCGATGCCTTTAACTTTTCCGGTGGATTTCGTCACCACGTCAGATTCGTGGTATCCTTCCTTTAATTTCGCGGCACTGACACTTGCCCAGCAACGGCCGCAAGTTTTTGGTGGAGCTAAAAGCACTCACAAACACCTACAACATAGTGACAGGATTAAGAAAATGTGGATTGACATTGTCCAATTATCATCGGTAGTCCTCTTTGTACTCTGCTGGACACATTAATCCACACACGTTACCATATCATATGATTGTCTTACAAAGAAATGGTGCTGAAAACTGGGGAACGGTAAAGAGGGTCCCGGCGGATTCTCCGCGAATGCCTCCGAGACATAGCGTACCCAGTGGATATGCCGGCGGATACGCGAGCATACCTCAAAGAGGTCACGCTCCAGTCGTTCAAGAAGACGCAGACAACCGTATTAGATGTTCTTCTAGCCACAGAGACGCAGAAAACTGCGCAGTTACAAGGAAGTATGCAAAGGAGAGTGGTGTGAGCTGTCGAAATTACCGAATAAGTCGAACAATAATAGTGTTAGATAGAAGTATATGGGATTTGTATGGTGTTCTAATAAAGAAAGGGAATGAGTTTGCCTTTATCTCCTTCAGAAAGTCTAGAAATCTTACCAAATTTGAACTCTTTTTTTCCTGTAAGTTCTAAGAAGTCAGAGATGCAGAAGTTCAGGAATAAATTAAGCTAAAAAAAAAACTTGGGAGTTACAGGATAACGATAATTCTCATTACCGTTACTTTTAAGAGCTGGAATATTACGTTTCAAAGAAAATTTTTATGCACGTAATTTGAAGCTATCAGATACATCCTTATCTCATATTTCACGTGAGGATTTCTCTTGCTTCTTTTACGATTACAAAATTGAGATCACCTCACGTCACAAAATTGCAGTGAATGTGTCTGATTCTCAAAGACAATTTAGTATATAGTGAATTATACCCTAGCCGTTGATGCAGCGTATGATTAGCGGTAGATGAGCAGAGTCAGTTATTTAGGTGCCAACGAAAGTGAATCTCTTTAGGACACGCACCATCGCTAATTGCTCTGACGAGGCATGACCGGGGCATGCTGAAAATTCCGCCGGGACCCTCTTTACACGCACCCCTGAAAACTCTTACACTTGGCCACGTTGACCTGCACTTTTCTGTGGAATTCGATCGAGCTGGAAGAGTTTTAGGGAGCATCGCCTTTCATTCTCGAGACAAAGAGAGGGCTTTCGGAAAACGCAATTATTCAGGTGAACAATAACTCCTATCTACGGTAGTGCCATTAGCCTAACGACGTGCTGAACACGAATACGCCATTTTTTGCACACTCAGTGTACGATATACGGTACGGTACTATAAGAACAGAAAGACTTCCTAGCTCCACCTTATTCAGCTACAATTTGAACAAGAAGGTATTACGCTTGTTCCCTCTGTCGTACGATTTTTAATGTGTTATATAGTAGGGTCAAAACGGCATGAAGCACGTACGCAATTGCGTACGCGGCTTCTTTCGAGGAGCTTCGGTGGAGCGTATCGTTTAGGAGCGTAGTGGAATCCTTGTTGGCACCACCCATCGCTGCAGCTTGCGACGGTCCCACCTCGGTTCCAACTGCTGCAACCACTGCGCCGTTTCGAGCGCGTACGCAAATGCACCGTGCAATACACTCGTGGTTCATGTCGTTTTGACCCGACAATAAACTACGCTATGAGCAGAATCTTAGGACGCAAAGCTATTGAAAAACTACGATTGCAACGCCGCACTGCTTTCTCCACGTCACTTTGGTTTGAAATACTTGGAATTTCACTTTGCTTACTCTTTAAACCCAATATATTGATGCTCATGTATAATTACTCGCGCATATTAGTCTGGTTGTTATCTGTTCGCGGTGCCCCTGCTAAAACTAAATGCAATCAATCATTTGAGTATACGTTCTGGGCAAGTACGAGCTATGAAACTCGCATAGATATATTTCGAAAGTTACTCAAACATCCCTGAAGGTGCTGTCGTCCATCTCACTGCCAATGTACAACACAAGTACGTCAAATATAGTCAGGTCAAAATGACTCAAAGCACGGTGCGGTTGCGTAAGCTGTTGCGCTCGAGGCGGTGCGGTCGAGGTGAATCGAACAAGGTCACTCTTGTTAGCACCTCTCACCGCTGCAGTTCACGATGGTCCCATCTCGATCCCAACCTCTGGCTCCACTGCGCCGGTAGACGAGAAGCGCTCACGTAACTGCATGTAACTCATGTAGTTTTTGACCCAATTATACCTAGAGAGAGTGTGGAATCTTTGGTAGCAACTCTCCATTTCGTTCCGCTGCACTGCCAAACATTGTCCACCTGGGGTACTGAGGTTATTTGGTGTCGATAGACAGTTCACGCGAGATGCCAAGTCTCGCAGGATATGGAACAGTGACAAGTAAACAGACTCTTCTGCGACCTTTTGCTGTAGATCTAAAAAGATCTATCGTGTTGACACGCCGCGGTAAAGATGCAGGCAACCGAGTCGGTCGATTATACCATTCCGCTGATTACGTCAAACAAAAATATAATAGTAATGAACTTGAATTCAGAGACAAATTCAAAGCGGAGAGACAAGATACGAACTGAAACGAATAAATTTCCTATGTGTACTTAAGAAGATCCGCAATAAATCTTTGTTGTAATGTCTTACAGAAATTTCCACAAAGAACATACAACACGTCGCTAGGTCGTAATGTGCAGAGTTGATCTATTTTATAAGGAAATGGAGGACGTCACTGGACTATCCAGACTAATCAAAAGATTAACCTTGAAATCAACCTAAAATCAACCTCAAAAAAAAACCTAAAAGTGGGTTTAAGTATAATAAAATTGTTCAAATCATGCTTACTGGTTTAGGATTCGTAAATACTGGTTTAGGATCGTTTTCGTGAATGTTTTTTCGGTTGTCCACCGCACCACTATGAGAATAAGTGAACTCTGTATTTACCTTATGTGATTGTCACCTGCAAGTAGCGGTCAACCTTTACTTAACTGCAATTAGGCGCTTGAGTATGTGCAATGGGAACCTCCACTGTTATATAGCAGAAGTTTCCCATACATTGAAAAAAAAGGTGCTGTTTTCCAGCATCATGCTTGAGCCCATACTCTGAAAGGTCGAATGTATGGGAGAAACATGGAATCTTTGACAAGAAACATTCGTTTCGTAACACTGAATTCCCGGTCGCTGTCCAGTGTACTTCAACAAGCCGCTCTATAGAGACTTCTGCGATATCTGCATGCACCATTTGTTGCATTGCTAGAAACACGCATCAGTGATCGCCCTCTCATCAGTATCGATAATTGCACCAACTACTGCGGCGATCCTGATGAAAAGAAAGTAAGGGGCTGCGCAATAAACGTTAGGAACAATTACAACAACCTGGTGGAGGAGTTTGGTTCAACGTCTTCAATATGCGCCTTCGCACGACCGCGAGATTGGACACGACTAAACCCTGGATCGTATGTGCTCACACACCTATTTAGACTGCAGAGTACCACAAAAAAGGCGCGTTTTATGATGAACTGAATACGTTGATATCCAAGATATCAAGCCAGCAGGCGGTAATTGTCGGAATTGATGTGAATGCAAAGATGGAACAATTCGATGTGCTTGAAAAATGGTTCTATCATATAGAGCAAACATTGTGCAACGGAAATCGTCTGATAGAGCTTGGCGAGCAGACAAATCTCGTCATTGCATCCACGTTTAACAGGAATCATCGACATCATCAGCTTACGTGGCAAGGACAACCCTGTTAACGCCAGAAGAGAGCAAAAGCAGAAGACACCGACTCTTAAATTTTACTTTGATTACGTTTTGACGAAGAACATCCTTTTGTCAGATATTGTCAGATATCCAAAAATCTAGAGCTGTCTGGGATGCCGCATCCGGTTATGACCACCGCCCAGTTTTTCTCAGCTTTATGGCAAGGTTCCTGAAAAGGTATCGGGGAGCTCATCATCAACCGAAGCTCGACTTGGTAGGTCTGAAAAACGACGAATGCAGAAAGAAGTTCCACCAACGAGCGTCGATCAATATTGGATTACGGAACAGGAAAAGTGTGGACGACGCTGACTCTTTTACTAAATGCATTCACGACGCTGCAAAGAAAACGCTTCCGGTTTCAGCACCGTGGAAGAAGTTCACCCTTACATCTACAAAGACAATATCTACGTACAATTCTGTATGTGTTGCCCGCACTAGTGGTGACTTCGCTCAGGAGAAGGGTCTGAGAAGGAAGTTGCTTCATCAGCTGAAACGTGGTCGTGAGAACGAATGGACGTGAAGAGCGAAGGAGTTTGAGAAAGCGTGGGAGGACAAGAACTCGAGAAACGCCTTTGCTCTGCTAAGGCAGTATAGGATATGAAGTATGGAAAATCTGGCGGAAACGATGGAAGTAGCGCAGAAATACTGAAATCTCTTTCTTCTTCTGGGATTCGTGAGATGACGAAGATCATCCGTTCAATATTTATTGACGAAAGGATTCTTGACTGGTGGAGACACACTATTATAATTCCTCTCCACAAGAACCTATCCGTTATGGAGCCCAGTGATTACCGACTAATATCACCGCTGCGTGTAATGTACGAAGTTTTGGAGCGGATCATCCTGGATCGACTGATCCGACATCGCGAAGAAATCAGTCAGAATTCGAAGCCGCCTTTGATTCTCCTCACCAAGACCGTTTTCTCACTGATTCTCCTCACCAAGACCGTCTGCTGCGGTCCGAACACCAGCTGGATGTACTACACCGTGGAAGCTGGAGAGAGACAAGAGACCATGGGGAGACCGTCCCCCGATGGATCTCGAGTACGCCGACGATGTAGTAGCATTCGCTTCTGGCAGCGCAAAGTGACAACACGCCGTTAACCTTATATCGAAATTTGCTGCAGCCTGTGGACTGCTCCATGCTGACAAACGTAAGGAGATGTGGGTCCTTGAGACCCTCAGCAGGAATCAGGGTGGACGTACAATCTATTGAACCCATTGATAAGTTCTGTTATTTGGGCTGCATGCTGAAAAACGATGACAGCTACGAGAGAGATATTCACCAAAGATGCGCTGAAGCTAATTCGGCATTCAACTCATTGATCAAGTGTTTATGGTCGATCTCAATCGCCAACGAAGTCAAGCTGCAAGTTCACCCATCCACAATTCCCCCTATGATGTACAGATCGGAGACTTGGGCAGCGCCGTCGGCGGTGATGGAGAAGCTTGACTGCATAAAGAGAAGACTGTTTAGACGACTGTTAGGCTACTTTTGGCCAAAGATTGAAAAAAATAAAGATGAGTATATTCTATGCAAATTCTGGCTGAAGATCGAACAGGATGGGCTCGGATATGGTCGAGGATAAATAGCCCGGCGAAGAAGCGGATAGTCGTAACACGCACCCGCCGATTAAAGGCATCACCCCACGAATGTGAGGTGGTACGGATTTCAGGTGGAGTATTCGTATACGGGATCGTAGATTATGGAGAGAGGAGTGAGTCCGTCCATTTCTTCCTAATTGCCGTAAAAAACGGCCCGGAAGATGCGGTTTAGAGCGCTCCGGTGCGCTATTTTCTACAACGAGTTCGATTGGAGCGCGCCAGCTTTGTGCGCGCCGCATTTTTCGACCCTTTTTTACAGCAGTTAGGAAGAAATGGACAGAATCAGCCCCCTCTCCACAATCTACTATCCCGTACAAGAATACTCCACCTGAAATCCGTACCACCTCAAATTCGTAGGGTGATGCCTTTAAGTCAAGTAAGTCAGTCACATTCAGAAACAACTATCTCTGAAAAAAGGTCAAGTGCTTCCATGTTCTCATTATTCCTATCCTGACGCCACTGCAAATGATTTGTGATGCATTTGTTTGAGATGCCAAATAATATGAATATTTAAGTTTTCTGAGCAAAATATTGGAAGTGCATAGTTCCACAGAAAGGCGGTATCTCCACACTGCTTCATTATTAAAGGCCTTCGTTTCTACCTGAATTGAAAATACTACTTCCCTTGTGCATCGACCAAGAAACGACTACTGTTCATGTTTTGCTATAGTGTGCCTACGAGGTTTTTAGATGGAACCTTTATTTGCCTGACGTTTCGGCTTCTTCGACGTCTTCAGAGGCCTAAATAGAGGACTTTCGATAATCGTTCAGGGTAGTGAAAACAGAAACCCATAGGTTTCTGTTTTCACTACCCTGAACGATTATCGAAACACTGACCCAGGGTGGTGTGGCACTTGACGGGATAAACGTAGCATTGTTCCAGTCATCCTCTATTTAGGCCTCTGAAGACGGCGAAAAAGCCGAAACGTCAGGCAAATAAAGGTTCCATCTAAAAACCTCGTAGGCACACTATAGCAAAACACAGACAGAATATGCCGAGGTTTCAAGACAAAAGAACATTCGAACGACTACTGTTCACTTTCTTCTTTCAGTGAAAATTTTCCATTAAGAAAACATCCTGCAGAAGTTGAGATAGAAAGTTCTTTTCAATAGTTCAAGGGGACAATAACTGCTCCACATATCGATATTACTCCCCTATCAACTACAAGACTCTATTTCAACGCATACTTGCAAATTGGAGAAACACTACTTTTTTAAAATCAAAATGCTCCGAAAACCCTTCATTAGCAAGAACCAAGAACATGTCCTCGTGGACGGTATATAAACAATTTCTTTATTCACCTGTATTGATTGAAAAACGGTAGTGTGTTCCTGAAGAGTGGTGAAATATAAAAAGCTAGGAAACAGAAATAAATAGAATTTGCACAAACATAAAACCGTTAGGAGTCTCACAAACCTGCAACAAGCTCACATTACAATTTTCTTACAGTGGTTTGAGTAGCTTGGTAACGACAGAAACATAGCAGAACATCATTAGATTATAGCTTAAGACAGTTTCTTAGGCAATATTCCAATGATTTCGAACATTATCTCCATTTTGCTGCGCGCCCACTAATACGGGTAGCTGGCAAAGCGTGCCCATAGCAACGAATGCGTGTACGCACGCTTAACCCCTGTTTGTCGCATGAAGCGGTCTGACAAGTTGGTCCGGTGGATTAGTGGCATCCTGGCGACTGTGTGTTGGATCTGTTGTTTCGTCGGAGGATTACGCATTTCTCAACAATATCTCAATATTCGTTATTCACCTACTAACAATGGTTTATGAAGTTGTATTCAGACAGGTAACACTAAAGCATTCTTCTAGTAGATCACAAATTCCTTAAATCATAACACTGTAGAGTTCAGTTCCATAGTAGTTGTTTAGGTTCAAAATCAAGACTGTTACTAGTCTTTATTTCACTTAATGTTTCGGCAACGTCGCTTTCTTCAGAGCATACAGAACTGAGGAGCAAAAATCTTAGCTCAAAAACCAACTACGAAACTCAATTATCCTAAAATTTTCACATCTTGCGAAATTTTAGCCTCTTTATCGAGTCTACAGTGCTTCTCATATCAGTATCGCCTACATGGTAAAAATATTATTTGATGCTATTCGTGTACTTCTTCCGCTAGTCATTATTTTTTCAACTCATGTAAGTTTTCCTTTTGAATAAGTATGTCATATCAATTAAAAAGACAACATACCAACTAAATTGCTCAGTCTAACAAAAGTCAGACCGGGAACACATGGAGTCGAAACTGCGCTTTGTACTGAAACAATAGGACTATACCTCAGTCGTACCAAGGAGACCTGAGGCCTGGTGCAGTTGCGCTAGCAGCCGCATTTGAACCAGTTTGGTAAAGATAGTGGTGGCGATCGAGATGGGACCACCGCTGGGTTCACTCAGATGCCGAGCTAACGAAGGTCCCTCCTTGATTCTAATTGTTAGAATACCTGCTGCACCTTGCCACTTCGTAATTGCATCGGGCTTCAGGTCGTTTTGACACGACTATATTTCAGCTCGTAAGCTGGACCAATCCTAGGTCAGCTCAAGTTATTTGTTGCTGTCAACCCAAAAAAAATGTGAAGCTTATCGTCAACCGTGAACTAGTAACTTTCATTTATCCTAAGCAGCACCAGAAAGCACCAGACTATTCCTCAGTTAAAGGCAGCATACCACGAATCTGAGGTGGTGCAGATATAAGGTGGAGTATTCTTATACGTGGTAGTAGATTATGAAGGCGATGGTGGTTCCGCTCATCTCTCCCTGCATCACTTCAAACAGTCGCCTCCAGAATGCTGTTTTGTACGACGCCATCTATTGCAGCGCTCCACTTCCGCACTGCGATTCGTCGAAAACCAATTCGGACTTCTCCAACAGGCAGTAAGGGACGCTACGCGTGCAAGGGTGGCGCGCTACAATAGAAGACATCGTACAAAACAGCATTCAGGGGCCGGCTGCTTGCAGTGATTCAGGGAGAGATGAGCGGATCCACCCCAGTCTCCATAATCTACGACCCCGTATATGGATACTCCACCTGAAATCCGTACCACCTCAGATTCGTGGTATGTTGCCTTTAATCAGTTGGAGATCATTTAACCATGCCTTTAGATTTTCCACAATCACATTTTCACAACGATGACTGATCATTTTAAACTCTACAGGGTCATTGAGGATTTTTCGTCTACTAGAAATACAGAATATCCCGAATCTTATAATAGCAGTAATGACTTTGCTTCTCGTTGTGACGAAATGAGTCCCGAAGCATTTCCCTTCTCTTTTTCTTCTTCAAAATTGATTAAAATGAGTCTACGTACTCAAGAAATGAGGGATACATCGCTCCAAGCTTGGCGAGCTGCGACTAATTTTATAGACGAATGAGTGACTTAGTTGTTCGTTGTTTCTGGGGGAGAGTACGGATCGTAATGGCAAGCCATCCTGACACAGAAATCGATGTATTGTCGGGCCAAAGCGACTGAAGCTCTTTGCGGCTGCTTTCGAAGCGGTGGAGTTAGGCTGCAGTGCGAGTGAAGCTAGTGAGGGTCCCATCTCGATTGTAACTGCTATCTCTAAGTTGCCGACAAACGCAACTGCAACGAGTTTCAGATAAAACTAGTACTCAGGCTATTTCTGGAACAACCACTCCTTTTCTTTTTTTCTCAGGGTCTTTGGAAGAAAACGGGTGCTTATCGAGAACGGCCGAAAGTTACGTTCGAGGAACAATATTTGGTAGTGTTGCAGTCTAATGATGGATGGCTCTTCAGCAGTACACTTCCAGTGCTGAATAGCGCAGATCCTTCACATTTCTCAGTATCTCAGATCGAATATCAGTGGATACAAGGTTATGAAGATGATGATCAAGTTAGTCAGACTACTTGACTTACATAATTTCAGCGAGATAAAAGCTTCTGTTTAGTTACTTTTGGACATCTGGATACCTACATCAAATAGATCCTTCAACAATTTCGTCTATTTCGTATTCTTCAGATACCACCTTGAGTACCACAGTGCCGTTGAGGTAAGATATACTCGGGTCAAAACGACATGAATGACGAGTGTAGTTGCGGTGCATTTGCGTACGCGCTCAAAACGGCGCGGTGGAGGCAGCTGTTGGAATCGAATTGGCACCGTCGCAAACTGCAGCGGTGGGTGGTGCAAGGAAGGGTTTCACCACGCTCCCAGCCGCTACGCTCCACCGAAGCGCCTCGAGAGAAGCCGCGTACGCAATTGCGTACCTGCTTCATGTCGTTTTCACCCTACTATATCACTTTCAGATTCTCTAGTTGCTTTTTTAGGCCGAGATTGCTTTGTATGATTCCTTCATAAGTTTCTTCTAGGCTGAAATTGTTTTGTATGACTCCATACGATTACCGGATGACACACAATCGATATTAGTTCTCGGTAGGATGGCTGCAGACCAAAAGCAGCCTTTTCGGTATATCTTCACTATGTTTTGCACATTAGTGATATTCACCTATCAGTGATGATAAGCTGACAACGATATCGTTCCGTTGCAGATGGAGAGAGTGTTATCAACTGCTCGATCCGAAGCGTCGAGATGTGGAACACTACAAACCTAATGAAATAGCTGCAAGGATAACAAGGCAGGGATTCAATGCACGGTTGGATAGGTATGTTTGCTCCAAGGATAGTTCATTTCTTCTGCTTATAACTTTGTACGTCTGGTTCTGGAAAGTTGGGATATAGGCGCAGATGAAAGCAACACAGAACGATATTCGAACGGATACTTGAAAATCCAATATTCTCTCTCGAATCTAGTTGAGTCGATACGACTTAACTTCAGGAGTGGAGAGGTGCGGATGTCGCTCAGCGCCGTCATACATTTGGAAGTAGAAAGAGTTCCAACACCTATGCAGAGGCACCACACCACATCACCGTGTCAAATCTTTTCGATGCGACTGCAAACCGCATAGTTTCAGCTACAAAATAGATGCAAATAGGTAGCACCGCATGGCTACGGTCTGAATGGTAATTGGCGCGGCAGATGCACTGCAAAACCGTACATTTATCTTCACTGCAGGACATTTACATTCATTGTAAATTGCGAATTCGGAATGGCTCCGTTCATCGCTCCCTAATCGCCGTGAAAACGGCGTGAGAACTGCTGTAGTTCTTATAAAGCGCGTTGTAACGTCGCTCTATGTACACGTTCTGGTTCCCTCAGCAATTTATTCAATGGTCTCACCTGAATAGGGAGAGATGAGTGGAACCGCAACCTACAACCCATCCAGCTTTTCCCGCGGATTCCCTCACCACGTCAAATCCGTGATATGCTGCCTTTAAGCAACAAGGTAAATATAATCCGATGCAGAGTTCTCACCCACTCTAGTCAGAAGCATCTACAGCTTTCGAAATGAAGCCATTAAATAACGTCTACTTATAAATCGTTGTAGCGGAAGAAATCGTGCCCACTTTCTCAGCAGCAATAATTTTACCGCAAGTTACTGTATGACTTAACTTCTGCATGATTGCCTCAGTCTTATCTTTATGTTCTGTACTTCAGGAAAATACAGATTTACGGCGACAATAAGGAGGAAGACGACCGAAGATTTCACCTAAAGCTGGACATTTTAATCTCTGAAGACGAATTTATCTACAGGACGGATATATGGGAACTACTTAAATGGGCTGCGGTTCAATACTTAACTGCGTTCGTTCTCGTGCATTACATTGTGAACAGATTTCTAACGAGTTTATTTGAAAGTAGGTTGGTAGAAGCTATTCCTTGCTGTAAGTGACTGGTAGAATATTACACAGTAGGCACTTAGCAGTTTCACTCGAGGTAACACATCACATTAGGACTGATAAAATGTGAACTAGTTATCACAGCAAAGCAACAACATCTTCGGAGATCAATGCTCTTGCAATAAAATCTAGGCAAGTATAAATGAAAGGCACTACGTTCGGAAAGAAATCTAGCAATGAAATAGGTGTGATCGCTAATGGCACCCAAAGATTGGGAAAAAAGAACATTATAAACTCAGATCAAATTATCTTGCCTAGTGACTTTGCTAAATTATTCTTAATATGAAACGTGTATGAAACAGCACAACTTCCTGAAGGAATCACCGTTATATATAACACCACGTTAAGCTCTCAATCAGCACTGGCTATTTCAGCTAGTGAGACCATCGCATTTATCTACTTCTTCGTTAGAATCGTATTCCATATCCCTTTCTATAAGAGAAACATACTCCCCAACAGCCTCTAATACGGGAGAGCTTGAATACTCCATTATCTCCTTTAGCCTAAAAAAATCGATGTTTAACCAGATGAAAGTTCTCATGATTTAGTGGAATAGACCAGAAATATTTAAAGGTTTCGACCTGGCCGCCTTCCGAAGTGATTTCTCGAGCAGCACAAATATCACCAACAGGGGTCCATTACCAAGTAGAATCACACCAATCATCTGATTCGCATCGACAGATGGCAACAACGTGGCAAAAGCTGCGCACAAGCATCGTCCAATTATTGAAGGGAAGGTAAAGTAGTCTAGCTGTGTACCACCACGAGGACTCAAGCGTACCTGAGCGCCTAATATTGGTGAAGAAAACCTTTAGTTATTAAAAAAAAATCTGTGTGCATTTTAACTCAAGTTTGATGCCTCCTAAACATTCGTTAGAAAGAGGTTCTTTCAATGCAATGGAATGAAGTCGAATTCAGTAAGTGCACTAACAAAAACGAACTTCTCAGGACTAGTAATTTACTAACACATACCTCTATGTGGAAAAACACTAACAATCCTATCGTTCCTGTGCCTATAGATACAAGAGCAGAGCCAAAAGATGAATCAGCCGAAACCATCAGAAGCAGAACGCTCCCTAGCGATGAACACAACAAAGCAGTGCAGCATCCAAACAAAGAATAAGCAATCGAATCCCTGTAAAAAAAAAATGTGTAGCTTTGTGTTGGTATTATTATTATAAAGGCACTGTATAGAATTCTTAAAATCCTACGAAATCATAATCACAGCTCTTGAAACGAAAACGCCGATGTGATGCAAAATAAGAAGATTAGCTGTATTCTGCTGCTGAGATAAAGCCAAAGCAACTAGTTCAACGAGACCTAAAAAATTATTTATACGTCCAGCACATATTGGTAGGTGGAATTAATATGTTACCTTCCAAAAATGAGGCAGTAATTTGTAACGATGCAACACGGATCCGACAGCCAGCAGTAAGACCAGCAACGGATGGATCAAACAACTAAATATCAGAATATTGTTAAATACAAGGTATTCGTACGAAGATAACAAAGACCAAAATCTAGGAGAAGAACTCCCACTTACTCTCAAATATTTAAGATCGTTAACTATACTGCAAGGTATACAGCAGAAAACAGAACCGATGATGTAAAAGGCGACCGCAGTCGTGGTTGCAATAGTGATCATGCGAATATTTACATGACTTGGATTCAGTGGATCCAAGCCAGATGGACTGGATGTTGTAGATGTGTGTCCACTGCAAAACTGACTTGTAAACAAAAAGGAACCTTACTGTCTCACACAGATGTAAAAGAGAGAAAATATAAGACAAATCTGAAAACAAAGGGTTGAATTCAAGAAATTTGAGAGAAGTTTAAGAACCTGCTTTCAGTAACATGAGCAGTGTTAGTGACTGCAGTGACTGCAACCTTGGTAGTCGGTGAAATCAGCAATCCCGAAGTAAAGGTGCTTTCAGGAATTTGCACGTCGTTTGGAACATTCAGAGAACTCAATGCTGAAAAGAACACTAAATAAATAGCGAATTTTGCTTTGAAACATAAATGGAACCAATAAAATGACGAAATAAACGATTTAACTAAACAGGAAAAAGAGAAAGACCTGATTTCTAGCAAAACTCTATTTTCTGCATAGGAGAATTAATAAGAATTTAAAAAAGTATGAGCTTATCGAAGCATCGCAGTATGATCACACAACTCTATAGCAAGAGTGCTTTTGAAATTTTACAGAGCGATCAACAAAACAAAATACCTCCGGTTTAGTGGTCAACGTCAATAATAGTGAGCGTTTATGAGTGTGGAAGAACAAATTCGTCTAATAAATTGTCCAGGTATTCTTTTCGATTATGAGAATTTAATTTTTCATCATTTCCGATAGATTTTTCAGCGGAAAGCGAAAGCGAACAAAATTTCTTGTTTGGAATGTGGTGTATGACTTGGGTAGAACAAAGGATCACTGAATATTGTGAAGTTTTCTTTTTTTCAGAAAACAGGAACAATTCCCCATGCTACTGTTTCGCCCTTTTGTTCAAAACACAGCACTAAGTCATGTCACCCAGATTAAGCAACAAAACTAGAGCGGAGTTACGGTGAGTCTAACAGTTTCAATGCGTTGAAAAACCTCCATTTACAACGTTTTGCTATCGGATGAGCATGTTTACATCTCCCTCTCACTAAGAAACCGGAACTGACGTATAAATAAACACTGGTATTAGTTTCTCCGAGAACTTGAACGCATCACCCTCGAAATACTTCAAATAAAAAAACAAAACGGGAACTTTCCTGAAGCTAAAAGTTGTTTAACGTTGGCTGCTTTTAGCGGGTTGGTGGGTGTATAACAGAAAAAGCCTTCGATAGTAGCACCAATACTACTGCCAATTTAGCTGCTTGTCAAAGAAAACTAATGACTAGAAGACCAACAGAACCATGATTCTGGATTTTAGCTGCTCTAAGCTCTTGTGTTTTTCCTTACCTACGAGTAAATAGATAACTGAATATCCTAGAAAAAAAAATTGAATTTAACAGCTGAACTGTCTGAACTACGGTCACAAAAAGAAGGTTTAGGCGAATCATCTGCAGTTTCAGCTCACTTGAGTTATCGGAAGGGCTGGAAGTCGCCGTTTGTGTTTTGTTGGATGCTGCAGCCTTGCGCATCTGTTCGTTCTGTTCCGACTTCGTCTCAACCGTTTTTATTCCTTCCACTACGTGAGGTCTTAAAGATGAACTGTTCAAAAAAAGCACACCACAACTGACTATAAGTAAAATAACAGCATTCAAAGATTTTTTCCTCGAGGTTTCATGGCTACTGGAACAACAGTAGATGAAGCCAAGATGTTGAAAAATGTGCATTAGAAAACTAACACGATAAGGAAGGTCTTGGTCAACATACTTTCGAGGTTTGGGTGATGTGACTTCCTTCGACGAAACAGAGATGATAATTGATGAGTTATCGGAAATCAGAGTATCCGCTTGTCGTTTGTGGAGAATTGCTGAATGAGACAGCAACCCAAGACTGTCTGAAAACAGACACTTTGCTTCCTAGCTTAAGCAATATGCCCAGTTTTAGCTAACCTTGACTAAGTGTTGGCTCGTTGCGAGTCACAGTAACAATGGAAGATCCTAAAGCGATGAGCACGTAGAAAAAGAGGGCTTTTCTGTTGTAGCCACGCCACTTCACTAACCATAGCGCTAGGCCAACTGGAAATGAAACAAACCATTGAAACAAACGTGCCATAAAAGAATTCAAAGTGTATGATTTCTCTCGCATACAATTGGCGAAAAGATGAAAGAATAAAGTAGTGAATTACAAACCATATAAGATATTTCCAGAGATGAAACTAATCAAACAGCTGACAACCCTTCCATCAAAGGTCACAGGAAATTCGAAAGCAATCCAAGACAGACTGCAGAGAGATGCTGTTGCAAAGAATGACAGAAACACAAGATTTAAGCGTTGACAAAGAAATTTTCCTGAAAAAAAATAAAAACATATATATATATATATATATATATATATATATATATATATATATATATATATATATATATATATAAACAAACCATTGAAACAAACGTGCCATAGAAGAATTCAAACTGTATGATTTCTCTCGCATATATATATATATATATATATATATATATATATATATATATATATATAAGCTAACAAAACGAAGTACTCTCAACATCAGCAAAGCTGTATTGCAACAAACCTGTGCTGATTTAATTGGAACCAAAACGTTACGGTAGTAAATAACATGATTTCAAGTGATGGTTGTTATTTTTCTCATCCACACTTTCTCACACTGATCAGACGCATGAATATATAAAAATAAACGTACCAACTAAACAACCAACTAACAATCCAATACTGTTCTCAAATAGGAAATTATACGGAATGTTCTTCCCAGATTGAGGAGCAATCCATAGCGTCGGACAGCTAACTCCCTAGAAAAATTCTGAGATAGCTACAGCAGAGGAGAGCTTATACTAACATTAAGAATTCCAATCAGTGTGGATGGCTTGAACTTAATTCTTACCACAGCAAGGTAAGTCAATAGAAGAACTAAGTAGACGCAAATGGATGAATCATGTTTTCTCCGATAAATCTTGACACCTTTATTTGGAGAAAGCAAAGAGTTCTAAAAAGAAAGAAGTCATGAACTCACTCCAAATACTGTCGAAATAGAAGAAGAATAAAAGAGAAGACGAAGGAGAAACTCTGTCTCAAGAAAAAAAGACGCACTCGATCGAAAATGTCATCATCGGACTCGGACTTTGTATCGGTTGCACCATCTATGCTGACTTCAACAAACCGATCTTTTTCAGATGGAAGTGGCGAGTTTGTCTTTTTTGGGGAAAGATTTATTTTGCGTGGGCTTTCGTCTTTTGAATCGAGAACTGAAAAGAAATGTTATTTTGAAATTGGCAAACAAACAGAAAAAAGGAAGAAACGATCGGCGCACAAGAAATGAAGAGGAAAATGAAAACTCACTTCCTAATCGAGATAAAATATGAGAATCATCCTGAAAATTCATATTGGGGGATTGGAAGGCGACAGATATCACATGTGCCAAGTGGAAGAGAGGAACCTTAACTTGTAATATACCAATTTTTCAAGAACGATAAACGAAACTTTAGAAGCTACTCGGCGAAACTGCGTAACTTTAATTATCAAGAACAGGGTTAAACGTGAAGAGCAACGATAGACAACGAAAAAAGCTTGAGAAGTTTTTAGAGAAAAGACGTGAAACGCAAAGCAATATACGATAATTCTGCGATAGAATGAAGCAAATTAGTTCTTATAAAACCTCCACCACATGGTGTAAGGGAATGAATACATATGGAATGTGACGAAGGAAAGAAACCAGTGCTACGCTAATAAGTTTCCTTTCAAATTAGCGTAAATACGTGCTGAAAGTCGAGCTGATGTGGCAATAAAGGTGGAAAACTTATAATCTATTTCTTATCATTTATAAACGTACGTTCTCTTGTGTCTCATATACAGTTGCGCCCCTAAATTATTAACATCGAACCAGCACCGGAAGTGTCTATTCACATGTCCAGAGACAATCGATCACGAACTTTTTCCTACGTAAACGCATTGATCACATCACGTGCCAGAAAAATATAGGTTCTCCAACCACTAAAAGGGATACATGTGATGCTTCTGCTGTATTAAATAGAAATCCAGACGACTAAGGAACATTGCGGCTCAACTGCACTGCGAAGGTGATTGTCAGGTGAAAGAAAAACCTGCAAATGGCACGGTAACTACTCTAAGGCAAAATGAAATGGAACAAGCATTACTCAGCATCACCCTGTTTAATTTCATTGGCAAACAGTGAGACAGCAAAGTCTACTCCTTTCCTCAGTCATCTTCTAGTTCTGCTTAGTCCTTCTGGAATTCTTGCATATGAAATATATGAAAGATATATCGGTATATTCTTGAAAGAATCCTTTAAGAAAAAACTGCGCTAGTAATAGAAGAATACTTATCGGCTGCTCGAATCGATCCATCAACAGGACGGAACAACAAACTCCCAACAGATATTGAAGGCGGCGTTTCCTCCGTCGCTGTTAAAACCGTGAGAGCGCAGCAACGGCTGCTCACATTGAATCGAGTCATCTGAAGGCGTTGCTCGATTGAATTCGCCTCGGATGATAGCGCCCATGAAAACAACCGAAGATCCAGTCACGCCTTTGTCTCATTCACTAAGTGTGTAACAACCGTATTAGTACACAGCCAAAGATGTTTCTGCCCACGTATACAAAGTCGGATTTCCTTTCAATGATTTCTGCAAGAAGCATGGATATCGTATGTCCAAACCACTCATTTAGCAGTTTCAACAATTGCACTGGTCCTCAACACGGCGAGGACAACCACGGTGGAACGCGGACGATTACGGTAGCAACGACAAGTTGGTCGTGGGCGTCCTCTGCGTGCCTGCCCTCGGCGTGTACAACCGCACACGCACACACCACACAACGAGAGCGTCTTCATTGCATTGAGCACTGCGGTGCAGAGTGGAAGCGTTTTCCTCATTTGATTTTGATTGGATCAGTCATTTGATTCACCAAGAAGACTTCATACCATATATGTTAGCCTCCGAACAAGTGAAATGGTCAGATGGAAGCGTGTGGACGCCCCGGAGTCCATGCGCTGCGAATAGCGAACTGCTCTAAGCAGCTCTGCTGATTTCTTAGACCAGGGCTTGTGTGAGCACAGCTGAGCGCTTGAGGAGGGCAGCATTTCCATGACTTTCCCTTTGCTATTTTTCATTGTCTAATTGTATCTCTTTGCTTCTAACAATCACCTACCCCATTGGTAGAGCTTTTCCAAAGCCTATGATTGGTATAAGGTTACAACTGGAAGCACTACACTCATCCGATATCCTCGATACTTATTTTACTTGGCACGACATTATATTTCCAAAGATTCCGCACAGCGTGTCGCTGTGCAGCGGCGGCGTTGGGTCGTCGTCGGGCCGGTTGCGAACGATCGATGACGAGAGAGCGTGTGCCTGGCGGAGAATGCTGGCGGTGAGAGTGCCGGGCGGTGGCGATAGGCCGTCAGTCGAGGGGAGCGCGCCCTACGAGTTCTCGAACATTCCTTTTGACCCTGTGTTGCTGGAGCACATATGATGCTGCCAAAGAGTCATAATAGTTGGTCCACCACTCATCCAGAACACAAACTGCTTTGCAGAATAGCATCTGGGAAGATGCGGGACGTAGAACTCGACCTAGGATGAGTTTCTTGTATCTGAGGTGTCAACCTTCTTCTCTGTCCCATCTCCGAATTTCTGATTACACATGTGACTTGTCTTACTGCGCTTCTAGCAACTCAAAGGAATGAACCTAACAAAACCAACATGTCTTCAACGCTTTAATGTTATTATTGAGTGCATTCTGTAGGACACATCCTATCCACTTCCTGCGATCCTCTCAAAATGGGTGACGCAATGGGGTGACAATACCAATGACTTCATTTGAATCTTTCCCTTTAAAATACAATATGTATGATTTCCTACGGAAGTAGACCTAGTACACGACGCTAACTTTCAGATGACTTTTCCAAGTTTTGTTATATACAATCTCTGTAGGTGTACTAATAAGATATGAGTTCTCATCTTCTTCTGTCATTCTCGCTCCCTCAGCGCTGTGCGCCACCGGGCCGTGGGGGCAATCGATAAGAGGCGGTGCCTTCGTCGACTGCCGTCCAAACCCGCGCTGCGGTTACGGTAACAGCTAGAAGAGATTCTAGGTTGGCCTGAGGGAAGCGCTAGGATGACCGCAAAGGGAATGATCGCTGGCCACTTGCAGGCTGATACAGTGGTTTGTTTAGATGATTTGCGACAAATCGCCTTTTCCATTATCATTGCCTCCATAGTTCATTATTTACACCTAGCAACATGAGTGTTTGACTGTATCTATAACTAGGATGGTGTTTGGAACCTAGATGAGACCACATGGAAACCACTTTTCAAGGCGTGTAAACTGAATGCTCTTATCTTGTATTGTCTAGACGAGGAACGTAGCGCGACGCTACAGTTTCGATGATTATCTTCTTCGCTAGAAAGCCGCTCCATTTCATTGTAGTGCATATCGTCTGGAAGAGCAGTTGGTGTAAGGAACTGTAGCGATTCAAGTTGAAAGTGGAAGTACAACCTCGTTCGAGTTGGTTACATGTACTGATACAGCTCAGATTTGCATTAAGAAACATGTTAACGTAACAGAATCTCCCCCATTGGAGGGTGAAGATGCCATGTTTATTTGAAAATCCCTTAACGAGTTATACGCTATTTGCTGAACATCGTTTCGCTGTTGTATTAAAGATCGTGATAACATAGGACGGATTTCCAAATGTTCTAGTACTCTCGTTCTCTTGCCTCCTGTTAGGGAAGTCGAAGATTTGTGAGTCGGTTTTCAGGTTATGGTAGATCTAATGGCTAACCAACCAAATTTTGAAGACCATGAGGACTTTGAAGACGGTGAACTTCCTGAAGACGGTGAAATTTGTGACGATGATGAAGATCCAATGAGAGGTAACAGAATAGTTTGTACGACTAAGCGGAGGACAAATGTGATTCTATCGCAAGAAATGCAGTGAAGATTGACAGCGTGTTTGAAAATTGAGCTTATGGGCGAATAATGTTTCGGAAAGGGGAAATGACCTTCCATTTTCACAGGTTCTTTTATGAAAACACACATTTTTAGTTAGTTAAAAGAGTAGAAGCATAGGTCTGTATGTGTGCGGGGGGCCATTTGACATGATGCATGTGAGTTCTGCATATTTGCGTGCTGAGGGGATAGTTGGATATGTTGACGCTGCGTTAGGCCTTTCTTTCTGAGTGTCCTTTCACAAAGATGTGGCGCTTTATTCACTCTCTTCGATGCTTGTATGTTTTAATTTAATGGTATATATTTTGCTTTTTGTGTACGAAGAGCATATTTAATGTGCTTACATAGTGTATGGAAGTGTTGCTGCTGCTTTCCCTTGATCATTGGAAAAATATGTTCACTTTTCTTTTGCAACTACATCTTCACAATTACTTTTACACATCGTAGGAAATATCCCATCTATGCTTGTTTACGAAAAGAAACATCCAGTTCTTCCTGCATTTCCTGGCGACAGTAGTCGCTTAGATTTCTGTGCAGTCAAATTTGGTTCACATTTGTCTCTTCCTGCATTTTTGTTCACAGACATTAATCTTTTCAGCAAGCGCAGCGGCAAGTAATTCAAGTCCTAATCAAAGTGCAAGCGCTGTTAACCAGTCCACAACAGACAGTGCCTCTCCGAATCCTGCTAAAATCCGATCGGCCAAAGAAGTGGGTTTGCCGGTATGTTGTTGAACGTTAAGAGTGTATTTTGCCAGCTCTGGGGTTTATCTTTTCGAAATTGGAATTCATAAACTACATCAACATATCTTAGAAGACATTTTAGACTGACCCTCCGTAGTACACGTCGATCGATTTTCTGTCCATAAATGAAATTAAAGAGGGCGCCCATGACTCACAACTCCCCTGTCGTTTCTCCGAAATCCTTTTACTTTTTGTGTTCAGTGGGACATTAGCAGACATGCGCGGGATAATAGCTATACTCTTGTAGTTTAAAGTTGCATCTTCATCGCATATACCGGTTCCAGCCAATAGTCTTTTTATTTGAAGGAGGAAAAGCCGACACAAAGTATGTGGGCGAGCAAGGTTGCAGCAGCAGAGGAAAAAGTTGGCGACGTTTTTGGGTATGGTGCTGAGGACAAAGACTATCGATTTGAGGAAGAAAGCAATGGAGATTTTGACTATCGCCAAGGGGGTCATGTTGGCAGACGGTGAGCGTCCTTTCAAATTCAGGTCACTCGTGCAGTTGCTTTATTGCGATGTATTTATCTTCCATTTTACGGGACCGTCAAATGTATTTCATTCCAGGCGACGTCACTCTCCTCAAAACGATGAAGAATGGGACATGCGTGGCCCCAAACGTCCCTATGGCGGACGTGGATTCCGTGGCTTTCGTCCGAAACCACGTTGGGCAACCGAACATCAAATATGCAAGTTTTTCCGAGAAGGCTATTGCAGAGATGGCGATAACTGTGCTTACTCTCACCAGGCGGAGGACTCCCTTCGTCGCCCCGAACTCTGCAAATTCTACCAGCAAGGATTCTGTAAGAAAGGACTTACATGCCTTCTTCTGCATGGAGAATTTCCGTGCAAAGCATTTCACAAAGGAGAATGCAGCCGTGATCCGTGCCACTTCAGCCATGTTCCTTTGACGGACTATACTCGACCTCTCTTCGAGCGCATGTGTCAAGAAGATGAAATGTATGCCAGCCGTGGCCTCGGTGGCCCACCCGTGCCTATGAAACGACGTGTTCTTCTTCCGCAAGGGCCGAGTGCTCAGCAAGCACTCCCTCCTACTTCAACTGCTCCTGTAATTCACGCTGCCGTTCCGCAACAAGCCGTTAACGGAGGTCCTCTTGCGCCGCCGTCGGTAGTTGTGCCGTCATTGACACCAACGCCCCCTCCTTTTCCCGCTATGCCGCCCAGATTGCCCTATTACTCCGCTCCTGCCCATGCTTCGCCCAGATTCGACGAGGTCACTTCAGTCGCGGGTGCAGCTGCCGCAACGCCCGCCACAAATAGTGCTCCTCCAACGCAGTTTAATATTAGTCAGATGTTAGCTCAGATTGCTGGTGATTCTATTGCCGATGACGAAAGTCCAGCTAGTCCTCCAATGGGATGTGGATCAGCTGAGAGTGCTGTAGTGCGTCAGATTCCAGAAGGAAACGTCGTAGCGTGGAAACTGATAGCAGTGGATGCCCCACCCACGTATTCGGGCGTTACTCCTGATCTCTCAGTCACAAGCCAAGATCCTAGGATGAATCGAGTGATGCAGTCACAATTTGATGCAGTATCTTCGCTAATTGCTGGTACCCCCGCAGCTGACTCCTCAGTTAATCGGACAGACTTAAAATTTAGGCCGGAGGAACGGAGGCCCAGTGATGAGAGGCCTCGTGCATCATCTTGGATGCCACAAATGGCTTAAATTTGCATTTGTTATTGTCTTTTCCACTTTTTGCTGCTCATTTTTGCGCTCATTTTGTGAATGCGAGTGATATCTATTCTTCTCTTCCCTTCTCATATTTTCTTCTTCTTTTCGCCTGGTGTCTCATGCGGAATATGGGTCTCAAATGGTGTGACTCTCGCACTCTTACAGTTTTTCAGTTTATCTGTTTATTAAGTAGTATGCACGTAGAGCTCTTTTTCGTTTGGAATTCACGTTCAACTGAAATAAGGACATTTGAAGATTAAAAATGCTGATAAATTTATGAAAAAGGGGGTTGGATTATAGAGACAGAAATGAAAGGGAAATGATTGAAGAAAATGAGTGGACAAGGGGCTTCATAGTTTGTACTCAAATAGCTGTGATTGCTGGTTCCTGCGGACGAAGTGGGAGGTGTGGATGACAGTTATATTAGGGGAAGAGAAAGAACAAGGCGGATCATTGATCAAATGTCATAGATGTTGTGCACGGGAAAAGGGAACTCAGAAGAAATACAGTGGTTATGGTATGCGTGTAATTATGCTACACATACAAAGTCATATCATTAAATGCACAAGAAGGATACTCAACACAGGGCAAAGAGAAAAAAAAACTTCAAAAAAGAAGGAGAATGCAAAGGGTTTCAAAACGAATACAAGCCTTGAGGAGGTCCTCTACAAAAAAGAATCTCTAAAAAAGGTACGGTATTTATATTCAAAGGACCAATGGTTCAGCTGACCTCAAGTATAAAGTATTGTCATTATTGAGTTGTTCATCGAACAGAGATCAGATGATGGTTTGAAAACATGTGGATACTTCTCTTCTACATTCATGTTCTAGGCATGGTTGATACATTTTAATGCTATCGTGGCTTTAACGTTTTCGTATAAGGCGAAAAGCAATTCAGTGTTGAATACGCCATGAGTAGGAGAAAAACACGTGACGAATCAGCAAACTAATGGAGCATCATGCCAGTCATCTCATACAAACCAATTTCCTTCTCCTCTTTATTAATGAACTTCCACATATTCATAGACAAATATGAAGTCATGTCATAGAGAGAGTCATGTTTAATTCGAATGAATATTAACTAGCCCGTCCGGAGACCACGTTTCTATATCTAAATATCCGTTATAAATAATATGTTCACAGTACACCTGCGATGCCAAAAGAATGAAAGTAGAACTACGAAGTGAAATATTTTACTGCGAACATTGTTATTGAAAGCACTTAACTGAGCAGACCGTTGCATTATAAAAAAAAAAAACTTGCGGTAAATAAATAAACACATTCTGATGAAAAAAAACAGACGTCGCCTGGCTGTTCGGCGTATAATTTTACATAGTTCGCTGGCTATTTAAGGAAGAAATAGCGGGCTCGAGGAAGCCTGGGGCTGACTACGCATACAGTAAGGTTTTCTACAGTCAGACCTTTAATAAAGCTTTGTTTTCTTCTTTCCTTTCTATGGTCTACTAACAGTGCTTCATACTGAATATTTGCGGAGATTGGCGTAAGCGCTGGGATTCGAATTTATGTACTCGTTGCCATATGCCGTATCGTAGTACTCAACGATCGTGAGGTTGGTAACAAGTGTAAGAACATTTGTTTTACTCAGCTCAGCCTTTGTATTTATATGCTCCTACTTCATGTCTCCTACAGAGAGTGAGCCGATCGAACAGTTGTAGATAAACGATCAGTCTATCATTTTACAGTCGCACAAGGTGAAATGACATTCCTCGTCTTATTTCTGCTACATGATTCCAGTTTTTCGTTGCAAGAAGTTGCTCTTTTTAGTTTTCATCCAATTGAAGCAGTTTTTCCATCAGGAAAAATTGCTCTGTGTGGAATTGGCTCCAAGGCATTCACTCACAACGAGCAGAAAAGTAAATCTTTGAAAACATGAGTTCTCTGCGGAAATGATATGATAATGCTCATGAACTATTTTTTATGTGAAAAAATCTACGAGAAAGGTGAGATTTCTATAACAATCACGGTTTTTTGAAAATGGTGTTACAACGCTGTATTTCTTGAAACGAAATAACTTTTGTCATTCCGGTGCATATTTTTCCTTCGCACCATATCTTATGTTCGACATGCGCTGCAACAAGCTGTGATGTTAAGTTTAGGGTACAGACATGAAGTGGCTGCATTTTGCTCCAGTAGTGTATTTCCAGTTCTGTAGCGCCACCGACACACTGCCATTTCTTGCCGCCGTGATTGTCGTTTTAAACCTCAGGTAAGAAAATGAGTTTTAATGGCCGGGCTTCTGCATTGGATGACATGAAAACGAAACAGACTTCAACAGTCATACGAAATGAGTAAAAAGAGGAACAGTTCGGTATGCTCGTGCTTCATGTCTCCTCCTACCGAGAGTGAACTGATAGAACAGTTGTAACATCTAAGCACTGCAACGTCGTTATGCAGCTTGGAGTCTAGAGATATTAGACGTTCATCTAAAGATAGTAAAGTAATCTATGGTTTTCTCTGTGGGCTGTGTTTGGAATTGTTATAATTACAGCTTAGAAAAGAAGATTTTAGAACAAGGTTGCTGGTAGCATCATTATTCCCAGCGGTGCTGTCAACCTCTGAAATTAATTTCAATTGTCAATAACGGCGGTTAATCAGTGTTAAAACATCGTCTCTGTAATCGGATAAAATACAAAACCTCTCAGCTGTGTTGCTGTACTCGAGAACATGCTATATACTCCTCAGAATACGGATCAAACATGAATGACAACATATACCCATACCTTATCAACGTTTCTAGATTATATTACTAGATTATTACGTGTCGGTCACATACTAATGCTGTGGATTGCTATATGAGCCAAAAGGTTAAATCGAAAAATCCGTCGACATACACTGTGTGGATTCTTTCGGCCGAACAATTCCGAATAACGGTTAACTGGTGCAAATTTCGTACTAACGCATCTGGTATGGCAGGTGTTCTGTTTCTGGAAAGCTATCAGTAAAAAAAGCTATGATACGGCCACATTTAGAGAGGATTTATAATCGATATGAAGATTCAGGACTATATGTGACACTGCTCCGACTGTAGAGTGGTAGTTGTCGTGGTGGGCGTCGAATATCTTGAACTGTGTGGACGCGTCGCGCCTGCGCGCCAGCGTAGACGCTTTCTGTGTCATTCATCCTCGCTTTCCTCCCCCTCGCCCTAATCGAAAAAGTATCGAATGGTTAAAAACTGCCGGCGCCTGATATACATTCTGCATCTTTCTTGGTGACGGAAAAAGAAGGATATATCCCTCTGCATGATTCATGACATCCTGTTAATTCTTGATGAAACTGACAACTTTCACTATAAACCGTTGCGTGAACCGTCGGAAGTATCTAGCAAACAAATTTGTTGATAGATACTCTGGAGAACTGGAGATTAGCGATGAGCAAGGGATTATGAGGCTAGTCAGTGTCCGACAGTGTCGCTGTGGCTACTTAGCTTAGGAATATCTAACACGAGATCTGAAACCTGCAGTTGTGGAGTCTGAGCGGCTAAAATCAATCAAAATGGAGCGTACATACAGCATCCTCCTTATTTCCCCCATGTGATTGATGTACAGGAAAGAATCCTGATGCTTCAGCCCAAGCAAAGCACAAGCAGCTGCAACTGTTGGGGATAAAGTTTGGGATTTGTTGATTGTTTCCTTTATAAATGCAAAAAATATTCTGAGAACGTTCTTCAAAATAATCATTCTGCATGTTCTCGAAAACATAAGCGAGATGTTTTGGAAGGACAAATCGCGTTAGTGGAAAATCATCTGAACGAAAAATTTCTGGTGGCGAGCTTGTGGTCACAAAAATTGGTATTTTTTTCAATGTGCCCCAACACCTTCAACCATAGTTCAAAAGAGTTCGAGATTTGCAAATGTGGCCTATGCAACTACTTACAGAAGTCAGCCGATGTATTACGTCGGTGTTTTTATCCTTCCAACCAAGACCGGCATCACTTTGTTGACCTCACACTACTGCTCTACACCATTCCCAATAGACCGTATCTAAGGGTAAAAAAATGGATCCCTCTTTCTTTCCCGTGAAACACTTGGCTGCTGGCGTCCGTACACTTTCCAAGAAGAGCACAGCATTAAACTGAAACTTGAGTAAACGTGATATCACACTATATCACAGCCACGGAAATGTTAATTGCGTTCGATGGCGGTATGGAAAACTTGAAGAAGCAAACTACCGGAAGCCAAGGTGCGTCAGAAAACTCTACGTTACCGAAATTAATAGTGGTTGAGCAAGAAAAATAAGTTGTTTAATAGCAATAATAAATAATATGTTAATTATAATAAATAATTAATAAATACATAATAAAACAGTAAACATTAAAAACACACAACTATATGATAAATATATTACAATAATTTAATAGTAAGTGTTTATATAGCAGTGGTTAAATGTCTCAAATATGTATACCTGCGCGGCGGTGGGTCGATGCCGCCTTAGGCGAACAAGAACTTCAATGTTGCGGGTATAATTTGTAACCGGGCTTGCCTGAGAGAATAAAGACATTGATATAGTACACATATAGTACACTGATTTGTTCCCATAACTCATTTTGTTAGCTCTATACGTCGTCATCACTCTCTACGATCCTGTGCTGGATTTGAACGCATTGGAGTGATAGTGATTGATTTATTTCCAACGTTTTATCTTCACCTTACAGAACAATGTTCATGTCGTCATCTCAGCAATATGAGAACCTTTCTGTTATTTGTCACTGCGTGTAAATGTGAAAGAAAGAACGTCTATAAGAACGGAACATCCCACTTTCGACATCATGTAATCAAAAAACTTGTGCGACGTCGGGGAATAGAGGATTGCTGAAAAACATCTCTAGTTATTCACTTTCTTACTTAGTCACAAATATCCATTCAAATGTACAGCTGACGTGTAGTTACGTATTTTGGGACTTGCTACTGATTACAATATGAAATTTAATAAGAACAATGCGGATATTTAAAAAAAGCTAACTAAAATCTTTTTTTTTGAGTAATTGTGACTCCTCTCCGGTAAATCTCTTCGCTTTTGACTAATGGGCATTTTGTAGAACGTCCCTATATGAGGGTGAGCTCAAATTCTAGATTAATCGATTGCTTTTTAGGGTAGCACAAGAAGGGAATATATCATGTTTCCCTTATGGTACATATTTGCAATTGTTATTTTCAGGGAAAATTCAGAGCTGCTTGTTACAACTTTTATCTGTTTATGCGTGTAAAAATGCAGTAAGTGACTATAAAAAGGAATTGATTAAAATGTCCTAGATCTGCTCCTTTTCAGATGCCAGCAAATAGCTGTGTTTACTAACATTTTCATAAACTGTATGCAAAAGCTAGATCAGTTTCACAACTCGGTTCGAAAACTAATCAAAGTCAAACAGGCTCGTTTGTTTTCGACTGCAGACGAAACGAAACACGAGTATTTTTGATCTCTTCAGCTATTACAAAAAATCAACCGAAAACGAAGTCATTAGCGAGAAATGTGTTCGAAAATTGATAACCTCTATCTCTCAACAGCCGTTCTTGTTCACAGAAAGTTATTCACGTAGTGAATCACCCGCAACTACATTAAAACGTATCGATAAAATGACGGTAAAACGATAAAATGACGAATTGATGGTTGTAACAAACTTCCAAAATAAAACCGCATTGAAGTGACGAAACCAGAAGTATACGTGCGTAGATTTAGTTTTTATTTAGTGTGGGAGAACTTTCCAGAAGATACATACTACATCCACTTATTTCGCTTCAGCTTATTTGCGCCCAGGTGGTGCCGAACAAAAAAAAAAGTCGCATAGAAAAACCGAGCAAAAATGTTTGCAAAGGATTTGATAGGTTACGAAAACAAAAAAAAAATGAGGAGAGAAGGAGTGAGGTACTAATTAATTAGTTACTCAGTGCATAACTAACTGTGCTAAAGTTACAGGATGAGGTCCCACCTCAGCTTCTACAACATTCGCTAACGATTACACCATAGTTTTTATTGTATGTACAGCACATAATAATGTAAATATGATTCTTCCTTTTTTATACTGGAAAGAAGAACGCCCTGAAATGCAGATAGATGTTACACGTGAATATCTATTTCTCCGAGACATATAATATGGTTGGTTTGCCTTGAAGCTTTTGTAATGTTTTCATTCTCTAGAGGTCATTGAGCGAGATAGAAGAGATAAAAGTCAAAAGCAAAAACTTTGCCGTTCATTTCTTCAGCAAACCTAAAGTTCTAGACTATAGTCTTTTAGAGTTATTCTGTGAAATCCCCTCTGCACTCAGGATGCCACCGCTAGGGTGGACGTGGCTCGTCGTCGGACCATTGGTGCTTTTGGCACTGACCACAGATGGAAAACCAGCTACTTGTGCTTTTTACTGCTTTGTTGCCCCATCCAAGGTATCCCATCGTTTTTTCTTCGATACCAGTTTCTTCATATTATACAAAAAAAAACAGTCAGATTTCTGTTGCTCATGTATCAAGTCTTTTTGGCATTTATTGGTGGGCATCATTATTTTTCTAGTATTGTTTCACCCTTTTTAAGTTTTGCGTGCAAGAATGGTGAAAATTTACGAGTAATGTGAATATTGTTCTGAATATTTCCTCGTTTTTTTCCAGAAGGAAACGTTCGATGTTACATTCTACAAGAATTTGTCTTGCACCCACTTCGTTTACGGTTTCGCCAGGATACGATCGGATATGTCTCTGAGAGCGGTCACTTCTCGTGATAGTCTTGAACTCATGAGTCCCGGAAATATGCGCAAATTTTTAGGGTACGTTATGAGTGCATAGAAGCTAAGCTGTGAACTCATAGTGACAATAAGCGGATGAATTTTGTTGTGTGTTTTCAAAAATTCAAATCGTTAAGGCTTCGCAGCACACATCCGCATGCCACTCTACTTCTTGGAGTTCGCCTGACTTCCAGCGATGTCTTCCAGGATATCCGTCATGCTCGTCTGTTTGGTGGAATCATCGCCAGCGCTGCGAGAGAAAAGTTGGCAATTACTAATAACGAAAGTATTGTTACATGAGGAAAATTATCTTAAAATGATCTTGGTGAAGCCCCATTTCTGTCAATATTAAAGACTCGTAGTGTCAAGCCCTAACACTCCACTCCAATTGAGGCTAACGGCAGAAATGTGGATAAAAGACGCTTTTTTATTTCATACTATTTTCATTTTATTCCGAACTATAACTAAGAATACTTATAATTTATGAGATTTGCTAACAATATGCACAGACATTTCGACGGTGTTTTCGTTCGAATGGAAGGCCCCATACTGGAGTCAGCAGTTTCACACTACTTCTTATCGGTAAGCAAATTCTTCTGATGAACCCCTATAAAAGAACGTGAATCAAAGAACTTTAGGCAATTTCGCAATCCACGACGTCTCTCTCCTCACTAACCACACTTGCCATCACTCCGCGATGGATGTGGAGGGTTTCAAATCGAATTCACGAATTAGCAGATCAAGTCGAGCACATTTATCTTGACATGGAAGAGCTTCCGGTTTGTTTTTTTTTTCAGTTCGGATTTAGTGCTCTCATTATCTAAGAAAATTACTATGGCAATATAGACATCCGAAGATCCGTACGCTGTGACTCACATTGACCCTCTTATGCCATCAGAGTCTGTACCTTTGGAGGATACCATCAGTGGATGCACGGACAGGTATGGACACTGAGACACTTTGAATAAATAAAATATAAGAGGATGAGTATTCGTGACCCACTATTTTGCAGATTAATCAACAGCGGTGTGCCACCGGAAAAGATCGTCGTTGGTCTGAATAGCGGGGGTCGAACGTTCAAGGTCTAAGTTTTTTTCCTTGATATCCACAAAATGTAAGTTCATATTATGCAAAATTCAAAGAAAAAGATCTTTTCTTTACGTGGCTTGTAGCATTCCTTCTGGACAAAGTTTATTCTGCTTCCTATTATCATTCTACTTCGTTTAAGGTACGCAATCCGAGCTCAACAATCCATGGTGACATCGCAATGCACCGCGGCTCCCGTCTGTCGCTTCAAGATGTCTGTCATTCCTCATGTTGGTTCTTTAAGGTTCCTAAATTTGATGGCTGCGAGCGAAAATGATGCCTTTACGGTGCAAATTAAAGGAAATGAACGAATGCCAAAAAATCCTACGGGCCTTGTCCGCATCATGCT
This sequence comes from Necator americanus, assembly GCF_031761385.1. NCBI lineage: Eukaryota > Metazoa > Nematoda > Chromadorea > Rhabditida > Ancylostomatidae > Necator > Necator americanus. The sequence goes on from NC_087374.1 coordinate 13,585,424, forward strand.
TTGAAGATTTCAGAATTCGTCGGAACGAATATTGTTTTGTTCTGAAACGGCTTGAATCATTTATTTGTTTCTTTCAGCTTTTGCACAGGATACCCGAGCAGCTAGCACTCTAATCATATCTCGAACAAACTGGACATCAGTAAATTTCCCGAAAGAACAATCTCTCGGGAAGAAGGTTTCTGTTTCCCACGACACCGATACCTCGAACAGTAAGTAACTGATTTAGATCGAATGGATCACTCAAGAGGGATTGGGTGGAATTGGGCTCTCATCTCTTCAAATGGATGATCCAAAAGGCAAATGTGGTGCAGAAGCATATCCTTCTCATACATTAATTGCAAAGGCTGGTTTTAAAGTTTTTTTTCTTCAAAAATCAGCGTAAGAAGCTCTGCTTTTCTTGCGTAGGCATCAAGTCCTGACTTTCATTTAGAAAAAAGGTTTCCCCTCCAGGATGTCACTACGGCTAGCAAGTAGGACATATAGTAAGCGTCGAACGCGTTCAGATGAGTGTGTCGGCAAGTTTTCAATTGAGACACGGCGAAATTGTGTGTCAGACAGCGAAAAAACGTGAACCGAATTGAGCACATTCGGCGCCAGCTACATGTGAAACATATACTCAAGATTAAATTCGTTCTCTGAGTGATCTACGTAAGAAGCAACTTCTCGGAACTTTCCCTGTTCTCATGATATGTCAGAAGGGTGTAAAATTTGGCCTGACCAGCTTTAAAGAGAACGCGGAGTATTGAAAAACTTTTAGATGCTCCGTTGTCGAGTCCGTGAATACGTTCGCCAGCCTTCGGCTCAATGCACGCGTCTCTGCTACCTCGATGAAGGTGCAGAGGAGTTCGATCCTCGATTGCTTCAACCTTATTGGTGCAGTCATTTTGTAATTGGACCAGCTGATATCCAGGTATTATAATATTCCCAACCTCATCTAATTTTCTTAAGTTTCAAGTTAATAAATATGGCGCTTAGTTCACCGATGCCGTTGAAGTGACACCAGCTGTGCAGAACCTCCTCGTACGCGTTAACAAATGGGCCGAGGAAGTAGATGGGAAGCGGCCGAAGGCACTGCTGATACTGTTTTCAACTTCGGATTCATAGCCTAATTTTTTATTATCTTCAGACCATCCTCTCCATTGGTGCTCGACAAACGAGTGACGTATGGCGAATGGAATTGGGCAACCCGATAAAAAAGAAAAATCTCATCAGCAACATTAAGACGGTAAGTAGAACGAGAACTACGGAAACAACAGCTGACCTTTTAGTTGGGCTCGCTTTATGAATCCTTGCGTAAATATGCTGGTAAGCCGAGTAACAGTTTGTGAAATCACCCGGTACGAAGGGGAATATAATCACTCGTCATTGCTCTTCATTTGAAGAAAGGTTAATTAAATATAATGTCGTTTATTATATTTATTACCTATCTCGTCTTTTTTTTTCTTTTTCATTTTTTTTTGAATAATTCTGCAACAACAAGACTGACACAAAGTTACGAACTGAGCTAAGAAATCGTCGGTCTTCGTGCTGCATTCCGCTGGGCGAGAAAAAGGACCACAGAGGCTCTTAAACTCCGTTGCGGGTCAGAGCAATTGCATTCCTGTCATGGTCAGACTATGCCTCGGACGAGGAAGGGTGCCGCGGGACAATCTCTTAACTCTGTCCGTTAGCTGGAAAGCAGCCACTGGTTGCACAAGAACAAGAACAACAACAACAACAATCCCACGGTTACCTGCGAACAGTTTAAAGCCGCATCATTTTGTAGACAACTGCCTGAGCTGTTGCATCCCAATTCAGAACGTTATGAGCGGATAGCACTCCACTGTTAGGGCAGTGAACCTGTACAAAATAAACCAAAATGGATCCAGTGAGCATCTCTCCAAAGGAGTTTCACATGCCTTGGGCCAAGTTCTCGTGGTCAAGATAAGTTTGCGAGCAAAACAAACAGAACCCCGATATTAGAGAGCAGCAGATCGTTAGCATACTGGCTAGCCACTTGACCGTGAATAGCCGCTACTTGCTTGGTTGTGGTGGGCCCGCGCTGCTGAGACCTTCGCATAAGTTATACTCTGGATAATGATATATTGTATACACAGGAGATATGTATAGCATGGACAAATTACGAGTTGAAATTCTGCAGTAAGGAGAGAAGAATAAGATTAAACACGAGCTAAAGACAAACAGAAGAGAAGCTGCTTAATTGTAAAGTTTAGTTGGAAGTTATCAACTTCAACGGAAATGAAACGGATTGGTTAAATTCATGTAACACTACACACCATGTCGATGTTCACTAACAGCCGACGGAAGATAAGGACTGGAAGAAAGTTTGAAAAACGAACAACTGAATTTTCGATATGAATTTTAGGGGTTCTTTTAAAGGCATCATAACACGAAATTGACGATGTTGGAGCCTCTTCACAAAAAGATGGGGTACTGAACGCGATCACGCTCAGTTCCAGTTCCTCCAATTGTCCTAGAAGAAGCGGCAAGGAGAACAGTCTTTTCCTGTCCCCGACGCGGGAACGTCAGGGGCCCACGAATTGTTAGCTTCCTCGAAGACTCAGCGCGTGCGCCATCGTTCGCGTACGTGATGTGTTGCTTGGCGCCTCGTAGGAATGATCGACAGCGCCATTCCCCACACTTTTTTTTAAAGGAGAATTGAGCACGATCACGCTCCTGACCTACACTCTCTTCTTATCCTTTCGCGTATCCTGATCCTATCCCAATATCGTCAATTTAAAGGCAGCATACCACGAACCTGAGGTGGTGCGGATTTCAGGTGGAGTATCCGTATACGGGATCGTAGATTATGGAGTTCCGCTCATCTCTCCCTGCATCATTGCAAACAGCCGCCTCCAGAATGCTGTGTTGTACGACGTCATCTATAGCAACGCTCCCTTGCGCCGCCTTCGCTCTGCGATTCGTCGAAAATCAATTCGGACTGTCTTAATAGGTAGTAAGGGACGCTACGCGTGGAAGGGTGGCGCGCTGCAATAGAAGACCTCGTACAAAACAGCATTCAGGGCCGGCTGCTTGCAGTGATTCACGGAGAGATGAGCGGAACCACCCCGGTCTCCATAATCTACGACCCTTATACGGATACTCCCCTGAAATCCGTACCACCCCAGATTCGTGGTTTGCTGCCTTTAAGAACAATTGGATGACCCCATAGCTCTATTGATTAATGACTTTTGTTTTGAATGTTAGGGATGCACGGGATGATCTAATCAGATTCATTGGACACTTTCCTTGTTAGCATTCTATAGGTTTGGAAATGATCCCATTATGTCCACTTAGTTTACCAAATCTTCTACTAGCAATTGTTGAAATGTGATTTTGGATTAGCATGCTTATGATCGCAGATGGCCCGCGCAATGAACGTTTCCGGAGTAGAGATCGCTTGGACGAACGGAGCTCTCGACAAACTTATGGATTCCCCACTTCTCTCGCAGTTTCTCATCGATTTAAGGACAGTACTACCGAGAGTGAGTTGGAGAAACGTTCCACTTTTTCTTTATGTTTCGTGCACCTATGGGTTCAACCAAATGAGCGCAACGCGTAAACCGCAACGTGAGCTCTCTTTTTCGCTAATAAGCATTCTACATTCATTTTGCTCCGCATTAGTCGAAATTGAGTCGCCTCGCCCAGTTGGGCATATTCAGCGCCGAACATATGTGCAACAACAGAAGACAGAAACAGAAAGAAATCACAATTTCAGAGCTTAACCATATTCCTCTCTGTGAATCCTGCAAGCAGTTTTGACGAGCGTTATGATGTTACTGTTATTAAGAAGTTGGTTGATTTGAATCCTTTAGAATGTTGAGGCGAACTACTCGTACTATTACTCTTTAGAACTGTTGATCTAGTCGTGCTCCAAACTCATCGTCTCCATTCATCTCGGCAGTCGATGACGGGTCACCATTCATCAATGTTTATTGGGGAGCAGTTGCAGGACAGTCGAATGACAGTCGAGTCTTTTGTTAAAGACTGGGTTTCGAGAGGTATACCCAGGTAGTCTTTACCTCATAGTAATTGTCCTATGTGTCGGAAATACATAGCGGGCATAGTTCAGGGAAAAGGAGAAAATATTGTTAAGGAGAACGTGTGGTAGCTATCGAGCTGTCTTTCTCAGAAAGCTGTAAGACTACTTTTCCTCGTAGTGTATAAGCATACACTTAGAAAACGAAATTTTTGTGAAGGATTCAAATAGGAAAATAACAATTTGCCCAGTAGGAAACAAAGATGGTATTCATTTTCTTACATAAAGTTATTTATGTAACGATGACGTTTTCTATTACGAGCTGGGTAACTGAAATAACGACTCTACCTCGTCTAAATAATAATTTAGGGAGATTTTGATGGGTTTGCCACATCGATTAGACCTAACTTGAGCAAATGCTACAAATGAAAACAGCATGCTTTCACTAACCTTAAAGCCATCGGTAGTAGACTTTTGAGGATGATTTCCATTCCTCCATTTTATCGAACGCTACAGTTCACCTGTTGCGTTCATTCTAATCTAAGAACAAAAGAAGAACTTTCATTTCTCTGTGGTCATATGTGCGCAAGAATTGGTCAGAAATCAGATAGTAGTAAGTCTATTCTACGGCCTGTAACTTGATCACTAATGAGAAATCGGCAGCCGTTTGAGGTGATCTTTACCGTAAAAAAATTAATTTATTCATTCATTCGCAAAGCAAAAATGCTCCAGAAAAAATGAAGAGAACAACATTGTGCCAGAGTCAAACAAAGTTCCTGCGCTCGATTTATGAGCAACAAAACCTGACGTAGTCTTCTTCGTGGTGAGCAAATCAAAGCGTTGCCCTTTCTAACTAGATAACAAATATCGTTTTGTATCAAACAGGGCTGTGCTGACGAAACTAACGGGAGACAAATTTATGGAGGGTAAATGTTAAGTAAAGGTTTCCTCTGCAGATTACTTGCACTTAAAATTTCAGAAAAGGGACAATTTTTAAAAACAAATGTTTGAAACTTCTGTTATTATTCAATGATTTACTGAAAATTCATCTCAAGAATGGGTAAATAAATAGATTTCTTTCCTTAAGGGCAAGATTAATAGTGTCTATTACTGCGGTGCCTACCAGCGCTAATCTCCTTACCGAAAGAAGCAATTCTGCTGAAGTCTTTGGATTGCAAACAACGACTATAATGGCTCAATCAGACCGAATAATGTCGCAAACTGAAGTTGGTTTCTCTTTATTTTCATTGTTCCAAAAAACTCTTTGGTTGTCCAGTTCTTTTTCTTAACAAAACGAAAAAGCTTGAAGCAAAAGAAGCAAGACCAGAAGAGCGGAGTGTTAACGTACCAAGCAACTCTCTTGACTTCTAGATCCCTTTCTACTCCAAAACTTTTTTCCTCAACAGATCTGCGTAGCCCTTGAAGACGACAATACTGAGATGCTATGGATTGACGATCTAGGTGTTCCAGTCCTGTTTCGCGGAAAGGAATTCGTGTCATATGATAATGAGAAGAGTGCGAAAATCAAGGTAAGCTCATCCTTCGAGGTCTTCATTGGTCAAACTATTAACCTAAGGATTTTTCTTTCAATTACAGGCTACATGGACTTCGCTCAACAATCTAGCTGGAATTGCAATCCATGGACTACCATACGACAATCCTGAAGGTGAATGCCCTGATCGGCCGTTCCCAATATTGCAGAGCATCGTCGACACGCAGGTCAGAACTATTTCTCCATGCTTCAAAATTCATCTTCCACCAATAATATGAAAAAAGGTTCTGGTTTGTGCAGGTATGTTCGCTCTGCGCTGAGGAAAGTGAGTCGAAGTGCTCTCCGTCATTCAACGTTGTATGCAACTACCGATTGCCAGAGTACGAAGAAGGTCAGCGAGTAGGTCCCAGAGATTAATTAGAGAATCCTGATAGGTTGAATACTTACTGGTGTGTGATTCAAGGCTGTGTACGAGTAGGTGATAGGGATTGAAGCCAGCGCCGAATATGTTCAACCAGATGGGTGCGGTGCAGCAGCGTGCAGCGCGTCGTACCCACACGATTAAACACGTTCGGCGCTACAAAAGACTAAGGATGCGAAGCGAAAATATTGTAGCGCTCTTTGGTCACGTAAATCTTTTTGATTACTTCCTGCACTGTTTACTCCAAACATTTAGAGGAGGTCGAAATGCGCTATCGTGATTTCAACTTTTAATTATATTTTCTTAAGAGCAACGTCTTGATCCATCGAATATTCCTTTCGAACGTTGCACTGAAGTTGTTGTTGAACATGCAATTATTGATAAGAACGCCACGATCCAGTTCCCGTCGGAAAGTCAGCAGGAAATTGCACAACAACTGGTAGGTCTTCTTCACGTGAGACATGAATAGAAGATGAGGGCTTAACACATGTGACTACAGAAAACTCTTCGTCCTCGAACTAGAAGGATGGTCCTTTCGATGAGATGTGATATGGATCGGGATGAATTTGCTAAAATCATGCTCAGTGCAGGTGCGAACAGGACGGTAGCGTAAACTTATTGCAACTGGTTTAGTTCTCTTCAGGAGCGTACCACGAAATTGACCACGTTGGGATCCCTCCAGAAAAAGATAAGATTAGGGTGTAGATCACGAGTATGAGTGCGGTTCCCCCTAGTCGACCTTGAAAACAGCGTGGAAAACGTCCTTCCTATGAATTTTCACAACACAACAGGCACCTTAAAACGCAGCCCACCCTGTACACGCGCTGCGCCTGGGAGAGAGCGGACGATGATCACTGAGGTTTCCCCAGCGGCCTATTCAACTGAAAAATAATAGATAAGCCGAAGGAACGGGCGCGTGTACAACGTTATAAGGTGCCTCGTGAAGAAGTGGTATGGGAAAGTTTCCTACGTCGTTTTCAAGGACGACTAGGGGATATTGAACGTAAACGCATCCATACACGTAATCTACGCCCATAACATTGTCTTTTCTCGGAGAAATCCCAGCATCGCTAGTTCTACGGTATGCTCCCTTTGAAAGTTACATGAATTGGCGGATAAAAGGACAATGTGTCTGGCGTTAATCAATCCGCTTGGGATGCGGCACCACGTTCACTTCAATTCAGAATCCTTTGAGGTCACGAAGGTGAGACTGGCCTAAACAATGAATCGCAGGGGTTGGCCGTTTTATCCTCCCAGACAGGTCTGGTACTAATTTATCGAACACGGAGGGATGAAAGGCTTGGTGAGCACTAGGGCGGAGTCGAACCTCCGGTCTATCGTGCAGACAGTGGAACATCTCACCGACTGGCTACACCCGCCCATGAGTGGGCGGAAAATAATAATTCCAGAAAGGTCAGACAAAAAAGAGGGTCGAACTAATATTTAGTTGCTTGTTGACCAAACTAAATTGTTAGGATTGTCTATTCTTAAAGAAGTTACGGATTCCAGCAAGACGCTTGAAATTAGCCGGTTCCATAAGGTCCTTCATTGATCCGCTGGCGTTCAATGGAGTAGAACTACGATGCGCACACCTCGTCTCGAAACCAACGAAATTTCAATTTGCGCACTTCTTACGTCTTCTCAACAAAGAGATGAAAGCGAATAGTACAGGAGAATGTGGAAACACTGTTAGTCTTAGGTGAGCGAACAATGGGCGGATTCAACTTTTTAATATTTCGTAGCAAAGATGGAAGTGAGTTGTGTTGAGATTTCAGACTCTCTGCATGGCATCCAAATCTTCGTTCTGCCTACGACATTATGGTATTGAACACACTTCATCACATTGTGCTCGAGCCTTTCACAGTGCCTTTGCTTCCTGAAACTGCCTTTGCCCATTCACCATTGTTCATGGTCGAAGTGGATGACGAGAAAACTTCCTCCATCGTATGAAATCGTACATTACAGAACCCTTTATTGTTGCTACCCTAAGAGAGGATCTAAACAGTTGAACAGTTGGATGGTAACCTATCCAGACTAAATTTACTTTACATAGAGAGCGAGCATCACTTGTTTATAATAGGGTCAAGACAAAATAAAATGCGGTGCAGTTCCGTGAGCGGTTGCGCTCGAAGCGGCTCGGTGGAACGTAGCGATTAGGATCGTGGTAGAATCCTTACTAGCACTACCTATCGCGATATCTCACCCCGATTCCAATCACCGTGTCCACCGCGCCACTTCGAGCACAGCCGCTTACGCAACTGCACCGTGCTTTATCTCATTTTGACACGACAATATAGCCCTGCAATTCTTTATCGACGGATCTACAAGTAGCATTGAAGAACGCACTACTGCTATATTGTCTTTCTTCTGCTTTCCCTTCATGTTTAATTGTCTATCCATCCTAACCCAATCTTGATACAAATACCGATATATCGCATAAAAAACACATTTTCGCCGTATAGAACTCAAACATTACAGGACTCAACCATACGTAGCTGGGAGAAAGCCGGTCTTATGCGATCGAAAATCTTGCTGCAAGTGCCCGCTTATGGCATGGAGCAATTGTTGCTAAACGCCTCGGATCACAGTGTTGGAAGCCCAACAGAAGAGGAATACGCTATCATCGGGCAGGCAGAGGTAATTCTAATAAGTGGCGCCTTGGCGTTCTTCGCCTCACTCCTACCTCCTCCAACATCACTAAACCTTGTTTCTACGTGGAATGTTGTGTAATGTTTTTACATAGATGCTTTTACCTGTTTTTGCCCGAGAGAGCGAACTTCGTTTGATTAGGACAGGAAGATCTAAGAGTTAATGAGTGTCAAACAGAGAAAGTGTATGGATTGTGGCGGAAGCGTCGCCGTCACCCAGGCGAAGGTAAATATAGTCGCCTCAAAACCATATGAAGCATACAGTTGCGTAAGCGACTGCGCTCGAAGCGGTGCGTTGAAAACAGCGGTTGGAATCGAGGTGGGACCATGGATGGGTGACGGTAACGAGGATCCCTATACTATCCCAACCTCTACACTCCACCACGCCGCCTCGAGCGAAGCCGCTTACGCAACTGTCCGTGCTTCATGTCGTTTTGACCCACCTATATACTCTGGTAAAAAAAAATACCTGGAGCTCAGTGGGAGTAGCGTAAGGCTGCGCTCAAAGTGCCGTGGTGGAGCTAGCGGTTAGAATCGAGACGGCTCTACGCTACGCTTACTAGCTCCACTCATCATCACATACCGAGTCGCTCGCAACCGTGCTGCTAAAAGGGTCGCCTGTGGTGCAACCACACCTAGCACCAGGTCGTTTTGACTACACTGACGGTTGTGCAATGCATACAGCACAGGTGCAATATGGATCAGTATCGGTTGTGCAAGCGAAGAGCACAGACGACCGGTAGACCACTGAAAAGCAGCGGGTCTTCCACGAGAACTGCCTTTAAACTCATTTTCTTAAAAAATATTGACATCCGACTGCTGTCGGGAGGGGATAAAATATTTTCGAGGAAGGAGAATGGCGACAACGCGTTTGTTTTTCAGCTCTGTCAACGACTGAAGTATGCAGGCACAGTGCGCGAGATTCACTGGGATTCTATGAGCGTAAATGCATACAGCACAGGTGGAAGATGGATCAGTATCGACGACCAACAGACAGTAAATTACAAGGTGCTAAGAAACAGTGTGAATTCTCCACACGTCCTCGAAACTTTTACTATTTGAAGATGCGATATGCCCTCCGTGAAGGATTGGCTGGCGTCGGTTTGATGTCACTGAATGAGGATGACCATATGGGCACGTGCGGATCAGGAGCATTCCCAATTTTGCGCTCCATTGCAGCCAAATGTCATTGAATTTAATAAATACTATTAAGGAATGTCCCTGATTCCGTTGACAAATTAACTAGATGATAAATGCATCTAACTTCACATTATATCCCAAAACGATGGGTGTTCTTTTTCTACAGAATTCCTACTGTGCCAAAAACCGTCATTCAGTCACCTGACCCCTTTCAAAAAGGTTTACCTCGTATCATGACACTAAATCCAAGATGCTACGGACATTAACGATCCCTATTAAATTTATCGCAACAGAGTTTTCGAAATATTGCCAGCTCATTTGTGCTGCTTTTCATCTTCAGACCTATAGTACGCTCTTCAGACTCATAGTACGCAGAACGCTCCTGGTGTTACAGATGATCTTGAATTCACAAACAACATCCACAAAATCCAAAGTTGAGGAACATTAAAGGCTTTTTCGATAATGATCTTAGGCGTTTTTTTAAGAAAATACTTCGCATCTTCATCGCCTATTAATTACCAGATTTCGACGCATAAGCTGAATGTGCTGTTGAACGTGTTATCTGAGTAAATGTTTTTGATGGGGAAGAAACCTTCGACAGAGTAAAGCGTTTACTTTTTACCATCTTAAGGTGCAGAAGAAACCGAAGACATCGGGATAACACTTGTACACTTACCTACATACTTACTTGAGATGTTAGTATAGCTGACAGTAGCGCGGTTCCGTCACTAACAGCGGGATCACCTATGTCTCAGAAGAGAAATACCATGAGATGCAAAATGCATTCCGCTTCTCTCGACATGAACAATTCATCCAACCACCCTCCGCACAACAAAATTATTTGGCACTCCTTTTGACACCGTGCTATCCGGAATAGCTAGTCAGATAAGTCCAAGCGTTGACCGAGGAAGTCGAGCGCAGGTGACGGTGTGTCAGCGAAATTCCCCATTTCCGTCGCCCCACATCGATGCTCAGTCGTCTCTCCACTCCTGCATGCAGTTGTGAACCATTCTTCTTCTAAAAAAAGCTTGCATCACGGATGCTTCCTTACACCTACGTCACGCTACCCTCTAGAGAACTGCAGCATCGCACTCAAACTTGGAATAACAGGGTGGCATGGCTAGGGTTTCGCCTGAGAACTCTCGCCAAAAGAATGAGTACATAGCAATTGATGTAAGCAAGACCGGCACCGTCAGGACTTATACTATAAATTTTCCGAGCATCGACATCTTCAAATATCTGGATTCGATGACTGCATTTATCGGCCTTACAGGCAGGAGCACTGCCCTTGGAGAAGTTGCATGTCGAAGAAGGGATCGACCATCGGCTTGTTCTGTGACAAGAAGATACCCCACCGTCTCAGACCAAAGGGAAACTCATGTGAACTTTCTCAACCTTAGATTCGAGAGTTTCCTCAAGACATGTTGAGCAAGACAACTCATCATTCTTCTCATAATCACATCGAGGAAGCAAAGACAGCATATAAAATTGTTGTTCAGCAAGTAGTTCCTTCTATTTCGCGAATGCTGGCTCGCTACCAAAAAAGGGATACGTCGCCTCGAAGTAGAAAAGGAAAAGTTATTGTGAGCGATTCCTATCATTTGTGTTGACCAAATCTGCAACGATGACATTCGGCAGAGAATAGGCGTGGCTGCTACGGGAAAAGTTGCGTGAAATTCAACCTCGATGAAACAGTCACAAAATTCTCCGTAAGGCGGGCATAAATCTAGATATATGTGGCAAGGATGGCGAATGTAGCACAGTCGGTTAGAGGTTCCGCCGTCTGCACTATCGATCAAAGGTTCGAATCCGCCGTAGTGGTCACCAAGCCTTTCATCTCTTCGCAGTCGATAAATTGGTACTAGAATTGTCTGGAAAGATAAAAAAAACACTGACTTGACACATCGGCAACCCCCCGTAAGTCATGTAGAGGCCAGTTACACGTTTGTAAACCCCAAACTATTCTGAATTGAAGTGAACGTGGTGGCGGATCCCAGGCGGGTTGATTAACGCCAGACACGTAATCCTTTATCTTTTATATTCGGCAAGTGAGCAAAGAGGCGGCCGAAACAGTGCTGGCTTGGCATGTTTCACACTGACATGAAACTAGTCGGTATTCACTCTGATCAAACAGATAATTGGGCAAAACGCCATGAGCTGACTAGAAAAAGGGATTCCGTAACAAATCGCAGCAGCTTTTTCATCTTAGATTTGAGAGCATCCTCAAGAGACGTAATCATGCTTCTGGTCTTCTCACGAAATGACGGAGAAAGCAAAGACAGCTTTTCATGGGGCTACAGACTGCGGAGGGAGATGTTGACGTTTTCGCTTTATCCGCCGCAAAATCCACTTTTGCCTTCATTGTTATAGAATAAGCTAGATCAGAAGTAGCCAAAAAGTTGTCTAAGCACCTTTTTCTGCATCGAGCTTTGCTATATTTGAAGGCGGTGCTGCTTATATATCTGACCCATATATCCATCATACATCATCAACAAATCCACGAGTTTAATCGGTTGTCCGTCCATGATTCTAGTTAGAGGCACATCTGTTAACATTTATTGGGGCTGGTGCAACCCATAGCGCCAATAAATAGGGTTTGCTTCCATGCCAAATTGATAGCACATTCTACAGTTGTGTCAAAATGATCTGAAACTTGGCACTACTAAATGAGCGGCTACGCTCAAAGTGGCGCGGTGGAGCTAGCACTTGGGAGTAGACCATCACTGGCTTGAAGCAGCTGCTTCACGTCGTTTTGAAACTACTATAGTTTTCTTCAGTTTTTCTGCTACCTTATTTACGTATGAGTCTAGACGTCCGACTAAAGCCCGACCGCAGGAGGACTTCTCACAACTTTCTGCCAAAGAATTAAAGTTGTTTCTTTCCTACCACTGCTTCTTTCCCTCTTTTTTTACAAGGGAATATTGATGGAGGATCACATCAACGCGCCCTTGTAGGCTCCTTGCTAAAGGTGTCAATACCAAACTTGGCAAATGTCCAAGCTTGGTTTTACATTAAAGGCATCACCCCACGAATTTGAGGTGGTACGGACTTCAGGAGGAGTATTCGTATACGGGATCGTAGATTAAGGAGAGGGAGGTGATTCCGTCTATTTCTTCCTAATAGCCGTAAGAACGGCCCAGAAGATACGGTTTCGAGCGTTCCGGCGCGCTATTTCCTACAACGAGTTCGATTGGAACGCGCCAGCTGTGGTCACACGCCGCATCTTACGGGCCGTTTTTTACGTCAATTAGCAAGAAATCGACGTAATCACCCACCTTTCCATAATCTACAATCCCGTATACTAATACTCCACCTGAAACCCGCACCACCTCAGATTCGTGGGGTGATGACTTACTTGACTTAATAGGCGGGCTGATGTCATCGCCTGACGCGATTACCCGCATCTTCGCCGAGGTGCGCCGTCCTTGAACACAGCTCTGCCCAACCTTCACGATCTTCTGCGAGAGCTTGCACAGAATCAATCCATTCGTCGCTATTCCATGTTCTGCGAAACCTTACGTCTCGCCTGAACTGCCTGTCCACGCCGAGTGTCCTCAGGTCCTCTTTTACCACCTCAGTCCAGAACTTCCGTTTTCGGCCAGGTGGCTTCTTCCAACTCGAACCCGACGAACTCTTCAGAACTCGTTGGACAAGGCGATCTGCCGGTCTCCTTAATATATGACCAAAGAAGCGAAGACGATTTACTTTAGCCGCTTTCGAAGGCGGTGCAAGATGTTGATATCTTCCACGTGTCATCCGCCGGTAAACCACATCAATTTCTGCGTAAAGATCTTCATTGTGATATACCCTAGGCCAAAAGTAGCCAAGTAGCCATCTAAGCAGCTTTCGTTCCGTGCAGTCAAGCCTCTCCATAACCGTTGATGGTGCTGCCCAAGTCTCCGTTCCATACATCATGATGGGGCGAATTGCGGATAGGTAGACTCGCAGTTTGACTTCGGTGGTGGGGTCGACCACAGACATTTCGTTAAGGAGTTAAATGCAGAAGTGGCCTTAGCGCATCTTTGCTGAACATCTCTCTCGTAGCTGCCGTTGTTCTTCAGCATACAGCCCAGGTAACAGAACTCATCGACGAGTTCTATCGGTTGTCCGTCCACCCTGATTCCCGTTCGAGGTCTCGAAGAGATCCACATCTGCTTGCATTTATCAGGGCATAGGAGTAGTCCGTAGGCTGCAGCCAGTTTCGATACAAAGTTGACAACATGTTGAAGTTTCGTACTGCTTTCCGCGAATATAACAACATCGTCGGCGTACTTGAGGTCAGTCAAGAGGCACCCTGATGGTGCTAAGACAATGTCGGCAGAACACTGGTCGACTGTTTCTCGCATAATGTCGTCGATAGCGAAGTTGAACAGGAAGGGCCCTGCCACTGTTTCTTGTCTTACTCCAGTTACCACCTCAAACGGTGTTGTACATCCGGCTGGTGTTCGAACTGCAGTAGTTGTTCGTTGATTCATCATTGTCATCAAGCAAGCGAACGAATTTTCCTGGTACTCCATCAGCGCGAAGCGCGTTGAGAAGACGGCCTCGGTGAGGAGAGTCGAACGCGGCTTCAAAGTCCAGAAAGTTCCAGAAAGCTAGTTGCATTGGTTTCGAATACCGCTGCCAGATTTCGATCACTCTCCTGACGATGAACACCTGGTCAATCGTAGATCGGCCAGGACGAAAGCCAACTTGGTCGTCGCGCGTTGTTTCTTCGCGATGTTTAATGAGTCGGTCCAGGATAATGCGCTTCAGTACCTTGTACATAACACGCAGCAAAGAGATTCCTCGACAATTCCTTGGGTCCGTGACGGATAACTTCTTGTGGAGGGGCGATAGCGTGTCTCCACGAATCAGGTATCCTTTTATCCTTTTATCCATATTGAACGGATGATCTTTGTCATCTCACGAATCCCAGACGGAGGAAGATATTTTAGCATTTCTGCGCTAATCCCGTCGTCTCCGCCAGATTTTACATTCTTCATTTTTTGAATACAGACCAGGACCTCCGACACAGTCGGTGGCTCCTCGTTAACCGCGTATGTCGCTCTATGAACGTGTTCAAGTTCAGGGGCTGACGGTGCTAGCCGGTTCAGCAAGGTCTTGAAGTGTTCCTTCCAAATTGGAAGGGTTGCTTCACCGACAGCTACCCCATTGGCAGTGTTGAGGACAGGGGAACATCTTTTCATTTTGCCGCTATACTGTTTTAGTAGAGCATAGGCTTCCCGCGGGTTCCTGTCCTCCCACGCCTTCTCAAACTCCATCGCTCTTGACGTCCACTCGTTATCGCGGTCTTGTTGCAGTTGACGACGCAGATTCCTTCTGAGACGCTTTTCCTGGTTGAAGTCACCAGCGCTGCGCGCGGCACATACAGAATTGTATGTGGATTTTGTTTAAGTAGATGCAAAGGCAAACTTCGTCCACGGCAATAGAACCGGGAGCGTTTCCCCTGCAGCGTCCTGGATGCACTTTGTGAAGGAATCCGCATCGCTAAGCTTCTTCCTGGTCCGTACTCCAACATGAATAGACACACGTTGGCGGAATTTTCTTCTGCATTGATCGTCTTTCAGACCTGCAATGTCGATTTTCGGTTGAAAAGGATTTCCTAGGTTTCTCTTGTGGAGCCGTATCTTGAAGCTTAGAAGAACTGGACTGGTGTCAGAGTCGAACACGACGTCCCAAACAGCTTTAGATTTTCGGATATCTGACTGAGGAATGTTCCTCGCCAAAACGTAGTCGAGCTGAAGTTTAAGAGTCCTCATCTTCCGCTTGCGCTGCTCTTCAGGCGTTAAAAGGGTTAACCCCTGCCGTGAGCTGATGCCGTCGATGATTTCTATTAAACGTGGAAAAAGTGGAAGCGATGATGAGGCACGTCTGTTCGCACAAGTCGACCAAACGGTCACCGTTGTCCGACGTGCATTCCGCTGCATAGTACCATTTTCCTAGCACATCGGATTGCTGTTCGAGTCCCATCTTCGCATTTGCGTCGATTCCGACAATGACCACCTGCTGGCTTGGTATTTTAGACATCAACGCATTGAATTCATCATAGAAGACGTCCTCACTGTTGTCCTCAGCGGTTTCCGTAGGTGCGTGAGCACTTACGATCCAGAGTTTACGTCCTCTGCGATCCCGCAGTCGTAGAAAGGCGCATTTAGACGATGTTGAGCCAAATTCCTCCACCAGGTTCTTGTAATCGTTCCTCACAGCTATCGCGCAGCCACCTACTTTGTTCTCATCAGCATCGCCGCAGTATATGGTGTAATTTTCGATGCTGATGACGGGCCGATCTCTCATGCAAAAGGCACTCGCAGCAAAAGGCACACAGAGATATCGCAGAAGTCTGGATAGAGCGGCTTGTTGGAGTTCACTCGATAGTGTTCGGCAGTTCAGCGTGACGAAACGAATGGTTGTTGCCAAAGATTCCATGCTCCCTTCAGGCAGTTGACCTTTCAGGTTATGGGCTTTGGCGGTGTGCTGGACGAAAACACCTTTCTGCAATGTATGGGAAGCTTTCGCCATATAACAGTGCAGGTTATATAGCTCGTACGTTCCCAATGCGTACACTCAAACGCCTGATTGCGTTTAGTTAAAGCACGGCCACCACGTGCAGGTAGCAATCAGACTCGTATACGCGGATTCGTATACGTGGGGTGATGCCTTTAATATTCCTTCGATCCCAATTTGAGCAGGCTTGATCTACATCCCTAGCTAGTGATTTGAAGTTCAGTATTCACCGTGTCAAGATTCAAGGACAATCGAACATTGAAAAAGCGAGTAAAATAGTTATTGCTATTTTTTGAGAAGAGACTAAGGTAATAGGACTTCGTCCAAAGTTGTGATTACTTTCGAAGCTACTTATTTATTTATCAGAACGAAATTAAGATTTATATACTACGAGAAAACAGCGTTTCACGAAAAAAAAAGATGATATCTAAAGAATTTCTAAAATAACGGAAGAGATCAGAGACCAGAGATTGAGCGCTTAAAGCTAAACGATGCTCTAGGAAGAATAACCGGAAGTGCTTCACCATTTTGAAACTAGAATATGCAAACTGTAACAAGTATACAATAGGACTTATTGATAACTATAAAAGTGCTCTAGAATAGTCTAAATGTAACAAAAAACAAAACAAAACAAATGGTGCCTATTCGGACTCCATCTCTGCGGATTCCTCTATGAATAACTGATCAGGAGAACCACACGATGATGTCTCGGTGTGCATAGGTGAACCTGACTTCGTGGTAGTACTTGGGCAGGAACTGGACTGATTATCTTGCGCTACAAGCGGTTCCTGCTGCCCTGTCTCAGCCGCTGTAAAAGAACTCTGTACGCTGTAAAAGGCTTCGGAACATTTGTTCATCAAAAGAATGTGATTATAGCATTACCTCTAAACTCTGCTAGCTTTCTTTCCTTCTTATCTCTTCTCTTCTCTCTTTTGCTTCTCTTCGCATCAGTTTTATTGCTCTGAGAAGCTCCCTGAATGGAAAAAGGCAGTTTTACAAGGGGTATCATAGGAATGGAAAAAGTACATATGAATGGAAGGCACAACTAGCGACGTCCCAGTGCCAATAGAGGTTACATTAAATAAGCGGTGTTTTCAAGACATGTAATTTAAAATGGATTCAAAATTTTGTAAAGGTCCCCTGTAAATGAAACGGATAAATATTTATTGCTGCTGGTAAATCTAATCCTAAAGTAGTAAATCAATAAGCTGGTTATTGGATTGTAAATATTGTATGGATTCGCCCTAACGAATGCCGAGAAACGGGGGATCGAATCAAATGAATGAACTGGCACACACCTTGTGCTTGAAAGTCGAGGGAAGTTGTGTTTGTGCTGCATGTTTCAGTTTGCTATCTTCCGCTACATAACAACCTGGAGCTCGTTTCTGCATTATCTAGAACTTTGAAATCGGAAATTATGGAAAGCTATCTATGAAAAGTATTCACAAAAAGGAAGATATATGATATGGAAACAATCTTCTGCCAAGATTCTCAATGAATGAACCAGCATGGTGCATGGTGTAGGTGCTTCCTCTTTTTTCTGTTGGTTTTCAAATGAAAAGTGTTTCTGTGGATTGGGAGTTACCATTGTAGAGTATTTCATGTAATAACAACATAGAGAACTAGAACCAACCTGCCACTGCAGCGGTATCATTGGTTCCAGCCCAAAAAATGCATCACGTATATAGAAAGGAACATCCGCAACAGGTATTCCGCCTTTGTTACATTCAAATATTTCACTCCTACAAGGAACGCTGAGAAAAGATTACGAGATTCAAAGTTGCATAAAAAAGTGAGCTCGTATTTACAACTTACACAATTTCTCCTCCCTGCGCACGAGGGAAGATCTTGACAAAGCCATCGTTCTTATTTACTAGCATAAAATCTCCTGGAGGAAGGTGACCTATTTCTTGTAAAAGTTTGGCAAACAGTGTGGTATGTGCGGAAATCCTGAACGAAGAATGACGATGGGTCGTCGTTCCAAGAGAAGGCTGCAGCATTTTTAACAGTTAAACACCTCACATTCGCTTTGCCTCCTGCCTATGAGTTGGTCCATTCCACAGCAACTCACTTCCGTGTATCACAGTCACACTAAAAATCAATAAATTTATGGTTAACTGTAATGAACGATTTTCAAGAAAAAAATTCATACTTCTGTGCGTCCCAGTGTTGCAGCTGGAGTATGTGATCGCCCCTGAAATAAGAAATGATTAATACTGCAATTATATGAATTGATATAGCATAAGAACATTGATTTTTCGTACAAGATCACAATGTTTTAAAAACATTTAAGGTAGTGAGTGTTCTCATAAATAATGCGGTATTCTAGACTTCTTTTGATTTTCAAAATACAAGACGAACAAAACTTCTTTCAAGTCTAAAATACACTCCTGCCCGTCTACACGACGAAACTGCAGTTTTCCCGGTGGCAAGACGAGGGCGTAGAAAGAAGAGAGTACAGAATAATCATTTCAAAAAAATTGGTGTCCCACATATTTTACGAACTTCTGAAAGAATTAAATGTCCCGGCCACTGAAAGTGCAAAGCAATAGATTCCTCGTGGTTCAAACGATTAGGACAAGAGTCTGCGAATGTATTAAGTAATGTTTGAAAAGCTTATTTAACTAACAAAAAGAGTTCGCCTTTTTAGCGAATAATACTAAAAATATCTCTGGAAATTACTTTCGAAAGACCACTAACTTAAAGTGAGCACGAAAGAGCCCGTGATTGGCTGCTTGTTTAAACATTCCTTTGCAGTAGTTCCACATTGATTCAGCGTCGGAAAGTCGCTGAAAATCAACCACATGTCAGCACGAACGTGATCCAAATCGTTCATGTAATCATCTTGTCAAAACAAGAAATAAATGACGAACCATCGCTCCGGCATTTGGTACATACTCTACTTTTGGCTGGAATGACAAAGTTTTCCCCTTCATTGATAGGTGACCCTCTGAGCACACCGGAGGTGGGCGTGACCGTACGAGAACATTTGTGCCAACAATAGAAAACACTGAGTAAGTCTTTCCTAAAAAAAAATACAGATAGAAAAGCAAAAGCATAAAATTCTAAGCTAATTCCACATAATTCATGATGCTCTCTTCTGTCCTTCACCCATCACTTTTCATCGATTACATAAGTTGCCCCCGAAATTACTATAACTTTGGAATTGTTTTGCTGTCACAAGCTCAACCTTATTAACAATCACAATCCAAATACCTTATGTGGGTACTGCACATTTTCTCTGTTATCTGCACTCGTCCAGTTGTGCCCCTTCAATTTTTTCTTTTGAATCTAGAAGTGATCATGAGTCTAGTTTTTTTGGTCTCTAGTCACACAAGTAACTTCACCTTGCCGTACTGGTGGAAAGAAAATAAAAGAAGCAATTTGATCCTTCATTTAAAAGCAGTAACTGACTCTCATAATAACTGATATAAGGTCACGATTGTGTGTACGTGATCAGATGTGATCAGTAATGAATATGTAAAAAAGAAACAAACATCTGCAAAAGTATCTGTGTAGTATATCTGTAAATTAAATGTTCGAAGACCACGCATTTAACATATTGGTACGTAGGCGAGAACAGATGCCGCGGCAAAATAGAGTGGCCAGAGAAACGGGGAGAGAGATTAATTACTGACCTCTGCTATTTCGATACCGTTCAAATATTTTCACTTAAAGGCATCACCCCACGAATCTGAGGTGGTGCAGATTTCAGGTGGAGTATCCGTATACTATGGATGGGAGACTATGGAGAGGGGGGTGATTCCGTCCATTTCTTCCTAATTGCCGTAAGAAACGGCCCGGAAGATGCGGCGCCGCACAAGGCTGGCGCGCTCCAGTCGAACTCCCTGTAGAAAATAGTGCGCCAAAACGCCTGAAGCCGTATCTTCCGGGCCGTGTTTTACGGCAATTAGGAAAAAATGGACGGAATCACCCCCCACCATAGTCTGCCATCCCGTATACGAATACTCCACCTGAAACCCGTACCTCCTCAGATTCGTGGAGTGGTGTCTTTACGGATTCTTTTCTCTAAAATGAAAGAGTTGAGAGGCATCACCATTTGCAGATTGATTCCTAGTGGAAGACTTCTCAGTGTGGTTTTGTGGTAAGTCCAGTGACGGGAGTATGGAATCAAGAGGATCACAGAATCCACTGAAATAAGAAAGAACAGGTTTCTCAAAAAAAAAAAAAAAAAATCACCCGCAAATCTTCCGCACTACCTTTTCTTGTCATGCGAAGAGGTCTCCTTTTTCTTCTCAGCAACTTCACTTGCAGCAGAATTCGAGACTATGTCAGCTGGAATCGAGAGTAATACAATCTTAATTTGAATAATATAATATTGCACCGTATCGGTCTCTCTTTAGCTGTTGGATGGAAAAATCCCCGTAAGTACATACAGTATGCGACATATACATTCACATAGATATACGGAATTATTAACTTAGAAGTCAACTTCGTACTTTTTCGATGGACGAAATTCTTCTTGATCAAGTATTTGATGAAATGTCTCTGAACATTCGTGCGATTAACTGCTTCATGAACAAGTGGCCTTCCAACGATCGCAATATTCGTCATTGTTCCTGAAGTGCAGATTAAAGGCTGCGGCAGAAATAAGAAAACCAGTCCGAAATAGAATAGATGGAACTGACCATGAACAAGTTTTTCAAGCACGCGTATCGGAATACTGTACGAATAATCGTGTCCTGTGAAAGGTTCACTCATTAAGTGACAAGCAGTTGTTGCATCCATTGCCACCCGAATGTCATTTTCAAGACATAGGGATGTTACAACCTAAACTAGGTAGTTAGAAAGGGGCGATATTTATAAATATGAAGAAAAACAGAAGTACATTCTAGAAGACTTCAACCAATTTTAATCACAACTGAATTCTTCTGCAATCTCCGGAGGGAACGGCAAAACCTAAGCTTCAAAAGCATGTATTTCAAGAGAGGAGAATATCTTCCCAAGTGACAGATCTTATTTGTTACAAAAATGGAATTTTCGAGAAGTCGTTCTTCAAGACAAGTAAGATATTGTATTCAGACATAACCAAACTGGACCACTTATGTCGACGACTAGGAAATTTGTACAGACAGACACAAAAACAGCAGGAAATTCAAGAGCAATTTTTATACAGTGGTGGTTGCGACATGCGACAACCACATATGGTGGATATTCAATTATAGCTGTTCTCAAATAATCGACGTAAATGGCACAACTAACAGCCATTTCAAATTACTTATTTTTGGAGTGGTTTGAAAGTTATAAAAACCATCTGATTTCATCTTAACTATGTTATGCATTGGAATAAAGCATGGCACACTTAACTTATGGTTGTAGAGGTCGAGACATTTTATGTAAGCGAATTCGTGGACTGTTCGAGCACTGTGTTAAACACAACAGGTGTGCAGCACCCTAATGGGAGTATAGAGCACAGGAGACCACATAATATAAGATACTGTTAGTAAACAAGGTATTTTCTTTACGTTATTTCGATCGTACGATTGCTCGATCGAGTGCTCATATAAAAAGGACACTCACTTGAAGATCGTCGAAAATGTGGTTTGAGTTGCATGTATCCGCTTTAAAGAAACTGCTCAACTCGGATGCGTCTAAAGTGCAGCGGTTGCGAAGATTTGGTAACTGAAACGTGTATCTTCACATTTAGTTACATATGACAACAAATTGAAACAAACTCTTGGTTATCGTTATGTCGTACAAGTCGTTACCACCATGTGCAAGAGCCGAATAATTAAACTATATGTGCAGCAGGTTAAACCGCTATGAAACACGGTGCAGTTGTGCAAGCAGTGCGGTTCAGCGTAGCAGTTAGGATCGAGGGAGGACGTTGTTAGCACCATTCCTTGCTGCAGTTCGCGATCGTCCCACACCGATTCCAATCCCAGTTTGAACGCACGGCTTTGAGAGAAGCCGCTTACGCAACTATACCGTGTTTTATGTCGTCTTGACCATACTATATAATCTGACTAGATATACCTTGAGAAATCATAGCATCCCAGGAGTATACCAGTATACTTACTTAGATGTAGGTATCTAAGTAAGTATCATAGTCATCATATCATCATCAACCACAGCAGTATATATATATATATATATATATATATATATATATATATATATATGTACCATATATATACATATATATATGTATATATATATATATATATATATATATATATATATATATATATATATATATACATATACAGCCTGAACGCGCGGCTATTACCGGACTTCAGGCTTATTTTGGTGTTCGCTTCGCTCGCCTTCACTGATCAGTAAGAAATAACGGAAGCGGTATTTTTTGGAAAATTAGAACTGCTTTTTTCTATCAACGCTCTCTTCAATTTTTTTTACCCGAAAATTTGAGTATAGATACAAAATCTTATGGTTTTTTTTTCCTAAGCGCGTCAGTTCTATATTTGGAGAACAATCAAACTTGATTTTACATCTATGTTTCTCTCAAATCTCCACATTTTGGAAACATTACTCAAAATATGAGTCTCCTCCGTTCTCAACTATCAGCAAAGAATGATGTGCTAACATGAAATGACGTGAACATCACTACCATGACGATTAAAATAACGTTCTACGTCAGATCGCGTAAACTGTTGATTACTATGTATTGTATTTAAGCAGCCGTTCGCACGTGTGTTTCCTCTTTTTGGACAAAGGATGTTAGCAGCATAAGGAGACATACTGGGAAATATACAAAGGGACCATAGAAACACATTCTACCGCCTCCCGCGCACCACTCGTCCTCCCCAGTGTATAGCTTTTTGGCACCGGCGCAGCATTCCGACCCCGCGAACCCGTCCCATCCCATTTAACAGCTACCTGGCTCCGGGGCACGAATTCGACGCCGCAGACCCGTCTCAGCCAATCTTACCGCGCCAATTTTAGCCAACTGCTTACATGATCTGATGTGGAACGCCATCTTTATCAGTACGATGATGCTGTTTACGTCATTTTATGTTAAAACACCATTCTTTGATAACTGTCAGGGGAAATCAGGAGGAACACCCGTATTTCGAGTAATGCTTTCAAACTGTATCTATATTATTTTGGTATCAAAGAAGTGTTTGAAGCTGATGGTTGAATATTCTCCAAATCTAGAATTGACGCGTTTAGAAGGAAAACTCCTTAATCTTTCGCCTTAATTTATAATTTAAAAAAAAGCAGAAGGAAAGCGTTGTTAAAAAAAACACAAACCTAATTTTATAGAAACTTTTTTTTTTACAGAAACACTATGAACTTCCATTGATCAGTGAAGGGGAGCAAAGCTAAAATCACAGAAAGCCTGAAGTCCTGAATATATATATATATATATATATATATATATACACCGAAATTTCTGCAGAATTTTGTGAAGTGCATTAGTTGGTGAGGCTGTTATCCATTTTTACTCTAGTGAAAGCAAAAAACAACGATTGCCGTAAAAAAAAACGGCTCGGGCGATGTAGCTTCGAGCGATCCGGCGCGCTATTTTCTACAACGGGTTAATTGGAGCGCGCTAGTCTTGTGCACGCGCCGCATCTTCCGGACCGTTTTTTTCTACGGCAATTGGAAGAAATGGACGGAATCACCCCTTCTCCATAATCTATTATCCCGTAAAGAATACTCCACCGAAAATCCGTACCACCTCAGATTCGTGGGGTGATGCCTTTAAAGAAAGGAAAATGTTCAAAAATTGCAAAACACTCTGAAAGACAAAAAAAAATTGTCTGCACTGCATCTCCAATCATATTGAGAATGTTAAAATGAAAACGTCCTCATGCCGCATGAGTACTGAACGTGAGAGCAGCGTGGCGCAGTGGAAGCGTGCTGGGCCCATAACCCAGAGGTCGGTGGATCGAAACCACTCGCTGCTAATGTTTTGCACATTTGCTAATAGTTTTGAAGAAAAACCAAGGAAACTTGAAGTATATCCGTTCTGATTTTTACATGTTCTTTACCACTACATTACTCACTTTGTGTCATACCAGTAATATATGTTGAACTTAGAACCTAGAAAAATACGAATCTATCGAAGGAGCAAACAAGTACTCACAACATTCGACTGATTCTCAATAAAAACCCATTTGTCAGAAATCTTTCGATTTAGAGAAGAGAAAAGTTTGCAAATTATCCTCCATTTATGAGTTATATTACCTGTATCCTATCAACTCTTCCTTTAAGAAGGGTTGTGAGGTGAACCGGACGGATTTCTGGGTCTGAGCGAATACTGTGGACATTCCACTCGACTGAGCAATGGGGAACTGAACAGTTGAACTTGTTTCCAAACGACTCATCATGCCAACGTTTCTGCCATCGTTCCTGAAAAACTGAAACATTTCAAAACCACTAAAACAAGGCGAAGTGATGCTACCAAATGGCACAGCACACAAACCAAAACAAAGGCGGATGCCATATGATGAGTGAAGCCAAGGGGATGAGTTGTAGCGGGCACGGATTCATTGTTCTCCATGGTGTTCTCAATACTGTCCAAAATAAGAAACTCCATGTGCTCCTTCTCAGGTTTCGCTTGCTGTTGAAAAAGCTGGAAACAACAGCAACATAAAATAAAAGGTAAAGCACCGAAAGAAAAACAAACAAACCTTCAATTCCTTCAAATTGTTCTCGAATCTAATTTCTCCAGCATTCATTATGCTTTGACAAATTGCTAAGAAACGTTGCTGATCGTCTTGGGTAAGCTTCTAAAACATCAATTTCGAACACGAGGGTAATATTGAAAAAGGAAAATAACCAACGGAAAATAAGCCGCGAGGGAAAAACTCCTTCACGCTTGGACACCACGGGAGCAATTCACGAGGCTGGAATCAAGAAAATGATATCACAAAAGGGAAGACAGAGTATTTTTTTTCCAGAACATACGTTGACAGTATTAGGCTTTCCTTTCGCATCCTTCTTCAATGGTCCCTCTCTTTCAGCCTTTGCACGTTGGCGCAGTTGAATCATTACTTTATGAGCGGCATCTCTGAGAAAATAATGAATAAATAAAATGTTAGTGATGTTACTCAATCTAGTTAATACGCTTACTTTGATAATTTCTTGTGCTTAACTATTTCGTATTTCAACTGAGCATCGGAAAGCTCAAACGAACGCTTGTACAAGTACTGGTCAATTTCTTCTTTGGGAATTACCATTTTCGTGTTCTGAAATTAAAAAAAAAACATGCTGAAGATATTTCAAAATGTTCGATGTGAAAAGAAGGAAGAGACCTGTTTGGCTTTCCTCGAATTTCTTAATGGTTTTTTGCTTTTTTGCTCCCCAGGAAGAGAATGTTGCTCCTTGGCAGGTTCATCGTCGACTTCTAGAAACTAGAGATCAAACCCATCTCACGGATAGAAAAGTTGGTGAACGAACCAAAAGTCAAAATTACTTTCTGATAAGAACATCACAACTTCAGTAACGAAAGCATAAGGAAAGCTTTGATAATAAGCACAGAGAGAGGTGCTAGTAGCGACGTCCTGCTAGATAAGGAAATATATCCACAAAAAAACTACAGTAATACTATGGCGGAAGTCATCAAGTTGGTGTAATTCTCTTTCAAACAGCATTGATAAGTGAACCAATCACGAATTCTCCACTTTTTCCACAGCAGTTAACTATTACTTATGATCACTGATGCGGTGTTAGGCGAAACTAGCTCGGTAGGTGAAGAGAAACAATATATTTAATCATATATTATATTGAAAAATATATCAAAATGCATCAAAAAGTTCGAACTTACTACACCATGGGGGCGGTCCGTCAGGAAATAGGACTTCTGCGCCACCAAACTGTTCACGAAGACGTTTCTTCATGCAATGAACACACACGTAAGGAGTGTGCATAGCTACACCTGAAATGTGCTACCTGAACAGACACAGCGTTTAACGTGCCCGAAACCTATCCTGAAGACTTGTGCCAGTGATCATTCTCAATATAACATCCTAATTCGCAGAAA
Organism: Necator americanus; assembly: GCF_031761385.1. Classification (NCBI taxonomy): domain Eukaryota; kingdom Metazoa; phylum Nematoda; class Chromadorea; order Rhabditida; family Ancylostomatidae; genus Necator; species Necator americanus. Next base: position 13,611,581 of record NC_087374.1, read on the forward strand.
AAAATCGTGCCTTTCCATGCTTATACCCGTAAGTGACAGTATATTTTCAGTGAAGTACTGTTTCAAATGAAAGAATTGTGGAAATTTCTCGATCGTCATGTTTAAGACTATTTCTGTGGAAATGGCTTACACTTTATAGCAGAGGCAGAAAATCATATGTCAGTTCCCGGAGAAGATTTATAGCAATCTTTAATAAATAGAGACGGCATATTTTAGAATGTTAGTTGTGTGTTCTTCAAATACAACAAAGACCGAACCATAGCTATCTTAGAGAATGGAACAATGAACGGCAACGTCGTCTGCTGTTTCTTCCTAATGTAATAATCCTATTAGTAACATCAGAAGAACAACCAGCTCTCTGTATAAGAGGTCGTCTTTGGAGACGTAATTTGTGTTCCGCTGGACAATGGGTCGCATAGTTGACTTGCCCTCGCAGGAGTTCCTTTCAGAAGGGATCATTCACGATCACTTAGTTATTTCCGAATAACGACAACACTTTCAATTGGTCAATCAAAAACTACTTCTTCTATAATATTTAATACTTCTTTAATTGGGAAGGTCTGAAAAAGAGTCTGGATTATCAATCCTCTTGGGATGCGCCAACGAGTTTTACCGCAATTCGGAACCGTTTGAAGTTTATGAACGCGCGTACATCCTTACTATGAATTACGTGGGCGAGCCGATGTGTCAAGTGATTCTTTCATCACTCCAGACTAATTTGACACCAATTTATCGATTGCGCAGGGACAAAGGCTTGGCTAGTTGGCACTAACATGGTTTCGAACCTCAGATCGATAATCCCGGCAGCGGAACCTCTTACCGACTGCGCTATCTCCGGCTCATTAGGAAGGTATGTTGATGTAACATGTAAGGATGTTTCAAAGATCCTTCAGGTCTAAATTCGAGAAGCAATCCATTCTTTGAATTCACAAACATCTCGTTTGTTACAGAATAAAGTGTGAGTAATGAAGAAGAGGCTTAAAAAAACAAATAAAAATAAAAAAATAGTTTATAGAGAAAAATAAAGATTAGCAAGACAAAAATGATGAACAAACAAGTAAACAGAAGTGGGGGGGGGGGCGGGGGCGGTGATGTTATGTTGATCCCAAAATGTGCGCAATAATGCATGCTGTCAACACAACTGCATATACAAAACACAACTCTAGGAACGTTGGACCTTATATTAGATGCGATAAACAATCGTGGTATGAAGTGGGACAATAAGAAACGATTGAATGTAAAGTCTGCAAAAGAAAAGAAAAGAAAAAGATTGAAACAAAGCATCAACTCACGCAGAGCATCCTCGTCCTCGATTAGTTTGTCCAAAATTGGGCACGACATCGTTGAAGTTTCTGCTGAAGACATTGTTCAATCGAGCCGGTATTCAGGCAACAACTTGTCTGATGATTTGAGTCAGAGCCTAATTTGATTACCTTGGATGAACTCTGAAACGAAAGAATTATGCGCATATTCTCTAGCACTCTTATAATATAAAACATATTACGTTAATGTAGGTACGACTAAAAATGTTTGTTTAGAACAGAACATATGAGAAAGTTGTTCATAAAAGAAAGATTCGCTTCCATAATCTTTTAGATTAGTATATGTATTATACAAGAGTACATGTATTATTATAAAGATGTGCTTCCGTGAAACTCCGAAAATAATTGAGGATATAGAATGAGGAACACTGAGGAGAGTCGTTTATTACCAGCCGCACACAGAAATCCTACTGAACTTCTTTGTAAAGTGCGAATCTATGGGAAGAATACGAACTGAGTCAACATTTCTACGTGTGCAAATTCTGTTTTTTAAACAATATGTAGCCGAGAAGAATTGAACGGGTGAAGTGAATGAAGAGTCCGAGTCCTGGAATTAGTTTTTACATTTGTACATATGATAGGGCCCTACGTAATAATGGGGCCAAAAATTCTCTCAATCGCGTAGCTGCACTGCTCCAACAGTGAATCATCAAGTGAAGGAAAAAGCAGGGATAAAATGTAGTTGGGGGAGCACTCTGTTTGTGGAATCAAGAGCAGCAATGCGGCTCTATCTTCCTTTTTTTGGTAACTTTAGCTTACATATTATAGATCCCCTTAGACTAACCCTTAGGTTTTAGGGCCCCGATTGACTTAGTTACTTACATCCAGAAATAACAGGGCGGCTCGGTCCCCACTCCCCTCCAACTATATGTTTCCCAAATTTCCTACTATAGAGGTGAAACTCTTGGTAACAACGCTCCATTTTAGCGCTGAAGCGCTGAATTGTCAGAAATTGACGATCTGAGGTAATCGGATCACTCGTCTTAATAGGGAGCTCAAAAGCGTGCAAAGGTAGGTGGGGAGAAGGGGACTTAAGGGTATCACTCCACGAATCTGAGGTGCTACGGATTTCAGGTGTATTGTTATAAGGGATAGTAGATTATGAAGAGGAGGGTGATTCCGTCCATTTCTTCCTAACTGCCGTAAAAAACGGCCCGGAAGATACGGCTTAAGGCGTTCTGGCGCACTATTTTCTGGAGGGAGTTCAACTGGAGCGCGTCAGCCTTGTGCGGCGCCGCATCTTCCGGGCCGTTTTTTTTACGGAAATTAGGAAAGAATGGACGTAATCACCTTCCTCTCCGTAATCTACTATCCCGTATACGAATACACGACCTGAAATCCGTACCATCTCAGATTCGTGGGGTGATGCCTTTAATTGAACTGTACATTTGAGCCCAAGATAGCTTGAGCCTACATCACATGGATCCTCGGAGATTAATGATTAGATTTTAGAGGCCCGACTGAGTTAGCTATTCACTTTCACTGATAATCTCGTAGGATATGGAACACGACGAAATAAAAGGATGAATTCCGTGTGAACTCCTGCGGTAGGTCGAGAATTTTGGGCAGAACTACATTCGAGGACCACCTTTCAGGGAAGACGTGGGTAACCGTGGGGTCATGAGATAGCACCAACCCGCTGACTAAGTCAAGCAAGTGAATTCAAAATTCACAGAACTGGAAATGAGTGACGAATATGAATATGTAATGAATACAACTGAGATTGATACAGTTTAAAAGGACGAGCACAGAAAATTAAGGGATGTCAATCATAACCTAATGAACAACTTAAGAGACCCCAAACATAAAAGAGGGCAAAAATGCAGCAACCCGCAATCTTCACGAAGGAAAGCGGAAGGAATGAAGGTTTCGAAAATTGTAAAATGATGTTCAAATCTCCCGCATCTGCGTCCTAGTCAGCGAGGGTGCAGACGACGAGAGTATTTGTAACCGACTGCCTTCTCCAACGTCTCATTTTTGGGCCTAAAGTCGCTCAACCATGGTGCGTAGGTTTATTTCATTTCTTTTGTGATATTTTTGATGTAGGATTTGAAAAGAGTTCTAAAGAGTCGTGTTTAACGATGAGGCATTAGAATCATCCATGCGAGGTTGTGCGGTTACTGATATTCTGTCTAGTTTTGTTTCTTCTGAGTGAAGAATCTAGCAAAGTGCAGATAGGTTGAACTGGCAGGGAGTCGTTTTTGATGCCTTGTTGTTGAGGATTTGTTCTCCTTTCTGAATGCTGGTTCATTTGTTTATTTCAGCCTTCGAAGAAGGTGATAAAGAAGAAGGTTGCTGCTCCACCTGCTCAGCTTCGCGCTGCCGCTCCACAGAAGGAGGTAAAGAACCCTTTGTTCGAGAAGAGACCAAGGAACTTCAACATTGGTAAGCGAATTATTAAGGTAGAATGATCCGTACTTGAGGGCACAAGTTAACTTGTATTATTTGTTTTTAAATTTCTATTTTTTTTCAACTGAAATTTCACACAGGTGCATCTGTTTGTGCATGGTTTCATTTCTGTTCTGTTTTCGTCGGTTTTGTTATCTCACAGCGAGAAGCTTTACTCATAAAGAAATTTGAATGTAGATTCTCTTTACATTCAGTACGGTCTAACATACGCCTTAAAACCATACTCGATTCTGACTCGATCTCATTTCGACTTCACCCTTTCGATTCATCATTCCTTCTACTACTTGAAATATTAATGCGGTAGAAAGGTGTTTTGTCAGGATTTCCATTATTTGAAAGGGAATCAACTGGAAACATGAAGTAGATTTTCATACTAGAAGGAGAAATTATGACAACATTAGAATATCTCTTAGTTACGTTCATGTAGAATTGATGGGAAGTAACTGCGTTAACCTTTAATCCAGCCTCGATTCTGTCTGCCTATCGGGGATTACAATCTAATTAAGATGTGGGATTTTGTGAACGTTCATCAGCATGTTTAGAGGATCTATTATTTTGTATCTACCTACGCTGTTTTCCACTGACTCATATACTGTCATATACTTAACACTAGCTTAAGTCCAAAACACTAAGCACAATTGTTTGCGTTTAGTGTGGATTGCAATAACTTATGTCCCACCCTATTTAGTCTTGGAATTGTTTATGTATCAGCTTATTTGTAGATGCATTGTATTTGTATCATCTTTTGATACAGTTCTATTTTGTGTTTTGAACATGTTTAATGAAATGATATCAGAATATCACCTCGTTCGAAATGATTGAGGGTTAAGAATCTCTTGTCTTCATATATAAAGATTAATACATAGTCATGAACGAGTTCCTCATTTGATTATTAATAGCTATCATAGTAGGTTGAAGGATAATCAAATAGAATAGTTTAGAAGCTGAAGTTGTGAATGAAGTAATTGTTGGGGAAAGCTTCCCAAGCGTATAACTCTAGCAAAAATGAGAAGTCGCCGATACTTCTTCAAAAAAGAAGTCCGTTAGGATATGAATTGGTTCAAATCACCATAACTCAAATGAACCTTGGTACATTGGGTGCTTATAGCATTTAATTAAAATCGAGGGGATAAAAGGAAAATGCTGTAGTAGTATGTAAAGAATATTTTGATAGTTTGGATCTATATTATTATTATTGTTGGATCTCTCACGATCTCCGTGTTTAGTTGGCTTTAACCGATTATTTTGTTAATTGTGTTAACTAAGATTGGTTTCACACTCTATAATACCCAATCAAATTGATATATGGATTTTTTTCTCTTGCAATGTTATGCAATTTTTAGTTTTTGCGTGCACGAAAATTTTGCTAGTGAGCTGTGTTCTCACTTCTCGGACAAATATGGCTTCAAATCGCATTTTTTACATTGCTTATAAATTCCCTATAGTTTTGATCACGTTATTTTACACTTTACATTATTTTAGTACTTTTTATAGGATGCGACATCCAGCCTAAAAGAGATGTGACGCGCTTTGTGAAGTGGCCCAAGTACATTCGCCTGCAGCGTCAGAAGGCTGTGCTTCAGAAGCGACTGAAGATCCCTCCACCGATCAACCAGTTTAGAAGCGCACTCGACAAGCAGACGTGTAAGACGCATAGACAAATGTTACGCAACATATTTGGTATTTCCACCTACTTCAGCTTCTCAACTCTTCAACCTTCTGAACAAGTACCGTCCTGAGTCGAAAGAACAGAAGAAGGAACGTCTGCGTGCTCGTGCTGAGGCTCGCGCTGCAGGTAAAACTGAGGAGATCACAAAGCGTCCACCAACCGTTCGCCACGGTATTAACACTGTTACACGTCTTGTGGAAACCCGTAAGGTATCGTAGAACTTTTTTTTTGACATTTTCAAACATTACTCACTAGTTGTCTTTACCAAAGCTAGAAGTCCTAGTCCTAGGCCCAACTCGTTGTAATTGCGCATGATGTCGACCCTATCGAGATCGTCATCTTCCTGCCTGCCCTTTGCCGCAAATTCGGTGTCCCATACGCTATTGTGAGAGGAAAAGCTTCTCTCGGAACTGTTGTACGACGCAAGACCACTTCTGCTGTTGCTATCGTCGATGTCAACCCGTTCGTTTCCTTTTATTTCTGGAAAAGTTGGTCTCTTTTTATTATTATTATGCTACAACACTGTCACTTAAGCGAAGACCGATCTGCCCTTTCGAAGCTGGTAGAGACTGTCTCGACGAACTTCAATGAGAGGGGTGAGGAGATCAGGAAGCATTGGGGTGGCGGTCTTATGTCGGCTAGATCAGAAGCGAAGAAGCTCAAGATTGAGAAAGCTCGAGCAAAGGACCTCGGAATCCGTGCGTAAATGGATCACCATTGTTTTGTTGATAAATTGTTATAATTTTGGTTTTTGTTCGTTACACTGCTGAATACTAACAAAATTCTGACCCTTATCATGATGCGCTTTTAGAATCGAAGGAAAAGGAAAGTGCCAGGTATTAGATGTTGTTTGAGACTCTACATAAAGTGTCTCCAGTTTCACCTGTCTGTACCGCCCGAGTGGAGCTAGCAATGGGCCGACCTCGTTTGTGGGTGCTAACTCCACCGCTTCAAGCGCAACCGCTTACATAGCTATACCAGACTTCATGTCGTTGGAAAAGCTCGTTCGATGGTAAAAAAAAGCGAAATCAGCGAAATTTGTTTCATGGTGATAGATTTTGCATTGTCTCTTAAAAAAAGATATCCTTGTCTTGGTTTAATACCCAGTTGTAGTGTATTATTTTGGCTAGAGACTCATTGCTCTCTTTAGTTTGGAAGTGACGCGGTTTCTTAAACATTGATGCATCAGTGTTGCGTTACAACGAAAAACTAAGAATAACTCTATTAGCTTTGCAAGTTTCTCGAATTTATGGTGGCAGTTGGGATCGAGGAGGTTCCGCTATGGACCCTCTATAACCCCGTTATCGCTGCGTTTCGGGTGAAACTAGCGATGATACCACCTCGATCCCACCCGCTATTGACCTGAGTCTTCCTGTTCTGCAAAGGCGATGAGGATTTCTCAATGGCTCTTGTCTATGATTTCTTTTTGAACTTCCGCATCGGCATAATAGCAAACCAAGAAGTGTAGCACTGGTTGAATCTACTTTTTGTTATTGTTGTTTTTGGTTATTAGATATAACTACTTCCATTTGCTGAGCATTCAACTCCTCCGGTGAGTTTGAAACAAAACTGAAAAAAAGAGTACATATTATGTTGTTTGTCTTCAGTTCCCAGGTATTTATATACTTCATCTCGGTTTAAGAGGTTAAATGTCAGTTCACCGAGTTCGTTTTGAATGCTCCGTAAGCTCACCTACAATGCTGAGGGATAGTGCGCAGGCCAGCCTATATAGAGAATGCTAGAAAATGTTAGTAATCTCGAAGGTTCATTTTTCTGCTGAAGGCACCCATACAGACAGTAATGACAAAGGCGAGTAAAATAGGTACCACCACTCGTACGGATGTAAAAAGTTGCTTCTTCGAATAATTTTGCTATTACTCCACTTTACTAACTTTCATTCCACCGCTCATATCTCACTGGGTAAACTGAAACCTCACTGTTCCTTTCGGGGCACTAACTCGTGGATTTGGAATGTCTCACGTTTTCGCTGGTATTCTTGAAGGTAGGTCTCGAACCGTGCCTACTAGCAGAAATAGACTGGGGTCGACATTTTACACGTTGATTGCAATCCTTTTACCCCTAATGGAACGTATGTGCTTCACTATACATTGAAGAATTCCTAGAGAGAGAGCAGCTTTGTAGACTTAAAGGTATCACACCACTAATCTAACGTTATATGGCTTTCCGATGGTCAAAAACTAGACGGGATTGTAGAAACGGGTGGGATCCCGCTCATTTCTTCCTAATCACCATAAAAAACGGCACGAAAGATGCGGCTTCGAGCGTTCCGGGACGCTATTTTCTACAACGAGTTCTATTGGGGCGCGCCAGCCTTGTGCGCGCGGCGCATGCTTTTAAAAAAATTTTGTCCTGTCAACCTTGCAACCTTTGGGTGTTTCATGCTACATCTTGTTTGGACAGAAAACCATCCTAAGTCTGAGTTAGGTTGAATTTTCACATAAATTTAGTTCCGGCAGCAGATACTTTTATCAAGACTCTTGTGTCCTGTGAGTTATATATGTAGGCAGGGATCCTCAAAATGACATGTTGAGTGTTTGGTTTTAAAAATTTATCCGATTCTTCGTGGAGAGACAGATACTGATGCTGAAAGCAACTTCAGTGTCTTGTTGATAGCGATATATGCGTCACGCGATATCCTGATATGACTTCTTCACAGAAGATGCGCACGAAAGCAACATTCTTTAAAATGCAGCATAAAAAACAGCTCAACAGTCCATTAACAGTGAACATATCTCTGTTTAACAAAATGTTTTTAATAGAAAAAAAGTCTAGCGAATCAGAGGGCAACCTGCAGAGAAAGTTCCTGATCAAGTTAATCAAGCAGTTTTTGTTAAATCATCACATTCTACTGATGGGGTACATATGTAATGTCGATCTATTCTTGGGGGGCACATTTCCCCGGTAATTTTCCTTGAAAAATCTGCGCTGAAAAAATATGTTTTTTATTTTAAATCATGTCTCAAGCATGTCAAACATATTCAACGTGTTAATTTGGTAGTAGCTTAGAAAAATAAAATCGTTGAAAAATTTTTGATTCCAATAATGTTTAATTAGGAGCACAAAATTTATGGCATTTTGCATTGGAGCGACTTCATTTGTATCTCCTAGTGGAGTTATTTTCTTTTCTACGTCTATACTTTTCTTCAGTGCAGTTGAAGTCTATGAATTGGGTTATTTCGAACTTTCGAAATCCTACTATAGTTCACTTCAATTGTTGCGGACAACCATCCTTATCCATGATGAAAAGCCCACAGATCATTGAGAATAAACAGCAATAAAAACGTCGATGATGAACGACACCCAGATGTTCAAGAGCGTAGGGAGCCGTGAAATCTGCCGGCAGTCAAGTATCAGCGTCACATCGAGCCGCGCTTTCTTTTGAGTACCGCTGGCACTTGTCCGTCATGTTGTTACTTCTCTAATGCCTTACAAACGCTTCAGCTGTCTTTCGTCTTATCCTTCAGTCGGTTGTTTTTGAATGCTGTTCATATTATGTCAACAATCCCGCAGCTCAAGTTTTCTCCCATGGGAAGGCTATGGACAGACGTTGTTCTCTGCTTACGCTGTCTTCCCGTCTCATTGAAGCTGTCATTCAGCAGTTCTCTGCTAAAGTAGTTCCTGGATCTATAACGTCCAGTAGTTATAATGTTGTGTGTTTTGCATGAGCTCATGGCTAGAAAAGATAATGAAGGTCTTATTTGGACTGCATTTTCCATTGATCTTTGATTTCTTTCTTTAATCACCTGTCATACTCTCCGTGACTCAATGTGTTTAATACCCTTCATTGTTAATATTCGAGATTCTTGTCGAATCGTTAGAAGCGCACTACACTCTTTTTTTTCTTTCTGAGTTTAAAGGCGAGGAGGATTGATGGACGCACAGGAAACTAAGACAAAAAAGTACGCTGTGCGGGTAATGCACAGCGTACGTTAATACTTTCCGCACACTAATACTTTCTAGAGTTTTCTGTATTCCAATTATGTGGTAATTCTCGGAGGTGTTTTCCTCAGAACCGAACTCATCTTCTAATCATTATATGTGTATCATTTGAAATGGTAGATAGCGCGTAAAAACTGTGAAACTCATTCCAAGCTCAAATCTGGAAACTTTCATTAGAGCGACAGAAAAGGAACGACGGCGGTTGCGGTACGTGTACAAGTCAAGTGGTCAGTGCGGAGGAAAAGGAGTGTATATGAAGTAAAGAATGTTCTGTTCTAAGTAGTAGACATGCTGGGACTTTTTTTCCAATTATCATGTAGTTCAGATGAAATGAGTTGTGTTCTAGACTTTTTCAATCATCGTTTTAATGGTGCGCTTACGCTATCGTTATGAGAAAGCAAATTCTGCAAAAGACTACAGAAATTAGGAATAAAGTATACAAAGGTGTCAAATATGGAGTCACCGAGGCATTATTAGCAATAAAATAATAAAAATAAAAACGCTGAAAGGTCAGTGAATGAAAATAAAAACGAAGAAAGACCTCGATCAACACTTTTCAAATACCTCAGGTGTTGAATTAAAAATTTAAATGTTAGATTAAAAAGATTAAAAATTTAGATTTTACCTTGCAGTCGTAGAGATTTAGTCGTTCACAAGGAAGTCATAGAAGGCTATGATATGATCCATACAGTTACTTGCTTAGGCAGAACATTTATCAATTCGGTATCATTAACCTACTAGTCCAATCTGGCACTAATTCATTATCCTATTCATTATATTAAAAGTTGAGTCGCCTCAGACAGTGTTAAAACGTTTGCCGTTAGCGGCACCGACAAAATCATAGCGATGCCCTTCACCTGTCTCCTTACTGACAATACTGTCCATTTTTCCTGTTCCTCCCATTATTGATTTCTTTCTAAAAACTTAATTTCTTTTCAAATGTGAAAATTGAAGGTCGGAGAGTTCCTAAGTTGCTAGCACATTCTTCAACTAGGATTGGAAGTTGATGTAAAGGGCAGCAGTTGAAACTCCCAAGGGATTTTTGACAATATCGAACGCGCAGTCGGAATGGCTGTTCTTTTGAGAAGAAAAGCAAGTTACTAAATCATCCACAACTTCAAAGGCATGCACCAAAACGTTTGCGATCGAAAGATTTCCGCCTTCACAAACCTAGGTTAGCCTTCTACTTTCTTTTTTTCTCACGAAATCCTTATGTGTGGAACTGTACGGTTTCCGGAAGTTTACCTAAGTTTTCTTAAACGACAATTTAATCGGCAGCACATACATCTGCAGCATCCGCAGCGTGGATACAGAAATTTTCTCTTGCGATGCGACCCTCCTCCACTGAAACGCCCTCTATGTGGGAAATTTCGTCCCTTCCAAACTACCGAAAACGATGAGTTGTTCGCCAAAGCAACCCGTTGCAACTGAGTTTCACGCCAAGGAAAACCAAACCTTCTTTCAAGACGTAGAAAAGTCTTTGATAATTATTCACCATCTGCCAGCGAAATAAGTTTATATCTCGGGAAATTATATTTTTAGGTTTATTCGTTTGAAATAAATAACAATAAGCTTGCTTTTTCTTTTCTCGAACGGCCAGTGCCGCACTGAAGCCGATGACCTATAAAATATAATTACTGAAAAAAGCTATATCTAGGAATCGCTACAAGAAACGAAAACGATCAATTTTTCAGACGAATTACGGAGGTGGATTTCTTAGTCTTGAAGTGATGTATTCGCAAGTCTCTTGAGGGCTCCTACTCTTCCATCAAATCTTGCCTCATCTTACCCTATTCTTTGTTTCGTTTTCTTTTTGATGTTGATAACGTCTAGAGATCTGGAGGAAGTATTAATTGCCTTTGGTTTTCCTCACTGTCAATCCGACGTTTCTCTTTTCTCCTATGCGATGCGCTTAGGGCGATTTAGGGTGCAAATGGGGTGTAAATCAAGCAGAACACCAGAGTATGTGCTGCTGCGGACGCGTCTTGCTCACCTCGTTGAAGACCTCTCGACTCTGTATAATTTGCTCGATACAGACTTACTCACTTTTACGACTTGCCCATCTCAAAGCAGATAAAACGAGCGAATAACCGAACGGGATTCAATGAGGTCCTTTTCAATGATTCACTTCGCACTACGATTCAAGTACTTGTGGACTCTGGTCAGTAGGAGAGGAATTATATAGAAGATTGTGTTGATCCATCAGCCACCTTCATCGTTTCCATCTTAAATCCTATTCTTGCTTTTTGAATGTGATATGTAATTCGTTTCAGAGCTTCAACGTCATGCACAAATAACCGTTATCTAAGTAAATATGGCGAGCGTAGCTTACTTAGTAAGAGATTTCGCTGAGCGTGCACGACCGATGGTTCGAAACCGCCCAATGCTAACCAGATCTTTCATTCTCCGCGGTTAATAAAATGTAACCAGACTTGTTCAGTGAAATTACTACTCCATACATCGTGTGGGCAGTCATCGTATATTCTAAATTGAAGTAAAGAGACTGCTCAACGTAAAACACTTCATAATTTATTTTCTAAGGTTTGGCTGATCAGAATTGGGCGAATCGTGAAGCTCATGTTATTTTTCTTTTCAACAGCGAGAAGAGTAATACAGGGACGAGGGAAGCAGGCATTTGGGATACCATATGGTCTGCGTAAACGCGAATTGCTGTGAGAAAGCTTTCATCCGAACTAGTTCTGTTACGGAGGCTCAGCTGGCACTGCGATGGAACACTGATGAGCACCATGTGGTTGTACCCGGAAGGACTTCGCCAATCGTTTGCGAACAATTGACGGACTTAAAAATGCGAGTCACCGAAAAGCGCCATTCCTCAGGATTGCTCAACGCGAAGCACTACAGTAATCATCCTTCAGACTTTAAGGCGTGTTAAGAAAGTATTCCCGTGGCGCATTTAACAGTGCGTTCAGCCAAATGAAGGGCAGATTTTTTCAATGTATAATGAGGTCTGTAAACACGTGTTACATAAAGGATAAAGGATAAAATGCACGGCGTTGATTAATCCCCATACGGTTGCGTCTACGCGTTCGACTCTAATTCGGAAGCGCTTGAGGTTTACGAACACGCATGTAGCCCTACAATGAGTTGCGGGGGCGAGCCGATGTGTGAAGTCGGTTTTTATCCTCCCAGACAAGTCTGGTACCAATTTATCGACCGCGAAGGGAAGAAGGTTTTGATTAGCACTAGGGTCTCGAACCATCGATCTATCGAACAGTCACAGCCGACTCCGCTACATCCGCCCATGTGTTAGATACTGTAATAATTGTCAATTTATGTAATTGCATTTCATAACTGTATTAGATCACTACTTGCACTCACCATTTTTTGTTATCGTTTGAAGTTGGTAGATGCAAAGCCCGCCACCTTGTAGTTTCTGACCACTCACAAATTAATATTCCACTGCATGTTGGTAAAAACTAGTCCTTTTTGGACACGGCTAGAATGAACATCCTTGGGTGCGCCTCTTCACTTGCATCATACGCAGGACGTACGTCATACTTCTCTTGGATCATCGTACTACTAGTCTTACTTAATTTGTTATCATTATACTGAACTGTTGATTAACACTCTATGTAGAGCACTCATGAGTTGTCCTTTTGTTCATTTTATAAACTACCTCTATTCTAGCACTGAGAGAAGCTTAATCATTATCGATTTCTCAAAAATAGTGTTATTGCAGCTGTACCTTTTAGATGCCATCGGTTGAACCTGAACCTCACCTTTATCTCTACTCTCGTCACCATCCCCTCCGAAGTTCGAACAGGCAGTACGAAGTAAGATCATTTTCTTTTTGTGTGGAGATCTGCATCGTTTGAGAGCTGCTAGTGGGGTAGTCGAGAGGCGCGTGGGCCAGGGTAAGAGCGCGCAGCTTCTCTTGCACCATGACTAACTGGAACCTGGTGTGGGCGCATTGGTGTGTGGGTGTAAGGATTTGCAAGTTGAATGTATAAAGATTGCTTAATTAACTACTGAAAGGTGGAAAAAGACAATCTGAAATTATTGTTAAATAAGCTCCACTAATCCCAGCACAGAACTGGGAGCTGCTTCTGAATCCATCTAAGTCTCATTGGCAGTTGTTCGCCAGGATTCCAATGGGTTTTCTTACTTGAAGCAGCAACAATGGAAAGCCAAGCCTAAAAGAATGATTACGATACGTCATGTAGGGCACGTTGCCTTCACGCAGAAAGACCTGTTGGAGCACATCATCAACGTGGTAGGAGTCTTCGACAGCCACGACACTCCTTCCCATCTGAAGAATTTGAGTAGAGTAGTTTGATTGATCACACGGATACGGTACTAGGAAAAAATGCAAAATAAATAGCTAACAAATAATAAACGTGTGTTAAATACGACAATACATTTGTATACAAACACAGTAATAAATAATAATAAATGTAAAATGATGGCGATGTGCGAAGATGGGTGGCAGTTACGCTATGCTCGTTTATCCTGATACCATTCCTGCAACACCAATCCAATCAGAAAAAAACTGGCCAATTTCTGATCGAGGCGTCAAAAGACTATTCTGTAACTCACTCTGAAAAAAAATCAATAGTCATGAACTATAATGGGTCTGATTGACCATTTGCTCTCAGCCGAACAAACATTTCACTTGTGTGTACCTTGTGATTGGCAGGGAATGCAACATGATGAACGACTTGCGTCCAGATCTGAACAACAAGAAACGAGTGACTTGGAAAGCACATAAAAAACATGGAGAGTGCAGTGACGAATGACAAGAATACACGATTCTCTGGACGCATTTTCAACAGAATTGAACTGAAGAAAAGTAGGCAAATAAAGCACTGCCTAGTTTTCTTAAGAAGCCGTGACTAATTAGAAGATGAAAATGTGGCCAGTGTCATTGAAATCAGTGGAACGCGTGATAGTCGAAGAAATCGATTTACTCATTCAAGAAGAGTGTTTTTAATTCTATCTTACATCAAATCAAAGAATGAAGGTCGGGGACCCTCATGCATTTGTCAGTGAAAGGAAGGCTACGTGGAACGGATGCCTTATAGCCGCAGTGTTTGAACAAGAGCCCTTAAAGACATCACTCCACGAATCTGAGGTGCTACGGATTTCAGGTGGAAAATTCTTATAATGGATAGTAGATTATGGAGAGGAGGGTGATTCCGTCCATTTCTTCCTAATTGCCGTAAAAAACGGCCCGGAAGATACGGCTTCAGGCGTTCTGGCGCACTATTTTCTACAGGGAGTTCGACTGGAGCGCGCCAGCCTTGTGCACGCGCCACATCTTCCGGGCCGTTTTTACGGCGATTAGGAAGAAGTGGACGGAATCACCGCCTCTCCATAATCTACTATCCCGTATACGAATACACCACCTGAAATCCGTACCACCTCAGATTCGTGGGGTGATGCCTTTAAAAAATTACTGATATTCATGTATTTCGAACGTGCAGAAATCATTAGACAACTTCCTTACGAGACTAAAGAAAACTGGACGTTACTGTCTTCCTTCCAAGCGATTAAGATCGCAAGTGGCGAGACTTTTCGCATAGGCTTACAAACCAAGTGGATCATTTTATATCTTTTAGAACAAAAAAGTTCTGGTTTTGCCTCTGGAATAAATATTTTTTTGTCTCATAGTTCTAATGTTTTTCAAATAATAGAGTCCCCCAACATCATGAACCGCATTTCATTCTGCAGCTGCAATGTTGAAATGTACAGTTACTGTTGTTTTTGCTTTTCCGGTGGTCTACAAAACAGTTTCGAAATGTACGTAGATCTATCTGGTATCATCTTTGAAAATCCTCCCTGTCTAAAATTGAATGGTCATGTAAAAAACGCCATAGGAAACGAGATCATGAGTGAAACAGTTTTTTAGTACTTACTTGAAGAAGCGGACACACTCTGCTTACTACCGTCTTCAATGCGTCTTCTTTGTTCCATCCTTTGTGCCCTTTTGATCTGTTCCTTAGCAGCGGCTATATTTAATAGTCTACAAGGAAACTCGTACGGATCAGCAAGTTTCTGCAAGACCCCGGAAGAATCGTTTACGCCGAAAGTGCTGTGAGTTAACGTCTTTCTAGATTTATTTCCTTTATAAACTCTAGTTGAACAGTTCTAGCAACTTATTTTGAAGGTGTCCACGAGAAACAATGTTCTTTTACTACAATTGCTGTGCGCCGTCCGGTAATATATCATGTTGTGCGCAAGTTCGAATTTGGCTGTTGTGAGTCGTTCCTTATCCTCAAAACATCAAGGCTAAGAAATTGTTAGCGGAAGTAGAGTAGTGAGGTCTACATTCTTGTGCTTGGACAATAAGAAGAATCTTCTCTTTTATTGAGTGAACAAGCCTATACATTAGGTGCATAACGACAGTTGAAAGAATTAAAAAAGCTTTTCTCAAATGCTCATTTAGGAATTATTTTATCTCCACATTTGCAGAATTGCAATCGTTTGTGTGTCATTATCATGCATCCTCGGTTTATCCTACACAATCTTTCGCTATTGTTGCGTTTGTGACAAGGAGGAGGACGGGATTTCTGCAGCTCTTTGACCTTCATTTCGAGTTAGTGTCAGAAGCCAGGAAGTTGGAGGACTCATTGGAAACAAATAGCATAAAATTTTCAATTAGTACTCACTATAGATCTCTTCTATAGCCGGTTTCACAATCTCAGAAATTTTCTTGGAGTATGTGCATGTGTGGAAGTATAAGCTGAAAGCCCGCCAGGAAATTGCTTCTGATCCTAAAACTATTCTTCCACGATGATGTTACAGTTATGAATGTTGTGGAAATGTTGAATACAATGTTTGCCTTTTCAATTCGTTGCTCAGGTCCTGTACAGGCAGGTAAATTTTTCCCGTCGCTGCTGCTCTTTTGCGAAGATCCCCAATTTGTATGTTAAAGGCAGCATATCACGAATCTGGCGTGAAGAGGAAATCCGCGAGAAAAGCTAAAGATGCGGTTGTAGTTTGCAGGATCCGGGGTGGTTAGCTCATCTCTCTCTGATCGTCGCAAGAAACGGCGTGGATGACGACGTTGCTAAGACGATTTCAGTTGCAACCCGCCCATCCCAGGGCACGCGCCGCATCCACGTGCGAGAAGTCGAAGAATAATAAGGTCTCATCACCAGCCTATTCAAGTGAAACAAAGGAATAAGATCCAGAGGAGAGTGCGTTTTGACGTACCTCCATGTGCATGGAGGAACTGAAGCGGTTCTTACTCCGTTTCTTCACGATGATTAGGAAGACGTGAACGGAACCACTTCAGATCCCGCTATTTGCAACCCCATCCCCAGCTTTTCCCTAATCACGTCAAACTCATGATCTGCTGACTTCAAATGTAGTTAGTAA
Organism: Necator americanus; assembly: GCF_031761385.1. Taxonomy (NCBI): domain Eukaryota; kingdom Metazoa; phylum Nematoda; class Chromadorea; order Rhabditida; family Ancylostomatidae; genus Necator; species Necator americanus. The sequence goes on from NC_087374.1 coordinate 13,628,282, forward strand.
AATAAAGCAGTTTGAATGTATCGTCACAAGATCCTCAAAAGTCTGATGAGATTCTGGGGTGATGTTGATTCCTAGAAAATGTTTATATCTTATGTGCGCAAAATTTTGTTACCTATCATGTACACCCATTGATCATGTAATCTGTTTTCCATAATCCTTGTTGACGCACTCTTACTAATAAATGTGTATTAGTTACTCGCTTTGTCAGCTTTTCTTTCTAGTTCGACTTTATTCGTTGTTTTGTTGTATCGTACTGCAAAAATATATTTTCTCCAGCTTAATATGCAGAAGCAGAAAACCATAACAACAAAACCTTCCTTGATACATTTGCATTTGTAACAGCTCAGCTTTAGGAGAAGGAGGTTGTGAGGTTAAAGAGAATTTTCGATCGCACAAATAGTGGAATAGAGCTGTTTGATTTGGAGATGTCTAGTAAAATTTCTTGCCTTATCGAAATAAAGTTTAAAACGCTACCTTGGGGTCAATCCACCATTCACGCCGGTAAAGAAAATGCAGTCGGTTTTCAAATTCTTGAATAAAACAGTTGGAAGCTTCAAGAAAGATGGATTTTGAACGAGGATTTTCCGTATATGCAAACTTGTACTTTTCGTCATACCCTACATTGGCATGAACGCATATGAGAAAATGTACCTTTCGAAGAAACGAAAAAAAAAACCAAAAACAACAAGAAAAGCCCACTGGAAACTGAGCGACGGAACAGTGGATCGCCGTTCTCCTTCTCCCCCTTAAAGGCATCACCCCACGAATATGAGGTGGTGCAGATTTCAGGTGGAGTATTCGTAAACGGGATGGGAGACTACGGAGAGGGGGATGATTCCGTCCATTTCTTCCTAATTGCCGTAAAAAACGGCGCGGAAGATACGGCGCCGCACAAGGCTGGCGCGCTCCAGTCGAACTCCCTGTACAAAATAGTGCGCCAAAACGCCTGAAGCCGTATCTTCCGGGCCGTTTTTTACGGCAATTAGGAAGAAATGGACGAAATCATACCCCTCTTTATAATCTACGATCCCGTATACGAATACTCCACCTGAAATCCGTACCACCTCAGATTCGTGGGGTGATGCCTTTAAAAGTGTAGGTTATGATTACGAGCATGAGAACGCTCTTTCGATCTCCTTAATCGTTCTGAGAAACGACAGGGAAAACAGCCTTGTCTGACGAATCTTCCTACGAAACACCTAACAACGTCTCACATGTTTCTAGTACGGAAATTTGATTAACAATACCATTTCCATGCAGTTTTTCAGGACAATCAAGGGGAAGTGAGCGTAATAGCGCTCATGCTCGTGGTCTACACCCGTAACACTATCTCTTAACCTTCAAGCCTTAAGTTGTAGCATACGGCTGAGCTACGCTACCTGCTGTTTTCTTTCAAGGAATCTCCTTGTTCATTATAAACAAACCAGGATAAAGAAATGTGGAGTTTATGCTAAAAGCAACATCAGCCGTTTGCATTGCCTAGCTGTGCTGTGGAATAAAATGTTGAGAATACAAGCTATGATTTTACAGCTTTTATTCGCAGTGGTTAACCAAACTTGTTACGATATCAGTGTCCATTGCGGCGCGTATCGTGCAACACATTTTACGGATTTGCTGCGATGCTGTTGAATTGGAAAGTCAGAGTAAGTTCAAGTTATAGAAATACGCTTGAGAACTACAACTGGATCAAGATGGCGACTCTTCGACTAAGAAGTCGTTGGTGAAAAGTGCAATGACGACGCATGCATTGTGGTATAAAATCGTTAATGATTTTATACCACAATGCACTCCACTTACACGATGCATTTTTACCCGCTATGATCTTCAGGCAAACGCCAACAACAATCGCGTTCTTTTTTATTGGATTCACCTAGCATTCATTTTCAATTCGTCGAAACTTTTGGATTTCAATCTAATGATGAGATCACAGCCCATGAGACCACCGTTACAACCCTTATCTCATGCGTATTGATGCAAAAAAGGATTACAAAATTAGAAATAAAATATGCTAGCAAAACCTAATCATTACTCTGATTGTTTTCAGAAGGAAACTGCTTCCCATCTTTGTTGCACATTTCCGAATTCACATCTACCGTTTCTAGTGCTTTCTGCTTCCCATGTATGTATTCATTTGCGTGTTGCACGTTCCTCTTTTCATCATTGTAAACACAGTATATTTGATAAGTGGTTCACAACGTTCATTGATACAATATGCTTCATTGTGGAATGTCTTTATTACATTACATTAGCTTGTTCCACCACCACCAGCGGCAGCCATTCTGAGAGCTTTAGATGTTGGCTTATACATGGCGAAGTTGCAAACTAAATCCTCGTTAACCTTAAACACCATAAATAATAAGGTCAACCTAAACGGAAGCAGTTTTGAGAAAATTGCCTTCATCGTAGCCGCAAAGTTATCGAATTGTCCACAGTAGTGAGGGGCAGAGAAAATCGTTACCATCTTCTTTGAGGCAAAGAATTCGTACCCATCCTGCACTACCTGGAATCATTCACTTTCCTACTTGGTGAGAGTCTCACGGAATTGAGTGAAACTCTTGCCTGGTGTGCTCTTGCAATCAAATCGATGTTCAGTTTCTGGCACATTTCTATCACCACATCTTGTCCAAAAACGTAAGATACTCCTCGAGTGTTTGCCTGCCATCCCTGAACCAATCAATTCTTCTTTGGAAATTAAGTGAGAATTTCAAAAATGAGTTGCTCACTTTCACCCACTGATCAGGATCGGCCCAAAGAAGATCGATCCCCATCGAGGGGTTGGGTGGATCCTGGGGACGAGGGAGATTCCGCAGTTGATCTATGTTGGTTAGTTGAGGTGATAATCCGCCATGCATGCACAAAATTCTCCCAGCAATAAAACCGCACAAAGGCATCCAATTGAATGTATCCTGTGAGGAAATTCTCTCAAATTATTCATTTCTGGGGCTTGAAACATCAACGTTTGCAACGCATTTCCTGATTGATTTAGTGATCGGTGGACTGATTGATGGATACGGCTCAGCAGGAACACGAAACGCACCGAAAGCGACCGCACACTACCGCCATCAGTTCAAGCGCCCAGCGGAACGAAAGCGAGTTAGATCGATGGTTGCTAGCAACAAGTAGGAATGATGTTAACGCTGCTAAAACACGCAGCGATGATATTTTTACCAATTATTGTCGGTAGAGGGGTTCGTGTTGCTCTCTTGCTTTTGGCACCCATTGTGAGATTTTTAGATATGTGCAGTTAAAAGAAACCTGCGGCAGGAATAATACGCGCTATCAAACCGAGTGGGCGATTGGCAGTTTGTTGCAGCAACCTCATATTCGAACATGTTGCTGTCTCCAAGCTACGTATTATCATTTTTAACCCAGCCATTTTGAGGACGGTTGGACGAAGGTTGTGTTCTCATCGTCCACTTCTGCAAGTAACTGTTCCAGTAATCTTCGAAAAACATAGCTGCTGATTTTGTTTACGAACTTTACGGTTTTCTAAAGGAACTAAGCGAAACGCAGAAAATGTGCTTTGCGTAGATGGTCCGACTGTGTCGCAAACAGCCTGAATTTGTCAAAATAATTAGTTCTCACTTGAAAAGAGCTCCAGAGACGAGAACTTTTGTATCTCCGATTACATTCTTCGTAGAAGCCGTACACACGATTGATGGCTGGACATTCATGATTTCCGCGAAGCATAAAGAAACTCTCAGAATATCTGGAATAAATTAGGTTCGGAGATCTTTACGACTGTTATGAAGGACAGAACGTGTGCTACTTAATCCTGTAGCAGAACATGAGGCATATGGTTTCAATGTTCTGACGTCCTCTGTCGACGTAGTCACCGAGAAAAAGGTAGTTTGTCTCAGGTGGAAAGCCGTTTTTGTCGAAAATGCGTAGAAGATCCGAGTACTGGAAACTTGTGTAAAATATATTGATATTGCGGTGAGCATGAGCATATACTAACTATTCCACCTGTCCGTGAATATCCCCACATACTACAAGCGGGGGGTCACATTCGATCAAGGACGATTGAGAAATAAATACTTGTCTTGCGACGAAGCAGCATTGTTGTAGTTCTTGTTCTGAGACCTGCAGTAAGATATTTTTGAAACAAAAACGTCATGGATTTTAGTGGATGACAACGTTACCGATGTCGTCAGTCTCCCGCCTGCCATGCCCACGTTTAGCAAACGGGACATCAAACTGTCCACATCGAGTTGTGCCATGGTTGAAGAGCGGGGATTACAACCACGACAGCGTGAACCGTAGCACCCTTAAGAACTAAACTCACCACTATTTGACTCATGCTTTGCTTATTAGTCGATAGTAATATAATATTGATAATAATAATATCATAATAATGTTTATATTATTGATTGTTTCCTTTCATCATATCAGTTAACATTCTCAGAAAGCGTTGTCGAAAACTTACACTGTTGACCAGTGTGTGATTTTTTCGTCATTAATTTGACTTTCTCGTCATTAATTATTATGTCTTGGATGATAATTAATAACGAAGAAAATTTCAGTTTCTTCTCATAACCAGCGAATTAACGCGACACAAGAGAGCCATACCTATGAAACTATAGTGAGGTCCAAACGACCCCAAGTTCGGTACAGTTGCGTAAGGGAGTGCGTTCGATGCGGTGCGGGTGTTTAGGGTCGAACAGGACGCACGCTAGCACTATTCATCGCTACAGTCCGGGTGATGGTCCCACCTCGATCTCATCTGCTAGCTCCGCAGTTTCGCTCCAAGAGCAGGCGCTTGTGCAACAGCTTCAGGTCATTTTCACCAGAATATATGAGTGCTACAAATTTGTGCCAGAATTGTGCTATTTTCAGCATAACACTAGCAAAAAATTTAAATGTGGTTTTGTACAAATTTATGTTTTCTTGTTATACCAGCGAGGGGGGCCGCGTATACGAGTCTGATTGCTACCTGCACGTGGTGGCCCTGCTTTAACTAAACGCAATCAGGCGTTCGAGTGTACGCATTGGGAACGTACGAGCTATATAACCTGCACTGTTATATGGCGAAAGCTTCCCATACATTGCAGAAAAGTGCTGTCGTCCAGCACACCGCCAAAGCCCATAACCTGAAAAGTCAACTGCCTGAAGGGAGCATGGAATCTTTGGCAACAACCATTCGTTTCGTCACGCTGAACTGCCGAACACTATCGAGTGAACTCCAACAAGCCGCTCTATCCAGACTTCTGCGATATCTCTGTGTGCCTTTTGCTGCACTGCAGGAAACACGCATGAGAGATCGGCCCGTCATCAGCATCGAAAATTACACCATATACTGCGGCGATGCTGATGAGAACAAAGTAGGTGGCTGCGCGATAGCTGTGAGGAACGATTACAAGAACCTGGTGGAGGAATTTGGCTCAACGTCGTCTAAATGCGCCTTTCTACGACTGCGGGATCACAGAGGACGTAAACTCTGGATCGTAAGTGCTCACGCACCTACGGAAACCGCTGAGGACAACGTAGGAGTCTTCTATGATGAACTCAATGCGTTGATGTCTAAAATACCAAGCCAGCAGGTGGTCATTGTCGGAATCGACGCAAATGCGAAGATGGGACTCGAACAGCAATCCGATGTGCTAGGAAAATGGTACTATGCAGCGGAATGCACGTCGGACAACGGTGACCGTTTGGTCGACTTGTGCGAACAGACGTGCCTCATCATCGTTTCCACGTTTAAGAGAAATCATCGACGGCATCAGCTCACGGCAGGGGTTAACCCTTTTAACGCCTGAAGAGCAGCGCAAGCGGAAGATGAGGACTCTTAAACTTCAGCTCGACTACGTTCTGGCGAGGAACATTCCTCAATCAGATATCCGAAAATCTAAAGCTGTTTGGGACGTCGTGTTCGACTCTGACCACCGTCCAGTTCTTCTCAGCTTCAAGATACGGCTCCACAAGAGAAACCTAGGAAATCCTCTTCAACCGAAAATCGACATTGCAGGTCTGAAAGACGATGAATGCAGAAGAAAATTCCGCCAACGTGTGTCTATTCATGTTGGAGTACGGACCAGGAAGAAGCTTAGCGATGCGGATTCCTTCACAAAGTGCATCCAGGACGCTGCAAGGGAAACGCTCCCGGTTCTATTGCCGCGGAAGAAGTTTGCCTTTGCATCTACTTAAACAAAATCCACATACAATTCTGTATGTGTCGCGCGCAGCGCTGGTGACTTCAACCAGGAAAAGCGTCTCAGAAGGAATCTGCGTCGTCAACTGCAACAAGACCGCGATAACGAGTGGACGTCAAGAGCGATGGAGTTTGAGAAGGCGTGGGAGAACAGGAAACCGCTGAAAGATTACGCTCTACTAAAACAGTATAGCGGCAAAATGAAAAGATGTTCCCCTGTCCTCAACACTGCCAATGGGGTAGCTGTCGGTGAAGCAACCCTTCCAATTTGGAAGGAACACTTCAAGACCTTGCTGAACCGGCTAGCACCGTCAGCCCCTGAACTCGAACACGTTCATAGAGCGACATACGCGGTTAAAGAGGAGCCACCGACTGTGTCGGAGGTCCTGGTCTGTATTCAAAAAATGAAGAATGTAAAATCTGGCGGAGACGACGGGATTAGCGCAGAAATGCTAAAATATCTTCCTCCGTCTGGGATTCGTGAGATGACAAAGATCATCCGTTCAATATGGAAAAACGAAAGGTTCGTTTATCCATATACCTGATTCGTGGAGACACGCTATCATAATTCCCCTCCACAAGAAGTTATCCGTCACGGACCCAAGGAATTGTCGAGGAATCTCTTTGCTGCGTGTTATGTACAAGGTACTGAAGCGCATTATCCTGGACCGACTCATTAAACATCGCGAAGAAACAACGCGCGACGACCAAGTTGGCTTTCGTCCTGGCCGATCTACGATTGACCAGGTGTTCATCGTCAGGAGAGTGATCGAAATCTGGCAGCGGTATTCGAAACCAATGCAACTAGCTTTCTGGAACTTTCTGGACTTTGAAGCCGCGTTCGACTCTCCTCACCGAGGCCGTCTTCTCAACGCGCTTCGCGCTGATGGAGTACCAGGAAAGTTCGTTTGCTTGCTTGATGACAATGATGAATCAACGAACAACTGCTGCAGTTCGAACACCAGCCGGATGTACAACACCGTTTGAAGTTGTAACTGGAGTAAGACAAGGGGCGGTGACAGGACCCTTCCTGTTCAATTTCGCCATCGACGACATTATGCGAAGAACAGTCGACCAGTGTCCTGCCGACATTGTCTTAGCACCATCAGGGTGCCCCTTGACTGACCTCAAGTACGCCGACGATGTTGTTATATTCGCGGAAAGCAGTACGAAACTTCAACATGTTGTCAACCTTGTATCGAAACTGGCTGCAGCCTACGGACTACGCCTATGCCCTGATAAATGCAAGCAGATGTGGATCTCTTCGAGACCTCGAACGGGAATCAGAGTGGACGGACAACCGATAGAACTCGTCGATGAGTTCTGTTACCTGGGCTGTATGCTGAAGAACAACGGCAGCTACGAGAGAGATGTTCAGCAAAGATGCGCTAAGGCCACTTCTGCATTTAACTCCTTAACCACCTCTGTGGTCGACCCCCATCACCAACGAAGTCAAACTGCGAGTCTACCTATCCGCAATTCGCCCCATCATGATATACGGATCGGAGACTTGGGCAGCACCATCAACGGTTATGGAGAGGTTTGACTGCACGGAACGAAAGCTGTTAGACGGCTACTTGGCTACTTTTGGCCTGGGGTATGCCACAATGAAGATCTTTACGCAGAAATTGATGTGGTTTACCGGCGGATGACACGTGGAAGATATCAACATCTTGCACCGCCTTCGAAAGCGGCTAAAGTAAATCGTCTTCGCTTCTTTGGTCATATATTAAGGAGACCGGCAGATCGCCTTGTCCAACGAGTTCTGAAGAGTTCGTCGGGTTCGAGTTGGAAGAAGCCACCTGGCCGAAAACGGAAGTTCTGGACTGAGGTGGTAAAAGAGGACCTGAGGACACTCGGCGTGGATAGGCAGTTCAGGCGAGACGTAAGGTTTCGCAGAACGTGGAATAGCGACGAATGGATTGATTCTTTGCAAGCTCTCGCAGAAGATCGAGAATGTTGGGCAGAGCTGTGTTCAAGGACGGCACATCTCGGCGAAGATGCGGGTAATCGCGTCAGGCGATGACATCAGCCCGCCGATTAAGTCAAGTTAAGTCACCAACGAGGTTTTGGGTGAAACTTTTTTATTGGCCTGACGTTTCGACAAACTCGTCTTTTTCAAAGGCCTGAAAATGGTTCGAGGTCTTTGATACCATGCATATCCTATCAAACTCCTCCTCTCTCCTCGCCAACCCCCGATATTGTTCCAAGTACACCACGCAAGACCTTAAAAGAAAAACAACTGACCAGTTTCACTGACTAGCGGGGTTGGTAAACCACCACGTTCTTAAAGATTGTCACCAAGGCGAATGAGATCTGCGCACTGTGCAGTATCCTTAAGTACTGGTGTCTGGATAACGTTAAGGAACTGCATGTGGGGCAATCTTATAGCTCACAGAGTGTTACGAACGGCAAGAAGTCATTGATAATTGATAAGCACTCATTTTTGTTATTCATGGACGGATTCCTAACGGAAATTCAGAATGCTTCCAAAGCCTTCCTAGCAGATATTTCTTTCTCGTGCGCTAATATTGTTGAAATTTGTACAAATTGTTTGTTTCTGCCCTCTTCTTCATTTAGTTCCTGCATACTCGGGATGTTTTTTTTTTGAAAAACATACCAACATCATCGTTTAAAACCTACCCTTTCAGTGGGGCTTCATAAGAATTTATAAGAATGAGCTCGGTATACCCCGTGCTGGTAGGTGGCACCGAAATCTGATTTACTTGTAATTTTACGTAAATACGTACGCACTTCGTGGCCTACAATATACTGCCTACGCATAGAGGTACAGTTGACTAATGTCCGCTCATTAGAATTGAGAGGATTTATCAAAATCAGGAGCTTGATTCTGAAGTGGTCACCATTTTTTATTGTTGTCAGTCTAGGAAGGGGTCTGTATCTGTAGTTATCCGTAACCACATGCACAGAATACGGCAAGTTCTCTAAGCGAGGCCTTAGAACTTGTGACACTTTGACTTTAAGAAATGAGGACAAGCATTGTCCTAGCGAAAAATGCCCTCTCCAGTTTGCACGTTAGTTTCTTATTCATCGTGCCTTAGTATGTACAACATAATAGCTCAGTTTGACAGGTGATGTTTACCTTTCGATTGTTTTCCTTCAGGGCCATTACTTATCTACCGCTCAGACGTTCGTTTTATGATAGAAATTCGTCGTCGACGGTTGTGTAGTTTCCTTCACATTACCAATTGACAGTGGGTTTGGAGATCCTGCCGACATCTTCTACCAGTTGATTTTCGTAGCCACCATGGGATCCCATGAGTCATTACTTACCTTCAGAATCAACTAACTACCTTTGGCGTCCAAATGGTGATGGGTTTGCCGTTGGGTCTCCTTACTCTTAACATAGAATTCCCCAGAACGTTCATGAAATATCTGGGAAGAGAAGTCCAGAGTATCCCAGAACTTGTTGGAGATCCCGTTAGGTTGGTGCCTCGTTGTCACAAATTGAGATTTGTATAGTAGCTGGCTAGTGTCCACGAATCTTGGTATGTTGAATACGTAGCTTTTGATTGATTTGTTTGTGCTGTAAGCAACAGTGGTATTAATGCTCCTCTATTATCTAGCCGCTAACACCTTCGTCAGAGCCCAGGAAATCGAAGCCGTCAGTGATTTATGCTCACGAGTGTCTCCTCTCCTTAGAAAGCATTCGAAGGATAGTAAATGTCAAGAAAAGAACAGAAAAGAACAACGCATCAGCCAGTGCTAACTTTGTTTGTTGAATCTGGTAACGTAACAGCCCATCACGTACCACGAGTTGAATCAAAAGGACTTCTATGAGCGACCTGATGATTCAGGGGTAAACAACTTGTGCGAGGAGGTATCAGATGTCAACTTTGGGGAATGGGGTGCAGGTGCTGGGATGTATCCAAAGAACCAATTAAATGACAGCGGATTGATGCGACCTTTTACAGGTGATTGCTACTCTGAGCCAATTTTTCCAGATGATTTGAATACTGTGGGGATTACAATTGTTCAGTGAAGGCAGCATTCCTGGTACTGATTTTACTACTGTGTAGTCTTCGGAAGATGTCAAGCTACGTTGTTGAACAGTAGCATTTTTGTAGTTCCCGAGACCAAGGTACTTGTCTCTACTATCGCATGAGTGAGTATGGCATGTATGTCCACTCTATGTACGAATCCAAATTCCTTAGCAGAAAATATTGACAACTTTGGTTACAGTTTTAGCTGCGTTTCTCATAAATAGGCAGGAGAATACTAGAATATTGAGTATGTACAGAGGATGCTTGAGTAGTTTGCAGAGCTTTCACTGTGCATCTTTCAGAGCAGAAATCAAGTAATAGCAACGTGTTGGCAAGGTTAGCCTGTTGGTCTCAAGATATGTAGTGGGCGCTATGTACTTCCTTCTACAGATCGATGCTTTTGGTTGTTTCATCAAAGTTGCGTACAGTAGTAGAGATAGACTGCTGAGCCATCGTTAGGAAGTAGCGATAAATTAGCTTATAACAAATTAATTGTTTGTTATATATGTCGTATTCATTACATTACATCTATTTTATTTCATTTATTGTTTTGTATTATTTTATTTCCCTCCGTACTTGAGCTAAACGCTACAATTGTTGAGTGTGAAAATTATTATTGCTATTTTCATTTATTTTATTTTTTATTATTTACATTTTATATACATACATTTTAAATCGGGGTCCCGTATACTAGTCTGATTGCTAATTGCACGTAGTGCCCCTGCCTGAACTAAAAACAATCAGACATTCGAGTGTACGCTTTGCGAACTTAAGAGCTATATGATCCGCAGAGTTATGTGACGCAAGATTCCAATATACAGCGCGCACAAAAATCATAGCGCTACCCACCTGTTTGACCTTTTTTGTTTTGCTTAAGTAATAGAGAAAAATGGCCACAATTTAGAAAGCCCACCAAAACAAGTTTAGAAAACTTTGTTTTGAAATAATTTATCGCTACAAACAAAGATATTCAATCAAATAATTAGAAATGTCAAAATGCAACCGCAGAAAGAACATAGCGCCACCATGCAAAAATCAAGAAAAGTAATATTAAAATATCGAGAATTACTAACAAAAAAATAAACAATAATTGGATGTTTCTCCTACGTTTGCAGCAACATCCAGGAGCTGAGCAGGCATTGAATCGACTTGGCCTTTCAGAAGACTTCCAGGAATCGGCAGCCAGGCAGTGAAAATGGCCGTTCTGAGCTCTTGAACATTGTTGTAAGTCTTTCCATGATGGTATTGTAGATCTTTCGCGCACCCCCACATGTTTCCGATCGGCTTTAAAGGCAGCATACCACGAATGAGGTGGTGTTGATTTCAGGTGGAGTATCCGTATACGGAGTCGTAGATTAAGGAGACAGGGGTAGTTCCGCTCATCTCTTCCTGCGTCACTGCAAACAGCCGCCTCCAGAATGCTTTTTGTACGACGCCATCTATTGCAACACTCCACTCCTTGCGCCGCCTCCGCCCTGCGATTCGTCGAAAATCAAATCAGACTGCCCCGATAGGCAGTAACGGACGTTACGCGTGCAGGAGTTGCGCGTTGCAATAGAAGGCATCGTACAAAACAGCATTCAGTGGGCCGGCTGCTTGCAGTGATGCAGGAAGAGATGAGCGGAACTACCTCCGTCTCCATGATCTACGACCCCGTATACGGATACTCCACCTGGAATCCGTATCAACCCAGATTCGTGGTATGCTGCCTTTAAGTTGGGCAAACGAAATGGCCAATTCAAAACATTGCTCGAGGCAGGCCTTTGTTGAGCGACGGTCATGAGTTGCAGTGTTATCTTAGTAGAATTGGTGTGAACATCTCAGATATTGAACCAAAAAGGGTTCCGCACATTCAGAAAGAGCTATATTGTAGTCGTTGGAGTTCATAATCATATAATAAATACGAACATCCGAGTCATCAATCAATTACCACCAGCCGTCTGGAAACACCTTGTAACGTAGGATATCTAAGGAGCCGCTTTGTCAAATCGCTCTTTTCACGATATTTGACGAGGGACACCGTCAGTGGAGGACAAATTCCCTATCGAGGACTTCTTCATACCGGGACCCGACCACCGCGAGTTACATTGTACTGTGCTAGATCAACACACGGTGAACTTCTGTAAAAAACACGCTGGTTGGACGTGACGCAGCTTCCAGTCAACGATTTTCTCTGGGTCTGCTCCATCAGGCCCACCCCTGCTGCGCTCACAGACCCATCAAGCTCTCTCCGTCAGTCGTGGTACCGTCGTACTACGGCTATGGACACTCACACTCGTACATCCTCCGGGTGCGAGTTCGCATTCATAACTTCCTCCATCAGCTAACAAGATCGTATCGAGGGCAGCGCTCTTAAAAGCCCAACGCGAAATTCAATGCAGGTCTTCAATCTTCGCTGAGGAGATCAAGAGTGGACTGCTGAGCGCAATGAGGCCTACGTCAGCTATATGAAGAACCTGAAATCAGCCTGCTGCCGTATGGGTCAGTTGTTCATACATTCGTCAACGACTGGAAGGAGTATCATCAACCGGGCGTGACTCACTTTCAAATCTCAATCTCTTGACGTACAACTCAACACGACGATATCGTGGCATAGGTCGGTCCCACGAGGCATCTAGCGAAATTTTTGAACTGTCGCGAATCGCCTAGAAGTTGACATCGGTTGTCAGGTTGGCAAGTACTCTGATGGGTACCGATCCTGTGTATGAGCGTATGTATGTATGTATGACAATGAAGAACTCTGAACTCTCCCCATCGCGAGCTAATGATGTGCCCGACGCAGTGGATGGCGGACGAGGTCGGTCGGCTCATCAGGAGTCAGCGTCACATTCTCGCATTCCGTCATCGGTGACGGTGACGCTAGATTCCGATACATCATATCTTTGAGATGATCATATTCAGGCAATACGGATGGCCAGCGGAGACCATTCAACACTGGCAGCGTAGGCGGCATTCGTCACCGTGAAGACGGCATCGGTGCACTCATAGCGGCTCGCATGGCCGGCCCCCAAACATCTTGCGATAGCCACCATTAAGACAAACACGGCTGTCGTCCAGATGACTGGCGCACTTCTGAGGCTGTCTGGAGACAGGCAACTGAACATTCTTCAACTGAACATACGATTTGTCTCAGACTCCGCCTTAGTAGATGGTCGAGCTGTATTCCGAAAGCTCAAACCTCGAAACAGTCATCTACAATTCCTAAAATAATTAAAACATGGTCACCATTTGATGTTCAATCAGCAGCACCTCGTCTAAACTGTTAGTTACCATCTCAAACTTGGAATTTATTTCATTTTGTCCAATTCACGTACCGCCTCACTCTCCATCCTGGCACCTTCCTACGACCTCGTCATCTTTACGAATTTCTCGTTATGCTAGTTATTCAACATTGTGACCATATAATCTTTACTTCACAAATTGTAATTACACTTCAACTGCAAATTTGAAACAACATTAACGATACTCTGGCAGTTCAATACAGGGCTTACACTATGAAAATAATTGATTTTTCAGCTAACACAATGAAAAGGTACGATGAGGCACACTCTAACAGTTATTCGATTTTCAATATACCTTAGGACGACGATGCGCCGTCGAAGAGGTCATTTCGCTAAAACTAGTATCTCGTGGATAGAAGTTCAAGTGGAATGACTTGAACCAAGAAATCAATTTTCTACATGAGGTTAGAGGATTCTTGAACATACCGTCACAAAATAAACAAAAAAAAAATAAAAGTTCAACTAAGCTGCATGAGAAACATCCCAATTAAAAAACTTAGCTTGCGGAGAATTTATACGATTCCTATGAGCATAATGTTACCTTATCGTTCTAACTTTTTGTCTATTAATAGGTTTACCCAGGAAGAGGAAGAAGATAGTATGAAGACAAAAGCCATAAGCTATAGAAAAAGCTATAGAAAATCGTACAAGGTAGCAGAAAATACATCTAAGAAAGCAATTGTAACCTGTTTGGACATATACTCTCTGTAATTTTATATGATTATTCTTAGTGTCCTATGAAGAAAACCAGCGCCATCAAGAATATAGCGAGTAAACCAGTGCCAGCTGCACTATTGCAAGCAGGCCTGTCTGAGCACTGGGTCATGATCCGAGACACTCCGGTCGATCCCTGAAAGCTACATGATGGAATAGTAATAGACGTAATACATAGCTTAATAACTGCTATTCTTTGTTTTTTTACGTAATAGGTTGTTTTTGCGCATCTATGTCTATGAAAATTTTGCGTTTTGTTGTCGACAAACGTTTCCATGTTCTTAATTTTTTGCTGTACCGCTGCTATAAAAAACGTTGGGAATAATCCATTTTTTTCGATTGTGGGAGAAGGACAAGACATGTGAAAATTCGTGTCAGTTTGTGGCTCATGTGAGATGGTGGATAGTCTGAGATGTAAAACAGTTCCTTGTTCTATGAGCCCTCAGAACGAAAAAGGAGCAGCTGATCAATTAGATGAGACATATGCTCCAGTATGCTCCAAACTTTTATTTTCCATATTATAAATAAAGGTTCCAATAGTGATTATGCTCGAAAAAAATTAGGGAAAAGAATTGGTTGCATCTCACATAAATCACTGTTCATGAACATTTTACAGAGGGCGGAATCGAACCAACGATCGATCATGCTGCAGAAACAGGGGGACCTCTTACCAAATGCGCTACTCCTACTGTTGAGTACCGACTTAAATTTAACCTTTGGTATTCTCTCATTGACAGGAAGTTGAAGTATGGAAAAAAAACTGATAGTCCCACTTAAACACTGGTGTTTAGCTTTTGATGGTCTCATAAGCTAACATATGACCTTCTGATAGCTACTATATAGCTTATGATACCTAACCAGAAAAAAAGAAAATTTTGAGAATTGGGTTTTGAGAAGATTTTGAGAGCTTTGCAAACGCGTCTGCTTTGAGTCAATAAAATGGTTTGTCTTAGTCCTTGCTCAGCTGGGAAATAAACTGGAAAACAATGGAAATTATCTTGAGAGGTTATGTTTTTCTGGAAATTACCCTATGCAGCAAAGAATGATGGTTAAGTTGCAAGAAGAAGTTAACTCGATCTTTCTTGTTTTCTGAAGATTCCATTTTAGAGAGTAATCGATAGAATCAAATGCTCAAAAAGACAAAGTCAATTTTTTTTACTTTGATAGATCGCCTAACCACAGTCTTTCTCTCCTAGTCTTTGCAAGGCAACATTTCTGGGATTCTTTTCTTTTAGATTTCTTAAATTCAGCAACATGGGCTCCTGTGTAAAAAAAGCACTACTAGAAACGGTTAGGCGGAGAAAATTGAGATTATTTCGCAAAATAATGCAATACTTACATAAAACTGTGCAGTTCCACTGATTTCCACGTTTCCGACAATTTGCATAAAATATAAACGTATCGTTGAGAAATTCGGTTGCGGAGAAAATAGACTTCTACTACGTCAGAACGTTTCTCAATGGCTTTTCCTCTCGTGTGCGTATATATTTGCTATTTTTTGCACTCGATTAAATCACCAATGCTGACGTGAATCGTGTTTCTTCTCGAAATTCCGTATTTCTCATCTTTCTTTTTCCCCATGATTATACTCATCATTCTTCCTAACTTCTCACTATATTTCAAACGAAGGTCTTAAAAATCTATGCGAGTTTCACTGAAAATCATCGGAATAAATAAGTTTTTTAAATTCCGAAAGTCTGGAAAGTTTGGGCCATCCACTGCTAAAAAAAACCCTGACAGTAGTTAAAGGCATCACCCCATGAATCTGAGGTGGTACGGATTTCAGGTGGAGTATTCGTATACGGGATCGTAGGTTATGGAGAGGGGGTGACTTCGTCCATTTCTTCCTAATTGCCTTAAAAAAAGGCCCGGAAGATGCAACGCGTGCACAAGGCTGGGGCGCTCCAACCGAACTCGTTGTAGAAAATAGCGCGCCGGAACGCCAGAAGCTGTATTTTACGGGCCGTCTTTTGCGGCAATTAGGAAGAAGTGGACGGAATCACTCTTCCCTCAAAAATCTACGACCCCGCATACGAAAACTCCACAGGAAATCGGTACCACTCCAGATTCGTGGGGTGATGCCTTTAAGACAAAAGTAAAATAAAAAACTGAAGTTCCGTAATTTCGAATTTCAAAAATGAGAAATTCTGAACGTGCACACGCGTCGAAACTGAAAGAAAAATCATCAACTCCGATTGTTTATCCTGTCGAACTTTGTCTAAAGAGAGGTGCAAAGTTTTAAAGCGCTGATAGCGTTTTTAAAATTGAGAGCCAGAATTTGCGAATACGTTCCATAAACGGTACAAGTGAGCTGTTCAGAACCAGACATGAAATAGATGCATGACAACACAACGGGACTGAATAAAATGATAAGAAATATAAAAGTAGCAGAAATTAAGCAACTATGAGCATGAAGTTGTGATTTTGAAGGATATTGCGAATATCTATTCTTACCTTGTTGCTCTTGTCCACAACGTCGTCTCCCAAATAAGCGCACTCTCTGACGATGGAAGTCTCTTCTGAATCGAACAAATTGAATTGTAGACTAGACAATTCAGAGAAAAACAAAAACTTTTTAGATTTATATGCGTTATAAATTTTTTTTTCCATTTTCTTGTATTCTCGGTAACGCTCATATTGTTTGCTTTTGTATATTGTTTGTTGTTGTATGTTTTTTTCATTATTCACTGGTTCGAAAATTAAAAGAAGTGCCGTGCTCTACTGGCAACGCCGCTACAGGCGTTTCTTTTTGCACAACTATCGGATGGATTGTAAAGTTCGCACTTTTTCTTTTCCTAACCGTTAGATTTGTTCTAGGATTAATGTACTATTTAACGTCATTTGTTTGCGTTCCCGAATTTCGAGTGAAACGAGTGAAACGTTCCCGAATTTCGAGTGAAACGAGTGAAACGAGTCTCGAGTGAAACGTTCCCGAATTTCCTATTGCGTTTTTCAGAAGGGAAATTGGGAGAAAAGGCTTAGAAAAATCAAGTGCTCAAGATTTTCAAGGATAGAAAATTAAAGACCACCAGAATTGTAAGCAATGAAATAGACCATGGACGTAACTATTTTGCTTTTAAGTGAAAGAAAAGACAGATATGCGGCCCCAACGGATAACGCAAAAATAGAATTTCTCAAATTCGAGCAAAGAAATAATATTCCATCACCTGCTTCCTGGTTTTTTTCCTTACTTCACAAAAAACTCTTCTGCTAGATTTGTACCTGCTATAATTTTATATTTGCTAATCTGTATCGTCCAGGAAGTCCAGTATATTGTTTTATTGTTATTTTTTTTTAAAGGTTCACATTGGGATTTTGCACACAAAACGTCAAATGTCCTCCAATAACATCACAATAAAAATGTTTCCATAATCCTGAATTCTTTTAGCCTCCCACCCTCTATCTATGTTTCATCTGAGAATACTTTAAATTAGCGCAGGTACAGTGCGGTGTTGAGAATAAACTTGCTAGGTAGATCTCATTCTCACTGATCGATTGATGTTAGTGAGGACACTTAATGACTTACAGCAAAATGAATCAAATTACAAGAGAAAAAAATAAAAAAAACACGGATTCACGCTTTTCTCAAAGAGCCACCGTGGCTATTGTAGGCTTTATACTTTCAGGAATGAAGATATTATTGACTGGAATGAAACTGATGAGGATTAAATACAACCTACGCATATATGAGCATATCAAATCATAGTGTTTTTAATTTTGTTACTTTCCGCTTTGAAGACTCAAACGTAGAACGAATAGTTTACAGAAGAAAAAGAGCAACGGAGAAGTTTCTCTTTTCTCGACAAAAAGTGAGGAGTAACCTAACTCAAAAAGTGACGCAAAGTCTAAGGAACTACTTAAAACGCTAAAAACACAATGAAAATCTGGTTTCTAGGAATAATATAGCAGAAAACTCTCGTAACAACTGGATGCGCATCACCACTATTAAGCTCAACTAACGTTTTTCTCTAGTCGAGCACCCCTCGATAGCGGAATGTGAAGCTCTTCTCAGAGCGAATGCGTCGAAATTCGTTTGCTGTCTATTGTGAGTTGAATGCATTGAATGGGAAGACTGAGGAGAATCGACGCGTCCGACGATCGGACTACCGCCGAGAAATAACTGCGGGAATGGAATACGGAGAGACCACAGACGTATCTCTCATGTACTTCCAGAATAGTTTTCGTTCTCTTCGGTGAAGAGAAATAAGCGCGTGGATGAAAGAACACTTACTATTCGCTGTCTGGGTATATTTCCGGCAACCAATCGGAGGTACGGCTTTTCTTCCACCGAAAGACTTGACAGGACAGTTCTGGAAGCGTAATCGCTAAAGTTGTCTCCTGCTTGTTTATTTTTTTTATTAGTCCAATAAACTGATAAGCGTCTAGGAAATTATAAAAGTACGAAGAAAAGTGTGATATCGATAGGTAAATGAAAATACCACTGACAGAAGTTAAACTCCCATGAAATCGTGGCATTACATGTACCAATATTTTATTACAAAGAGCAGGAAAAAGCGCAAAATTGATAGGAAATTCGTACAAAAAAGCCTCAAAGAAAACGAAAAAAAACAGAGGAATCGTTTAAAAAATGACCGACCCTCAGATATTTCTCGTAGTCGTTCTCACAGTCTGGATGTGTGATCGAATTGCAAATGTAGCATTGAATACCGAAAGTGCCGACAACACACCAAGCTATTAGACACAGGAATACAAATAAATTCATTCTGAAAAAGGAAAAATAAAACAATGAAAAGTCAATATTCATAGAAACGTAGAAACGATCGCTGCGACTACTTTCATTTAAATTAATAAATAAAAAAGCAGTAGAAAATAAGGAATAGGAAAAGAAACGACTCCAGAAAAAGAGAGTTATGTTCTGTAATCTGTTGCTAAGTTAGAATTTCTTCAAATTGAGGATGTTGCTTTTCGTGGTAAAAGGATGTAGACGTATGAAAATTACACAAATTGCAGGTTTACAGGATTTTTCTAAAGACGATTGTTGGTGGAGAAAAGGAAATTCGTATTTTCTGGCAGCTCTGAGACTGTAATGTCTAGAAATGGAAAGTTCTTTGGAGATATGGTTAACGATGAAGTAACGACTATGCCACGGAGGTTTTCTGTTGTGCGCAGGTGAATGAAATGTTCTGGCAACTCCTTTGGGGAAAGTTTGTGTTAAAATTAAGTTGAAAAACTCTAAATAATTGATATTACGAAAATTTGGAGAGAAAGTCGAAATGTAGGAAGAGGTGCTAGGTCTTGGACTCTCGCAATTGGAACAGGTAGTGATGCTAGAAATTCTCGTCTGTGGTCATAACCAGTGAACTCAGGTTCAGAGGCTAGCTGATACGACCCAGAAGTAAAGAAAAAGGAAGCTTGCTCTAAGAAAAAATGCAAGAAATTGTGCGATATCCAGGTTTTGTAAGGATGGAATACAAAATGTGTAGTGCATATTGAACTGTAATGAATTTTTGCAAACTGAAGTCAAAACGAATATTTAAAAGCGTTATGGAATACAGAAAACCCTTCAATGAGGTACAATGTTGATGTCTTGGAGAGGTCCACATGTCACTCCTGTTCTCCGGTCAAAGGCAATCAATAGGACATCTACAAAAATATGAAAATAGTCGCTCAAATTTCGCTTCAGGACAAATTCTTGCACAACAACGGAGTGCTGACTTTAGTTTCCTTCCGCCATTGTCAGTAAGGGAGAGAAATCTACTGAATACGTAGGCGATGGAAATGTTGACTAATTTATATCTAAAATCGCACTGCATTTATCTGAACAACAAGAGAATAGCCTTCCTCAGAATAGCTCCAGGCAAAATAAATATGGTATTCTGCTACTAACATAGTCATGCAATGATCCAGCAAAAATAAGTGGGCGAACTACCGTCATTCTGTGACTTTTTCTTGCAACATCAGATCGGCACAGCAGATGTGGCAATAGAGAGAGAACTTCCTATGGATCACTGAAACTATTAGAAGAGAATGCTTGTTCTCGCCTTTTTGTCGCATTCCATGATCTATGGAACCAGCTGTTTAGAAACGTTCAGAGGTGATAATTTTTTCACCGTAGCGATAGTCGCAAGACAGAAATCGGCCTCCATCGCAAACATTGAGAGCGAGTCCGGCGATTGTAATCAAAGACATCGCTCAAACTTGGGAAGGAAATTAAAATGAAGTAAAAGTACAACGTACATCCGTAAATAGCACATGTACTTCTCAATTCGGGAAATTACAACTCCACACAATGGGCATTCAATACAAAGTTTGCCAGCTTCGAATCTGTTTAGGTGAAGTAATTTCACAAAATTGAATCTGTCCAGTAGTCTTGATGTTTTGGATACAAATAGATGTACAGGTATACATAGACGCTGAAAGACAGCTGTTGACAACGGCAGAGGTGTGAAACAGCTTCCATCAGGGACTTATCGATGTAAAACTCACGCAACAATTTCCGTATTTTGAACAAAGGGGTGGAAAAATTTAAAACCTCAATTCAACCAGGAAGGCAAAGTTCCAGTCAATCGATATACTATAGGTCAGGCATAAGGTCCAACGTCTATTAAAGGCATCACCCCACGAATCTGAGGTGGTGCAAATTTCAGGTAGAGTATTCGTATACGGGATGGGAGACTATGGAGAGGGGAGTGATTCTGTCCATTTCTTCCTAATTGCCGTAAAAAACGGTCCGGAAGATGCGGTGCCGCACAAGGCTGGCGCGCTCCAGTCGCACTTCCTGTGGAAAATAGTGCGCCAGAACGCCTGAAGCCATATGTTCCGGGCCGTTTGGATCAGGTAACAGTAACCTATCTAAATCCCCACATCAGGAGATCAGAATTTCTAAATCAGTGCTCGATATCAGCACCTAATAAACTTACAAAATAAGCAGAGCGACAATAAATTTGGCAAAGGATGCAGCTTTCTGTCAGTGATGAGAAGTAAAATAATCATTGAACTTCAGAATCCTATGAATGCTATACATACATTTAATATTGTGTAGTGTAGAAACAACAAGCAAGCTTCATTTGCTAGACAGTGTACTAGCCATCCAGACAACTAACTACAACACTGATATCTTCCTTTGGAACAAAACCACAGCTACTTCAAAACGAAGACGTGAAGTAGTGACGGACAAACCGTTGTCTTTGTTTTAAAACTGGATACATCGTCCAGAAAAAGCTACAGTTCGGAAAGGTCAAGAAAACACCTTTAATCCACTTCCACAGAAGATTTCACTCTTGGTAATTCCATAATTTGAGTGATCGGAAGCAGGAAATTAGCTGATAAAAGAGTATAAAAAATGTCTCAAATAGTATCGCAGGGTATCGAAGCGAACGGAGCAGGTGGGAATAGAAATATAGTCTTAATTGAAATATCGATAAACGAAATCGCTTTGAAGAACAAATTGCATGTGGAGTCACGGTCAGGATGCTAGGATCTCTCAACGACCAGAGGAGAAAAGGTGTCTTTCGGGGATGTGATCATGCTCAGTTCCTCCTGCTGAGGAAAAGGCGAGTGGAAAATGCATCGAACTTTCCAGAAGCTCGAGATGTTTTTTGATTCAATCAGTAAGAGCGAGATATTTAAAAAAAGACTCGGGCGAATTGTTGAAGCCTTTGCGGTTTCTGAGCCGAAGCAGAAGAAATGATTCTTTCTTCTCAAAGAGGTGATAGGAATTTTCACTGCTGAACGATTAGACGATTTTGAAAACTTTTCTTCTTCTCGTTCCTTTTCTAAGCTTGAAATAGGTAGCATCGTGAAAAAATACACATTTCTCTGCTTTATGTTTTGCAAAAAAAAAAACTACAAGTGAACAGAGATCTGACGAATGATGCTCTTTTAATCACTCGGCTTGACAATATACTTTCACCTTGTTTATTTGTTTTGTTCACCTTCCTACATTATTTGGAGTGGAAACACATATATTTGCAACAAACAAACATATATATTTGCAGTTGATCTTGGATGTTCGACAACAACGGAATTGCTCACGTTCTATCGCGTATCAAGTTGCAATGTAGGAGGGACCGGTGCCACCGAGGCCGTTTCACACATCTTTTTCTTGATTACTAGGCGGAGCGAGACTAAGCTCAAACTCGTGGAACCCACCCTTACCCATGTTTATTCGAGAAGAAATCCCAAATCATTTTCGTGACAGCAGTGTCTGGACAGAAACTAAAAGCGATGTTTATAAGGAGAGAGGCACTGGGATTTTCTCGTCAGAAATGACGGTGAACACTTCCAGCAGAAATATCATTTACGGACGATGAAAGAAAAAGTGTAAGGATAAAAAGTGATAGAAAACAAGTAGAAAGTTGGGAAATCGGTAACGATCTCAGTAGTCGATCGTAGTACGTAAACTTGTTGAAATAATGTTTAAAATCTGAGTGATTCCATGAAGAAAAGATTCTAACACTCATACCTTATGTTATAATATAAGATACGAAGAAAACGAAGTTTAGCAACGTACAAGTTAATTTCTTAGACGGTTGAGTTATAGTTTCCCTAGCATAAACTAATAAAAGTAGCATTCAGTCAATGGTAAAATAAATTTTGGAAAGAGTAGAACGAGTACGAATACAGTTCCGAAGACATCGTTATCGAAATGAATGAATCATCGTTATGAAAATGTGAACAAAATTGAATCGAATCCAACAAAATTGACTCAGATAAAAAAGTGCAGTATTGCAGTAGCAACTCATTTGTGGCTTTGATTCAGCAAAAGAAAAAGAAATAGAAAGGAAACGGGAATAGAAAGCCAGTTGTAAACCTTAGTTGGCAGGATAAAGTAGACCGGAGAAAGGAGCTAATAATTTTTAGGGGAAAATCGTAGTAGATGGAAATTTGTTTAAGGGTATAGATGCTGCAGAATTGCATATGTATGGAGGAGGAACCCTTTTAGTTCTGGATACGACGATTAACTCGAAATTCACACGTGCACAACAAAAAAAAAACTCGAAGAAAAACTCAAAGAATAGGAACTGTATTCAACTCCAACGTGATACTGTGGTGAACATCGGAGTCAAGAATGGGAAGGTTAAAAAATGAGAGTGAGAAGGAACGGAACATCTAAGAAGAATAGCGATGCGATTACGAAGCAGAGCTGCGGTCCCGCTGTGAACTTTAGCACTTCACTTTCTTCCTAACACTTCAGATTCCCGCTAAAAAAAACATAAATATAGCGAGAAACAATGGTCGACAAAGTTTCATCGAACAAATTGGCACAGAACAAAATCAAGCTGCATAATTATGGTGTAAATTCTCTATAGAAATACCTAAACACTGGAGTTTCAAAGGAGAGATGGAAGCCGGGGATAGGAGACGTTAACGTAGGATTGGCGTGTCTTCCGAAGCCATGCAAGAGTCGCCGTTATCCGCAGGAATATTCATTCCGCATGAATTTGTGGACCGCAGGCCGACATGCGCCAATTGCTTATTAGGCACACTCACTATGCAATCAGAATATAGAGCTGAGGTGCCTGAGTCGAAATCGGCGGCCGCTCGTGGGTCGTTCCGAAGGGCGGCCCAACGGATGTGCGCTCCATAGTCGAATAGTGAAGGTAAGAAGCCGAGCTGTGCGCGGGTGGACATGACGCGAAGATGAGACAGAGAGGGTTAGCGACGAGTGCAACGAGTGTGTTTTTGAGCGCTCTGCTCCTCAAATCAATTGCCTTACGACATATGCAGCAACAGACGACGTCAACTTTTCGTCAACAGGACAACGATGAAAACAAAACACCCGATGTCAGAGTGATCAGCGACGACATTGGCCGGCTGGGTTGACAAACACTCGCCCTACACACAAACATCGCGTCGGTTCGGTTACGCAGCGTGATACGGGCACTTGCAGAACCATCCGCAAATTCCCCAGCTGTTTTGAGCCGCACGATCTCTGTCCGGTCCAAGAGAGCGAAAAAGCAAGAAGGTGACATGAGCAAATGACACCAATGAGCAGCCGATCATGCTCGAGGAATACACGAGAGAAAAGCAGAAAAAAATGTGTGGAAAACATGACAGAAATGGAGAAAGCTCAGTTATAACAGAACTGAACATAAAAGACAGCAGACATAAATGATTATTTGCAAAGGCGTTGAAACATACAACGCAAGTAGACCTAAGCACTATTCCCGTGGAATTTTCCGAAACAGTACTAGTCAAATAAAATTTTCGATCAAGTTCGTCCGATAACTCGTCCAATAGGAAATTTTCTTCCTAGCGATTGTGGATTCTATAAAACAATCCAGTTTCAGAAAACAGAGAATGGGAAGGAAAAGACTTTGATTAATGCAATCAAGATGCGAAGGAATATGGAACCAATTTAGAGTGATCCTCTCACGTATTTTTTCACATGTTTGAAAAAAGGAACAAAAATTGTTGCTGCGTTGTTACTTTTACTTGCTACTTGTTATTTTCCCACAAATTGCTCCAATTTTACGCCTATCTGCTTGATTTTTATGAATATGCCATCTCTTCTCTAATTACTTGAAATGGAAACCGATTGGCATGTCAGAATCTACTCTACTCACTTTCTGAACACGAATATTTCCGTTTGAGATCTCTGAGGTGCGGAAATTTCGTGTAATTTCAGAATATTCGGATGAGGAACACTCAGAAGATCTAAACAGTATAACGGTCAGGTCAATCTTCATTCATGACGAATTTTCCTTCGAAAGAATCTAGATGTCAATTTTCTAAAACGATTCACTGCGAAATATTTAATTGATAACCATTAGTTTTAGAGCGAAAAATTGATATAACAAAATATGTAAAGTTACTGCTAACAAATAAAATAAAAAATTAAAAACTTGAATGAAAAATGTTCAAAGAAGATGAATCCAAATTACTTATAAATGCAAGTATAAACATAATATTATAAAAGTAGTAAACAATATATAATATGAAATAAAAAGGAGAGAATAAAAAGGAAAAAGAGCGGAACAGAGGAGTGAAACTGAAATAGGGAGCTCATGAATCCAGCGAAGGAGATATGGAAGCATCCTGTTTTCGAATGTTCTTGAAGAGATCAACCGGTATATTGCTGTATAGGAAGTTCCTCTCCTTAGATATTGAGAAGAGAAACTCGAGAAAACAAGTAAAGGATGAGGAAGAGAAGAGGAGTGATCCCTAGCAAATTTAAAAGAAAATGTGAAGCGAGAGGAGAAATGCATGAAAATCAAGTGGGTGATCTTCTAGTCAGTCAACAAAATAGAAGAAATTATTTGCTGAACATTGCTGGAGACAGGGGAATTAGTGTGAAGAGGATTCTCATTCATTTTTGAGTTCTTCTTTCGGTTAATTCCTTGAAAACAAGATTTCGCGGATTTTCCTGGAACTAGACGCAAGCGCTCTCGTCACAGCGACTTCTTCTATTCGAATGCTTCGAGCAGCGCTGTTCCAGCCGGAATGTCTGCTCAGCTCAAAGCCGCCAGCAGCTACATACGTGCATTAGGCCGTTCATGCGGGCATGCGAAAGCTTAGAACGGGCAAATGGCGAGCCGCATGATGTCCTCAGAAATCAGCAGACACGTCATACTCTATAAAACCGAGGACGACGTTATCCCCTCACAGAAAACCGCGGCACTGCTGTGCGATTGCGAGCGGGAAAAAAGTCCCCTACGGAAACGAAATATTAGATGACGTAGAAACACGTAAATACAATGAAAGAAAATGTTTTTTTTTCTTCTGTCATGAAATATGGCCATTGTACTGAAGCAAATAGCACTCGTGTCCATGGCGAATGAATTGCGTGGATTTCTGTGACGTAACAAAACGTATACTAGTTGATATCGGATATTGCTGCTTTATAAACGGATCCTACCCGTCAGGCAAGGATTTGAAAGATAATCTAAGGGGTCTGCCGGATACGGGTGGTGGAGAATAGGTTTATGTATTGTTTTCCACTACTCCCAGGTATTCACTTCTCAATGCACCGACGGACTTTAAACGTCGTACGTAATAGTCTCCTGTCTGACCTGATAGTTATTTTCGAGCTTTCCAGCAAAAGAGTGAAAATCAGGTGAAGCCACGTCACTCGATGCACATTCGCTTGCTTATGTAGAGTTTCTTCAAAATTTAGTTCATCGAAAGAAGTTAATTCTAAACTTATTGATAAATTTGCAGTAGGGCTTCATTTGCATGAGTTTTCGTCCGTAGCGTAGACATCGCTTTTACGGTTATAAAGAAGAAGTTTTGCGTACTTTTAGATGGTGATGGTCAGCAAATTCGTAACCATCCCCATCTAAAAGATTTAAAAATAAAAACCACTTCTTATCTGAAGACGTGCAAAACTTTACAACTCTAAAAGCAGTGTCCATGCTATGGACGAAGGTTAATGAACTTATTTGAATACTGATGGGTATTATAGGACTTCAAAATTGATGATGCTTAGAAAGGCTTCACTATGAATCACTATTGTTTTGAAAAATAAAAAAGAATAACAATGAATGAAAATCCTCCCCAACCAACGTACGGGTTATCAGACTTTGACGGTTCAACATATTCAGGTGATATACTCCTCTCCTTACTTTCGTGCACTGATGGTGAGAAAACGTCAGGAAGAGAGAAGAACTGAAACACTAACGAATTTGCTAAGATGTCGTCAGATGTAGCGGGAAATTACAGTATTAGATAAATCAACTGCTTAGGACCAGAAAGACCGAAAGAGCAGAGTTAGCAGTGGGGTAACATGCTTTTTAGTGAGTGATTGCAAATATTTGCATCCTTGAGTTTCCCTACTTTTGCTTACTCTATTCAATGGGTAACTCTAGGTATTATTGTAGTTCTTCTCCACATTCTACCGGAAAAGCACATTAAGCCCAATACGAATAGGAGAGTTCACAGGATTAACCTAACTAACCTGAGCAGAGAGAAAGGTCGTGGTCTACTCTGGAGGAGATGTTTTGGATTAAAGTTCTTAAAATCTTCAAAAAAGTGATCTGAAGAAAAGATAGGGCCTAAGAACAATTTTAGTATTGACGCGGCCTAATTGAGTTGAGAATGTGAATTGTAATCCTAGGAAGAACAGAAAAGACTGAAAAGTTCTGGAAATTCGAAACTTCCGCGCGTCTGAATCCTTTTACGTCATTCGAAATGAGCAGCACAACAGAAAAGTGGAGGGAACGCCCCTCGAGCACTCAAACCTTCCGGAGCGATGTGGTGCTCGAAGAGATGTGGGAACCAGCTAGCCAGAGCGGGAAAGTTGCGATGACGATCAATTCCATGAAGCGCTCCTAATCTGCAAGTCTTGTAAGCGGGAGAAGTATTAAGAGCAACTATAGGAGCGCTGTTGATGAGTGCAAACTCATCCTGAACACATACTACAGGAATTGAGAAACAACAAACTTTTGGAGATGTGGTTAGTTGTGCGACAAATCACAAAATTAACTAAATCAACTGCTCAGGACCAGAAAAACCAAAAAACGTCAGCCTTTTAATAGCGTCATTTCAGCGAGCGGTTGCAAATATTTTATATTTGCATTTTATATTTTATCAAAACACATTTTATCAAAATATATTTATATATTATATTGTATCAAAACACAAATAAATTCCTGAGTTTCATCCGAACTGTTAGGGAAGAGAGGTCGGACAGTGACTACGGCGACTGTAGAGGTGAATACGATGTCGAAGAAACCTCTAACCTGATCGCCGCGACATCAATGCCAATACCCACGCCAAGGTCACATGCGATCGTGTGCGAACAAGCGTAAGTAACGCGAATTGAGAAATGATGGCTAAAATGACATGAGATGCGATGAAGTGTGACAGTACCCTCAACTGTGCTGGAATCAGGATTTATTGCAGGGCAGCGGGGGAAATAGTGAAAAGCAGTGGGAAAGAGGCAACCGAGAAACTCTCGAACTTCGTCGTTTGACTTTGGGAACTAAGAATATGGTCCACAGGAGGTTCCCTAAAATAATACGATTATTTTTCGCAAAAGCGATTTGTGCCGTCGCTGCTGAGCAGAGCTGTAGAGGAACTGAATGAAGTCCTGCAGATTTCTAGGCTACTATCAGCCACTGATTAATCAGTTTCTTCTGAGGCTCTTAAAAAACTCCTATTTCTTTCGTGTGTGTTGCTTCCTCGCAGCAATTCCCCGCTTATGAGGCAATGTTATGGCTGTGAGAAGTAGTTTACTCGATTCCAGTAAAGTATCCGACATACGAAGTGAAAATCGTATCAACGAAAGGAGCTCGTGCACAGACCCCAAGCTCTATTCAGCGAGTAGAAGGAAAATACTTGAAAACGATGGAAATGAAAAATGAATGGAAGCAAGTACATCATCAACGCGGTTAGAGCGGATGACACGATATAATCGCCAAAAACACTCTCTAACAAACGTTATCTGTGGCCCTCCATTTTCAATTAATAGCTGCTGGTTTTGGGTCCGAAGGCAAGTAAAATTTCTAGAAAAAAGAGTTGCGAAAATTGTTTACTTCTACGGATTGAAGTTTTTGAGGCTGGCCGCATTGGCGTCATCCGTTGGTCGTTCAAAATTCGTTATTCATGCATCGTCAATGAACTTTCGCAAAAGGAATGACGTAAACGTCGGGCGCTTTCGTACTCTTCTCTTCTGATTCTCGGAAAACACGAACAAAGTCCGGAAGGAGACAGCGCAAAACTGATTACCAAGTTCCTCAGAGGAATATCTCAATGAGAACAGAATCGTAGGAGTCATATTGATGACTCACTTCAGCCTAGAGTACAGAGTCATGAACGAAGTATTACTTTTTTTAGTTACATATTATTCAATTAAAGTGCAGCGAAGTCTCAAATGTCACATGGCAGCCTGCTAGCACAGTTGTAAGAAAAAGAAAAGAAAAAAAACAGGAGTCGTGCATGGATCTAGTGTAGTGTAAAGAGACCTGTAGAGACAAATCCTGAAACTACATAGAGAGAAAATAATCGAATTAAAACGAGAACTCTATCTGGATGTCTGTGCAGAGCGTTAAAGCCAGTATCACCGTTAGAGCAATCAGCAAAAAAATGACCGGTGTTTTCAAAAAAGATGAAAACTCTTCCGATATTAAAGAAGCCCCGTTGAACAGAAGGACTGAGCTATTCGGAATCGACAGGGAATTGTTAAAAGGATAATACCACATGAAATAGCAAGGGACAGTTTTTACGAAGAATAACTTTCGCCTAATACTGCGAAACGATGGAAGGTAAACGCAGGAGTAAATCCATTAAATAGCTCTAATTGCTTGTCAGCAAAACATCAACTATTTGTTATGATGGACTAAGTGCTACCAAGGGCGGAGCGTGTTCTAGGAATCGATTCCACACTGTGCGGCTAAAATTTTTCAATCGGAACACTTATTCGCCGTGTTCTAAACGGAACAGAAGGATATAACAATTTATCACTGAATCATCTGTTGTGTCGGCATTTTGCAGTCGAGAGTCTGATAGGTGACTTATGAGCCACTGCATAGAATTACGTTCTACGGAGTTTAAACGAGAAGAAAACACGGTTTCTTCACGTGCTGATCCAGAGAACAATGTATGACTCAGAAACTTGGTGATACAGCGATTCACTCTGGATAATGCTGGATTTTGATGGTTCATTTTGGTTCGATTGGAAACATCCAAATTTACAGCAACCTGCCCTAAATTTTACGGAAAGATTGCTGGCTTTAAAAAATAACGTTATGATTTTTGCGTAAAAAATCAAAATTCTAAATTCATGCCCAGACTTTTCGCATTCACTTTTCTTTAATTTCTTTCTTGAGGAATTTTCTGAGATCGTAACTGCGTCTAGAATACATAGAATCAAGATAATTTTCCGATTAAAAAAATGTAGACTCGTTTTAGTAGTACCTGCTACAAATATCTCAACACTCTTGCCTCTTTCTTCTTCATATACAACAGGAAGATATTTTTTTCTACCAATAGAAAAAAGAGCTATGCGGAGGTAATCTGTCAATGAAAAAAGTGGCGTCGATAATTTCTAAGGGATTCTTTTCTTGGGTACGATTTTTCTTGTAATTCAGCTTTTCACGCGGCAGCATTTTAGATGTGGCTGTTTTACTCGGTTTGAACAATCCATGCAGAACGTCGCATTCGCTTTTCAACCCAACATCGCCATAATAACATAGATCAATAAAGTCAACCACAATTACCGCTATTTGAAATGAAGAAATGGAGAGAGTATTGCGGGATGAAAATTGTCGTGATTAATGAGGGAAAGAAGTGCGGAAATGGGTCTAGGGAAGTTCTAAAAGGAGTATTTTGAAAATTTGTCTCACAAGTTGTTCCAGTAACACTAGGGATAAATAATTACTTTAAAAGAAGAGTGGCATCGGCTTCGGTTTTCAACCGGTCAGGCCAAAAACTGGCCTCATCAGTGACTTGTTATGGCATTGGGTCCAGAAGAAGAATCGCATAAAAATGGTTTAGTGTCGATCCGACGAAGTTGCGAGCGAAGAGTGTAGTGCCTCTTCCTTTGGGCATCAAAGATTATTCGTCGATTGGTTAACGTTACGAGTAAGAGGGATCCATAGAAGCCAACAGATTAAATACAAATTCGATTTTTTAAGTGAGAACGTCACGAAGAAAACAGGACGCAATTGTGACAGCTGGACACGTTCTAATTTTAAAAGCATTCATACTAAAGCACGTACCGGTCGCCTCCGTTGGTTCTCCATTTCATACAAACTTCAAACTCAAACAGTCTATAAATTCCTAATTCAGAGTAGCAAAGTACCCTCAAAGACGAAAGAAATGGACAAATTTAAAAAAAAAAGTCAATACATGGGTCCTATAAGCATGCTGACTCCCCGCTATAGTTACTAGCCCTAGTAATCTTTCGTGGTAAATGCTTAAAAAGAGCAAAGAAGCGGAAAAAAACCAGCGACCAGAGATTCGATGGTGCGGAAAACAAGCTCCTAAGAAAACTGAAAATTGTCCGAGTGAAATGAGCCAGAAAAAACGCATAAATAGGCGGTCCTCCATCTAAACAGGTTGCCGAAGAAACCATTTCGCAGGAATAGTTGCCTGAATGCAGAAAAACAGGCATATGAATGGAGTTAGTCGACCTAGGGCAGTTGACGAGCATGCAAACGGGCGCAATCACATTTCGATGGTTGTTCTGAGCGCCTGGATGTTTTTCCTCTGCGACCACCAACACGTAAGTAAAGATTGATGCAGTGAGCGAGCGAACTCGTAACATTTCCGACATATGAAAGAAAACAACACAAAGGAACTGTGTATTCCGATGGCACTGAGTCGAGATCGGGAAAAGAAGCTTCGTTTTTGGAAGAAATTACACAACCATGCGAGGGAGGAGATCCAACCACATGGATTTTTTTCTGGAATTTTCCAGGAGAAACTTTTGGTGGAGCAGACGAACTTCACTTGTTCTCTCTAGTCATGAGCCTGTCTACTAGATTCTACGTTCCCGTGTCAATCGCTCATTACTCAGGTGAACAGATGAATAGCATGTTCCTCATGCCAAAATGACAGCTGGACATTTCCTGAGATCGACAAGATAACTTTATTGGAAGGTTAGGAGACGCAGAAAGGCACGACGTTTCCTTACGAATGGACAGACATGGAGCGAACATGTGCTGGATGTAGAGTTGCTAAAAACCATATCCATTTATATTTTATGCTCATATAAACTTGATATGAAGTTTTTCACTGTCTTGTTCAATTCTAAAATAAGTTTCATTTATTTTAGTTCTATTTCATGTATATATACAACAAATTATTTGGCATTCAGTTAATGTACGAGGTCGCGTGTACGAATCTGACTTACGTACGTTCTCGCGGTGGACCTACTTATGCTGAAGGCAATCAGGAATTTGAGTATACACTCTCGGAGCGAACGAGCTGTTTGATTTGCAAAGTGATATGGCGGAAGTTACCCATAAATGGCAAGAAGGTGCTTTTGTCCAGCACATCGGCAAAACCCAATCCAGCTAGGTTAAACACCTGGAGAAAGGGCTTGGAATCTTTAGGAACAACTTACCGTTTCGTTGCGTTCAAATGCCATACATTGTCCAGCTGAAGAACTCGAATCACTCGCTTCCGATAGGAAACTCACGCGAGGCGGCTATGGAAAACTGACGAATGGATGGATTCCGTGCAATCTATTCTAATCTTGCTGTAGATAGAAAAGGTTGGGCAGAGCTATGTTTGAAGACAACCGCGTCAGGCGATAATATTGGGCCTTCGATTAGGTCAAGTAAGTTAAGTAAATATGTTTCTCTTCTACTTTTCTCTTATTCTTTGTCTCTTATTTGCGATGAAATTTGATCGAGTATTCTGGGAGGATTTTTTCAGTAATGATATTGGATAAAGCCCACTGTAGAGATTCTGTGCTGTACAAAATTCGAAGAAATCGTGCACTTGGGAATTTTATTTATGGGTCAAGCCATAACAGTTCAGTTGTACTGTGAAAAACTGGCTCAACTCCATGTTCATCTCGGCGAAGAAAGGTCTTTTTCTCAGTCGTCGAGATGTGACCCTACAGCGCACAACAGCACGCCGTAAACTTTACCCAAGAGGAACATGAATACTTGAAATGGGAAATTCTTAATTATCCACGTTTTAGCCCTGACATAGCAGCATCCAACTGTCACTTCTTCCAATCTCTCCAGAACCTTCCTTTTGCAAATATACATGGCGGAAAAAGTAACATCAAAAATGCCATTTCTGAATTCTTTTGAAACCTAAATCGGCTAACTTTTATAAACAGAGGATTGGAACATTGCCAAAAGGATGGAGTTTGCCTTTCTAAGCTGTAAAGGTAACGTAACTCACTAAATATTTTCATTTAATGGATGCCAAATTTTTACAAAATAATGGTGTTTCCCTATTAAAAACTTTAATTTCAGCCTTGTAGAATCACGCACACGTAGATGTAGGGATTTATGTGCATCGCGACTGACCGCAACGCGTCGTCCGCTTTACGTAACTCTACTGCGTATATCCTTATACTAAATTTTGAGTACTTGCCTTCTCATTTCATGTACGTTGTAATGCGATCTGCTAACCTAATAAACCACAAGAAAATTCTAACACCATCGTGAATGGGATGTAGCAGAAGTTTTCTCAGAGAAGGAGCCACGTGATAACGTAACTCCACTTCATTTCTCGCCGACATCTGTTTCCTGTTAAAAAGGGCAGATGTAAGCTCCGATAAAATAAGCACTGTACCAGTGAAAACACGCACGAGATTACTGCAAAACTCAAATAGATGATCTTAACAAAGTGAGCCCGAATCAAATTGGATTTGTTTGCCTGTTCTGATGTTTTGGTTTCAACTACTTCCTCAACATGAGTTCCTGAACAGCAAAGCGACGATCCTGGGGTCTCGCTACGGAAAAATAGGGTAGTGATTGTAGGTCACCGACTATGAGAGTGATCACACTCAATTCTCCGTAGCTGTCCTGAAAAACGGGGTGGAACGGTCCCATATGTCTCGTCTCCTCAAGGATACCACCTTTATGCAGTAAAACAGTTCCAACGTTCGCAATCCAGCTAATCTAGCTTAAAGGCATCACCCCACGAATCTGGGGTGGTACGAGTTTCAGACGGGTAATGCCCATACGGGGTCGTAGATTGTGGGGGCGAAAGTGATTCCGTACATCTCTCCCTGTATCAGTGTGAGCGGACGATCCCGGAACTGGTTCTTACGATGGCTTCTGTTGCAACGAGCGACCTTTGCGCCCCGCACCCCGCCTGCGACTCTCCCAGTGGGCTTTCGACGAGTCGCAGGCGGTAGGGCGCAAGGGTAGCGCCTTTCAATAGGGGACGTCGTAAGAAACAGCGTTTCGGGGTCATCTACACTGATACAAGGAGAGATGTACGAAATCACCCTGTTCCCCACAATCTCGACCCCGTATAGGCTCTACCCGCCTGAAACCCGTACCACCCTAGATTTGTGGGGCATCACCAAACGAATATGAGGTGGTACAGATTTCAGGTGGAGTATTCGGTATTACGAGATCGTAGATTATGGAGAGAAGGGCGATTCCGTCCACTTCTTCCTAATTGCCGTAAAAACCGGCCTGGAAGATACGGCATCGAGCGTTCCGCCGCGCTATTTTCTACAACGAGTTCGATTGGAGCGCGCCAGCCCCCCGCCGCATCTTCTGGACCGTTTTTTACGGCAATTAAGAAGAAGTGGACGTGATCACCAACCTCTTCATAATCTACTATCCCGTATAAGAGTACTCCACCTGAAATCCGTACCATCTCAGATTCGTGGCGCGATGCGTTTAAATAAGCGGCAGAGCTACGTAACCGCACAAACGTATACACGTTGTGAATCAGCATGGTTAAAGCGGTGATGGATTGCAACGTTGAGGATATGGAATCTTATAGGGCTGCTTCACACACCTTTTTCTGGGTTACTAGGGAGAATTGAGTAATTATGAAAAGCTTTCAACATAGTCACAATTTCAGCGCCTTCAAATGATGACACTTGAATATGTAAGTAGCAAAAAGGGAAGATTTAAGTCAAAATATAACAAGGCGTTCTGAAGAACATGATAAAGTCATTGTTGTTACTAGAAAAACCTAAGAAACACAAACAACGATGAAATGTTTCCTAATGTTCAGTTTCTAATTTTATTTGAGCAGGTTCTGAACGCTGTGTTTCGAAAACCGATCAGTCCCCTTGAGTGACGCTGTGTTTATGCGTTCAGTGCATGTTTTACGAGTGAATTATCTGAAGAGAAGAGTCGGGAGCCGACAAGACACGCAGTTTTTCCTACGATGTAGAAGACTGCTGGTGGCTTTTCCAATGCTTTGCGACGCTGAAAGTAGCAGACAACAAACTAGAAATATTCTATATTTCTAGAGATCGAAATTTGGCCGAGTTTAGAAGATTCGCTGAAGTCAGAGCGACGCCAAAATAAAGTTGTGCCCGTTTCCAGAAATCCATCGAAACGATTCTCATGAAAAGAAGACCGCGGCATTCAAAAGAGGTTTCAGGCAGTTAAATTCGGGAGTTTGAGACTAAATGTCGAGAATACATTAGTAGAAATGGATGATCAAAAAAAAAGAATCAGACTATAAATAACTCAGATATAATCAAGAAAATTAAAATTTTCCGACTGCAAGAGTTATAATTAGCGTTTTCCGATATCCTTTCATTCCTTCATGTGAGATCACTGACAGGTGATAAGCACGAGGATTGCGCAAATTTCCGGCAATGCGAAATCCCCCAAGGAATATTCCCACCCTATCGTTGCAGCATTTCTCCATTATGGACTTTCATGTGTGCCTTCCTCAGGGAATGCACAGCACAAGAAGTAAAACGACTTTGATTGGCATCACAGAAATAGCAACGGTCGTTTTCTTCCAGAATAAAGGAACTCCGATTCAAACGACCCTATCAAGCAATTCAGGAAATTTCAGGAATCACTAAGGTTGGGATTTTAAAAATTTAACAATCGTAAACGAACATTAACAACAACTTTTCGCGATTAATTTTTGGCTTTTTTGATTTTGAGTATTCTCGTTGAGGGAGTAGCAGTCGTGACGATCACAATCGCTGAACTGCCACCAATACGATCCAGAAATAAAATTCCCAATGTTTATCGTCGCCTCCAGTGACGACAACAGTTTGCAGCTGACTGATCTGGGTATTTTACCTTCTTCACATATATGTATTGAAACTAATAAAAGAAATTAAAAAACCACTTGGGAAAAAAAAAAAATTTTGGGTTTAAAATTAAAAAAAAAATTGGGGGGGGGGGGGGTTTTTTTCCCAAAAAGTATTATAGACGGGGGGGGAGAAAAGGGTGGGGGGGAAAGGGGGGGGGAAAATGGGGGGGAAAAAAAAAAAAAACTGAATATTATTATTTTAAAATTTTTGCCAAAAGAATAGCGGTCACACACAAGTAAGGAGAGGGGGTTGAGGGAAGCCAAAGATGGGAATGAACGAAAAAGAATAAAAACGGAAATTTTTCAAGCAAGAGTACGCACATGTGTGGTAACTGCTGGACTTAGGATTAGAAGCAGATGGAAAAGGAGATCCTATGAATGAAGCCCTTAGAGCACTCGTAAAATGTTTACTGCACAAAACAACGAGGGGACAGAAACCAACATTTCTTCCCTTCAAATTTCACTCTTTCATTTGTTGCATTGCTGTTGCGATTAAAAATGGTCAGGTGAAAAAAGTGAAGGAATCACAGCTGAAATGTCAAACTACGCGTATTCCAATGGGTTGTAGTGGTGAAACGGCGGGAAAATCCACAAATATTTCCATATTCTCGGACAATAAAATGCTGATGGTAGTGCCTTTAGACGAATTATTCAACATTAAAACATATATAACCTATTCTAAGAAACGTTAGGACTCACAATTTACCGCCATTTAAGCCAGATAGCCTATTTTGGTTAGTTTCTTTTTCCTATCAATTTGGGATGCACTAATGATATTGTCAAAGTTTACTCAATGTAGCACGAGAATAAACAACTTTTTCGGAAAGAAAAAGTGGGCTTTTTTAACGAGAGATTAACTGGATCTCTTATGCATAGATACCATTCACGCAGACTAAATGAAGCGTAAATAAACCGTTATCTCGCTCGTGATAACGACCTGTATAAAAGACTGGGAACAAATGAATCAGTTTCATTTACTAACGATGCCTCGTTCCGGAAGAAGTAGGTCTCGAAGCCGAAGTCGAAGTCGAAGTCGAAGCCGCTCACGATCACGATCCGATCGCAGGGGTCATCGGTCGTATCATAGTTCATACTATCGCAGCTCTCGTAAGTATATCTTATGTCTAACTCTCCATTTCGTCCTCACTCTATTCCTCTTCAGATCGCCGTAGGAAGTCGAGCACAAAGCGCCCAAGCAGAAAGTCCTCATCACGTCTTGTCTCAAGGAGATCAAGCCGTTCGCAGCGCTCTTCTGCTGCGCCGAAAAGCATTAGGCGACAACGTGTAACCAAAGCACGTGTTGCACCAGCAAAACCGAAAGAGTAAGAGCATTTGGATGTTGGAACGTACTTGCTCGATAGCATTGTAGTTTCTGAAAGAAAATGTGAATGAGATAGGAAATTAATTTTGAAAAGTTGGAAAACGTCACTGAAAATAATCGAGCGCGCCGGAGAGATGTGGTGGGGAAACCTCATTGCATTTCCTCCACGCTCTAGCTTAATCTTTCTCTTTTCCTGCTCAATTTCATCGACAAAAGGCAGTATGAAAATGTTTTTCTTGTCAAATACTCAGTAATTCCAGAGCTGCCCCGAAAAAAACCATTGGAGCACGTCTTCGCGATGCGAGAGGACGTTTCGTTAAAGCACCGACGACTGGAGTCTAACAGTTCCGGAGTGTACTAACTAATCTACTAATAAAAACTTTCAAGATGTTCAGTTCATTGAAAATCGTTTGTTAAAAACCTGAAAAAGTGAAATATTAAATGCAGTCATTACTTCACAGTCTAGGTATATGTTTTTGGGCCACACACACATACACACGAATGCCAGAACTGTTCTGTGCATCCGTGTGTGTAAGTCTGGCTGCATGTGTGAATACATTGTCCGTTGTAAAGCTAGGCATTCGCTTGCTTCTCCCCGTAGAAAGTCATGTCGCATAAAAACGACGCCCTACCCTCGTAGAGTATAGTATTTACAAATTTGTGGCGATTCAACGAACGAAGTGGGGGATGGGTTCTGAAAGGCTACATGTAAGAACGACACGCGACTGTACTCGCGAACTATCTATGAAACTGATGAAGTGATAAACAACTATATCCACTTAGCATATTCTAAGATGTTGCACTTTGCTCCTCCGGAATGTGAAGCGTATATTATTCCTTATCTTGTAGAATTTTCATTAAAGGCGTCACCCCACGAATCTGGGGTGGTGCGGGTTTCAGGTGCGTTATGCTTATACGGAGTCGTAGATTATGGAGAGAAGGGTGATTCCGTTCATTTCTTCCCAATTGCCGTGAAACTATTTCCTACAACGAGTTCGATTGGAGCGCGCTAGCCATGTGCACGCGTCGGATCTTCCGGGCCGTTTTTTTTACGGCAATTAGGAAGAAATAGATGGAAACACCCTCCTCTCCATAATCTACGACCCCGTATAGGAGCTCTCCACCTGAAATCCGTACAACCCCAGATTCGTGGGGTGATACCGTCAAATGCGCGCTAATTCCCGTGTTGGGGGACAACCATTTGCATATGTTCCAACGTTTCACGAAGGATGACATAAGCACATAACCTGAAACGAGCACGGCGGCGGCACTTACAGGTCGTTGCTTCCACCTAAGCTATTCGAGTCCACTGAATTTGAGCCTGTTAAGTTTCTCCAGTTTAGATTCTACGAATACATAGTTAAAAAAAGGTGAAGGTTGTTCATTACTGCTGACCAAGAAAATGTATGTTAAGTTTTCAGACGTACGAGAAGTGAGTTGGATAAAAATGATCTGCTGGAATCAACACCGTTGAGCAGAAAAAAATGAGTACAGACTGCATCAGGTGTAAGCTAACGATCGCTTATTCGCTTAAAAGCGGCTAAATGAGCCAAAAACGGATAAAGAATTAGGAGAAGGGAAGAACGTTCGAGATACTGTTCGGTATTTAAATTTAGCATACTACGAATCTTGAGTGGTACGGATTCCAGGTGGAGTATCCGTATACGCGGTCGTAGATTATGGAGACCGGGGTGGTTCCGCTCATCTCTCCCTGGATCACTGCAAGCAGCTGCCCCTGAATGCTGTTTTGTACCCAGCGCGCCACCCTTGCACGCGTAGCGTTCCTTACTGCCTATCGGGGCAGTTCGAATTGATTTTCAACGAATCGCAGGGCGGAGGCGGCGCAAGGGGTGAAGCGTTGCAACAGATGGGGTTGTACAAAACAGCATTTTGGAGGCGGCTGTTTGCAGTGATGCAGGGAGAGATGAGCGGAACTACCCCTGTCTCCTTAATCTACGACTCCGTATACGGATACTCCACCTGGAGTCAACACCACCTCATTCGTGGTATGTTGCCTTTAAATGCAGTTGTAGTCGGGTCAAAACGACACGAAGCATGGGCGGTTGCTTTGGCGGCATCGCTCGAAGCGGCGCTGTGGAGAGCGCAGTTGAATTCACGGAATGACCATAGAAAACTGATGGGAGTGCTAGCAAGGGTCCCACCATGATGTTACCCGCTACGCTCTACCGCACCGCCTCGAGTGCCGCAGCTTGCGCAACTTCAGCTCCATTTCGTTCTGACCCTCCTACATGTAACGTGTCTTGGCTATCTTCTAATGTTCTTTAAGCCTGGAGCAGAATTTCTGTAGAGTTGACAGTTACCGCGCAAATATGTACACTAATTTTTCCATGAACGCGCTGATGTTATAATTGGTTTAGTTTTCCCGCTTCGTTGATGGTGGTGACAGTTCTTCAAGTGCATGTTACGCAGCGGAGACGTGGGCAGACACTGCTGCCATGTCTAGGAAGCTACTTACTACCCAAAGAGCTTTTGAGAGATGTCTTCTGAAGCTAAGCTTTTCTTCTGAACACTTAGCCGGTCTTCGCAGCTCCGACTTAAGAGGAATGTCCCGTCGTCGCGACCCAGCAGAATATATATCAAAAGCAAAGCATAGATGAGCCGGTCGCATAATGAGAAGAATCGACGATAGATGCACTAAAAGAACGCTACAGTGGACCCCAAGAGATGCGAAATCTCGAGGGAGACCGGGTTCGACCAACGAGATGGGGTGACGTGTTTGCTGCACGGATGGACCAGTTGAGAGCTCAACTGGATACGGCTCAAGGACCTCGTCAACGTCACTCACGATACTTGAGAACATCTTGGATGACAATGACGAGGGACCGAAACGAGTGAAAGAGATGCTGGGCCCGCACGTTCAGTAAGTAAGTGTCTAAGTATCTAAGTGAATGAGCTGAGTGAAAACAGAGATTATTGGGCGGAGGTGGAGACGGATCCTGGGATTGTGTTGGAGGACGGAAGCGACGACAGAAAGCGAGACGAGAAGGACCAGTCAAACGGCGTCACACTAGTGCGACACTGCCGGGATGCAGTGACTCACGGTGAGGCGGGCTCCACAGAGTCGGCTAAATGCGCCGGCGGCAGAAGGTAATGAGGTGGGATGGGACGATTTCGATGCCGTCAGCCGTCCTGTAGGGGGTCAGTAGGCAATTTGACACAGCGATACAGGTCTCACAAAGTCGAATCGGTGCGCCCCATTAGTAAAGAGTGGGACGGATTTCTCGCGTAGTGCCTCACCAGATAGCATGTCCACTCCTCATTACATTACCTGAAACATGTTTGCGGGATGCTTTCTTTAGAAATTATATGCATGCAAATAGCTGCTTCAATAAAAACTCGCGATTTACGTGACCTGACCTAGGAACCTTAACTTTATCAGTGTAATGATGACGTTCACGTCTTTTTATGTTGGCATATCATTCATTCTACGTTAGCTGCTGGGAAAAAAGACAAGAAGTGCTTCGACATTGTAGCGGTAACGAAGGAATGAAGATGTGAAGTAACGTATGAACATTCTTTAACCTGATTAAAACACTTTTTGCAGGAAGACAGAGGAGTCTTCCTACAATCGTTATATTTTTAGAAAGCAGCAAAAGAGCTTTAGTTCTGCTGCAAAAATGTACAGAAAGTGCTATTATTTTTATTAGTGAAGGCGAGCGAGGCGAGCACCAGAAGAAGTCTGAGAGCTTGGCGGTATTTCAGGTTGGTAATTACACATACCACTTTTATAAATGGGTAGTTCCAGTGAATCAAAAGTGCTTCAAACGTCAATAGTGAAATGAATACAATACAGTATACTGGATGTGGCATTAGAAGGGAACACAGCGGTACGAAACAAAATCCGTAACAGGATAGTTCAATTCATGATCACGAAAACACGGCGAGAGAAGCTTTCAAAATCAAGCATTGCTATTCACAAACAACAATGGATGGTTTCGAAATTTGGAAATATCTAACGTTCTGAGTTTTTTCTATACGATTCAGAGTGGTGCACGTGCCCCGCTGTGAGTCCGAAATTCGATTATGAAGTGTTCAGGGATTCAAGGCATAGAAATTCTCTTTTTGTCGTTCAAATTTGTAGCGGAACGGCAGTTGATTTCCAACACTCTCAATACATCCCAGACAAAATATGCAAATACAGAGTGCGACAAACTAATTCCGCACATTTAAGAAGATTATTACTTAAACCAGGGTGTCATAAAATTAACAATGCAGGGAACTCCAAGCAAGTAGATGTGGGGATTTAGATCCCGAATAAGAGCGCATCCAATTTCCCCTGGTAGTCCAGAAAATACTTGTGGAATAGTTTTGGATGCACTGCTGTCTCCGACAATGCAACTCACTACGGTTAGCAGAACGATGGTAGTCTGCAATGCGTCTGGGGAGCTTTTGCTGCTTAGTATATCAAGTGGATTAGGAGCGTTGGACAACGGCGGGATTGCCCGCGTTCTCATCGCGTAACAAGTTATATCGTAAGAGGTGCAACCAAAGCTGTTTCCCACGCCTTATTTCTGCACCAATAGTAGAATTGAACGTGGTCACGAACTACACTCTACCCCATTTCTCTTCGTGGAGAGATCCCGACGCTGTCAAATTCGTGACATGCTGCCTTCAAGCGGTTTAAGGAAATTAGAAGTAGTTCGGACAGATCGTCTAGTTCTCATCATACACCAATCACTTGATATCCGTGTTAATGGTAGAGGTATTCTTTAAATAAACCGAGTTGTACTCGCGACAAGAAAGTCGTTTTGACTCTCAAATCAAGCAAATTTTTGGTATTGAACAAAAAACAAAGTAAACTTCACCGGAAGTCTCTACATTGCAAACCGGTCCCTGTCCATAGCACTATGACAGGTGTATAGTGCGTGGTACATGTATGGGATTTTAGTTTTTGGTGGTAAAGTATTACTGTAGCCGCTAATCGGTATTGCGAAATATTAGGGCACCAGTCCATATTTGATTGTACTGACGCAACGTTTTTGATTCGAAGAGGATGTAGGCGCAGCTCACATTGTTCACGTTCGCTGGGGGATTTGAAGCGCGGTGATTCCGGAATGACGAGACGATAAAGTGTAGACTGCTTTAAAACACTTCAATTTCTCAGCGTGAGGATAATTCAACGTTTATAAACATTAACTTCGTTCTCTCAAAACTGTTGACAAGATTATCCGGGAGAAAATTCCCTCCGTTCTTTCCGAGATGACCAACAGAGTGATGGAAAACTTCAGAAAACTACACCGCGAATAATGACCGCTACAGAACTGATCCTATTTTCAATGCCTGTGTTAAACACTACGTTCGTGTATTAAAAAAAGCTTTTTTGCTCGTTTTTTTATCACCACTCCAAACGTGCGGCATTACTGTCGTTCCAAACGTGGAGCACTACTGAGTGCAGTCAGCATTGATTATTCTGTGATGTTGCAACTTGTCGATAAAGGATATAGGACAAGGTGTGTGGCGTTAATCAATCCGCTTGGGATGCGCCCCACGTTCACTTCAATTCAAAATCGTTTGAGGTTTACGAGCGTGTAACTGGCCTATACAATGATTTGCTACAACGATGTATCACGCCAGTGCTTTTATCCTCCCAGACAAGTCTGGTACCAATTTATCGATCCCGGAGGGATGAAAGGCTTGGTGAGCACTAGAGCGGACTCGAACCTCCGATCGATCGTACAGGAAACGGAACCTCTAGCCGCTACACCACACCCACCCCTACAACTTGTCGATAGTCAAATTTAAGCAACAGCCAAGATTGTTAAAAACTTTATTATGGCGGTGTTTCGGCGTTGTCGACTTCGTCAGAGCGTGGAAAGTAAGAACATTCGCAATATATCCTCTCAATTGCCTCATCCAGAACAACTTTCCCTTAGGATATTACACCCGGAAGCAAAAACCAACAGAGCATAATTCGTTGTGCCTACTTAAGTAGCCGCGTTGCCTTGATGTTAGCAGATATCCGCGTGGTGCTATCGCTCCGCCAATACTAATTAGGATGCGACCCGCATACGACCCCGTAGATCAAAACCCGTAAGGGTCTTGATACAGAGCTAGCTCGTTGGCCACGGCTAAGCACTCTTCCTTTCTATTCATTTTTGGACCTCTTGCATTTATCCACAACGCTTCTAAAGTTCTGCGTGCTATAATTTCGGGTTCGCACGATAGGATCGTGACTGCTATGCAAAAAGGAACGTTTTCATGACATTGTCTGCGGTGAGCTCCGAGGGGAGTTGCTGCATTCGATTGTTTCATCCCATTTAGATGTTCTTTAATGCGAACACAAAGGGGTTGCCCGGCTTCGCCGATGTATTGGTCCGCACATGTTTTGCACGAAATTAGATAGACTACACCAGAGACCATGCAGTCCCATTCCTTCCCGAATGGGCATATTAAAGTCTGGAGTGAGACAGAAGCAATCGTACATTCCATTTCGAACTAGTTGCTTTTTGAGGATTGTTGGAGGTATTTCCACAATTCTCACTTAGTCCTCGAGACCGCATTTCACCAGACTAGCCCGTATAGCCTTACTCAAGTCATCGGTTGTGAAGGGCAGGCCGAAATTGATCTTATTCGACTCAACCACTGTGGCATATTCTCGTTGCGTTCCTAGATCTGGCCTACGCGCTACATTACCAGTGTAACCGTTAGAATTTGCGATACGTTGCGCTTCTGTGATGCTTCCAACTGGGTTTGGGATGACACCATCGCCTAAGCGCATAATCCCGATCAAATACTTCACAGAACAAATTAAGTATCTGACAACTCATCATAAATTATTTCCATGATGCTGCCCATCAAGATCCCAAAAAAAAAGACCGGCGGATAGTTGGAAACTGTCGTCAACTATCTTAGAAGAAGCATACTACGAAATAGACGGTGTAGGGATCTCAACAGGGTGAGGGACGTAGAGAGCTAACGGGATAGACAACGCCAGCATCTCATTGACAGTTCACCCGCTGCCGGACGCGGCGCTTACGCCTCGCGGGACACTCGCAGGAGTGGCGCGTTACTGGTTGCCTCGTAGGAGAATTCGTTTGCTAAGGCCATTTCCCACGCCGTTTTTTTAGGACAATAATGGGGAATTGAGGTAAAAGATCCGGTTCACTTTGTCGTTACAACAGAGTTGTTTTGGTATTGGTAATAGAAGTACGTGACCTAGATTTCCATCTAGCTGTTACTACTATATTTACTCTTATTACTTAAAGTTATTTACTATCTATTTACTACATGAAGAAGTGCAAAAACGTTCATCCATTCCCATGGACATCCAAATACCATGAGAACCTCAAGGTTAGGTAAACGAACGGACCCACTGCATGGCCTGCTAGGGTCCCAGGGTGGTGGCGTAGGCCATTTTCAAA
Organism: Necator americanus; assembly: GCF_031761385.1. Classification (NCBI taxonomy): domain Eukaryota; kingdom Metazoa; phylum Nematoda; class Chromadorea; order Rhabditida; family Ancylostomatidae; genus Necator; species Necator americanus. The sequence continues at coordinate 13,672,750 of NC_087374.1, forward strand.
GAAAACGCTAGTGCCATAATAATGGTTTGCGCCCAAATTCAAACTGCTTTAAAAAGCTTCTTTTTCTGGAAAAGCTGGTGGGCCTTTGATTTCTGTCCCTCTCTTCTCTTTATTCTGTTTAGTCCGTAACTGCATCAGAAGGCAAAGAGAAACTTTTGCATAACAAAATTTTCTGGCTTTTCTGGACAAAAAAAAAACAGCCGTGCAGACTTTTGGAGACAATTGGATTTATGTGCTGCTTGTGACTGCAGAAGCTGCATGGATAGATATCATTGAGCACATTTTTTTCTTCACCCATTAAATGAGACTCATTTCTCTTTGAATTTCCTCGAACTTATGTTGTAACTGCTTTGCTCTACCAATTATTCTGTGACTCCTTGCTCCCGATTTTCACAAATGATTTGGTGAATGCTTGAATTACACTTGGTTCTAGATTCGTGTAATGGGCGCAAACTGCAAGTTTCCGTTGAGAAGGCGTTGAATTCATAGTCTCTTTGTGGGTAAAAAGTACCTTGTCGCTACGCCGTCTGGTTAGTGTTTGACAAAAAGACAGAACCAGGATTATTGACGTGAAGCTATTTGATCACATTCAAAAGACAAAATTCTTGAAAACGTCGCTTTCTTACCCTAGGAAGTTTTCAGAGATTTAATTTCAGTGAAAATTCTCCTGGAAATATTTATCATTCTAATAAAAATATCATATCTTATTAATACTTTTCCAAAACGAAACTTCACATTTCCCATCTGTAACTTTAAACTGCGAATCATCAGCGAATCGCATTAACATCTGGTGACTATATCTCCTCATAACATACCAGCCGAAAACGTCGAGACAAACAGTCATAACGTTTTTGCTCTGTCTAGACCCACCCCTTCCTCCCAAGTGCAGAACCCACGACGAACTTACATCGCTCTTACCTTTAGAAATGACACTCCAACTAACGGGCAGACGTCTCCAACTTCTCTTATCATTTCCAACTCAGGATTTGCATTAGAACCGGTGAAATATTGCTATTGTTGCTGCAGTTGCATTTGACTTACGTTGTGTGTGCAAGCTGAGCGAAACTTGCAATAAATTTCGAGAAGGTTCACTGGTACGACAAGACAGGAATTTTCTGTGGCTGTCGTTGCGTTGTAAGCGTTCTTTTTCTGTGGAAATGTTCCGCAGTTGTTTTCTTACAACTGAAGGATTGAGTTATACTTTGAGTCACGGTCTTAGTAGAAGTATTCGTATGGTTGTCAAATAGCAAAATTCTCTACAGAGCTGTAGATGATATTTTTCGGGACAGGAAACTCTAAATTTTAAAAACATACTGTAAAAACTATAGTGCTATTGCATGCAGTACCCTTTGAATCCTTGGATTTCCGTAGCGTCCAGCTGCAGATTGTAGTTTTTACAGTTCTCATCAAAAATGATGACCCCTTGCAAAATTACAGCCCTTTATTTTTAGAAACTTACTGATCCTATGAAATTTTTGCAGACAAAGAGGGACACGTTTTGCACTAAAACTATGGAGAAATCCGTTCCACCAAGTAAAAGAAGAGAGTATTCCAGAACACAATATTTATCTGGAAGACATTCTTTCCATGACCTTTTTTGACAGTGACAAGTTCAGAATTATTGAATCCATTTTGGAATTTTTAGAAGTGCTCGTGAATTTGTTGGCGAAAAATCCGAGGACATAAAAAATCAGAAAAAAAAATCCATTAAAAACATGAAAATCAAAAAAAAATCTACTTTTCCCTACGACCTAAATGTCAACGGGTTTGTTTAAAGGAGCAAATAAGGCTATCCTCTATCCGAATTTTCAATAGAAAGTCTAAAAAGTTCGAATTATTGCTCGTTTCCTCATGCAAAAGGTATTGGAAGAAACGAACAGAGTTGCAGGGAAATTGGAGTGAAGGTGTTCTTTCCACGACCCACGTCTGTGTTCGTTCCTGGAAACGATTGCCCAGCAGTCATCCATCTTATCTTATCCAATGAGGTGTGAAAACCCGCAGCGCACCGTAGTACTCCAGTCGTTGCCATTCCTTTACATCCATGCAATGAGTTTGAATTGAAGAGTGAACGAGAACAAAGAGAGGATTAGGAGCAAAGAATAGATAGAAAATCTGCAAAGTTTCTGTTCTAATAGGCAAACTCATAGTTTCCGCTTGCTTTTGGGATGTCCTTTCGTTAAGAGCGGAATTCCAACGAGGACAATCCAGGGATTAGTGGCTAAGCCTTGTTCTTGATTTTCGATGCTACTCATTCCTAGTTTAAGGAATTTCCGTCACATCTCTCCACATCTCAGCAATAGTGCAGTATTATTCTCATTCCGGGGACTCCTGTCCAACTTCTTCGAAACGTTCTTTTAGCTGACAAAGGACTCCTAATAGATTTTCTTTGACGCATGCCTGTGGCTGTTTTTTGCTTGACTACAGGTCGTCATTTCTGACTTCTTTGTACTGCGTTTTTCTGAGTTGCAAAACGTTAACAACTGAGAATATGAAAAAAATGAACTTGCTGACTTCTGAGGAAGAACACCTGAGCGCGAATATCTTTCAGAACGAAATCCGAAATTTTTGTAAATTTCCATGAGATCCTGTGCGAGAGTATTTAAAGGATCTTGTGTGCAAGAAAGTGCTTCTTCTGAATGACCACCACTTTCTGAGGCGTTCTTTGTGTCATAACCGAAGGGCACTCGTTCTAACGGTTCATTTGTCGGCTGCATCTGGAAAAGCGAGACTTCGAACTATTGATTGATTTTTTTCGGCGATTTCTTCGATCAGGTCAGCTGCCATTTCGTCGGCACGAGAAAAAATTAGCTCACTGCTCACACGAATTGCGTTCCTCTGCAACGTTCGCAGCTTACACACAAACAATTTTCGTCCTTTGTGCCCAGTTCTGGATTCACTCGGTTGTTCGATGGGAGGACTCTCGTGCATATGTCGCAGTTGCGCAGCCCATATGTTGCTCAACTGTTCTTTTTTGGTTCCAACATAGTTCTCATCGATGCGTATGAAAGTTTCACGTATCCATCAAAACTTCTGCAATGTTCGCTAATGTCCGATGTTGAATCGGCGATATTTATTCCACACATTATGGGTGCTATCGACATGCTGCCGACAGCACGGACGTCGCCAGCGGCTCTTCATTAGTTGTAGCGGCGGTCTGCTCGTAGCTTTCATGATAGCTGCACCAGAAATATATTGTATTTTAATACATGGATTTTTTGAAACCTTAACTATAGTATTATTACCTTAATTATATTTTTATTGGGTTCTAATCTCACCGCCTATAACCAGTGCTCTTCCCATATATCACACCGTAATACCAACAGCTTCGCTTCTGCTTTAACCTAGGACTTTCCAGTATCTATCATACTTTTCCAGTATCTATCACTATTTCTTCTGTTTCAATCCGATTCCATTCATTTTCAAACATTAGCTTATTTTGGGCAAACTGTGATCTATTGCTTCTGAAAACCTCTGGATGAAAACTTGGTAATGCTTGCTCTTATTTCGCCGTTTCCTCTCCATCTCCACTTCATGACCGGCACCGGTATTTCAACGGGAATCAGAGTTTGTGCCTACCCCACTTTACTTGTGCAGCTACTAGTAAAGTCTTGTATTCTGAAAAAGACGTACTCCCACATCGTCTTTGTGTGTTTTATTTGCATTAGTACGTTTTAACCTACTACCAAACGGTATTTTCATTTACCAACCCGGTGCTCACTCAGTACTGTACCATGGGTACAATACATTGAATCTACTAGGTAATTACAATAGAAGCCCTCAACTTAGATAAATTTTTACAAAGATACAAAGTGGAGGGTCTAATTAAATTCTTACCTTCTATTCTTGAATTTCAAAGAGTTCAAAATGAGGTTACGGTCATCCTTCCACTGTGATTCTTCTGTACAATTTGCGAGAAGAACAGGTTTAAAAAAATCAGGACGAAAGAGCATGTAAAATTGGTGAAATCAGCTTAACAAAACCAAACAGAATTTCTAGAAAGCTCTTTCCGGACCAAAACTACAACTACTTCAAAGCTCGCGTCTATGGTTACACAAACTTCTACGGTTTCTTTTTTTTTGAATATAATTCGAACGCTCAGGACAAACATCAGCGGCAGCACGAGCTAACATTTCGATATGGTTCCGATCCTCTTCTGGTAGTGTTTCCTTGTTGATGTGCACAAAAAAATTAACTGTACTATCATAACTTCACTGTCGAATTACTCAAGGATTTTCGCTGTGACTCAAAACCTTATCTGCGATCGATGTTTCATACCTGAAGGGAATTTCATTTCAGTACAACTTGCCTTGCAGTTTCCATCCCGCGGTTTTTGCAGTTGATGCCTGTCTATTTGACTCTCCTGGGCGGTCCACCATGGGGCATGCGTCTCGGCAGCGATCAGGAACTCCGCCCCGTAATCGCAAAGGTAGGTGCAGAGGTTCTTCTTTGGTTTGTTTTATTTTTCTTCCATGTGAGCCACACCTGATAAAGTTTCAACTTTTCTTTGAAGATTTTGACGAACGGTCGTGCAGCACGAGAGGGACTGAAACCAGGAGACGTGCTATACTCTGTGAATAATATCCCCGTCTTCACGTGCAAGCAAGCTCACTCTCTTATCCAGAAAGCAGAGGGGAAGTTGCGACTTGGGATTGCCAAGTAATGCTATTTTGCTACGTTTTGACCCTGTACATACTATAAGTGACGAAATCATGATGGCCTTAAATGTGTTTGAGTGGGTGAGTACACTTTCGACTAAGGAAAGAGAAAGAAATGATGAATTGCGTCAAGCAGAGAAAGAGCTCGTTGCGGGGGATGCGTTGCGCTCATGCGGTTGAACGCATTCGCCGCTGACTATGTGCATACGTCCGAACACCTGTTAAGTTGTAATATTCACCGTGCTCAGGAAGGAGTGACCATTGCCTTGGATTTTGGAAGGTTTTCTTCATAAAACTGATCATTTTTCCCACGACTTTACACTAAATTCGCAACTCATTTATTCTTGGCAGTCATTCAATAAAGAAACAAATAGGTGGAGGCTTTTTTGTGAAGGCTTATGGCTTTTTTCTTGGCGCTAGCAATTTGAAGCACATCTGTAAAGGCGTGCATCCGTCATCTGTTGGCTTCTTCTCTCTTCCTGTCAGCTTGCCGTACGTCCGAGCTTTGAAGTACGTCGTCGTTCGTCTCAAGTGTTGTCGCTGCCTTGGTGATCTTCCACATATCCTTTTCTAACTACCTCTAATTTATGGGCGTTATTGGACATGTAATTTAATTTAAAAGTTTGAGTGCGCATTATTACTTGAAATTATAGAGGAAAAAAGAATTCAAGAAGGAAACCCGAATTTTAAACCAAATCCGAAGATTATTTCCGCTAGCAGTCTTTGGAATATTGCAAGTTCGAAGTGGGACCACGCTTACTTACATCACAGGCCATTATCCCCCATGTTTCGTAAATTAAATGCTAATTGTAGTTCAATTTAAACGATTTGAACTTGAGTATGCGTATCCTTTTGTGCAATGTATTGCTTGGCTGATACTGGGATTTTCGAGTTCACAAATCTCTCGGCATTCGTGTTTTTGAGCGGTCAGATCTCCTTAAAACATCACTTACAAGAGTTTTGGCAGTTTGAGCACCTTTTCCATTTTCAACCAGGAATTTGTTTATTCGCACAGCACAATTATAGCTCACAGTTTTGCTTCTTTAACGGATCAACAAATTAACGAAGAACTGCTTCGGTGCAACTGGTGCAACAGATCAGGTAAAGCCGAAATGAAATACCATAAAAATGTGCTGCCAAAATCTACAATCCACAAAAAAAATACTCCAGAGAACCACTAAACCTCATTCTCAGTTTGATTGTATCAGATAATTGTATTATAGTAGAACTGCATCGCAGGAGGTCTGTGTTAGCTTTAACGGGAACTTTCTAGAACGGGTGTCTTTGATTCCGTTATGGTTTTGCCTCAAATTAATTTATTCCGTACTTGTTTTAATGGCACCTTTAGTGGGAACTGAGTTTACAGTGTTTCTATAGAAATATACTTTCTCTAATTATACCCACCACATTTTTATGCTTTTTCACACTTTTCCTAAACTAAACTCAAATTAAAATGCCGTCCGATAAATATTTGGAGAAACATGAGAAGCTTTTACTACAATGTCTTTTGCCAGCTCCGTCTTCTAGTTTCTCTTCTCAAATTTGGGTGATTCCATTAAATAGTGTTGTCCATCTCTGGAAGATGTAACGTAGCTTTTACACTTCACAATCACTTCATGAAGATTTTAACTTCTCTGAATTCTCACGATGAATGCTGATATCAGTTCTAATTCTGGAATACAAGAGAACGAAAATGTTTAATTGATGGGATTTCTTGCGAGAACTGTTTTTTTTTTCTTCAAAATACTAATTACTGGTAAATGCGAACGAAAGAAAGAAAGCGGCCGTGTCTCACTAGTTCACGCTGCTCAAAGGCATCACCCCAAGTATCTGAGGTGTTACGAATTTCAGGTGGAGTATTCGGATACGGTTTATGGAGACGGGGGTGATTCCCTGCACTTCTTCCTAATTGCCTTAAAAAACGGTCCGAAAGATGCGGCGCATGCACAAGGCTGCCGCGCTCCAATCGAACTCGTCGCAGAAAATAGCGCTTGGAGCGCTCGTAGCCGCATCTTCCTGGCCGTTTTTTACGGCGATTAGGAAGAAATGTGCAGGATCCCACCTGTTTCTGCAATTTACGATCTTGCATAGTCTTTGACCATCGGAAATCCACATCACGTGAGATTCGTGGTGTGGTGTATTATTCGTGTCCTGTATTATTCGAGAGATGCATGAGATGCCTTTGAAACAGATGATTTGTGAATCAGTTCGGCCTAGCAAAACCTCATAGATTAAGCGCAGATTACCACGAAATTGCGAGGTAGGGATGCTGCCACCAAGGTTTCCTCAGAATCCTATTCAATTAAACCAGTGGATTGGCTGTTGAGGGAACCGGCGCATGTAAGATGATGTAGTGTTAAATAGCGCTTCGCAGGGGTGGTCGGTCGTCGGGATCGACTTGGTGATTCATTGCGACACGCACCAGATGAGGCTCTTGCAGGAATTTTCCATGTTCGGGAATGTGGCCTAACAAAGCGAAATCGATGCGAGTTTCACATTTTTCCACCCTTTAAGCGGCAATTCTAATCGGTAGTAGAAATTGAAAGAACATGTCTTCTCAAGAGGTATGCTGCTAAGGAAGTATTATTCGAGAGATGCATGAGTTTTTGGAGATTTCTTCCATTTCAGCTTTTCTTTCTGGGGTGTCTTAATACAATAGATCTGATATTCTTAGAAACTAGCATAACTCCTTCTCAATATTGTCGCCGGAAGAGGTAATGTCCAGGAAAAGCATACCGAAGAAAGCTCATTGGAGGCGGGGCGTCACGAAATAAAAAAAACAATGTGGAGACTTTTCGATGAATTGAAAAGGGATGCGATTTAGGAGTAAGAATGTGAGGACGGTGAATCCCCTCGTGGTAATCCAGTAAACAACCTTTACTGGTCTTATTTTCCTAACAGTGCAACTTATTACGCGATAAGACGTTTGCAGTTCTGTCGCTGCATAACGTCCTCTTTCCATCTTGTATGCCACGAATGAGCAGCATGAGGTCCCTCACACAACCTCCCGGAGATGGCTTCGTTCCACTACTCGTAACAAGTTGCATCGTTGGGGATACGGGATGAGATAAGGCAGGCATATAAACATCACAAACAAAAATTGGAGAGATCCCAAGATCGTCAATCACGTGATACGCTGCCTTCAAAAACTCGGAGCGATGTGGAACTAATTGGAAACATCATAGTAGTTCTCCTGTGGTATAGGCTGTAATGTTCTGGATCATCTCTTGACTCTTCTCAATTATAGATGTTAAGAACTAAAAAAAAACGGAATTCCTGTGATGTCCTTTCTTGGATCATACATTTTAAAAAGTTCATCCCAAATATACACTGATTTACAGAAGTTCTGCCGGTAGCACCCCTATCAGGAGTCCCAGGGAGGACAATAACAGGTTTCTCAGGTGCTTGTTAATTTTCGTTTCAATGAGTTGTAGATGATGGTTGTTCTTGACTTTTACAGCCCATCCGCAGCGTACTTACAGTATAGCCCAAGTTTTACAAAAATGAAAAACACTCGACTAGATTTGGAAGCAGCACGCGGCGGTAATACGAAGGTTTGGTTCTACCCTTTGGTATTTGATATCTGTGGTCAAATCTTCACCGAAAACGCTCTGCGTAGTGTTTGCTTTTCAGCTTAAACGACGGTTCTTTGAGGAACAAATTGCAAAGAACTGTGTAACGGATCGTCTATTGCAGAGAAAAATCCAACTCGGCATGGTTCACAGTGAGTATTCTTTTTCTACTGCTGTCAGCATCCAATCCCCAAAATAGATTTTTTTTTTCAATAGACGGTGCTCCGAGTGAAAGCACTACGGGTTACGATAGCGTCGGAGCGGACTTCGCTGGTTGTAGGAGTAACACCACCAGTTCGATGACATCGGCCAGGTGCGTTTAATTACCCCCTCCGGAAAACTCATCCCACCTGGCTTTCCGCTTCATGACTTGCAGTCTGAGTCGTTAACATAGCTATGCTTTTTAAAATGCGAATTTCTCTATTCTATTTTCTATGAGTGATAATGACTGTTGAGCAGATAACAAGAAAAAATTCAGATCTGTTTCTATGGAGGTTAAAATAGCACTAGGACATGGATTTCCACATCCGTAGCGTGGATGAGCTCGGCAGACTGCGCAGCTCATCCATTCGCTGACAAGTCCAACTAGTTAATAAAGTAAGAAAATAGAAATGAAACTTTCTTTCAAGTATTTTTAGCAGAGAAACGATTCACCTAAGCGAGGAAATGAAATTATTCGTAGAGCCTCAGGAATGTCGTAAAGTTTCTGTAGATATTTCTAACCTTACAACAGACGAAGATTCTGTCAGTGTGCTTTTTGGTCCGCAGTCGACCATTTGTCTTGTCTCTGTAAAGTGCACTGCATTTGTAACGAATGTGCAAAAAGAAGAGAAAAAGAAAACAAGTTGGTTCCATGCGGAATGTCACGTGCAGGTTTCGCCTAAATAAACACTCAAAAATCACTTTCATCGCTGCAGTTTTTGGGATCATTTCCGAGTGTTGGCATTCCGTGGATAACAGGAGAAAGCGGTGCTTGTATAAAAAAAAGGGGTGGTTCACCGATTTTGATTTTGAAATGTTGAGATTAACCTCGATTACAAGTAACGATTGCTTGCTTCATTTCAGCAATAGAAGAATGTTACACCTTTATCTTTATATAAACCTTATAAAAAACCTTCAACCCTATGAAAACATTAAAATATTTCATAAAGTTCAAATCTCTATGTTTTTTAGTGTACCTTTTATTCATTTTTTACTTTACTGTACGGAAATGATCTCAGCAAGAAGAAAATGGGCAAAATGAGATACGAGATATACTGTTTTACATGGAGTAGAGTCGCCAAGACTTTAAGAGAAGACGAAAAAGACGCGGATCCACGTCTTTTTCGTCTTCTGTCGGAGAATTAGCGATTCTACTGTAGTGGTCAACAGAAAAACTAAGCTACCAGTTACTGGTGAGTTAGTGATTGTGTGATTGCAAACTCGCATACTTTGGAATCTTTTTGCAACGCAAATGTTTAGTAATTTGGATCCTTTTCATTTTATTCTGCAACAAATTTAATTTTTTTCTTCTCCATGCTGCAACACTTTTAATTTCCTACTTTCATTCCTTATTGTACCTGTACTGAAGTCAACAGCGGTATGAGATGCACCCAATCTAAATTTGTGTTTGTTAAAATTTCTTCCAGCAGATACATGAGTGGCTCAGCTTCAAACCTGAACCTGAACCATGAAAGAGAATCAATTATTGACTAGGCGGGTTGGGCAGGTGTAGTGCAGTCGGTGAGAGGTTCTGATGTGACTGCATAATCGATAGACGGTTCAAAAACCCCCAGCACCAACCAAGCCTTTCATCTATTCGCAATCGACGAAGTGGTATTAGACGTGTTTTGAAGATAAGAACACTGATTTGAGATAACGAGTAGCCCCGCGAGCCAATGTAGGGGTTGGACATGCGTTCGTAAGCCTCAAACGAAATTGAAATGGACGCGTTGACGCTCTCCAAGCTGATTGATCAATGCCAGATTCCTCATTCATTATCCTTTTGCTGGCGAATTAATATTAATACGTAGTCAGTTTTTTTTAAATAAGAAGGAATGCGAACGGGATGAATATCTTATCAACAATGTCATTGATGAAATTTAATTTCGAAACCTACGCACCTCTTTCTAGCACATCACGCTGGGCTGGGGCTCAGTTCGGGGCTGCCAGCTTTGTCGGGTTGAGATTAATGTTTGTCACAATTGGTGCAAAAACGTCAATTTATCCAGAAATGCAGATGCGCTTATGATTTAGCAAACTAATCACATTTATTTTCAAAGCAGTGAATACCTTTGAAGTAATGGAAAACAAAAATTAGGTTTATGAAAAAAAAAACAGAAATCCAGTGTTTTTGCGCGTCTTCCTCAATAAATAGTATTAAAAGAGATGCGCTAGCATCATAAGGAGTTAATTTTGTTCGGGACTAGAGAGGGCTGGATATTTAAATCCCATGGAAAATAGGAAAATTGAAGGAAAGGAAAATTCTCAGTGAATTGATCGAATTCGATGGTCCTCACTTCCAGTGGATGTCTATGTACATTGTCACATACTCTAGGGACATATTTTATCTGAGATTTACCAAAACAGCATAAAGCTTTATGTGTAGGCTCCATCATGTTTCTTTTTTGAGAAATACCCGAAGTGATGCTAAGAAAGCTTATATGCGTGCGACCTAGAACCCGACCCAGTGATAGATGCTGCAGTATTCTAAGAACAAGTGTGGTAGGATCGAAACGGCATGATGCACGGTGAAGTTTGCGACTGCGCTCAAAGCAGCGCGGTGAAGATAGTGCTAGGAATATGAGATGGGACCACCGCGAACTGCAGCTACGAACGGCGTCAGTAAGGGTCCTCCTAAATTCTAATCGTTGCGCTTCGTTGCACCGCTTCAAGCGCAGCCGCAAAGGCACTGTGGTTCAGGTCGTTTTGACCCCACTATAGTTGTGCAATTTTTGAAATCACAGAAACGCACTCGTTCGCTTATAGATGAAAACTGATGTGAGTGATGCAAGAGAGAAAAAATAAAGTGTTTGACATTAAGAAGCTTGGGATCCGCGTTCCACCTCAATTCAGCATCGCTTGAGGTTTATGAACGCGTGTGTGGCCTTACGATCACTTTCGAAGATGGTTGGAGCCTATATAACAATTCAGCGTTTTTATCTTCCCAAACACAATTCTCCTTGTTTATCAGCTCATTGATTACTTGAAAGACCAGGTTGGCCCAGAGTGGTTTCGAACCATCAATGGTGCAGTATCAGCGGATCCTGTTGCCACTGTTGCTACACTCACCCATCAGGGGTTGATCCCAATATCAGAAGTATCACAAATGGCAAGAAATGCCAAAAAGTATAGCAGTAATTCCCTGTGTAATTAAGAGCATAGCACTATGTACTGTATGTAATGTTGTCACTCCAACCAAGCAGCTACAGCGGTGGTCAGATGGTCTTTTCTTCCATCTCCTCGTTTCTGGTAGTTTGGATGTTTCCTTACTATTATTTGACATGTTTCTAAGAAATCCTCCAGTAGGAGTACAGGACAACTTTTATGTAACCAATACTCTGCTGGCAAGCCTGTCATATTTGAAATCTTTCCCAACAACGCTTCAAGGCAGCGTAGCGGCGGACAGCGGGCGAAATTGACGTGGTGCGGAAACTCCAGGAAGAACGTGGATCTTCAGGTTGTACAGTAGACTGCAAAGCAGACGTGACACCGCTAATCCTTCCCTAATCATCACTAAAAAACGGCGTGGAAGACGGCGTTCTTCCTTCAAAATCAGTTGCAGCGCGCCGTCCACGATCGCACGATCGAGGAGTAATGAGGTCTTCTCACCGCTCCATTCAATTAAAACTGATGCGTAGGCAGCTGAAGGGACCAAAGCGTGTACAGGGGTGCGCGTTCTAAAGTAAATCGTAGGAACTAAAGCAGTTCCCACGCCGTTTTTTCAGGGCGACTAGGGGGAATTGAGCGAGGCCACGCTCGTTTCTGTAACCTTCAATCCGAACTCTATGTTTTTCCTGGAGTATTAATACCACGACAGTTTCGTGATATATTGCCTTCAAATGGAATTTTGACTGTTTTTGCAAACATATTGTATTTGAACAGCAGAACAGCAGCTCCACTTACATAGTGTCAGTGAGGAAAAAAAAGGAACAGTCGATGTAAAGTTAATGTTAAAAGAATATGACGGAAAAGAAACAAGAGACATCTCACAAAACAATTTCGACGAACATTTCACTTCTTGACGTTTTCTTCTCTTCTTCTTCGCTATAGGAATTTCTCAAAAGATCTCGATCCGTGTTGAATTTTGGCTATTGAAGCTATTTCTTCGACCTTAAGAGGAGATCTTCAAAGAGGTCAATGAGCACTTTGAATTATTCTCAGACGTAAAGTCAGGGAAAAGTGGACGTGATCTGAGAAAAGGATAAATATGGGTATGACGTGAATTACGGATTGACTGGGTGTCCACTGAAAACCTACGACGGTCAAAAGCAGTAGCGGAGCGAAAGCCAGAAGTACAAAAATTAATGGTGTCACATTGCGAAGAATTGTGAATGATTTGTGCATAAATGGAGCTGGAACTGTCCGGTGAATTGAAACTGCGATCCATGTGGAGAGTGATGCCACGATAATCGATCTCACTTACAATCAAACAGCAATCGACAGTTTTTAATGCTACCGTTCGTACTCTCCCTCATCTACCCTCATCCACTGCTCATTTGTACAAAAGCATATATATCGTGTTTTTCTTTTTGCACTCGAACTCATGATGAATAAATGGTGGCTAATGTGCAACATTTCAGTTGTAGAATTCGGATGTGATCCAACTTGTAACTTTCCATGTACTTATAGTGCTCATCTGCTTTATGTACATCCAGAATATTCAAAAATGGTCAAGAATCTGAAGTAGTTAGAAAATTATAAAAGACTATTCGATTAAAAGCTCGAAATTAACACTAACGATTCAGTACTAGGTAAGGAAGATTCCTGAAGCTACCTTTGCCTTAGTGTTTCCAGAATTTTCCAATCCTCTTCTTTTTCTCCCACTCTATCTCTTTCGGAAAATTGCAGCTGTTCCTTTGAATCATAGGATTCAAAGACAACTTCTGGCGGGCGGAAATAATAAAGTTTACAAGGTGGCTGTTACTTTACTTCCATTTCTATTTTTCTCGAGCTGCAGAAGGGACGTGGTCGTGTTTTTTCCACATTTCTTCTGACAAGATTTCACGTTGATTGAAGGTGATCGAGTATTTGAACGTTCGAAAGCGGCCGATCCAGAAAAACAAAGAGTCAGATGACAAATGGCGATCCTAGCCGATCCTTGTAATAACGTCTGAGCAGATAATAATAGATCACAGGATGTTGTCAACTGTAAGTGGTGGTTCTCATTTTTATCTCCTCGATCTGTGAGTGATACTTTGATAGATGAATCTGGGCTGAAATTTCCCAACGTCTCTGTCTATCCCAGAGCGAATACGCCAAAGATTTTGGACACGTTAAGGAAAGAGGTGATGTGATTATCAGCACGATCTTAGTGAATATTTCCTGAATGCTGAACCCTGTCAGCTGCTGTTGGGGGTGGCCGGCCCCCAGCTGAATGCTCTTATGGCTATTCGTGGCAATGTTTGATCGGTAACACTGGCGGTGTATTGTTTTGTGCGCACGTAGGTGCAAATCGCTAAATTTTCCACTTTTTTTTCTCCCGCGGATACCGTGGAATTCCTCTGAATGGAATGTTTTCCAGCTATAATGTGCAATTGCAATGAGGCAACTGTTCCAATCACATCGTTGTGCGTGATCTCTCACAACTTGTGTTTACACTAACAAAAAGAAGACCGCGTTTCGGGCTTGTTATTCCTGGATGCACCACTTATTTACGATCTAGCCGAACGCAAAAAATGTTATTTTTGTGATTTATGTTGCATGCTTTCTTCTCTTTTCTTTCTTAGTGTTTCTTTTCATTATAATATAATCGTTCACGTATGCTCTCCGTAACATCTACAGTTATAATTTTAATTCTAGCTATCATATTTAACATTCAAATGAATTGGAAATTCTGCTGAGGGACGGGAAATGTCTGCACGCCTCTGAAATCTAATATGAATCCTGAACCCTGGAACCGTAATAAAACTCTCCATTTCTTCGCTCACTTTTCTTCTGATTCGCTTCTTTCTTTGTACGTTCCGAAAAATCCAAACTTAGCTGCACTTAGAAAAAAACTAAAAAAATTTAACAACGCGATTTTTCTTTTCTAAGGAATCGAATAAGTATTTTTGTAGAAAAAAGTCAGAATGTCATCGCGACAGGTAACCGATTGAGAGTTTTGCCGCTCTGTTTCTTGTCCACAACTACACCACTCTTCCCTACTTTTTGCTTTCTGCCGCTGCAGCAGCAAATATGAACAGTTTCATTTTTCTTTTTCATTGGAAACATGGAGATTTAGAAATTAATTCTGTTGTTCTCCTACTATTTAGAATGATTATCATTATCACCACTCAAGGGGCATTCCAGGGCTGTGCTCAATCCTTTAACACTGATATTCCCAAGGTAGCGGCGGTGATGCGTTGAATGCTTGTGAAACTGTGCAGTGGCCTGCAGATCATTTGCTTTCTTTTCAACAAACTGCTCAGCCAACTCTTCATTTCTTTCATCTTCTCCTCTTTCCTCTCATTTTTCACTTTTTTTTGAGATACTTTTCTGTAGCTGTCTACGTTTGTCAAAAAGAAGCTCAGTTCAAGTGATCTCAATCCTACTTCGGTGCTAGGAGATGTTCCTTGGAGTGTTCATTTTCACGTCGGCCTTCTCTTTATTACATCTTTAATACCACGAATAGTTGGTTTTCTGCTGAAATTGTATCTATTTGTTGTTTATCCATTGTAGTAAAGATCCACACCAACACCTGTCGATTGGGCGACAATGTTTGCTCTGCTCTTCTATTTTTCATAGCTGAAGTGGGACTTCTGGAACTCATCTATCTGGTTACCTCTAAAACCTAAAATATTCCAGAGATTCAACCTTTAAACTAACCTTCAGAATATACTTCCGCTTAACATCGATTCTCGCACTAAAGCGTTGTCAACACAGAGAAGTAGGGCTAAATTTGTGGAAGATGCAGGATAGTTCTTTTAGTTATTTGAGATCTCACTAGAATGCAACGAAAAGGTGGAAGTAACATTTGAGCTTCGTTTAAATCTAAAACGGCGGTAAAGCAGTTGTTTTGTGGATTCTTTGATTCTTGTTTTGATCTGCCTCCGTAGTGTCATTGTCGAGGCGCCCTTCACTTCCACCACACACCCTTTTTCCTCTTTGTTCCAGATAATGGGAAGTCCAGAATGAGTCAGCGTAAGTAGGCGCGATTTAAAATTCTTCATTTTTTCGATCAGAGAACTCTTTTTATTCTGTCACGGTACATATCCACTACCGGCGATCACCTTCTTCCGCCTTCCTTCATGGCGGTCGCGACCGGCACATCTCAGTGGAGTCTCGTGGAAAGAAAAAAGTTACTTATACATGATCTATAGATTAAGAGAATGCAATCAACATTGAAAGGTTCGGAAATGACGAAGGCTAAAATTTACAACCCATGAACACGTGGCATCCGCGATGTCCAGGCTCGAGCCCAGAGAGCTCTCGCGAAAGTGCGGCTGCGCGTTGACCAAGGTTGTTCACAGGACAAAATACGCTTAGTGAACCTTTCCTCATTTCGTTTTCTTTCCTTTCCCTTTGAGATTTCCAAGAAATGATGCGTATGAAAGCGAACTGGAAATGTTCTCGCCGTTTTTCCCTAACGATTTGTCCTCTTCTTCTCCACTCTCAGTTCGTTTTTTTTAAAATTTTCATGCTAGCTGATTGACGGAATTGAGGATGCTGACTGTCAAATCGAGAGATAAATCGGACTACAACAGTGCACCAATCTTAGCAATAGATGCAAACGATTTTTTGCTTCATTTCGTTGATATCGCTCTTATTTCATGGGAATGAGCCGATGTACTACTGAATTACTGTGACATTGATTGATATTGATCAATGAATTCACCCTATTTGCTTCACTTTGAACCTGTTTCTATTCAGTCTCCCATTCATTTATTCCTTTTAAGAATGAATCTTTATCTTCTTCGAATCTTTGAATGTTTGCCCTCAGATTCATCCCTCCTATGAATGACTACAGTTACATGCCCGGTTGTGAGTGAGCTCTCAACTTTAATCCGTTAGTCAATATTTTAATATCTTGGACCAGAGATCACCAAACACCTACACTGTTTCAAGTGACTGTAAGCGGCTTGGAATTAATACCTTTAACTTATTGCCTGGACTTTTTTTGCTGAAATTATTCTTTCGTTTTTTCCCGGAAACACCTAAAGAAGAACAAAACATCCTACTCCCTTCAAATCCCGACGCAAATCAGGCACGCCGTCGTTTTTGCATCACGAGCTGGTATTTCTCCCAAGTAAATAGCAGCACTCATACAATAACTTTTCATATTCCATCCTTAAGTGCTCTCCCCTGGAGAACCTAAGAAAAAAGAGTCTATTGACTTTCCTCCAAGTTTTTCTCGAAATCGACAAAGGTAAACCCCAGAACCAAAGAAAAAAGGGACAGGAAAATACAGAGGAACTCTGTAATCGGTTTAAAGGACGCAATTTCTTCCGCAATGCAGCGATTTGCACGAAAAAATTCTTTGATTTAAATCTTCAAATTTGAATGAAATTTTTTCTTGTTGTGAAATTTTTCTGTTTTGACTTCTGGAAATGAACTGACTGCCGAAATGTAACATGACCTTTTTGAAAGTTATGGTTATTAGTGAAGATCCATCAATTTTTTTTATAGTATCTCTATCCACAATTAGTGAAAAAAAAACTGATAATGAATGACTAAACGGCGTTGGTGCATAACTCTAAATCTTTTGAGCGTTCCCGCATCCTCTCACCTTCGTCCTCAGATAATGTCGGTTCCCATGACCCATTCTTTTTTTTTCGTTGTAAAATGATGCCCTGCTTTCACCTCAAGTACATGCCACGTCCGCATAATATTCCCCGGAGCTGTACCTGTCCAGCTTCTCCAGAGTTCTCTTCATTGATACGAATCAATTTGTGTACTTCGGCTGGGTCGATGTTCCTGGCTGTTGGATTCTTCTGCTTGCTCACTCCGTGCTGCTGCCGTTCTTACACATGTCGCCCGTAAACTTTTCACAATGTGTGATCCTTTGGAGGCGGCAGAAATCCCGTCGCATCCCTTTGATTAGCCATTACTTGAGGATTTTCTCCAGTTCGGCTCTGAGATTCTCAGGAAAGCGGGCAAAATCAGGCAAATACCCAAAAATGTAGAGATACCCTGAGTGGATTTTAAATTTGTCACAGATCTGTTGTAAATTTTTATAACTTTTCACGATATTTTCCTAAATTCAAATATAAATTCAACACCAGTTAAACTTGTTCTGGAGTTGGAAATATGTACCTATTTTATCTCTGTAAACCAGTTAGGGGCGGGTGTGGGGCAGTCGGTTAGAGGTCCATTGTAGCCACACGGTCAAGGGTTCGAATCCGCCCTAGTGCCGTGTGGCGCAGTCGGTTAGAGGTCCGTTGTAGCCACACGGTGGAGGGTTCGAATCCGCCCTAGTGCTCACCAAGCCTTTCATCCCTGCGAGGTCGATAAATTGGTGCCAGACTTATCTGAGAGGATAAAAACACTGACTTGACCATCGGCTGGCCCCCGCAAGTCATTGTATAGGCCAACACGCGTTCCACAACCTCAACGATTACGAATTCCAGTAAAACGCGTTGGCGCATCCCAAGTGGATTGATACGCCAGTGACTTTATTCTTTATCCTCTGAACCATAACGTTTTGGTTTCTCTTCCAATCAACCAAATTCGATGCCTCAAAAACTGCCCTCTGTTTGGTGATTGTGTTAAGTATACTCACATACACTGCGGTATGTACTGTATAATATGTAAGTATATTTGTATTTTCCACTTTCCTAACCTAAGAGGACGTTTTTAAGGCTTTCACAAGACGTTTTTTCTTTTCTTATTAGATGTTTAGTCATCGTACACTGTTTAGCTCACATTGTTCTGTGGGACCCTGAAAACTAAATTGATCATATCATAATGAAGTTCCGTTCTGTGAAGTAATCGACATAACTAAAGTTAGAAGAAATCAAGGAAAATTACTAGAAAAAAACCAGAAAGAAAGAACTAGAGTTAAAAAGAAACAAAAAAGACGGAATAAACAAAAAAGACCAAAAATAATGATGAGTGGACCTTTTTTTCGTTTTGGACAACTATGTTATTGGCAGTGAGGTCAAAACTATAAATATGATGCGCCAAAGTAAGCGACTCAACCTTTGAGTTCTCAACAGATTAGGATCCCACGAAACATACAGCACTCATAGGAGGAAAGCGGACCAACTGCCAGGACCGGGAACGGAAGAACCTGTTCTGCGTGTCAATCTCGGTTGAATGAATGTGTACTGTTTTTCCGTGGCTCAATGAAAAAGCGTCAGTTATCCGCGTCTCCTATCCTTGTTGTTATTTATTTGTGGAGAATAATGGCGACATCCGCCATAAATGCTGATTTTTATTCGTTTCAATGAGATCTATGCAGTTCTTATTAGGCAAAGCACACTCTCTCGGTTTCTCCCTTCAGTGAAAATTTCCGAATGATTTTCAGAATTATCCAGGCAGGTAGTACTTCAATTGAGTGTTCGAAGCTAGGAATAGTGTAAGCGTAAAAGTTCACTAGCAATGATTCCTTCATTATTTTCTTCATTCCTATTTCTTGTGTTTCTGCGTTTTTTCTGTCTCTTTGGATTCATTTTGTTTCCAAAGCTGCGTTCCGTTATGCAAAGTAACCTCACAGTTCTCATCCAGAGAAGTGTGGATAAAAATTGGTAGGCCTATTTGTTATTCTCACCTTTCCTAAAACCCTCAAATCAGATCCATCCACCATTTCGTTTTTTAGTGGACAGATTTTGTTGTTCTTCTTTTCTAATTTTGTAATTTTTTGATTGCTGAGTTGCCGAAATGAATAGATAATGCATGGTTCTGTTTCTATTGCTATACTTTGCTCTAGCAGTGTGTTTTTGCTCAGGAAGTGGGAAATTGCGTAAAACTCAAAATTGTTCGTCCGTCCGACAGGAGCTCTCAGGGACACCCAACGATCGGTGGTGTACTAGGGTCAAAATGACCTGAAGCACGGTGCAGTTGCGTAAGAGATTGCGCTCGAAGCGGTGCGGTGGAGCGTTGCGGGAAGACTCCAAAGGAGATATTTATTGACACCATTCCTCGCTGTAGTTCGCAGTGGTCCCACCTGAAATCCTACCGCCTTTTTCACCACGGTGCTTCGACCGCAGCTGCTCACACAACTACATTGTGCTTCATTTCGTTTTGACCCAACCATACTTCAAACTTGGGTGACTGAACGCAAGCAGGATATAGTCTGCTAAGTATAATAAATATAAAGTGATTGATTCTTCTCAGATCTTCTCGAATTCTTAATAATATTCCGTCTCGAGATCTTAGATTCGACTTCACAGAAATCCTATGTTCGTGGTTATGTCAGCACTTGATGAAAGTACTACGAAAGTGTTGCAACCTTAATTTTTCGTCATTCTATTTTTTTTTCAGCCCATCACCATCGGATCACGACGAGGTTACTATCGCAGAGAACACCATTCACGGTAAGCTGGCAAGTTTTCATCGTTTTCATTCAGCGAGCCATCCATCCCCTTATTATTTGAACTTACAGCGCGACTTGAAAGGATGAGAACTCCCTTTTCTAAATCTCAAAAAAAAACACTCAAGATTCAGTGAGTGGTTGAAAGGATTTTAAATAATCTTTCGCTTACTACAAACCTCAGATTGAGCTTCAGTGGTCCCTGATTGTCCATTGGAACCGAATATGTTCAACCGCTTGAGAGCGATGCTCTTCTTCTTCTTAGAGGGCGCGCGTTGCGAGAGATGCGTCGCGCACACTTGCTTGAACACATTTGATATCAGGTGTACTTTATTCCAATCGAATTCCAGAAGATGTAGTTGCCTCGTTAGCGGAGAGCGCTGTTCATGAATACTTGAAAATTGATTTCCCTTCTTTTCAAGTTTTACCGCCTCTGTTCTTCTCCACCCTTTACTTACTCAATCTGAATCTTATCTATTTGGTGCCTATTGCTTTCATCAGATTATTGGAAATTCAGAAAATTTTCAACGTCATTGGAATATTTGAGTATTGTTTTTGCCTAATCCATATTTCCATGCCATGATTCGTTGTAAATGCATCTTCTGACGTTGTTGCAATCCTCTTTTTCTTCTCGTTTTCTGTAAAACTTTTTTGAAACACTACTTTTGTAGTATTAACAGTAGTATTCTTAAATATTCGTTTTTCTAAAAACTGAACAGTGTGAGCAGCGGCACTTTTCAACTCTTTTCGTAAGTAATTTTTATACCCGTGAACCCAAGTTCTTGCTTTTTATATATTTTACCCTAATTTGTAAGCGAAAACCCATGCATATTTCTTTTTGCATATTTCGTCGACGAATTCTGCACCGTTGCTGCGGCGAGAAAAAAGAATAAAATATGCGGGGATCGATTCAATAAATGTTATTTCGAAGAGCGAAAGTATTCGCATTGGTTCTAACACATCGCAATATTTTCTCTCATAAATTCCTAAGATATAGGGATATAGCTGTCCGGATCAAATACTTAGTTCTTCGAAAGAAAATCTTCCTAACTCAATCCTTGCACAACTCGTGATTCACTTGAGACAGCGACATCATCGGTACGATTGTCACTCACTTGATGACTTCGGCCAAAGTCTGAGGAGGTACGGATTTCAGGTGGAGTACTCTTGTACGGGATAGTAGATTATGGAGAGGAAGGTGATTCCGTCCATTTCTTCCTAATTGCCGTAAAAAACGGCCGGGAAGATGTGGCGCCGCATAAGGCTGGCGCGCTCCGGTCGAACTCCCTGTAGAAAATAAGGCGCCAAAACGCCTGAAGCCGTATCTTTCGGGCCGTTTTTTACGGTAATTAGGAAGAAATAGACGGAATCACTTTCCTCTCAATAATCTTCTGTCCCTTATAAGAATATTCGTGAGGTGATGCCTTTAAGTCACGACAGGTTGTCGACATCTAGAAACTAAATTAGAAGAAATATGTATTGTAGAGGTATGTGAACAACCCTGTATTAATTTGTGCCTTAGGGTAAACTGGGGTTTTCATGAGCACAGTCGAAAAAGATGAGTTGGGCAGCTGCTCCCACTTTTACTCTGCAGTTACAGTTCTAACCGGCGCCAAAAGCGTTCAAAGTCGTGACGTCGTCGTCGTCGTCAAAAGGCGGGCGTTGCAGCAGACGCTGGCTTTTTCTCTGTTTGAAAAGCTTGGCATTCCCTCCTCCTTTTATTTCCTCCGTCCCACTCGAAGCTTCATCCATTTGAACATATTCGGCGCTGTCTATATGCACATGTGCACTTTTCATAATCCTTTAATTTCAATAGGCGATCGATGCCTGTGTATTTAGGGCAACGCTGTATTATATATGATTTAAAAACTTAATTTTGAGAAGAAAAAGTCGGTGCGATCGATGTTTCGTGCCTGTCTCACCGAAATTTTTGAAATCCGATGCAATTGTAGTGATAGGTTTTTGTTTAGATTTACATACCCAGCTTTAACAATCAGGAGAGTAGAAATACGAATGAAAATGGCTGTTTAGAGAAAACGTTAACAATTTATTAAGTGCTATCTGACTTTTCAAAGAAGCGTTCGTTTTTTAAATAATATTTTTTTTATTATTCTGCTCAATTATTCCATTTATAATTCTTATTCTACCTTAAAAAAATCTGAAAGTTGATCTTCTGAGCTGCCATGATGAAACAGTAACACTTTCGAGATTCGGGTCAGATTTCGGGTCTTTGGATCAATAGCAACTAAATCCAGCTCTACCATGAATACGTCGCTAGATCATCCATGATTGCCGATCAAAGCTCCCACATGATGCTGCGATCTTTTCGCGGAAAAACAACATAACTCTACTACCAACTGAACTCTACAAAAGTTCCATTGTTATTTTTTTTCTGCGCCAGGCATGCGCGAATTCCTCTTCAATATGGCAGTCTTTTTACTGAAACGTTAGGTGAACCCACAGGAGTTCAGCAAGATAATATTTCCCTGAAATGCAGAACAAAATTATTTTAGTTTGATAGGGGGAAAAGTTCCTAGATTTCGCTTAGAAACTGCTCAGTTGACGAGACAAGCTAAGGATCATTCTAAATCTGTCTGGAACAGGAGTCTTATTATCTTTTTTAATAATAACACGCTACTTTGAAATATTTTATTTCTATCTCACCTGTTTGTTTTATCATTTCATCGATATTTTTATCAGCTTTGGCTGTTGTTCTTAAATTCCATAGCTCGAAGAGTTGTTTCAAGCGTTAGGAGAAATACTGATTTCGACTGATTTGTAATTTGTGGATTCTCACTGAAGTATCCTAACTTCATTCGAATGTTCCAGCAATCCAGGTGATAGCATCCGTACATCCGGGTACTGCTGCTACTTGCATGACTTTTCGCGGAGAGAGTTCGCGATGGTTGCGAATACGTCATTAAAAACGAAATTGAAAGTTCTCTTTGCCCTTTTGATGCTGTCGCTATAAAGTCCATTGTGTTTTTAGACGTTGCCGTTCGTGTATTATCGGATAGACGAGGTGGCATCCACCGCGAAATGTTGTAAATGCTATGGAAAGGGTTCATAACATGCTAAACGTGTTTTTCTTCTTTTGGAAATTATTTGGAAAGAAAGAAAATTAGGTTCTAAAGCGAATATGAAATCCCCTTGTCTTTCAATTGAAAATTAAGCATCTATGAAATGCTATAGATCGTAAGAAATGAAGAATAAAATGAACCGGTGTTGATCAATCCTTTTCGGATGCGCCTACGTCTTCGAGATCAGTTCAGAATCATTTGAGGTTTTCCGTCCGCAGCCCTGCAATCACTCGCGGGAGATATTCATAAAAGCCGATGCTTTTATCCTCCCATACAAGTCTGGTACCAGTTTGTCAATCTGGAAATGTTGAGTGGCTTCGTCGGCTCTATGGGGTTTCGAGCCATCAACCGTGCTGTCCCAGCCAAACCTTTTACCGACTGCACTACACCTGCCACTAATTTCTTGGTATTTTGAAAAAAAAAAGATAAAATAGTCGGTACTGATCAAATTTATTGCGATTCAGATTTATTATTTGTGTACTGTATCAAATAATACTTTTTGAATGAAAATGTTCGAAGTAATCTGTCACGTGTAGCCTTGGAGTTCTTTAATTTACCCTCTTTCAATCCTCTCTCAGAGTAAGGTCGTTTTGTTCAATTTTTTCTCAATTAGGATGGAAACAAAGGGCTGAGCGCATTTTTGTCAAATGACGTTATTAACTAATTCTGTTCCATTTTCAATCTCTTTCGTTTTTCATCTCTTCTGCTACTTTATTATTATTTTTTACCTTTCCTAGATGATTTCAGAAACAAAATCAGGGAAATAAATAGCAGGAATGAAGGGTTTCGTTCTGGCAATTGCAGTTACAACTTTTCACACCTTCGCTCCTTTTCCACCAACAGTCATTCCTATGGTTGAATAGAAATTCATTTGAAAAAAGTACGTTGACGAAATCAATGAAATTGTGCACGAGCGGGAATAATCAAGGAAAATAATCAAGGCGTAGTAAACACTTTCGTTTGCGAGTATCGCAGATTGCTGAGAATTAGTTAACGACGAAAAAACTGCCAGGGACGATGTGAGTTAAAAAAGAACTTTCTTCTATTCTCACCTAAATGCATTTCTCTCAAAATTACTCCCGAGGCCTATGATTTTGCTGTTCTGAAGGGTTTTAACCGTTGGAGGCAAGTATGTTGTGCGCAGTAGAAATACCACCTGCAATAATTTGACGGTTTTTCAAAAATTTTGGAAAGGAGTCTAAAAATTATGGAACAAATCAAAATTTTCCCTTCTCAATTTTAACTTGGAGTTTTCGAGACCTAAGAAGAACATGAGGTTTGCAAGTCTCCATTAGAGCAATAAATCAGCGTCGGCGTTTTCCTTCATCATTTTCAGGACATTTTCGTTCCGCTATTCCTCATGGGACCAATGTGAAGATATAAGTGGAGCAGGGCAGAGAACTCACGCGCAAATGGCAACTATTTTTGACTAGTTGCAAATCCTTTGTCTTGATCTCTGCAAGCAACGCTTACTTATTAAAAATCTCATCGAAAACTCGAATCAAGGCACAGATCGGGTCAGTCAAATTTATACAGCAAGCTGTTTTTTCGGAGGAAAAACTCTCGCCACTGTTCAGCTGAGTGTTGCGCTTTCATCATGATACATGATGTCCTCTAATTGTCCGAGGATCACTTGGACCGACGTTTTACCAATGATATTTTCGTTAACGCAAAATTCCGAACCCCCCGATCGCTTTTCTTTCATGCTCCCGAAAGTTTCTTATATTTTCATTTCATCATACATCTCCACTGAATTCATTCCATTCGATTAAGGCAACCACGAAAAATTAAAGAGTTATCATGAGGTAATGCTCAAGAGATTAAGTACTTAAATTGGCTTCGAGGGTGGGTCTCTGGAGTCGGAACCCTATTTTGCTTATGTCATAGAAATCGAGGAAAAGATGTTTTTTTTGGTTCACTTATTTTTTGAAATTACCTAACTGTAAATTGCTTGAACATCACTGAGAGAAAGCAGAGCCTCGAATAGGTGAAGTCCATACTCTTTGCTTTTTTTATACGCAACATTGCAGTACTACAGTTTCATTTTGCAAGGTTCTTTATTTGGAACCATGTGTTTGCGTTCAATCCCGGAGTGTACAAAATACGAAGGCTGTAGATTCTTTGAAAACATAGCAAGAAATTATTTTGTTCTAATCTTCTTGAAGAGATAAATGAAGGCAGGATAAAATTAATTCTTATAAATATATTAAAACACTAGAAAAATATTATTAGGATTAAAACTATTATTAAAAAATATCTCTATGGGTACTACACGTTAAAATTTAATTTTGTTATGCTTAATCAAACGGAATCCATCACGAATTTAAAATGCCTAGAATTACCTATTCCTGTCAGTTGTAACCTCTTAATATCGGTTTGGGTTCCATCGGAAGATTACGGTAGGCGTTGTTGGTTGCAGAATGTGCTTTTTTGTGTAATTTAGCATTTTCTCTTCATTCTTCAGTTTTTTTCTGCCTATTTCCTCTTTAAGCATTCATAGCTGCTGCTCTTAGCCATCTGTCGGAAGCAAATCTTTCATATTCCTCAATGTCGTGGTGGAACTCATCCAGAATTCTCCGTCATTTTCGCTTCATTTCCCTAGTTGATGGTTTGTCATCGATTGCATACATAGAAAAAATATGTTCTATAGAATATTGATGGTGAGACTACAATATGTATACGATGATTCGAAATTGCTACGCTTAAAAGAGGCGTGGCCTAACATCTGCATGTTGATTTACATCTGTTGTTCATTCTCATTCTCATCAATGACAAAACGTTTTATTGCCGACATTCACTCGTTCCTTTCAGCCCATTCAACGCCGAAGTTCCCCATCCGTTCCATGCAGCCATCGACGATGTCGGCGGAGACGAACAACGAACGGAGCGAAACTGTGGTAGGTCCGGAATCAACCTCGCCGTTAGACCATCTGGGCCAATTCCTGCCCCAGTTCCCCCGTGTGCTTTCGCCGTTTATCGTTCGAAAATCAATGGACCAAACCGAACGGTGCATTGTACGGATGAAGGTCGCAACATACGGGCTAATGAGCTTTGCCTCTCTGACCATGCGGTGGGACGGTTTACCGATTCTGGTTGTACCGACGGGGCAGGCGCGGTGATCGCCGAGGCGGAGCGCTCTTGGAGGTTTCGTTGAGGAGCGCACTTTGAGCGCGCTCAACAGCTGTCAAGTGATCGCTTTCCTCGGCCGCTGGGCCTGCGTTTTCTCGTTGGCAGCTCGTCCCCATCGGCCGCTTGGAGTTCTTTCGCAGTACTTGAGATTTCGCCTCGTAATTTCTTCTGCCATTTTTAACTTCTTCCTTTTGTTGCCAAGAATTTCGTAGCGATGAGGTGAATTATTACAGATGGAAATTTATAGTCTAAAGAATCACATTTCTCTCAATTTGACAAAATAAAACACAGTTTAAAATATTATTTTTCATTACTTACATATTACTATTTATCTTATATGGCATTTACTTTATTGTGATTATTTAGTTATTTGCATAGGATGGCAGTAGTTTTTCTCTTGGGAAAGGACTCCTCTCCTATTGCGTTGATCTATTTCGCTCCTAAAATCAGAACAGGAGCAATGTGTTATCTTCTGAAATTATTTTTTAAAATTTTTATAATGGACTAGAAAGGACACTCAAAAAATGATTGAAGTGAAATTCATTAGAAAAACAGAAGGAGAGTAAAAAAGAAGGTCATCTGAAAAAAATGAGCTCCTTTCGAATAGTGGAATCTTAATTTTTATTGAATGAAATACTCTGCAGTATATCTATGTTGTATTAAATATGTACAAATCGGTAAATACCCCGCCTCCACCAGTTTTACAGACTGAAATTAAAATTTTTAAGGTAATTTGTTTTTGGATTAAGTAAATTCTTGTGGACAAAATGCAAAGTGCAAAATTTCTTCGAGGGAACTTAGTGCTATATTTTTTTCTGAAAAGACATCTTCGTATTTTGCAGTTTTTTTATTGTTTACAGAAATTAAATGAGCGGTTGTTTAGAAGTTCTCTCGACGGTTCTGCCTCTAGAGAACAGTTTTATGAGGACAGCTGTTTTGAAACAGGTAGTTATACCATGAAATTACCCAGTTTTTCGTATTTTTGCAAGGATACCTTCATTTTAAAGCTGTCCGGGACAACCTCTTGCCACTTTCCTTCCTTTCTTTCTTTGAAAAAGCTTTCTTCGAAATTTCTCCTTTGAGAAAGTTTCCGCAGTAATTCTGAGATTCTATAATTTTCTCTTTTCTTACATGCGATTCCATAAAAGTCCTCCTACCCTATGTTTCTCTTCGTCAAAATATGGTAGAAGTAAAAGTAAGTAAAACAGATAAGTAAAACAACGTTTCGCCTCCTTTTTCTCTATTTTTTAAAAGTGACTACTAAATAATAAACAAATAGAAAGAGTAAAAAACAAAAAATACTTTTCAAAAGTGATTAATCAGTAATAAAATCAACATTTAAGTTCAATATAGGTTAGTCACCTCAAATAGCTTAAAGGCAGCTTATCATGTGGTACAGAAACCGCAGGGAAAGCGTAGAGGTCGGGTTTTAGATTACGGAAATGAACGTGGCCCCGCCCAAATCTCCTTTCCTAAAAAACAGCGTAGGAACCGCTTTAGTTCTTACGATTTACGTTAGAATGAACACCACCGTACGCGTTGCGATCCACACAACAACTTATTTATTTGTTTTATTTGAATAGGCTGTAAAGAGACCCCAGTAATCTTCGACCGCTCGCCCTGCGTGCACAAAAATGGCTCGTTGCAGCTGATTTCGTAGGAAAGAACGGCGTCTTCCATATCATTTTTACGACGAGTAGGAAAAGCTGAGCGGATCCACGCTTGTTTCCGTGATGTACGACCTAAACTTTATGTTTATTCTGAGGTCCTCGTGCCTCGTCAGTTTCATGATACATACGGCGCCTTTAAGGCGCTTGGTGGTCAGCTTCATGTTCGCTCGTGAAGCAGAATCTTAACGAATTAAGTAATACTTCAGTATTCAGTGTGAACTCCATGTATAGCAGAAACCAACTTAAATTCAACGTATCGTTCATATTCTTGGACATCAAACGTAGTGAAAACTACTGGTTATAAAATAAAGTTAAAAAGTATTGAGTCTGAACTTCACCGAGTTTTAAGGTTGAATTCTTCAGAAAGATCGGGGCAGGGATACTTTTGTCGAGAAAAAAAGACATTCTTCTCCGAAAAATATTTCGCGTACCTCTGCCCCATAACCCTCTGGGTGATCGCGTGTGCCTGTGGATAGTTCGATATACCATCATGTACTTTCTTGATTGAGTATGAACTACGTTCGTACCTTTCATCCACTCTGAAGAAATCCACTGAGAAAAAAGAGTGCTCTGGAAACGTATTAATATCCTGAAACTGTTTTTGCATTTCTCCGAAAGAACGACTCCGCATGAATGAATTCCGCTATAAACACATTGTGTTATTCGATTGAATACGATGTTTACATAACCACAAGTGCTATTAAGTCAATCATTCGTATTACTTCTTCTATTATGCCTTCGGAATCTAATCATTTCTCCATTTTCCTTCATAATTACTTTGTCTTCTGTAAGTTTTCTACAAATTTTGGGATCTCTTGAGCTCTTTTTTGCATGTGGACGGTGATGAAGGTAGGAAAGCTATTAAACCAAATGGGATTCACCATTCTTTCAGACCAAATTCGAATAGTTCCAACGTTTAAGTACATAAAACAGTGATGGAAGAGCTGGAAGAAGCCCTTTTCCCAGGTAGAAACGCATGAATGCGGATCGAATCGTGGCGCTTGCTGCCGAGTTCTGTTGCAAGAAACCTATGCTCAATGTCTCAGAAACAAATTTTCAGTCATCCACATAAAGTAATGGTAGTTGTTTTCTACGCTAAACTTCATAGAACGGATATAGATGGGGTGAAAAGATGACAACACTGCTTCTAAAAATGCAAATCTCGCAAATTTGGTTTCTCACCAGTTTTTTTTTGCAATTACCAACGTTTCGGAAAAACAGCTCATTTTAAGCAGCTGGATTTTGTGGAGTTTACCTCTTGGAGAAAAAATTATCTAAAATGCATCTATATTTATTTGTACATAAATATATATGCAAATAATCTATTGATTTCCACATGTATTCTTACTTCGGTGAGTACTCACAGCACTGTATTATCTTCTATTTCATGAAGTCCATAGTTCTTCGTTGAAATTTTATTTATTAGACTCCGGAAATTCCTATCCATGCTGAATTTACCTCGTAATTTTTTGCAAAACCTTTTTGCACAAGATTTTCTGATATACAGTTGGGCTTTGTAGTTTGGAAAATGAGGCCATAAAAATCTGCCACTGGACAGCGTAGGAAAAAATGTTGCAGTGTCGGAAAAGGGAATAAGAAATTTTTCCGTAGTCGTAATCAAGTATTTCCAATCGTGCCACGTGCCTTCTATCAGAGTAAACACTGCGAAGGGAAGTAAGAGGGAGGGTGTGTCCTGTGTAGAACGAGTGTGCGTTGCGGTGCACTCGTTGCGGTCAAGCGGCTGAACGCATCCACCGAAGGCGACATTTCTTAGTGAAGTAAAATTAGAAAGTGCATATAAAATGGCATATCAGTACTTCAAACTACTTCTATTAGAAACTTCCCCCTTCTCCTGCTCTTGCTGACCTCATTAAATCAACGGTTTGACTTTGCTCGACCTTGAAACCTTGAAATTGGTGGAAATTTCACCTTTTTTTTCTAAATATTCATGCATGCCTTTTATTTCGTGCAATATCACAAAGTCACAATCGGATAATTAATTTTGTTCTAAGCTTTTCTATAATTTGCCGTTTTTGAAAGTTGGTTTAAAAAACGCTGATATCCTTGTTAGCTCTGTGATGTAGCTTTAAAAAATTTTTGAAAGAGGATCTCTTATGATTTGGAATGACTCCTATACAATGTTCATCGTAGTTACAAACTATTCCTTCCATTTACTGTTTACTCTCCTGATTTTTTACTAACGTTACTATTTTTTACAAACTCTTTTTTTACAAACTCTACAAAAAAACTTTTTACAACCTTTATCTTATCTATCTATGTTGCATTCTATTTTCTTTTTGTGTTTTTTTTTAAGCGGTGAGTGTCTGAAGTTGCATGGAACCATAAAGGAAGCTATGTAGAAATAAGTGTAAAATAAATAAATATAAAAATGTGGAAGCGTTTCTGAAGCGAACAAATCTAGCTTATTGAGAGATCAATATATGCTGCGCTTAAAGAACCTTTTCGGACTATAGTGTCCTGAAGCCTTTCATTTTTATATGCTCCCTTCTGGACATAGAGGCGGAAATGGTCCACGATTGTATGAGTTCTAAGAATCTGCAAAAGATGCAAATATCCTTTCAGGAAGAATAAATGGCCCACTTCAGCTCACTTTTTCGGCAGGTATACTAAAAAGAGCTCCTTATTTATGAGTGGGCAACCCTACAAATTCCTCTCGTTCTCCAACCCCTTGGTCTCGTTATCGTAGACGGCTTTACGGACCTCGGGAGAATCGATTCCATCAATTTTCGTTCCACAGGCACCTATCTACTAAAATCAAGCACCGAGTTGTGTTAATCCTCGATATAAAAAATGACTTCACGAGATTAACAGAACCTAGTTGAAAACTTGGTTCCTCTCGGTTTGTGGATCTAGGTTAATCTTCCAGCAGAATCCTTTTTATGGGTGAATATATGAGTAGTGGTGAGCTCACGCGCAGCTGCGTAGGGTAATTGTAGGTTTGTGGGATGCTTTATTCGAAACACAATGACTATAAGTTTAGTATCCGTAAAATCCGAGCCAGTATGAGCGTGAATCGTGGAGCTTACCGTATTCATCTCACCTACATAAAAGCTCGTATTGCCGGCGACTTCTTCCCAGAATTCTAGATTTTTTTTTGTTCGTTTTAACATTAAAACTATTCAGCATCTTTTTTGCACTTCCTTTCTCTATTCTTTTTTTCCCATTCTATTCTTTATACTTTCACCGTTTTGACTAAAAGTCGTTCCTTAGGAGTTCAACCAAAATGCTCAAGTGTTCTTTTTTCGCTTCTCTTGCTATATCGCTCATACTTTCGTCTTTTTTTCCATTAGCTAAGTACCTATGGAACGTCTTTCATAGATTTTTTCAATGCTCTATGAGTTCGTTATTATGGAGCACTTTACTTTTTTCAAGGAAGAAGAAGTTTCCTAGTTCCTCAAAAAAAAGAATGGATAGAGAAAGAGGGAATTTTGCGACGCGGAAAAGTGGGAATAGAGATATGAGATCAGTTCCGCGTTCCTTCTGTTTCTAAATGTACTGGTTTTCTTCCCTTGCCGAACACCTTGTGTGTTTTTTATAGATAAACCGTAAGCAAAAATTTCAAGTGCTAAGAACTTCGACGAGCTAGCGAAAGAATAGGTTTCGTCTACAGTAACCAGAGGTAGAAAGCACCAGAAATTGTACCATTTTTTGATGTCTTTTCAACGTTGCCTGTGTTGTTTGAGTTTTCTAAGCGATTTTTTTGACAAGACTTTTTCAGTTCTTTCTTTCAGATACCAGATCGCAGGAGTGTCGCTGAACTTCGACGGCAAATCACTTCACGTCTGGAAATGAAAACGCCGGATTCATGCTCTCAGACTTCTAAAGGTCCGGAAGGTTAGATATTATCCATACACAGAATTGAGAAAAACGATACGTTGATGCGTAAACGGAAGAGATGCGCTTTTTTGGAATAACGGCTGTAGTCGGAAGAATTACAACGCATGCTTATGTAGTCGGGAACATAACGAGGCAATTCGATAGCCTACTTAGCGGCTGAGCGGTGCTGGTCTGTTCTGTTTGCACCGGAAGAGGTGCTTTTATCCCGAAGAACAAATTACGATATGTCTTTCAATCCATTACGCGTTACCTTCGAGACAAAATCTGATTTCTTTCTTCTAAATTTTTTTTTCAGCACCAACTTCACCTCTTCCCAATCGACATTTCACCAGCAACTTCATAAAGGTTTATGAAGGTGCGGATCCAGAGAACAAAAAGCCTTATTTGGGCAGAGTTCTAGACGGACCCGTTGGGCCGGATAAATATTTTCAAGGGGTGAGTGGGGGGTTCTTTTCATATTCTGAACATTTATGGGAAATCATTCAGTTTCTTTGTCATATTTTCACGCAGTGTCATTTCATTACTGAGACTTTTTCTTGAATAGTCGGTATTATCGGTTGTCTACACTCTTTTCTAATGAAACCACAAGTTTATACATACATAGAAACTGCGGAATGAGTCGTGAGGGTGGAGTCTATGTCCAACAGTGATCCATGCGTGTGTGCAACGCATTAGCAATCCGAAAGAAAGGTCTTTTCAGACCGTTTTGACGTGAATTGTAAATTTAAAAGTTCACTCACTGTTCACTTTTACGAATTACCTCACGTAAATTTTCTCTTTTTGTGGTAAATTAGTTCTCATGCAAACTTCTTCTTATTTATGGCAAATTTTTCTTCAGCCACGCACAATTTTGCCTGTTCTTCCAATTCTTCCCAAAATCCCTCGAGATCGCTCCCTACTAGAGGTTACAAGGGACAAAAGTTTATCCATTTATTCCTTTGTTTATTGTTGTTGGCTCTCGCTGAGAATAAACAAAGAGAATAAAACCGAAAAAAGGTCCCATTTTAATTGAGCATTAACTTTAATGACGATCAATCCATTCACATTTAGTACAACAACGAAACCTATTCAAACTATTTGTTATAAAATTATTAGTATAAATATCAATTTTGAGTTGCAGGAAATTTTCTGATACGCAGCATTCAGCTAGTTTATAGTGTTCTTTAGGTAATGCCAGCAAGCGCTATGCAGTGCACATCACCCGTTCCACATTCGACTCCGGAATCAAAACCTCCGACACCATCGAAAACCACAAGGCGGAACTCGTTCCTCAATCGTATAGCCAGAGAATCGTCACCTGTAGAAACGTTGACTCCGGCTGTCCATGCGGAAAGCGTTGAAACACGGGCCGAAGTGCGACCCAGTGCATTGACGAATAGTTTGAGCCAAGCTGACCACCATAATGAAGTTGTGAGATCGACCGGATCTAACTCCATCCATAATTTTGCTCCGACTCAAGAACTACAGCATCCAGCAACTCTTTCGAAGCAGCCTATTTATAATTTTGTTTCGTCGAGTCAAGATCTGCAGCATCCACCGACTCCTTCACAAAATCCTATTCGTAATTTTGCTTCGAGTCAAGATCTGCAGCATCCGCCGACTCCTTCTCAAAATCCTATTCGTAATTTTGCTTCGAGTCAGGATCTGCAGCATCCGCCGACTCTTTCACAAAATTCTACTCGCAGTTTTACTTTGAGCCAGGATGGGCAGCATCCACCGACTCCTACAACGAAACCACTACCTGTCCATAGTTTTGCTCCGAGTGAGGATCTGCATTATCTGCCTACTCCGGCGACGACGCTGACGAAGAAACCATTCACAGAGAAAAGTTTTGAGACAGTTTTCAACATGACACCTAATAGAAAGCCATTTGAGGAAGTCAAATCAACGAACAATGCCATCGAAGCTGACAAGCATAATGTTCGGAACGAGAGTAGGTGGGTGTCGCTTTTTCCTCTCCCTCCCACTCTTGCACTTCCTTTCTTCTTCCGGACAAATTCTTATTCGGAAACGCTATGAAGTACAGGCTGTTCTCGCTTCTCCACGTACTTGTTGTTCTGGTTTTTTGAACACTTCAGCTGACAGTGCCCCGTTTCATTTTACTTTCATCCCCAATTGTGTTTTCATCGCAAACAGTAGCCAAATTTGCATCTTCACGCAATCTGAACGCAATTTGTATTCTAACTCGGATTTCCTATGAATACGAATTCTTTCGTGAAACGTACGAAACGGAAACAGCAGCCCAAAAAGATCTTTTTTGAAGGATATAACACAGCAGACGTAGTAATTATTACCTTTTTTTCTTTTCAGATCTATTTATTTCCTCTTCAGAATAAAAAACCACACAACCATCAAAGTTAGGATCCTGACTTAGTTGCATAGGTAGTTTATGCCCGCTCTTTTTTAAAATTTAGCACTCACTTGCTTTATCCCATGGGTGCTAATTCCCTTTTAATTACACGTTCTCATTTTGGAACGTCAATAATTCCGATGACCTCGCGGTTCTTTTATGCAATTTATAGGAATCCTTCCAGAACAGTTTTTCACATAAATTAGTTATCATTCGCCGGCATTTCTCGAAAAGTACGCGAAAAGCCAGAAAAATTCTTCTGAAAGAACACAAGAGCTTAGTGAAAACTAAAGCACAGCACCAGCTCTTTTCAAATCTTTTCCAAAGATTTTCCGAATTCTCATTTCTTCAGATGTTCATGTTTCTCACTCTAATTTTTTCCTACTTTCTCGTCTTTGCTTCGTTCTCTTGCACTTTATTTGTTTGCTTCAAGGATGCTGATGTAGTCGGAGAAATGTTCCTCCTGTTTTCTTTGGTCCCTTTCCATTTTGCTATTGATTTTCGCCCTGCAGCATTCATCGGTTTCGTGATTCCCGGCGAATCTTCTAAATTTCCGCCTCTCCTTCCTCTTCTCTCCTTTCTTTCCTGCAGTGATCTTTTGTAATAACAGTTCATTATTGTTCCTCCACCGTAATCATTCACTTCTTTCCTGTCTACATGTTTATCGAATCTCAGTCATAGCCCTACACTAGTTCTGACTGTATTTTATCTTAATTTCTCTGAATTTACCTCGGAAATCTCAAAAATTTTCACCTGGAACGATTTTCGTTAATTTTTCTCTTTAAAAAATCTTGAGGTACTCAATTTTGGGTGGAGTTCTCTATTTTTGATGATTTTGTAGAAGAGCTGAATTTGTGACTCTGTATGTTTTCAATAAGGAAAAGCTCTAAACTGACCCAAGCAAGTGCTTTTGGATCGTCGCTGTCTCCTTCACCTAAGAGCTTCTGTGGATAATTACCATTTTTATTTGCACTGAGTATCCAACCCTACCTGAGGATAACAAGAAAGATCGGAAACCAATCAGCAACAGCCTGTTTTCTTTTTCAAATTTTGTAGAGACTAAGCATGACTAAATGATTGTTCGAGAATATTCCTTAGAAAACTCTCTTTTTCTCATCCTCGGAAACTTTTTGCTAATCCGGAGTAGGATCGTTTGTGCCAGAAATAGAGTAGGACTGTAATCTCTAAGTTTCACATTCCACCCTCTGCAGAAAACTTGCCTTAACTTTTCTCCAGTCATTCTGAAAATAATTAGAATGATTAAGCTCATGCTGACGATCTAGCGAAGTGTTACAAATCTCCGAATACTGATAAATTTTAGTTGTGTTATATTTTGAAAGAAGGGGAGTTGAGCAGAAGTGAATACACCCTACACCGTTTTTGTGTTTCTTAATCAGGCGATTTTTTTTCGCCGTGAAGAAAGTGATGACCTTTTTATGCTAGCCTTCATCTTCACAATCTTGACTCTTTCTTTTCTAATGTCAAATCTTGTTTTCATCGTTCAATGTTTTCAAATCATCGTGCAGAAGGGTAGACAATGCTGAAGAAAGATCTTTTCCTCTGTTTTCGAAGCTTTTGAGAGCAAAAAAGTTTCTGCCAAGTAGATCTGCTTCCGCTACTCTGTATGCTCTTTGATTTTCCCAAACCACTTTTTTCAGCTTAATCCTCACTATCCATTGAAAACTTCAAGAAGCGATAATGCATTGAATAATTACAGGATGCCCGATTTGCTGAAATCACGAAGTCCTGCTCCTTTTTCGCTATCGACATCACCGAACGAACGAACGACTCTTTTTTCTGGAAACACACTCCATGACGACTTAACATCCTCGTTGACTGAAGCCTTAGCCGCTTTCAACAGGCCATTGCCGCATTCGGACGTTACGAGCGACAGCGGATACGACGGACGAGAAGAGCGAGCTCCGACTTCCGAGTCGACGAAATTTGACGGACGTCCGACATCTTCCGACAACGGACATTCGGTGACCTCGTTCTTGACCGCCCCCGAGACCGTGGAAGATCATTCACCGTCATCGGTTGCTCCGCCAAGCACCGTCGAGATGGACAGACGAATCGAGAGCAGAGACAGTCTCCTAAGCGGATCGGAGAGCGCCGATCACGCCCACTCAACTGCTGGCGATGCAATGTTGGACCGATTCCAGGCCGGTCCTTCGTCACACAGAGACGAGATGTCGCTGTGGTATCGAAACATGTTCAAGAAGATGCACAAAGTTGAAGCACCTGAAGGTGAGTGTTGTGAGGTTTCTCCCTCTGCGAATTCCTCTCTTAATTGCTTATTTTGTGTTTCTGTCGTTTTAAGAGTTTTTACACGGAAATGCTGTGAAGCAATTAACTCTCTGTGTCAGTGTGTCTGCACGTGCACGAGGCGGGGTTTCACATTTAAATATGCATGGCTTTACCCACTTTGAATTGCATCGGTACAGATCATTCCTTCTATTCTTTGCATTCATCATCCTGAATGATTCAGCTTCTCCATTTCAAATTTTGAATAGGAAATTTAGCAGGCTGTGTTATTGTTTTTATTTATTTGTGCATGTTTGTTTGTTTACTAGCGCCAATTTGAACAATAGTAAGCCCTGAATTGTGAGAAATGTTATGCAATAGGAGTCATCCAGGAATAGCTCACATTATATTGGTGCCGTAAAAAAACCCGATAGAATAAACTGAGAAGTGCATATTTACGAAAGACTCTTTGCGAGTTATTTTAGGTCAACAAGAAAAGGAATTCAAATTCCAGAAACAGATTTTTTGAGTTGAAGGTGTTAGTGTGCAGATCCTTCGAGTATTTAGCCCATCTCAGATTTATCTCGTATATCACCGAAAAAGGACTTGTGGGCAGTTTATGCCTCTCTTTAACACTAGCATAAGTAAACAAGGAAAAATATCTGACAACTTCATAGCAGTTTTTTTCTGCGATCAACTACTGGCAGTATTTTAAGCTGCATTTTTTCAAAGTTATGAAATAATGGAGTGCCCATCACATCTTTGATTATCCAGAATGTATTTTAAAAGATTACTCTATATGATTGGACGTAATATGGCAGAAATTTTATAAGATTAAGGAAAATCTGCTATTCCTCGTATAAGGACTTCATGACTGGAGTATAGATTTCAACTTTCTACCTTCCTTTTTCTTCTTTTTCTACGCAAAGAGTGCTATATCTAATCTTTTTTTTGCCGAAACCTGAAGTAACCTCTAAAAAATATACGTTTTTAGGAAATTCATTATCTTTCTGATCCCCGACTTTCACTATGTCATCACTTCTGAACTACTTTTTTGTTCGCTCCACGAGAACTTCTCAACAAAACCATTTTTATTTGTAGAGTCGCAAAACTCTCTTCACTCATTCTCCTCTCCATCTGAAAAAAATTTGTGATTGTCTTGATATCAGTTGATTTTCAAGGTAAACAGTTTGATAAGTGCAGTGTCTTGTTCACCTCCGTGTATTTGTACTGCTTGTACTTTCCTCACACCTGCTTCGTGACCTGTTTTTCCTTCTTCCGGCTCATTTCCCCTAACTCGTCCGATTCGTCATTTTTTTTTTGCTTGGTGTGTCCTCACACTTAAGGTCCTAGCTGAAGACTTTTACGAAGACTATGTTTGCGTGATTTCACCTGAAAATAAAAAGGAACTCGTTCCCTCTCGACTTCTTTTCCTTGCAAGCATGCATTCACATTTTTGCTTTTCAAATTTCACCGGTAGCTAAGGTTCTCACAAAGCGACAGGGCATTGCACGGGCAGCGTGTATTCGACGGTTACAAATGAGTGCTTGCAATGTGTATTGCCCGTTGCTGCGTCGTTTTCAAACAGCAGCATAAGCAAACAGAAACGAGGGGTTGAGGGGGAAGGTTGAGGGGAAACAAGCACGGACGAACGAAGCGACGAGGCCACTCCTCACACCCTTCATTGAAATTTCCTCCTCCTGCTCCCCGTGTGTTTTTCGTAGTTGTCGCGTCCGGCATCGCGTGAATTCTTATCAGGTATGCGGTTGCCGTTTCGTGAGGAGGATTTTGCAGCGGCAACAATTACGGGAACGTTTCGTATCGCTTCGGAGGAAACTATATTTATTCTAGAGGCACCCGAACAGCTGGTTTTTTGCCGTATTTCGTAGCAATCCCCTACTTTCATCTGATAAGTGCACCCGCATCGCTGCTAATCTCATTATTTCGCCTCAGTGAAGCTGACCTTCAACGATTTTCTGAAAATGTTTGAATAGTCTCTGTGTCCTCTCTTCTTGAAACCTCGGCATTGGGAACTGTATTTACGCCTTCTTGTTATGCCAGCGAGGTTTTCGTGAAAATTTATTGTTGTCCTAGCGTCTCGACAACTTCGTCTTCATCAAAGGTCTGGAAATGGTTCGAGGTCTTTGATGCTGTGAATGTGCAACTCCTCTTCCCTCCTCGCTAAGCCTCGATATTGTTCTAAGTGCACTACGCAAGACCTGTAAAAAGAAAACAAACTGGCTAGTCTCACTGACCAGCGGGGCTAGTGAAGCACCGCGTTCTTACAACAAGACGAGTGAGACTACGCACTCTGCAGCATCCTTAAGTACTGACGTCTGGAAAGTGTTAAGGAACTGCATCTGGGACAATCTTATAGCTCAGAGCGATATGCACGGCATGAAGTCATTGGTAATTGACGAGAACTCATTTCTGTTATTCATGGATCCCAGGTTCACTAATACAGCATCATCCTGCAGCTGTGCTCGCAAAAGAACCCTGTAAATCGTAGCAGTTAGGGAATCGGAGACGAAGTGGAAGCACGGGGCATTCCGACTTCATGCTTCATGGGGTCCTCGCTGTCTCATTGGTAGTTCAAGATTGGGTGTTGGGCTTCGATCTCACGTAACCTTCTGAACTAGCTATGTTTATGGCTAGTTTTGGTGATTCCTCACGTTCTCCATCTCCTGTGCACATTGTTGTAGCTGTTTTTACCTAATGACTTTTTAACGCCAATGAGATGAGCGGAGATTGCGTTTCTCACTTCTCAGCTTTCCTTGCGATACCATTTCACACTTGCAATGCCATTGTGCAATTTTATTTGAGCATTTAAATAAGGCAGCCGGCCATCGTTTGGTTGTTTTCGAGTAAGTTTTATGTACTGCGACTGCTGATTCAAAATTCTAAAGCATTCACCCATTTCGGATTCCGTTGATGTAAAGGAGGAGGAGTTTGCTGGGTATGTTATGCATAGCACCAAGGACTTCGAACCACTTTTAAGGCTTCGATAAAGATGTATCTTTTGCGGAACGTCAGGCCAATGATAAAAGTTTCACAAAAACCTCGTTTGCATACCAAGAAAGCATAAATACATGTTCCAATAGTGTCTCTTAAAAGAATGCCACTTGTGTATCTTTGGGTTCTTCTACGCCAAGCGACCCGTTTACTTCCGAAAGTAATTCAGCCCTTTACACAAAGAAAAGTGTGTACGAATTATCGAACCGTGTCCATAAAGAGGGAGAGGGACGCAGACAAAAGATTCGTTTTCAAGAAAGCTCGTTTATTTTGCTTCTTCTAATTCATCTTGTCAAGGTCCCAAGAACACATTAGTCTTTCCGTTTATGAATCCAGTTGGAATGGAAAGATTCACATTATCAATCCAGAACTTTTTTCTTTTCTTGGAAAATGAGTTTCTTGTTAGAAAAAAATTATAGCGAAGTGGTCGGGTGTATTGTAAGCATTTAATAAAGGTTTGAAGTTGTTGAAGACCAATGGTGGTTAAATGTGTGACGAAGACAATTTGCAAGATTTTAGTAGGAGAAAAAACAATGAAACCAACAGCAATATTGCACAGTGACCTATCTCCTCCATCTTCCATTTCTGGAAATTATCATATGCTTAGAAAAAGACTTGTGGTCTCATCACGACCTATGAAATACAACAAATCGGATATTTTATTCCGAAGGAACCCAATAAAATGTGGTGAACTGTGTGTTTCCCTTCAAATGTTCTGTCGTCCTTTTGAAAAGTTTCATTAGAGAACGCCCCTTATTGTTTAAGATCTGTTCGCCTCACTTCGAACCGGATCAAAAAATAGGTGAGAAAACCTCAGAATTGACCATTTTCCTCCTTTTTGGTATTTACATAGAAAATTTCTTTTTTGGTCTTTTATCGGTTTACTCTATCTACAACCCTCTTAAACCCTCTCAACAACCTCAAACGAGGTCCGCTTCCTTCTAAAATGCGTCGTCTTCCGTATTTTTTTCTGCAGACGGCAGAGCCGATAAAACAATTATCCGACGCCAATCCAAGCAATTGATTTGCTCGCCGAATTCGTAGATGTTCCACGTCGTTCGAGTGCATGATTTAGCCAACAAAACGTGCCCTTATTCCAAATATTTACTTTTTGTTTTGCACACATTTCAAGCGCTATGTGACTAAACAGTTGATTTCTAGAGAGTTCCGTGTTGCGCCACCGCTTGAGAGAAGCCTCTCCTGCCCTCACGATTAGTCGTGAGTTCGAATTTTTTCTACGCTTCTTGTCCTCGAACTGTTCTTTTAGCTTGTTGAAGAAGTAACGCGAACGTTACATCAATCACATGAAAATCCTAATTTGCAGGTCCATTGACTCCGCTTTCGTTCACCGCTCCTACACCATCACGCCATGAATGCGAAGTGACACCGCGAAGAGCCAGATCTGTCGGACGAGTCGTCGAGCCGGAAATGTTGGGTACGAGTCCATCGCTTCCTTTGTCCTCCTGTATTGTCGTCGCACGTCGTCCAGCTACCCGAAGACTGAGCGTCGTGCATGAGCTTCCTCAGTGTTTATGTAGCGAGTCTGGGGCCTCCTCATTTCGCCGACATTGCCACCCGTTCCCTGCTCTGCTCACTCGAGCCTCCGTTAATCGTTGACAATTGAGCGTTCCACCTCCCTGACTAAGCCATGCCACCACGCCATCTCCACCTGTTTTCTTATCCGCCCGGTAAGCGGATAGCACTCTTTTGTGGTCATTTTTGTAGGGATGGTTGATTAAGCTTCATTTCCTTGGAATGTCCACAAGAATCACGGTAGCAGGAACCTGTTTGGGTCCATTTCTTGCATATGATTGGCCACTTTTTATTTCATCACATTTTATACCCATATAATTTTTCTTTTTGAAGTCGTACCCAGTACATAAATACTGTTTTTTAAGTTATTTTCAAATCGAGAACTGCATTTTTGAATAAGTCTTTTCTAAACAAAAAACTTAACTTCAAATTGTTACATCCTAATTTTTTGTGATTTTATTTCTTTTGAAATCACGTGTTTTACAAGCCTTTGGCTTTCTTTTGCTCTAAAAATTCAAAAAAAAAATCAAAAAAAAGAGTTCCCTTTTTTCTGGTACTACTTTCCCTATCAAAGGTATTCTTCTGTATTCTAATTGGGCTTCAAATAAACTTCTTTTTGCTGACGAGAGAGAATATCGATAACGAAATCCACCTGAATAGTTACCCATATACGTCAACATCTTAAGGATTTAAAAATTTACTGTCAAAGAAATGGAAAAATCCTAGCATTCCATTCCTTAATTTATACTAGGCGGTCCGTTTCTTCTTTTGTTTTTTGGAGGAAAAATTAAGAGTTGGAGAGTTTTTTGGAACCTTAGGAGCTGATACGGACACTCTCTTTTTCTTCTAAGGATATAGTTGAAACAAAATTTTCCTACTCCCCTCGAATAATAAAGATTTATATGTTTGCCATTGGTGGCGTCAGAGGTTTTTCTTTTCATAGTCTGCACTTCACGTGTCCAGAACACGTGTTCCTGAAACCCGAAATGTTCTCTAGAAAAATTAATGACATTTACTCGATTCTCAAATTTATTTTTGGATAAAGGTGAAATTGTAGAGACATAGACAGGAACTAAAAGAATCTACTGAGTATATGCGTAATTTTCGGAGGATTTTTCAAAGTGTATTTTTTCTATTCACGCGCATATCTCTCTTCTTACTCTCCGCTTATCATTTGCAGTTCTATCGTTGCTTCTTTCATTGACTTCCTGTATTCGTTTAACTGTGTATATTTTTATGTATTCTATATTTTATATGCCTTACATATTTTTATTATTTCGTTTTATTATAGATTTTATACATTCGCATTTGCATATTGCATATTATTACTTTTATATTTGTTTAAACTCTATTTACGATATTTATTCATACTTTTTCTATCCCGTTACTCGCACTTCGCTTTTTTCGGGAACATAAACACTCTTTGAAAAAATAATTTAACAAATATGGTATATATATATATATCATTTAGTACAGTTGGTGTCTTTGTATGCGACAAATTAATGAGGGAGCAAATCTGCATCGTATCGCTCTAGAAGAAGTTGTGACCGTTTCTGCGCTGTTTCTTTTCTTCTCTCGCTTTCATCTACTTCTTTCCTTCTTTCCCTTTATTTCTCGTTCTTTTTGTCTTTCTTTCTCTATTTTTCTCTGCGAACCAGCAATGAGTGCTTGACGTACTACATAAGCGCTTTTCAAATCTTTTCTATAGCAGCTATTTCTTTTTTTTGAGCTTTTTACCTTTTTCTATTCGAATATTTCTTCAGAAAAGTGGGATATTCGGTTGGACACAGTGAACTGAACAAATTTATGGTGAAATTTGAGTTGGGAATTACGTGGATAATTAGTTCTGACTTTGATTCCGGTCCAAAGTCAAAGAATAGCAGTTATTTAAATAAAACAATTCAAATTAAAGTATTATTTCCCGAGCATGACCTTTCTACTAGAATGGATGGTTCAGTAATTATTTTCCAAGAAATACAAGGTAAAATCTATAAATCCATGTTTTCAGCAGCATGATAGGTCTCAGTAGCCAAGCGAAGCATCTCTTTGAGTATGAGGTTAACAAAACTTAAAGTGGATTTTATTGTTCTCACGAATGTAAAGAACTGCACAGGCTTTCCCACGTTTCGCTCCATGTCGCTTCGGGTGTAAAGAGTTGTCTCGTTAGATAGACTGACGTCTTTAGCATCG
This sequence comes from Necator americanus, assembly GCF_031761385.1. Classification (NCBI taxonomy): domain Eukaryota; kingdom Metazoa; phylum Nematoda; class Chromadorea; order Rhabditida; family Ancylostomatidae; genus Necator; species Necator americanus. The sequence continues at coordinate 13,715,693 of NC_087374.1, forward strand.
AGAATTTAGATCTCTCTAGGCTTCTGATTTTAAGGTTGTATGGGTTGCTTTGTGTTTTTTCTGGTATTTTTTTTTTTGAGAGCAACGTAGGTTACGAAACTTACATGGTAATGGAAAGAACCCAACCTCAAAAATTTCCCCCAACGACCTCGAAATGCGGAAAAGAATCTAGTTTTGTATGCAACCACATATGATCCCCTACTTCGTGTGCTGTGCGTACTAACAGTTTCCCTCGTTAACCTAGTGTATTCAGCAACCCGCAGCTCCACAAACCTCTACGCGAACGAAAGAGCCCGAACTCCGCACTTCCACCTTCCTAGCTACAAATTTGTTCACGAAGACCCCCGTCCGTTATTTGTTGACTGCGGTTCCGTGAATGGCACACGAACGTGTGGAATACGTTGTATGCGCTGCGGACTTCGACGGAAAGATCCATCATGGAAGGACATCGATGAGGTTTTTGAAGCCTTATCTGCTGAGGATCGAAAAATGCTCAATAGGACGCAACAAATGCACTCGAGGGTCGGTAAGTTGACTAACCATAATTGCTGTAGAGATTTTTTGTAGCACTAACTGGTGTACTAACACATTTGTGCACGGTCCCCTTTACAGCTTTGCGGTGTATTACGGAGAATTTGGATGCGACCGCGGCAGAACTCTCAGTGTTCATTCAACGGCTGGAGCAGTATTGGAAACGTTCCAACAGCTCCCCTCAATTATCCGTTTGTGGTGCGACTAACATTTGTCTATTCTTCCTAACCGTTTAATCAATCCATTCAAGTTAGAGCGACTTCCTCATGCATGACTCAATCGATTATACTGAGGTACCTTAAGCGAATTGCAACATTTCATTTACCCACTACCTTTAAGAAAAGAACTGTCCTTCAGACGTAACTACCTCAGATACCGTATAAAATCACTTAATAACGAGAGTTATAAATTACTTTTAAATTCTGTACCAAACTCGGCCATCCTCACATGTGTTACCATAGATTTAAGCGAGTTACAAGTAAAATACGCTGCACAAAACTTGAAATGCAGGAACCATCAAAATTTGCAACTCTTCTTCTCTCCAGTGGATGTTAGATTCGATTTGTGTGCGAAATTACAATTCTGCTCTATTCAAGATAGTGTGCAGATCAATGTTCAGAGAAGAAAAACCCTGAAGTTTTTCCCTGACCACTCCAGGAACTCTAAAAACGAGCCTTGATAGTGAGTCCTACGAATAAAGCAATACTAGGAATAGTTCTCGGTTTCTCTGCTGTTTAAAAAATGAGCAACCCAACGTCAACGGTGTTTCGTATAATTTGCCTATGGATCCAATCATAAATTAAAATAACTCCGTTCAATAAGTAGGAATTAGATTGAAGTAACTCGGTGCAAATTAGTTGGTAGTTCTGAATGGGATGTGCAAGTATGTTGTTCACGCGTTTCTTTTGAAGTATCTGAGCTTTCGGGGTTGAGACTGTACAAAAAGTGTTTTTTCCTGAGTCCAACGCTATTCAGTTCTTGACTGACTCATTAGGTCAAGACAGATCCTCAGTAGAAATATGGTAGGTTCTCACAACGGTCTAGCTCAATTTCGGACCAAAGCAGGAAAAAGTGGTCTGACAAAGGACACCTTTTCCAATGTAGTCTCAGAATAACGATAGAAAATAGCTCTAGTATATCTGATGCCTTGGTATAGAGCAGATAGGTGGAATACGAAAACTTTAACCGTCTGCAATCAGATGCTGACGGAAGTTTCTTTGATAGGATCTGATTCTGGAAAAGATTATAAAATTTGGTTTAAAATCATCACAACACGAATCTGACGTAGTAGGGATTTCCGAGGTCCAAACACTATACGCTGGGATCTCGGTCATCTCTGCCTGCGTCACCGCAAATAGACGGGTTCTGAATGCAGTTCCTTACGATCTCCTCATTTGCAACGCGCCACCCTTGTACCACTCCCCGCCTCTCGTTCGTGAAATGAAATGAATTGCTCGTTGGGGTGGCCGAATGGATTTTCGACGAATCGTAGGAGGGGTGGGGCGCAAGAATGGCGCGTTGCGATAGAGGACGTCGTAAGGAACCGCATTCCAAAACCAGTTAAGCAGGGAGAAATGAGTGTCAATCTCACCTTTTTTTTGCAATCTCCCCCTCCTACCGCATAGTGTTTGCCCCTCGGAAATCCACACCACATAAAATTCGTGGGATGTTGCCTTTAAAATGAAGCAATAAAACTTATTCCTTCAGTTTACCATTCTGTAAATCATATTTAATTCTGCTCATCCTCTCTTTTAAATCCATATCTGTTCACTACTGAAGGAGGACAACTGATTTTATGCGCATCTGCCTTTCTCTGAAAGTTTTCTAAACGAAAAATCCTGTATCACAAGGAAGTAACTATTTGGTTTCAGAAAACGTTTAGCTTAATTTCAGACCAAAGCGGCTCTTCGCTGACAGCAGCAGCAGAAGAGTTGGCTGAATTGAAGAGGATCTCAAAAGAAGAGCTTCTATATCGTCATAAAGCAGAAAAACTGGCGGAGGAGCTCCAAGAACAACGTAATCGACGTCATGGCTACGTGTGAGTGGTGTGGTTGGAACCCATTTGTCTAACCCTGTGATTTGATTTTGCCATCCTTGACTAGTGGTAGTTGTAGGCCCACTGCGTCACCATCATTGCTTTATAATAAGGACAGGTTCGGTGGTCTTCTGGACGAATACAGTAATCGTCCAAGCCCAACTCCCCTTCATGCCACATCTGTTCGCACAGCGACTGCAATATTCAAATTCGATGCTAAATCTTCCAGGTACAGTTGTAAATTTTAGAAACATGTGAAAATTCAACTTTATGCGAGCGGATCCATCTTAACTGAGTGGCTCGAGGGAAGTTCATGGGGCCTGACAGCCTGAAGTATTAGATTGATTTGCGAAATCGTAACAGATTCCTAGCTGTTTTTGTTTTTCGAAAAGAGAACACGGAGAAGTGTAAAATATTCCAGCTTTATATAAATATTGTGAAAATCATTTTATCTTTGATCTAGCGCATAGTAGAAGAGCGCCTGAAATTCACCTCTCTCGCTTATTTGGTCACTTAGTGGGCCTACTGTGGGGATATTTTTGGTACGTTTGAAAATGTATTTTTTTGGAGAAACGATGACTGGTATTACCAACTAGCGGATTGTTTGTCCTCCAGCCGAAGATCATAACAAAATCATCTGCCATGGAACAGTGTAACTGAAACGTATACTGCTGGCATTTTCTTGCTGAACTCTGGATTTCTTGCTGAGAAACAGGATAGTGCTGCGAAGTAGTGAGTGTAACGCAACGCTAAGTGGTTCCACTGCATTTGCACAGTCGATGGTTCGGAACTGCTCGAGGGCTCCCAAGTCCTTCATCCTTCCGTCGCCGATAAATCGTTACCAGCAGATTGTCTACAAGGATAAGGACACTCGCGCCATATAGCAGTTAGCTCCCTTATATCGTCCTATAGAACTGATATACGTTCCTCTACCTCTACGATTCTGGATTGAAGTCAAATCCGTGCACGCATCCCAGAGGGATCAACGCCAAGCACCTTTATTTCTTTTATTCCTCTATTTAGCTGCATAGCTATATCGAAATACTTTCGGCGGAGAGTTATCAACGGCAATCCTCTTATTTTTCAATCCTCCCTGAATTCTGTGGAAATCAGGGATAGCACCGAATAACTCAGTGATTTGACTTCATGTAGTTTCATTTATCCAGAAATACTACGACACCCTGGTCTCCCAAAAACTGCAAATCTTTATATTCATTAAGTTCTTAGAGCTCACCCAGCTGCATACTTCCTTATATTTAAGTGATTTCTGGATGAAAAAGTAGTAATATGTGCGTAAGCGTTCGACCCGGCTTGAATCACTGGTACAACAAACGCAACTTTTCGGCAAACGTGAAGCATGTTGATGACTAAGAACCGTTATCTACAATACCATCCTTTTTAAATTTATAACTGAGAAAAAGGCGAATATGTGCTATTTTTGTAGAGTTCGCTTGTTTTTCTCCTTTTTTTCTGCGAATAATGAACTGCGTGGTAACCGCGAAAGCGAAGCTCCCGAGCAAATTGACTATGAGCTTTTTTTCCAGAGAACTGTCTCTAAATCGTGGCGACATAGTTCGGTTAAGAAGAGAAGTCGATGCGAATTGGTTGGAGGGAGAACGAAACGGACAAAGTGGAATTTTTCCACGCAGTTATGTCCAGGTAGATTTTGGACGTATAGCAACAAAATGTGCTCTTACTCATTTGCTGAATTTATATTGGAATTTTTTGAGGTACCCTTTGAAGTTCTCGCGAAATCCTTCCTCACATTTTTTTGTCGTGAATTCCTAGCTTTTAGCGATGTCATTTGACTTTTCATGCACGAGAAAAGAGAAAGCTACGAACGTGAATACTTGGCTGTTTTTTTTTTCATGCTTTTCCTGTGCAATCCCAATTCCTAGTAAAATGTCTGTTAAATGACGGATTTTGTCTAGTTTTTAAGTAACAACACGAAATGGAATTATCTATACTCATCGCCTGCCATCCAGTTCCATTTTTCGATAAATCCAACCATGCTAACCATTTGTATGCACATGATTGTTTGCAGATGGACGACGAGTTCGATCGATCACAAAGTAAACTGAGGGCGATTTATCCCTTCACTGCTAGAAGTGTAAATGAGCTTAGCCTCAAGATGGTATGTAATTGGGATATCCTATTCATTTCCTTATTCTTCTCACTACTCATTCAATCAATTTTACTAGAAGACCTAAATGCCAAGGCGCAGAAAATTGTGATTTCTATTTCTTTCAACCAAATATCTTTTTCTATTTTTTCTAGTTTTTTTTTTTTGGGTGGGGGAAAAGGAGTGAGGAGGAAATAATGGGGAAAGAATGATCACGTCGTTTTGATTGTGAAGACATCATTAACTCATCTTAAGAGTTGCGAAAGGCAGCCATTCCATTGATTTGCGAATATCAACTGGTTAGAAAGCAAATGATATGTAAATATTTAACTCATTCAAAATATTTTTGGCCGCGTGAGTACAGCCCTTTTCTTATCGTTTGTGTCGTCCAAATTCGAAGCTTCTGAAAATTTTAATGTGATCAGTAGGTGGATTACCTTCAAGCAGGACTAGCCCAAACAATGGTCCATGATCATTTGATTCATTTCGAAAAATATCGTATGACTGAAAAGGCCCCTCCTGTCGAGTGGTCGCTCCTTTCTATGTGAAATTCCTGGAAGTTGTCAACACATGTGTCAACACATTCACTACATCTCGTAGCAACTTTGTAAAAAAAATATTAAATGATTTAAAAACGAGTCCGAAGTACTACTACTTTCAAACAATAAAGTCAAAGAAGAATGGTAACGTTCTTGAAAACACATAAAGGGTCTCACCTGATCTGTTTGCTTTTTTCAGATGAATTTTTTTTTGGTATTTGCGATGCAAGGGTGCTATACCATCAGAAAAGTTGCAAACTGTACTATACCATCGAAAAATTCTAAACAATAATTAAATCTTCTTGAAATGGCCCAGCTCGTTGAATTTCAGCTAGAAGATTGTAGAGGTTTTTTTCTGTGTAGGTGTGGGTCCAATCTATCTATCAAATCAGCGTACTTATCCTCTCAGACCAATTTATCGTTCAACTCTGGTACTATACTATACCATCGAAAAATTCTAAACAATAATTAAATCCCGGAGGCATGAAAGATTCAGTTCAATTGCCATTCCATAAGATTTCAGTTAACCGAGTCCCTCAAAGTCAAAAAACCTTTTGAATATTCCTTCTACAAAGTATTTTCAGTCTCTATCTCTCCTTTTTTAGGGAGAACTGGTGACACTGCGAAGGGAAATCGATGAAAATTGGATTGAGGGTACAAATCATCTTGGAGAGATCGGCATATTCCCGAGGAACTATGTACGACAACAGCATGATTACGGGCAGAATGACGAGGCACGCTTTTGGATTCCTTTTCGCCACACTCATATAACTGGTTACCATCTTAGATCGCCGTGTCATCTCCAGATCGTCCGAAAACGCCGAAGACCTATGAGAATGAGAGGCCGATTGGTGTGACTAAATCGTGAGTCTGAAATGTTCCCGAAAAATAGTGAGCTGAGCCTCTAGAGAACTTTCTGATGAAACTTTTCAGCAGTTTATTCCAATTTTTCAACTTTTGCGACCTTCACCTTTTCTAGTTCCTTCTGGCAGTTAACACTTTTTGCAAAATGGTATTTATTCCCATTATACCTGAAAATTTTGAAAGTGGACAAATCTATCGCTATAAAAAAGATCTTTCCCTTGGTTATCTACGAACTGTTCCGTCAGCAGTTCAGACTCACTTCAACTGGAACACTTTCAGGTATTCCAGCAGCGCTTTGCACGAAACCAGCATTCTTCCGCACACTTCGAACCATACTGAGGATCGATTGCCAGGAAATGCTCTAAGCAACGAAAGGTACGCAACCAGAAAACATCTTTTTTTTTGAAGACGCATTGTTGAACAATCGAAGACAGCAAGACGCTTACAGAAGCTTCACGAACGATCGCTCAAGGAGTAGCAAACGAGAGGACCGACGATCGGAGAGACACCTCTGCACGGCAGATAAAATCCCAAGGGGTAGTCAGACGTGAGTTGTGGCTGTTCAGTGGCTTCTTCGACAGAGAATTTTCATCCTAAACGTTTCAGGAACATTCATGTTAATAGTTTCAGTACAGGTGGAGTTTTTTGTTGTTTTCTAGGTTGTAGTCAGTTGAAATAGTTAATAACACTACTATTTCTAAGCCCAATACTATGCATGAACATTGAAAAACCGACGGTGAGTTGAGTGAGTTGACGGCGGTGCGGCACCGTCGGCCACCGTCGCTTGCTCGCAACTTGTCATAAAATAGAAATTTAGGGACAAGTTACATATCGTTAGATTCATCTCTCTCAGATCTATCCAAAACTGTCATATCATTGAGAAAGGAGCAAAATACGCCAAATATGCGCCAAAAAGCAATAATTGGAGCCTAATATAGCCTAAGGTTGTGGTTGAAAAAGTGTTCAGAGACTCAAACCTTCACATTCGATCAGAACATCAAGAAATTGTTAGAGTAAAGCACACGAAATTATTGGTTTGTTATTTTTTAAACACATTTGTGCCATTTTGTTCTTTAAGTGAAATTGCAGTTCGTCCTTACTTTGTAGCAAGGAGAGAAGTTATAAAAGTAGCCGGAAAGTTGCTATTAGGAGTCCGAGTATGTCTGAATTTTGTGGCTTTTTTGTATGTGCAGAAGCAAACTTCGTTCGTACACTAGAGTAGCGCAAAGTTTGGAAATCCTAGTTTCCGTCCTCTTTCTTTCGTATCTTCTCTACTTTGCATCTCTTTTAATCTCCAAAACAGAGTTCAGATTGAAAGAACCCAAGCAGAACTCTTAAAACTCATAATGTATTTTAGTTTTTAAAGCTTGTTTTACTCTGAATAGGTTTTCTCGCTTCTTATAACACTTTCTTATAACACTTTCTTCTTATAACTTTCCTCAGTAGTGAAGAATCTGAGGCTTTCGGTTAGAGTTTATGCAAATATTTCAATACTATGTTTCTCAATTCACAAAATTGACTTTGCCACAGTATTTCGAGTTGAAAGATATCATTTTCAAAGCTATTCGAGATTTTTCTTTCCATTAGACACTGCGGCCCGACTGTTTTCGCGCTCAGTCAGGGCTGGCCTGTTGCACCATCGGAGGATCGCGATGAGATTAAAGCTATCTCATGAGAAATGTGTGGAATGTGAAAGTTTGAGTCACTGAACACTTTTTCAACTATAACCTTAGGCTATGTTCGGTTCTTTTTGCTTTTGGCGCGTATCTGGCGTCATTTTGCTCCTTTCTCAACGACATGGCAGGATAGATATCAGAGAGAGGAATCTAACGATATTTAACTTGTCATTAAATTTCTATTTTATGACAAGTTGCGAGCAAGCGACGGCGGCCGACGGTGCCGCACCGTCACTCGCCGTCGCATTTTCAATGTTCAAACATAGTATTGTAGTTAACCTATGTTACTGTGGCTTCATGAGAAGAAAGATTTCACGTAGACGTGAAATCTGCTCTACTAGATGCTTTACCCACCGCTTGTTGAGTAGTATTCTGTAGCTTTTTTTTCTCTGGAGTTGAGGGATTTTCTCCGAAAAAAAAAAAACAAAACTCATTTGCCTTTCACTGACTGGATGTTCAATCGTATCCTTATGGGAGAAATCACTTCTAGCTATAAAGAGATGGTAACTAGTAGACTGTACTAGCTATGTCTTTTGATTGTCGTAGTGCTACTTACCTTAAAATGGTTCAAAACGGTGGATTCCCATTTTCGCCAGTTTCCTTAAAGACAGTGTATCACGGAATACTCTCGATATAGGGATCTCTGCACCAGTGAATACCGAGAGATCTACAGTTAACGAGTGCGCGGTAGATCACGCTCAATTTCCTCCTCAAATCCAAAAAAACACGTGCGTAATAACCTTTTTCTCTAGCCCTAGTGCTCACCAAGCCTTTCATCCCTCTGGGGTCGATAAACTGGTACCAGACTTGCGTGGGAGGATAAAATTAGTACTTTCGTCTCCCCAACAATGCAACTTATTACTAGTGGTAGAACGCGGACAGTCCGCAAAACTTCTGTGATGGTTCAAATTGACCCGCTTCTGCTACTTATTTCAGTTCTATGAGTTGGACTGCGGACGCTGGATGACGACGTGGTTTCCCGCGCGCTATCAGTATGTTCCAGCGTTGTTGAAATGAAAACAATCACTTTTTCTGCTCTCGTTCTTTCGTGTTTTTGCAGATTTCTGGAAGAAATTGAGCGTGGTTGCTCTCATAGGTACATCTGAAGTAAACTTCCACCATTGTCTAATCATGCCGGGATACCAACATCGAAAATTTCGTTAAACTTTTTTCCAAACATACCTACTGCAGGTTTTGCTCTTATTTTGTTGATTGATTGGATTCAGTCTATTCTACCCTAAGTTCATAAAAAAAAACAATATCTTACTTACCAGTTAACTTTAGTGACTATTCGTGAGATTTGGATAGGTTCGGAATTTTCCAAAGGAAGCACTGAAACATTAAAACACAACCACTTTTCTTTATTTTTCAATAACTGTGACTATCTTGGACGCCGTTGTATGAAAAAAGCTTTTCAAGTAGTTGGTTGTCTTCGTTTATACCCGTGCAGTTGTGTTAAGTTCTCTTAAATTCCCGTTTACTCCTTCACTTCCTTCACTTTACCAAGAGTAAATAGAAATTCTACTATGGCGAAATGTGCCGTTTAAATATAACACCGACTAAATAGTGCAATAAACACTCGGAGCACTTTCTTGGAACATCTTTTCATCCAGTCTTCTAGTTTTTTAAATCCTTTTCTGAGTTTTTTTAATCCTCTTTTTTTTCACTTGTTTGCGATGAGTGTAGAACGTTTTAATGACCCAGTCGAGTTTCTGTCTAAATCGCTGCTTTTAAAGAACGTTGTTGATCTACTGCCAACTGGTTTTAAGAGATTTATGTTCGATGTGTGCTACTTTTGTTTGATGTGGGAAGACAAAAACCTTAGCCTCTTAACACCAGCCATACGTCTGTTCTCAAAAAAGTGCATTTATTTCGCTCTAGTAAGCTTCGAAGGCCGCTTAAAGGTAGCGTACCACAAATCTGGAGTGGTGAGTCGGAGGAAAGGTTAGAAATGGGATTGTAGATTGCAGGATTCGAGGTGGTTCCGCTCATCTCTCTCCGATCGCAGTAGGGAACGGCGTGTGAACCACTTTGTTGCCACGAGGTACGCTAGAGCGCTTCTCTGTGCACACGTTCATGTCCCCTTACCAGCCCATTCATTCGTTTTTCTTGAAAATGAATGGGCTGGGGAGAAGACATCAGTGATTTTCGCATTTTTATGCGGCGCGTGCACAAGGGTGGCGCGTTGCAACTGAAATCATCTTGAAAAACGTTGTCTCCCACGGCGTTCTCTACGACTTTTTCTTTTCTTTTTCTTTTTTTCTCAATCTGTAGGCTCATCCCCACCTTCTCCCAAGAATTCTCTTAGCGTGTCCGATTCGTGATTTGGTGTCTCTAAGGGCCTGCAATACGAGAAAAAATTACTATCTTCATCAAATAAACCGCAATTTGTTACATCTTCTGATCTGTTAATCAGAGCAAAACCTACTGTGTTTTACTGTTGTGGATATGAGCTCTGCACACAGCAAATTCGTACTGTTGGTCGGGCATCGGACTCACTCCGAAACGGGAACGGCAAGCACACTTTCGCCGGCCTCAGTCGTACTGATAAACTACATTAAACACAACAACCGTATAATGACACATGTGGAAGCACACACCAAAATAAGCAACACACGGCTGTAGGGTCACTGTTAAATGATTAGATAAGTATGTGCTTTCCTCCTGAAGCACGCGCCTCAAACGGTCAAGTGCTGTTCGTTCTTCTAAAATGCACGCCTGACCAACGAGTGGAAGGTTATTTAGAACTATTTCGAACCACTGTAAAACTACTTTAAACAAGAAATTCTAATTTGGATATGCGATGATTTGAAAGAAGTAGTGCTACAAAAAGTAGGAGCCTACAACTTTGGGTCTCAAGCGCTGGCTCCGTCGGGCGTAGGAAAGCCACCAGCAGAGAACTGAACTTTGTCATCACGATGACTGAACTCATGCGCCAGCACTATAACACAACTTTTTATGACCTAGATCTTTAGCAAATTATATTTCTAAAAGAGTGCAATATAGTTTCATATGGTAGTAAATGTAGTTCAAATGAATGGACTGAGTATTTCGTTGGGTCAGAAATGATGTATGGTGTTTTTTTGTGCGATGCTAGTAGGCAACGAATTACTCCATAAGCTGACATGTGACTATTTGCCTAATTACTCCCTAATTTTGTGAAAATGAAATCTCGTTCAGTTACCGAGCCCTTTATCGATATGTTCCAACCAAGGACGACGAAGTGGACTTAGAAGTAGATGACATAGTTTTTGTTGTCGAAAAATGTGACGATGGTTGGTATATTGGTAAGTAAGATCTTTATTAGTGTTAATAGTGTTATTGTTATTGTTATGTATGTCTTTGTTAGTTATTTAAACGAAACATCCTTCATTATTCTATCTGGAGAGTGTTGAGATTGCTTATTTTCGCATGTTCAGGAACAGTACTACGAACTGGGCAATTCGGGACATTTCCTGGGAACTATGTCGTACGGCATTAGTACTACAGCGACGCGATTATTGTATTTAAGGCACAGAGAGATCCTATTTTACGATAAAGAGTTTATATAACTGTTGTTCAGCACATTATTCAATACCCTAACTGTTAATTTGTCCACTGAATTTAAAGAACAGGAAATCAAGTCCAGAAAACACCCTACTAAAGACTGTCTACGTTTTGAAACAGCCTATCGGAAAGCATCGTTGTTTTTATTAGATTTTCTTCTATTTTTTGCCACTACTCCACGAGTATGTCAACTACATGGGAAGTGGAAATTGTCTTTCTTTGGAGAACTCACGTTTAAACGAAAGTTCTACCTGAGAAGTGTCGTCATTTTTTCTTTTTTTTTCCTCGTCTTTTTGTGATCGACAGGAGTTTTTCCTTTGTACTCACTCGAAAAATCAGCTTTTGGCAACAAACTCGTTAAATGTTTCCGAAAAGATCGAGAAACGGCATGTAATTTCTTGTTACCATGCGACACAAAGAAAACGTGAAAAGCTACTCGTCATTCCACTTGAACTGTGCTTTATTACGGCTGATTCTTTATCCAGATGTTCTTCTTCCTTTAAAGGCAGCATACCACAAATCTGATGCGTGGTGCGGATTTCAGGTGGAGTATTCGTATACGGGATAGTCGATTATGGATAAGGGTGTGGTTCCGTCCATTTCTTCCTAATTGCCGTGAAAAACGGCGCGGAAGATGCGCGCGAGCATAAGGCTGGCGCGCTCCAATCGAACTCCTTGTGGAAAATACTGCGCCGAACCGCTCGAAGGTATCCTGTACACGAATACTCCATCGGAAATCCGCACCACTCCAAATTCGTGGGATGATACCTTTAAATAAAGAATGAAACAGGATCGAATTATATAGCTTGAAGAAGCAAAAAGAAGAGGTTTTATTTTCGTCTTCATTATAACACAGAATCACTGCTTTGATTCTTTTTGTAGCATAGGACCTTTTTCAAGCGAACTTTGTAAATATACTTCGCCTCGAAGGAAAGCTTCGTCAACGTTAATTTGCTTCCGGCATAAACTAATGGTAGCGTTACGGATTTAGTGTGATTTGTTTTATTTTTGAGGAGTACAGGCTAATCAATCAAAAGAACTTCCTGAACACAATGAAGGCCGCATCGCTTCGAACAAATATGGTTCGAATTTTTCCGCAAATCCATTCTAATTTACTGTGTCAAATTTTTCCTTTGCAGGTATTTGCTGTTATTTGTCGTTCTCGCTTGTATCCTCCTCCTGCACTCACAGGGTGGCGTTGAAAATTCTTGCTGTCACTAGAACTTTTTTTTCTGGTGTTTCACACAATTACACATAATAAGAACGTGGGAAATGTTTTGGTGGGAACTACTCACTAATAGATCTGTTTTGTAACTTAACACTCAAACTACTAAGAACACATTTTGGTTAATATGATGCAAAGTTAAAGTTTTTTTTTCTGAAGCAGATCTCTTGAACCGTTCTATATAGTAGAGTCTTACGCTCAGGGTCCCAGACGGGTCCTGAGACAGTTTGTCTCATATTCCTAACTGTTCTACACCAATAATCAAGTGAAATGAACAAAATAGCATCAAATTAGCAAACGCACATTCACTTCAAAAATGAATGTTTCGAAATGAAATTGAAGGTGTTCGAGAAACCTGACGGCTTTATGCAACAATGAACATCTTAGCTTTTATCTTCTCTTCGTGTCAGTTCGCTTCCGTTTAAAGGCATCACACCACGAATCTGAGGTGGTACGGATTTCACATGGAGTATTCGTATACGGCATAGTAGATTATAGAGAAGGTAGTAATTCCGTCCATTTCTTCCTAGTTGCCGTAAAAAAATGGAATCGCCCTTCTCTCCATAATCTACGACCCCGTACACGAATACTTCACCTGAAATCCGTACCACCCCAGATTCATGGGGTGGTGCCTTTAAAGGCAAATTACAAACTGTGCTACATAAATTGAAAAGAGCTGTCTCCTACGCCTTTTCAGGACAATTTGGGGAAATGAGCGTCACACACGTGATTTAAACTCCTAACCCTATCTTCTGATGAGGAGATCTCAGCAGCTCCGTGGTATGCTGTCATTAATACGCGTAGTGTAGCCATCTCTTATATTTGTTATGCAATAGACGGGAAACGTCCCATATCAATTTCACATACTCCTCCTTCTCCAGTTGTTTATTTTACAAGTTCAAACAGTGACAGCAGTACAGATACAGTCGAGTACAGATCTTCGCACAGAATTTTCTACAATGTGCCTTGACCCATCTTTGTACATGGAACTGGTGACATTCTCAGTGGAAGCCAAAGAAAATTCAGGGCACCTTGGAGAAAACGTCATTTTTCCAAGTACGTGTTGCAGCACTAGCACGATAAGCGAAATAACAAAGTGTACTTCATAATTCTTTTTTGCGTTATTCACAGAAATGCGAATATAGCCATATTATGTCGTCATACTATTCCCAGATACTAATACAATACCGAAGACCTGCGAGAATGAGGGTCTACCTGGTGTGCCCACATCGTAGGTGCCAAGTTTTCTAAAACTTAGTGAGTTGTTTCTTTGGGGAACTTCTATGTTAGGTTACATGGCGGAAGAGAAAGAAAATGCTTTTGCGAATTAAGAACATAAAAATTATAATGAAACCAGTCTGAGCGTCCGCCTAAAACCGGACTTCAGACTTTCTGTGTTGATTGTTTCGCTCGCCTTCACTAATCAACGAAAATTAATACTAGTGTTATTAGTCCTATGAAATTGGACTTGTGTATCTCCAAAAATCTTTCTCCCTTTTTTATATTATAACTAAAAGCGAAATATGTCATGGTCTTCTTTCTAAACGCGTCAGTTCTACATTTGGAGAGCATTCGAATTTCAGCTTAAAACACTATTAATCAATATATTATAGACAAAATTTAAAAGCATCACGCGAAATATGGGCATTCCTTTGTTTTCTATAAACAGTTATCAAAGAACGATGTTTTGGCATGAAATGACGTGAAAGACATCACCCTACTGATAAAGATAACGTTCCACGTCAGATCACATAAACATCCTGCTACTATTTAAGCAGCCGTTTGCATGCGTGTTTCCACCTTCTGAGGACGGCATGCTACAAACATGAGGAGAACGAAGAAGGAAATAAGCACGCGGAGGAGTCATAAAGGTGAAAAGCAAAGCGCCCAGTGGCCACGGCTATGAAACGGCTGCAACCATTTATCTTTTGCGTCATGCACAGGAAGTTATTGCGCACCAATCCGACGCCAGTGGATCCCCCGTCGCCCCCCATATTATAGCTATCTGGCGCCAGCGTACCGATAAGACTCCGCGGGACCCGTCGCAACCCATTTTATAGCTATCTGGCGCCGGCGCACCAATCCGACGCCGGTGGACCCGTCGCGTCCCCTTCTGTAGGAATCTGGCGCCGGCGCCCCAATCCGACACCGCGGGACCCGTCGTACCTCCTTTTTCGAATTTCGTGACACACAGACAAACACACACAGGGACTAAGCTCGTTATTATATACCAGTCTGAATGTCCGGCTAAAGCCGGACTTCAGACTTTCGGCGGTTTTAGCTTCGCTTCGCTTCACTGATCAATGGAAGTTAATAGTAGTGGTGTTTTCTGTGAAATTAGATTTGTGTTTTTTTTAAACAACGCTTTCCTTCTCTTCTTTATATTATAAGTTAAGGCGAAAGATTAAGGAGTTTTCCTTCTGAACACGTCAATTTTACATTTGGTGAATACTCGACCATCACCTGCAAACACTTCTTCGATGCGAGATTAATGTAGATACTATTTGAAAGCATTACTCAAAGTATGGGTATTCCTCTTGATTTCCCCCAGTAGTTATCACAGAATGATGTCTTAACACAAAATGACGTGAAAGACATCATTCTACTGATAATGATAACGTCCCACGTCAGATCGCATAAACATCTTGCTACTATTTAAGCAACCGTTTGCATGCGTGTTTCCACTTTCTGAGAACGGCATGCTACAAACTTGAGGCAAGCGAAGAAGGAAATAGGCACGCGGAGGAGTCATAAAGGTGAAGAGCAAATCGCCCAGTGGTCACGGCTATGAAACGGCTCCAACCATTTATCTTTTGCATCATTCACACTAAGTTATTGCGCACCAACCGGGACCGGGTCCACCGACGCCGGTGGATCCGTCGCACCCTCTTTCATAGGTATCTGGTGCCGGCGCACCAATCTGACGCCGGTGGACCCGTCGCACCCGCTTCTATAGGTATCTGACGCCGGTGGACCCGTCGCACCCCCTTTTGTAGGTATCTGACGCCGGTGGACCCGTCGCACCCCCATTTTCGAATTTCGTGACACACAGACAAACAAACAAACAAGCAAACTAACACACACACACACGGACTAAGCTCGTTATTATATAGTAGATCATGATCGTACTACAAAAGGGAAGAAAAGTCTAATCAAGCGGATTACACTGAATTAGAAAAAAAAATTCGAATAACTTCACAACTGCAACAAAGCTTCGGAAAAGTTTAAATAAATAAAAGAAAGGGCTTTTTGAAGGTTGCTTGTAGTTTTTTGGTTTGGCGATATTGATCAAACACCAATCTTTTCCTATTGACATCAGTTTGTTTTGTTTGTTTGATATTTGATGCTTCGTATCAATGCGAACCACTTCACAACATCAGACGCTACTGCTTTATTTACTTCTTCTACTCAATCTCACAGATTTGTACTCGGGTATAAAGACTAGCTGGGGTTTATCTACGAAATGCATTCTTGCCAAATCATCTTAACAATTCTCTACCTAATCTGCTTCGTTTCTGCTTTTCCTCCAAAGAAAGACGCACAAGCGACGGGCAACCACCGAAACGACATCATCCCAACTGCGATCACTTTGAATGATTTAAAATCGTCTACTCTAACTTCTCACATATCTGACAAACACGACTGCCCAGGTCGTGCTCCTTTGCGACATCTCTGCCTCCCGTGCAAGGCTCTTGTATATTCATTTCGGTCAACACTGAACAATTTTGCCTTGGTTCGAAAGGTTGGTCTTACAAGTACCATATACGCTATAAAGCACCAAAGTGTCTCCTTGCGTATATCATACGTGAAGTTTTTTTTTTTATATTCCCTTGCATTTTTGCACTTTCAAACGGATTCATTGAGATGTCTGAAACATTTTTATCGGCTACTCCAAACCCAAGGCTAGCACTTACTAAATGCACTAGTGCTTTTGACATTGGTTGGAATTCAGTTTTATGGCTACGGATTTCTGGTGGAGTATTCGTATTCTTCCTAATTAAAATCCTCCTGCCTTAAAAACTGCCCGGAAGATACGGTTTCGAGCGTTCCGGCGCACTACTTTCTACAAGGAGTTCGGTTGGAGCGCGCCAGCTTCGTGCACGCGCCGCATCTTCCGGACCGTTTTTTTTACGGCAATTAGAAAGAAATGGACGCAATCACTTTCCTTCTCATAACTTACGACCCGGTATATTCATAACCCACCTGGAACCCGCACCACCCCAGATTCGTGAGGTGATGCCTTCAAGAAGGCTAAAGGTAGCTTATCCGAAACGGTTTCTCGACTGGGAAAACGTTCGGAGTATAGATTAGGAATATGAGCGTAGCCACTCTCATTTCCCCTAATCGTCCTAAAGAAAAGGCGTTGGAACAGCCCTAGTTTCTACTAGATATCTTAGAACGCACCACTCTCGCGATTCAACAGGCTATTCATTGGTTTCACTTGAATGGGCTGTAGACCTAATGAATGATCACTGATCCTAATTGATGCACCTCGTAGAAACTAGCGAAGTTTCTCACGCCTTTTTTCAAGACAATTAGAGGGAATTGGGTGTAACATGCCTAGTATACTCGTAATCGACACACCGAACTCTATATTTGATCATAAAGATCCATTGTTTGTGACACGCTGATGAATATACGAAGGACACTTAGGTATAAACGAAATTTTATTTCATAGGAAACATTTGCATTTCTGCAAACTATTTTATAAATAATCTATTCTTTTTATAGAACACTGTTCCCAACGTTTTGGTAATTTTTTTTCATTTTGACATCGTATAATGAAGTTGTACGGGGGGTATATTACCAATTGCGCACGAATGATTTCACTATGCATTTCACTCACTATATGCAAAAACCGCATGGCGATAAATATGGGGTCGAAGCATGGAAATATGGAGTGGAGAAGGAAAGAAACCCGTGGAAACTAAAACTCGATTGTCTGTAGGGAAAATATTGGCCATTAATTTCTTGGTGCTAGAAGGACTTTCCTATTAGTGAATTTCTCACATGGATATCACACCTTTAACGCAGCCTATTGCTGCTATCTCTTGTATCAAGTGAGGGTTCACTGTTGATACAGAAAACGAGATTGTCTCATCAGCGAGATGAGGATCCTCCACGACAGCGCCAAATCCCACATAGCACAACTTAAGTGTAATGCAACAGAAACTGGAGGAAATGCGCTAGAGAACCGCCTTACAGTACAGACTTGTCGCCACGCGATTTTTTTCATATTTGGATCCTTCAAAGAAGCACATAGAGGCAAGCGATTGGAGACAAACGATCAAGTGGAAACACTCGTGTGCAACTAGTTAGATACCCATCTGTCGTACCCGGCACGACTTTTCCAGCCAGTCAACACCTCTTTCTCATACGGCG
Organism: Necator americanus; assembly: GCF_031761385.1. Lineage (NCBI taxonomy): Eukaryota > Metazoa > Nematoda > Chromadorea > Rhabditida > Ancylostomatidae > Necator > Necator americanus. Next base: position 13,733,613 of record NC_087374.1, read on the forward strand.
CGCGGGAAACTTTGCTAATGGGAAAGTATTACGGTGGCTTTCCCGCGCCGTCCGCAGTGTATAAGGGCTGGTTCCAAGCACTGAGGGCCCCATTTCTTTTCTTTTCTTTTGTGATGCGAGTTTTCGTATATAGTTGTATTCGTTCACTTACCACTCACCCTCAACAACCGCGTTACCGCTATCCTTCTTGAGCCCAAGAATCACTTACCGCACAACCATTTTGACAGCCTCCAATCGATACCATCTATTATCGTTTGTTGATCCATCTGTTGTATCGTATATTTGTTATTGCGTACTGGTGTTATAAGAATAAGACGACATGTGTAATGCCACTGAACCACACAACACCGCACACCACTAAGGTTGGGGAAGGGGCTTAGGGAGGCATCCCTGAAGCTCCTGAAGGAGGAATAGTGTAGGAGGACGAGATCCTGGGCCCTAGCCCGCATGATTCGAGGACGCTATGCCGCCATGTGGTAGCTAGCCCAGCGCGAGCCCTTCCGGACCCCGACAGTCGGCTCCGGATCCTGCTTGCCGCTCCTTCTTGGAGACCCAGGGCAGGACACCCGTACAATCATTCTTGGAGGTTGGAATGAAGAAATTACCAAAACGTGGGAATTTTGTGTCGTAAAAAGAGGAGATTATTTAGGAAATAATTTGCAGAAATGCAGATGTTTTCTTTAAAAAAAATAAAGTTCGTAGAAAAGGATCGTTTATATTCGCTTGTCCCTGGTAATTTGGTTAACTAAATGCAGAATGAACTCGTCAGAAATGTTAGAGCTGCAAAAGACACACGAGAAATGGATAGAACGACAACCTATTTCAGGGAATGAGTCGAACGTGCTCAATCGTTTTACACCCTCATAGCTATATATGTAAAGCTGCAATGGAAGTTTTTTTCTTGTTGATGAGACATACTTCAAATGAAAGGGTGCGTGGAGCTTACGCTAATTTCCACACGTAGCTTTATTTCTATATGAAGTCATCTTTCAATTCTTTGTTTTAAAAGATCTGCCAGCATTTGTTGGTCTGCGAACTAAATGCACATCACCGTAAAGTGAAAAGCCATACACTGGATCCAGTTGCGACCAAAGTCCTTCAGGTGTGGTTTTTCGGTGATGTTCGAAATTTTACAGACGGCTAATATTGAAACAGTCATTCAGATATTCAATGAAGGCTTAGTGACTAAACAGGAGGGACTAAATCACCTGGATGCTAGCGAAAAGGAAGAAATTGCGGACAGAGTTATAAACGAGTTGCTGGTGGCTTCTGGTATTCCGGATAATACAGATAGCGACTTATTTTATCCCCTCGTTAGTAGATTCTTTGATGCTGTAGGGTACTATATGTTCTCTAAAGTGTCTGAAAATGCTCCTCGACAACTCTTCTCCCACCCTTTCAAATGCTAATCCTCCAGCGCTAAGTTCGACTATTCGGTTGTTTGTTCACAGTTGGCACTCAATAAAATTCTTTTTGGTGCCGTAATACTGTGTCGTCTTTTCACGAAGAACTTCAATGCAAAAATTTTTCATTCATTAAGCAGGAAATCAGACTATATATTTAACTAATGACTCAGTAACATTCTCCTACGTATAAATAAGAGATTCCACGCTCATAGAAGTTTTTCCAGTCAAGAAGGACACGTAATTTTCAACGTTGTTTGAGGAATGGTACTTCTTCCCCACTAAAATGTTAGACATTATCAAAAAAGGTTATTGTTGTAGTTTTCGTTACAGCCGAAGACGAGTAGCTTTATTAAAGGCGAATAAGGAAACGAGAATGACAAGGTGACAACACAAAAATACAACTTATGCTGTATGGGTTTGCACTGTACGATGCGACTAATACGGTGAAGATCCTATCCTACAACACCTCCCTTTTCAAGCTATCTCGTATCTTCGTTAGTCCGCCTGAAGTCGGCAGTGGGGTTGTCGAAGGCGTTGCTTTCGTTGAGACGAGCCTACAGTCGGTGTTGCACCATTGTCCTTGCTTGCGGAGTCGAGTAGTAGGTCGAACACATCCAAGAAAGTGTTAGTCGCTGTTGTGTCGGTCCTGGATCGCAACTGGTTTACGTGTCGAGTCTAGACTTCGTTTGCACAACGAATAGTGTAGGTTGTGTCCAACAAGGCGTGTGATGAAACCGGAATTCCGAGTAGGCTTCTATCTTTGATAAACCTTGGCAATCATCACGTCGTTGATCTCAAAGCTGCGCGGCGTCATGCTCAATTTCGACGACTGAATTGACATTCCAATTTGACATCTCGTGTACCGTTTGTGAGATCTCTAGAAAGTAACATTAGATCGAGTTTCGTTCGCAGTAAGCTTCGCAGGAAGGCTTCGGCAGGTGAAAGCTGGTCACGTGCAGACGGTTAGGAAGTGAAGCGGTATGCCATCACAAACGTCTGTAGTGCGACCACTGTTGGTTCCTCCCCCTTCAACTAGGCCAGTCCTCTTTTGAAGGTGTCCACAAAGCGTTCTGCTTGTCCCTTGTTTTGTGGATGGGACGGCGGCGTGCGAACGTGCAAGATTCTTCGGGAACGGTAGCATAAAGTGAACTGAGACGAATTGAACTGCGTTGCGTTGTTCGTAACAAGCGTCTCTGGATTCCCAGAAAACTGGCGAAGATGTATTTCATTGCTTGTATAGTAGCCGTTGAGGAGATCGATGACATCTGGACGATTTCCGGCCACCTGGAGTAGGCGTCCACAATAAGTAGATAGTATCGTCCTCCTATCGGTCAAGCGAAATCAGCATGAACTCGGGTCTACGGCGAGTCTGGTTTTGGCCATGACTGTAGGTCAGCTTTGACCGGATCCTTTGCCATGAATGCACATCTTGAGCAGGCTCTCAGGTGATAACAAAAACTGCATATAACCTGACGCTAAATCCAATGTCGTATAGTATTTATGACCCGCTATCTTAGCGAGTATATCCTCGATCCGTGGCAACGGGTAATGATCGAGGATGGTAATCTCGTTAAGAGGACGGAAATCGAGATAGACTCGAAGGGAACCGTCCTTCTTCTTTACTAACACTGTATTATGGATCTAAGGAGTATCACTCTCTACTATGCGACCTGCTCGAAGCAATTTTTTAATGTTTCTTTCTTTTTTTTTAATGTTTGTTTCTAATGCTCTTTCTGAAATTTTTCCGGAATCCCGGAGGGTCTAAAGCGCGAAGGTGGAGTTTCACTGGTTATCTTAATAACTATCTCGGTCTTTTCGTATGACCCTAAGTCATACGCATCACGTGAAATGCGATCACTGAATTAATCGAAAAGCGCAAACAGCTGCTGACGCTCCTGCTCCGAAACCTCCGCCTCGGACAAGTCCAGCTTAAGCGGCAAAGAACTACACTGAGTATCGGGGCATACCGTCACATTACAAACGTTACCTGCTACCGAATTTGTGCTAAGGAGGAAAAGTAGCTATCGCGAAAGTCTCCACAGTGGCCTTTCGGTAGCAATCCGCACGGCGGAGGAAACCTGCTGGCCCTTATATAGCATCTCGGCCTTGTCCTAGGGGTTAGAGACCAGCAACCGCGTCGCACCTGCGTTAAAGATCACCAGAGAGACCATTAGCGAGGGATCACTCAGGTGGCTGGACTGAGCGGCAAGAACAATCGGGGAAAGGTCCGCAACTTCGGAGTAGCAGGGAACAAAAGTTTCCGTGCTAGGCGTCAAGACTGTAGTCTCGGCGACGCGCACGGGAATTTCTTCAGCGCCGTTTAAGGTTGGCGGAGTCTGGTGCCAGAGCGTTGCATAGAATGTTGACTTGGTGATCGGCCATTCAGAGTGTACGGGTTCTATAGTTTATACTCCACGGTGGCAAGCGACTAAGAAAGTCGTTGCCCAAGATGATATTGTAGGCTTCTGCCTCACTAGGAACGCACGCAGATTCCGTAAAATAGACAGGCTGGTACAGGGTGAGCGAACGAACCTCAAATCTGAGATCAGCGCGACCGCTAAGCTTAATAGGCACACCTGCCATGCCTATTGCGCACGGTATATCGCTGTCCCCCATCGCAAACACCCCCAGTAAAGGCGCCGTATCCCTAGAAGTTATAGTAATAGCGGCGCCAGTATCTATTAATGCCAGGATGAGGACCCCATTAACCACTGGAAATTGTGCCATAAAGAACTGGTCTCTATTGGCAATAGCCAAGACTTCTACCGGAACAGAGGTGCGTTGTCACAGCCGTGCCGCGATTACCCTCAAGAAAATATGGCCTATAATTACTGCTAACCCATTGACTACACGAGCGGCCCCCAAAAGGACGAGAGCAAGCGAAACCCCAGGCAAAATCCAGCAGGGACTCGATCGTAACACATAGCAACAAGATTAAAGACGTTGAAAGCGTCAAGGACCGAAAAAGGCGAATTAACACAAACAGCATCAGTTGAGGTACACAACGAAAGAATCAACGAGCAAGCAAGTAATAAACGAACGTATGGTAAATTATGAGGAGATTGTAGAGAAGACTGAGAAGGTTGACCAAAAGCAGAGCTTGCTAGCTCTTCACTTCGCTTCATGAGTGCTGAGACTCGCGCCTCAGATTGTTCACAAGCGGCTTCCGAATTCCGCAAAGATATAGAAAGCGAATTTAATTTGTTCGCGGGCCTGCGAAATTTCTTAAGAAAGAGAGTCAGAATCGGGATATACAGCATTAACAGAGGAAGAAAAAAATCACTGGCCATCATAAAACGGCACGGAACCAGGAAGGCTAGACTAACGCCGACCTGGAGCTGGCAACTGAACTGTCAGCGATGGACACTGTCGAGCGTGATGACCAAGTCCTCCACAGTTGATTGAAACAGTTCGGGCGACTAGGAATAAGTCGACGGTCGGGAATACCATGCTGGCGGAAAACATCCTGATTCATTGCTAGTGCTGACTGCTGAAAGAATCGTGGTCGGTTCGTGCAAGACAAACTTCTGCGCACATACCTACTTTCTCCAAAGTTCGTCCACGGCGGTTCAGCTGTCACCGCCTTCACCTCTATGGTGTGTGCGGCGCCAACTGGGTTGATCAAATGGTCAGCTGTGGCCTCGGCTAGCAGTTGTTCAACCATTTGGGCCTTCGCTACCGCTTGCTCGAACGTCAAGTGGTTGTCTAACTTGACGTAGCAGCGAATGTCAGGACGCAACCTAGCCACAAATTCCTCAAGGACCCGTCCCTTCTGACTACTTGGATCCTGCCCGGTCGTAGCGGCTCGGACCAAGTTCAGCAGACGCTTAGCGAACGTCGCTCAAATGCCTGCTTTAGATGCGCTACAATTGCGTTGAAGTCGCAGCGCTCCTGCTGACTCAACTCTACCTTTTCCCGCGCTACCCCCTCCAAATAGCAGATAAGGAAATCTGCTTTTTGTTGAGACGTCGCAACCGCAGCACGCAGCCGCATCACATCTTCCAGATGGCGAAGCCACAGCGAAAACTGTGTGGCGTCGTCGCCTGAACCCGTAAACGCTGCTGGTCTGGGTGTCGGCCCATCCGGGCTATAAGTTGCAACAATAGGAATAGTATCAATCCTATTCCCGACCGCCGAAACCGACTCACCTATATCATGAAGCAAGGTAGGAGTACCTTCATCCACTTTCCTTGTTAACGAAGTGGTTGCTGACCTAGCGTCGTTCCATACTTCCGTAAGTTGCCAAGGCAGCAGCATCCCGCAGTGTCTTCGCATCTCTCCCATGTGCGTTGTTGCCATCGTTGAGTTCCTGCAAAGTACGAGCGAGCCGCCCAGTGCCGCTCGTCAAAGAAACTGATCTGTGTATCGGGGCAACAGCCCTAGAATCTGAAGACAGAGTGCGCGAACGAGTGACAGGCGACCCATCACTACCTGAAAAAGGACATAAAAGACACGCACCAGAAGGACGGCGAATGTCGACGTTAGCGCGACTCATCCTCACATAACACGCTCCGCAAAACCAACACGAAGAATTCAACAAGAAGTAAAATGGCAGAAATAATTACGAATGAAGGACGTTGTGGAGAGAATTCAAATGAAATAAGGGGAAATGTAGCGAAAAGATCTGGGAAAGCAAAAACCAATTGAAAAAGGGTGCCTATTATATGAGGAAGTCATGTAATAGCTCCTCCTCTCGTGTAGCTCCGCCTCTAAAGGGAATATTACAGTATCGATCAACTTGCGATAGAGCGCATTATCCACATCACTTACAGGCGCTGGCTCCTTTATTACTTCTTCAAAGCATAAAGGGGGTAAGCAACATGACGCGCAAGAGGAGAAAGGGGTCCCAGCCACATGCACGATATGCGGTTTGATATTCGCATTTCTTACATGGACAAAATCTATGAACAGAGGAAAAAATGCTCAAGTAAAAAAGTGTTCGGTAATCTGCGCCCGCCCAAAGTTTGGTTGGAATCCGTACAGTTGCTAGGGTTTCTATACGCGACATATAAACATTACATTCTCCTTAAGAAAGTTAAGCATCAGTGAAAGATCTCACAGTTTTCTTGCTAAAGGCGTCACGACTATATTTGAAGAAAATTCATACTTGATCTTGCACCTCTGTTATTTCCATAAAGGATAAAGGATAAAGTTTCTGGCGTTAACTGGCGTTAATCAATCCGCTTGGGATGCGCCACTTCAATTCACTTGCGCCGTTCACTTCAATTCAGAACCGTTTGGGGTTTACGGACGTGTAACTGGCCTATACAATGATTTGCGGTGGCTAGCCGAAGTGTCAAGTCACTGTTTTTTCTGGTACCAATTTAAAGTAGGAATGAAAGGCTTGGTGAGCACTAGGGCGGATTCGAATCTCCGATCGATCGTGCAGGGAGCGCAACCTCTAACCGCTACACAAGGTTCTACACCGCCCTTTATTATTTCGACACTTGATGGTTATCGATCGCCCACAATCGCGCGCTCGATAACCACCAAACAGCCGGCCGAGCGGGCGGCGCCGCCCGCGCGGCTGTGAACTCTGCGGGCAGCCTAAGCTGCCGTTTGCATGCGTGTTTCAAATTTTTGAGTAAAGTTGACGATGTTAACAAACGTTAAGATGTTAACAACCTGAGGCAAAGGAGGACTGCTGCAGTAATAAATGACCTGTTTTTAAACATTGCGCCGTCGCTTGAATCTTATTTAAACTCGACTCACCCCATTTTATTACTTTCTGATGTCGCCCACCATTTCAACACTTTCTGGCGAATGGACCAATTCGACGCCATGGGACACATCCCTCTGCTTTTGGGATTTCGTCACACACACGTGAAAGAATAAGCACGTGAGAGTCATTGTATAGCATGATATACTTACAGACGTTTTGCTTTTATGATTATATGCGATATTCAGTGATATTGAGAAGCACATTCTCGGTTCTACTTTCTGTGAAGAGTGCGTCGCATTTTTTAATTTGCATTCCTCCTTCGCGGTTTGACTTTGCGGAAAATCATGTTAGCTGTTTGTCTTTTTCTGGTGAGAATACTAGAACCCTACTTAGATTTAGGATCTGAGGAAACGGAGTTTTGCTCGCTAAAATCCCTCCGTTTAGGGCGCGGTTGTACTGTTTGGTGCATCCTCGAAACCTCAAGTGAGTCAATTTTGATTGCTGCACATCACCAATAAATTTCGTTTACTTTGTTTTGAATTACACCCAAAACTATTTGGAGTCTCGAATTCATTACTATACTGGAAGGAACAATATTCTTCTGATGTTAGGAAGTGGACCAGCAATGCAACCACCACAAAACAAGCACAGAAATGAATTAATAGGTTTCATATCTACTAACACGTACTCTCAACAAGTTTTCGATAGTAACGTTTTTGCTACAGTACAAAGATAACACCATGCTTGTTGTAGAAGTTCATCTTAACACAATCAAAATAGTCTCGAATGGGGAATTGTTCAGACGCATCAGCAACAGTGATTCAGGTGTAATATAGTGTATCAGCTTGATAAATCGGTTCTTGTTTGCGTAATAATACTCATAGAGTCGCTTGATAGTTATTCGTAACAATCAATCAATTATCAATAGATGTCCAGTCTGCCAAGAAAAACAGCATCTGAAATAGCTACCGGACGTAAATTTAAAAAAAAAACAGCTGAGCGTTTACAGTGCAAAACATAAAATTGGGAATTTTGAAGTACTTGAGCGTACTTCATTTATACGGTAACGCAGAAAAGTGGCACATCAAAAAGACGTTATTTTGGATTTCCCAAGCAGAGCAACTTGTACTTCGTACGATTTAATGATCACTAGAAAGACAACTGTTGATTGAACTAGTATTTCAAAACAATCTCCAAATCGTCTCTTCTTGAAACCTGAAACCTATGGTGAATCATATTTATGCTTTCTTCTTGTGTCAATGAGGTCTTCATGAAACTTCAGAAGTGGTCTGACGTTTCGAAAACGTCATCTTTATCAGAGGCCCGAAGATGGTTCGAGGTCTTTAACTGAACTTCACTTAGTGTTCAGTATCCTACTAATGTCTGGATTACGTTATGAAACTGCATGTGGAAGAATGTTATAGCTCACAGAGTGTTAGGAACAGCATAAAGTCATTAGTACTTGATACTCACTCATTTTTGTTACTCATTGGTGGAATCCTAACGAAAATCCAGAATGTTTCTAATGCATCCCTACCAAATCTTCCTTTTCGTCTGCTGACATCGTACACTTTATTTCAAACACCTTTCTGTAGTGTTTTTCAAACCTGTGGCGCTTTAGTTTCCCCAGATGCACTTAATGAACAGTATTCAGACACCAATAGTTAGTTAAGTTCATCATTGAGACAACACAACTGATATGACCACACCATTGCCTCCACTGCATTGAAAAGTAGAAAAATGTACAGGTGTGCATAGCACACACATACTTATGCATTTCAATTCATACCGCTAACCTTTTTTTTTGCTGTTGATCTATGATCGATCAACTTCTCATATTTGGTAGATATTTAGGATCGTTCTTCGCAAATCTCTGCTCACAATATGTACTTACAGTTAATGGGGTAGGGCTCAACTGATGTATAATTTCTTCTTCTCAACAGAAAAGTATGTAACATGATAGAATATTTTCTTTCACTATTACTTGTGTCGTTATTAAAAATCAAAGATGTTCTAGGCACTGTTTGTGTCTCGTACTCCTAAACTAAACATTTACGTTGGATGTCAATCACGTGGTTAAAAATTCCACCTTGCTGATTCACAAACTGTACAAATTTCGCGCTCTCAGGATCACTCAACTCTGAGTTAGGAGAACTATGTTCTATGTTCTTCATGTATTCTGTTCTTTATACAAAAGATTTATATAAAATAATAAAAATTATATTCATGAAAATTTATATCATGAATGGGCTTGTAATCGTACTAGTCGAGAAGGGGAAACTTTTTGAGAGTTTATTAGTGTCATTTTCGAAAAAAAAAACTGAAGCAACGGAAAAAGGACTCTCTCCTCGCATTACAGGTTCCGGATATAAGAAAAATTTCAGTTTTCAAACGGATGCCTGATACAATACTAACTTCACTTCTCTTCCTTGTCACTTAACGTTAACTATTCCTACAAATGACCAATATTCTGTTACAGGATCCTTTTTCATGTTTCCAGCATCTCAAACAAGATTCCATGGGTAAGTTGATTACGGCTGATCGGCGAAAACAGAATTGTTGTCCGTAAGATGACTTATGTTTCTGAAATAACATCCGTGTAATTTAATTACAGTGCTGGGACTGACTCCAGAGTGCTTTCTCTATTATGGAAATGTGAAAGCGGGGAAACGATATGAGTCAACCGCATTTCTGGAACGATTCGGGGATGCTTGCCGGAAAAAACATGCATTCATAGTTCGCTCCGTACGTTGGTTTTCAGACTCGGTGATGCTATGATTTTTTGTATGAAAGACCGCTTGGAATGAAAACAAAACCAGCCATGCGGCGGGAAGGGATTTTTAATTAGAGCATTTGCAAGGAGGTGTGCGTAACTTATCAGGTAGTACGGATTTGCACCTAACGTAAATTTTTTATTTACTTATTTATTGAAAACAACTGCAGGTGTGCCAAAAAACAAGATGGAACAGAGCTCACTAGAATTTCGCCTGAATTTTACACAACAAAACTTTTCATAGAAATGTCGGCAACATGTTTACCCTTAAATATTGCATTTTCATGAAGCATATGGCTTATTTCTTCAGTGACAAGAAGTTTTTCTTGCTATGCAGACGTTGTTGGAAAGAAAAATTTTGCCATACTAGCAAATGTGAGCGGCTTAGTAGAGCGTGAAAGAGTATCCTGTTCGCTGTCAAATTAAAACTTCCGCTTAGTTCAATGGAATATTTGGAATAATCTTTTGAAGTAGACTGCGCAAATATTTTGGTACTACGCGCCGAGTATAGCACTTCAATCAAAAAAATATGCATTTACGTAATTTATGCAATAAAAACTAGTTCGAATCAAGCCATTACCTATATAAAAAAAGGTCTCAGTAGGAGAACAAAAGCGATGGTGTAAATAATTTCTGTGGAATGTGCTCTTCTATACTGCTGAATTGCTTCTCATGTAAAAATTGGTGTCAATATCAGCAAAATACTAGTTATTATTAGTTGACATTACTAGTACAGCAAATATGGAAACTTCAGAAAAGTTAACAGGAATTTCAAAGACAACGTTTTGTTTGAAAAAGATCAAAAAGGCAAAGTGCCATTAAAACGATACGAGGGGTGGTCTGCCCTTACCTTTAAAGTTCCCAAATGAAATTGACGGTGCTCGAGAAACCTGACGCCTTTAGGCAACAATAAACGTCTTAGCCTTTATCTTCTCTTCGTTTCAGTCCGCTTCCGCTTAAAGGCATCACTCCACGAATTTGGGATGGTGCGGGTTTCAGGGGGTTATGCCTATACGGGGTCGTAGATTATGGGTAGGAGGGCCATTACTTTCATTTCTTTCTAACTGCCGTAAAAACGGCCTGGAAGTGCACAAGACTGGCACTTTTTACGGCGATTAAAAAGAAATGAACGGAATCATCCCCTTCTCCACAATCTACGACTCCGTATAGGAACTCTCCAGCTGAAATCAGTACCACCTCAGATTCGTGGTGTGATGCCTTTAAGCACTACAAGCAATGCAGATTAATCTTGGACTTAGGTTCAGTGAGATCCTGAATACGGAATCAGGCGTAGAGTCTTCCGTGTTACTCTCCTTTGCATAACCAAATACACAAAACGAGCCAGAAATCACTGGGAATAGCTGGAGCTCAAAAATCCTTGTGAACGCACTTTTTGAATATTCTCATTCTCGCTTCGTTTCCCGCACCTTATTGAACATAAACATTCATCGTCGAACACTTTTCTAAAATAGGAGGAAAAATGGCACTTTTCAGTACGGAGAAGCCCAACATATGCTTGTTGTTGTTGACCGATACGGTAGAAGAGTAAGAGTTCAACCAGCGCTAAGGTGGCACCTTGAGAAGGCCTTCTTGAAGAAATTTGTTCACGCGATGATAATTCCTACTCTTTGTAGCAAAGATCTGATCACACCGCCTTCGAGCTACAACAAAACCGACGTGGTCATACATTTCGTCGATCCGCGAAACCGGCTAGAACAGTTCTACTCGGATACCGTCGATAGAGGTAAAAGTATCGCGGTGTCTTCTTCAAAATGTTTTTTGAAACTATTGTGTAGGGTTTGTTATTGCTGGATTTTACTACTTCAAATATAGAGTGCTGGTGTTTGCTCTAAGTCATTACGCTGTAAGGTAAATGTTTACTCTTTTGTTCTCGAAAAAATTTGTACTTTTTCAGAATATTATTTGTTGCAGATTCTATGACCTCCGACTTCATATCGGGAAGAAGTACATAACTCCACATTTAGAACTGCGTGAGTTTCCACTTGCAGCAAGCTTGAGAAAGTAGGAAAATAATATTAAATCTACTCAAGCGCTTGTATTTTCAATGTTGCTTTACTGAACGATCTTGTTAACTCCCAGTTGATATACTGCATTTACGCAAAGCCATTTTTCCAACAAAAAAAGTATCTCTTACAAAGGAATAAAGAAGCTTTTTTACTTTCACTTTTTCTCTTCTCCCCTATGTCATCGTTATCCTGCAGAAGAAAGTAAGATTACGACTAGCCCCACCTGAAAAATGTATCCTTCATAAACAACAGTGATGCCCATGAAGCAGCGCCCAGGCGCCAGACCTCAGTTACTGTCATATCTTGAGTCTTCTCCGAAGAGAAGTGGCGGTGGATCTGACTCATCATCGTAGCTCAGTGCGTGAAACACCGGATCCGGGAAGTCTAGCGCAGGCTACCCCACCACCAGATGCACCAGGAGGCGACCTAACCTCTCCAGACATATTTGGGCGAAAGGGGAAGGTTCGCCCCTTCGCCTCGACTCCCCCTTCGAGGGACGGGGTCTCTGAACTCGCTTCCCATCTTTCACGCCTCGCTTCTGTGTCTGCGCAGACTCCCTCCTGTCCTGGTTATTATGGGCCACACTGGTGGTAAAATGGTTCTCATCAGTGGCGGGATGGGGCTATAGCAACAACTGTATGCATGAACAATACAAGTAGTAATTCGACTGCATACATACACACAAGGACGGTTACATGGATACGCGCTTTTCGGCTCAGGACCACGCACCGCAGATGCATATGTAGTGCGGTGACTCTTCCGGACGCACGCACTACGTAAGCGGTCTCGAAACCCTTCGAAAATTACACGAAGTGATAAATTCAAATGCTAAACATTTTTAAAAACATGGAAAAAAGACTTTGAAATAAAACATAGAGCTCTGTGTGCTAAGCTCTGGTTCCTATAGTGGTCAGATGTAAAAAATCCGCAGCAGGAAGAACCCATCTGCTGAAGTCGTGCGAAAGTATGAGAGTTACTCCAGCGCTCGGGAACAGCAAACATCCTGGCTCAGTTCCACTGTTTGCAACCTTATTTTCTAATCATTTTAGAGGCTATTTCCCGATAATGAACTGGGACCAACTGTTGTGTTCAGCCGCTTGTTTATTTTTCAAAAAATGAAAGCAAAATGAAAGGAAAGCAAACGCAATATACAAACAGCGGAGTACTTTCTTTTGTCATGTGCTTCAAAGAAAAAAGTTCTTGTTTTTATCATATTCTACTAGTAGTGGTCATGGATTTAAAAAACAAACTTCCAATTCGGCGATATATTATGGAAGAGTGGAAAACTTATCGGATCAATGGTAGCTGTTCCCGATCTCTTTTAAAAGCCATGATTATTCTTTTTAGTATCTGAACCTGACCTGCAACTTATTTTACCTCGAGATTTCAAGGTTTTCGAAGGAGGAGTAACATCTGACAGGTATCTTTTCGACTAAAAAAAGGATAAAGTCACTGGCGTAACAATCTACTTGGGACGCGCAAACGTTTTTCACTGGAATTCGTTATCGTTGAGGTTTTGGAACGCGTTTTGACCTATAGAATGACTTGTTGGGGCCAGCCTATGATCAAGTCAGTGTTTTTATCCTCCCAGATAGGTCTGGTACCAATTTATCGACCCCCAAAGGGTTGAAAGACTTGGTTTGTCAGGGCAGTTTCGAACTCTCGACCGTGTGGCTACATCGAACCTCTAACCGACTGCGCTATATCCGCCCTCTCGATTTAATTAAATTAATTAAATTAGATTAAATTGTACTAGCTAGCAACTGTGATTTATGGTATGCAATGGTACTCATTTTTGACGTTCTAAAAATTCAATTCCGGATTTTTTACATTATATCATACAGCTGTTCACTTGTTCGCATAAATTTCAGCAGTGAAAGTTTGACTGTCGATGTGCAACATGGCCGCGGTGCGCCTTTTTCAATTTCGCTCAAAGGTTTAGTCTTCAACTCCTACACCGGATTTAGGTAGGTTTATTTTTTTTTTGGAATTCATTCAAAGTACATTTACTAATATTTACTAATAGTTGAAATAGGGTGACTACTGCTGAACGAAAAGCTCAGTCTTCTTTCCAACATCGTATGCATTGTCCACAGAAAGTAGGAAATTTTTACTTTTTCAAAAATTCGAAGAAATTACGTCCAGATCTGTGGATGTTGGACATATCGAACCGAAGATGGCTAAATCCGTTAAATTCACACAGGTAACTCGTTTTAAATGTATTTTTCCTTTCACTGTTTCTTCATTATTCTTCCGCAGGAGGATGTCTTACCCTCATGCAATTAAACGCATGGAGCACCGGAAATTTTTGGCACGTGTTTGGAGTGCTGTGTTACCAATTGTATCCGGTGACTATGTTTATTCTTATCCTCACATTTTTATAAAAATATATGCTAATTTCAGCAAATGTACTTCTTTTGCTGTTCGGAACTGTTGTATTCCTTCGCCTTGTTGGTTTCTACAACAGAGAACACCGACGAAACAAATTTGTTCTCGACAGTTCAGTGAATTTGTGAAAGAAGAATCATAGGAAGTTTTAAATAAGCAGCTCAGATAATTCCAAGTTATATCTTTTTTAAACTTAATTCTCGTGCACACATACAAATCATTTTAAATGCCCAATTTGATTGTTACTAAGTAAAATACTTGAAGTGACTGGATATATTCGAAATTTAAATAAATGAGGATTCTCTTTAGTTCCATTCACTTCCTTCCAGGGTTCATTCGGCTTTCGACAGTTAAAATCATGGCATTCGTTGCTTCTTACAGATGTTCTTTTAGAGCTCCTAATGGATGTGTTCGTTGTCAAATCCAAATATCTAGCTAGGTTACAGTATGCTGCAGAAAATTACTGTCCGTCATATCATGCTGTTCTCTAACTGCGGTCTAGTAATCTTCCACCCAGGTAAGGTAAGCCGACCTGGAAGGACGGCCTTGTATTGACGCCAATAACTTAATGATTTATTGGTGTAATGTTATATAATATATGAAGTTCATTATTTTCTTGACAGACCTGTAACTGCGGTTGGCTTTTAAAAGCGGTTAGAGATGAGGAAACACGGTTTGATTTCCAATCATTCCCGAGCTGAAACCAAACATGATCGGCAGAGATGGAGGGAGTTTCGAGAAAGTTTATTTTTGCACGGAAACGAAGCTGCGTGGATATTCCATGCAAATCACCGCTGTCATACTTTATAGTCGACAATTCTGAATGGAATTAAAAGATTGGATAATTCGATCGATAGTTGCCTGGAACATGTTCTGTTTCATACACCATTGATCGAAGAGCGAGTTGACGCTTTATTCTTACTAGGGAAAAGGTAGACTAGGCAAAAACACAGGAGATATTTAATTTAAATTAGGACTTGATTCATGCTATTCGACATAAGGGGATTCCTCTACTGACGAAAGCAGCTTTAATCCAAATAAATTTTCGCACTGAACGCAATTTGTTTTGTTTGAGGTATCCAAAATATTCGACGCGGAGTAGTCATTAGTCAAAATATTAAATTATTCTGTTTTGTTACATATACTTCCTGTCAAGGTCCATTTGGCCTTATGAAGTAAAGTAAGGTGCACTCAGTTCCTGTAGGTGTTCTTCTAAGTCTGAATAAGGTGATGTATTCACATTGTGTTCATGCAGAATAATACCATAAAAAATATAATACGATGCAATGAGAAATCAAATTTTGAATCTTCTTTATTAAACGAGCTCATTTATTTATTTATTTATTTATTTATTTATTTATTTATTTATTTATTACAAGTATAAATCATCTCTTAATCTGTGGAATTTCTCTTGTACCCGCAAATGTGTTTGTGCATGTGTGAGGTTGTGATGGTCTTACTTATGATACGTAGATGACTAATGGGCAGTTGTTCAGATCCCATCGCTGAGCACTGTGGTCAGACATTGGCAACGTTTGGTGCCTTAAATGATCTTCCTCGTTTAATTTTAGGTGGAGCATAACGTCGTTCAAGATGCCAGTAATGATGCCAAAGTATAAATGTGAATATCCAATTGAAGCAGAACCTGAAAGATGTGGTCCAGTTATCCGCAATTTTCACCTCACTCTTATCAGAACTGTAAAAGAAATCACCCAAATATGTAAGCCGAAAACATTAAGGCAAGATTCAAATCAACACGTCCTCCAAGTGCTTCAAGGAGTTTTGGAGCAGTTGCCATCGTTAATACTGATAATCCTAGAGAGTAAGATGATTGGAGTAGCAACCCTGAAAATAGTTTTCGGATAATTTTCTTCATCGCTCTTCATATGCTCTATGTATTTTTAATTCTGTATTCATTTGCGTAAAGATAGTAACTGAATAATTTCATAGCTTGCTGTTACACGTGGCTCGGCGAAAAAGCATCTGCTTTTATCAAAAACTTAGAACTATTTAGTGAACAGTGGTGTGCTTCAAAAATGCAGATTCTAAACCAAAATCACTCGCTGTTCGTTGAGGTATTTTTATTCTTAATTATTTGTTTATTTGTAAAAGTTTTTTTTCCTTGAAAGAAGTCATTGGGAGAACTGTAAAACTAACTGGAGTGACAGAGTTCGGCACAAAAACAGTCTAAAAAAATAAGCATTAAATTAGAGTAATGTAGATTTAAACGCAGTCAGTACGTGATTTGCTGTTTCTCAAAGGCAGCATACCACGAATCTCAGGTGGTGCGGATTTCAGGTGGAGTATTCGCACACGGGTTCGTAGATGACGGAGACGGAGGTGGTTCCGTTCATCTCTCCCTCCACCACTGCAAACAGCCGCCTCCAGAATGCTGTTTTGTACGACGCCATCTGTTGCAAAGCTTCACCTCTTGCGTCGCCTCCGCCCTGAGATTCGTCGAAAACCGGACTGCTCCAATAGGCGGTAAGGGACGCTATGCGTGCAAGGGCGGCGCTACTACAGAAGGCATCGTACAAAACAGCATTCAGGGGCCGGCTGCTTGCAGTGATTCAGGCAGAGATGAGCGGAACCACCCCGGTCTCCATAATCTACGACAGATACTACACCTGAAATCCGTAGCAACCTAGATTCGTGGTATTCTACCCTTAAAATAGGACTGTTTTTGCCGTCGGCGCGGCGGCATGTTCAACCGCGTGAACGCGATTGTAAGTTGCGGCATTGTGGTTATTCTTTTGGAAGCATCCGTCCGGTGACAGGTATTTTTTGATCACCAATGACTCCTGTGTACCATCGGAATAGAGCGCTCTTTCTGAACTGAATTTTTTTACTTCACATAACACGTGCATAGATTTTTGAATGCCCTTCTTAGAACGCTTAAAAGTATTCTAAGACCGTAAAGAATCACGATGACCTCGGGAATTTCGAACATGTTACCTGGCCAAAGTAACCAGAGAGGTTTGGGCATACAAATTAACGAAATGATCGCTATACTCAGAGCTGAAGTTTGTTCGATACACCATCCGAAACGCATGTATCCTCCGTCTGAAATAAAGAAGTTTACTTTCTCTTGAAAGATCTGCCGAAACTTTCAAATGTTGAATTTATGCTAATAGGAGAAATTGTTATAAAAAGCGTAAGACATCCTGATTTTGGCTAGCGATATAATGCAGATTTAGATAGTGGAATAAGCGAGACATGCAGCCAGCATGGTTAACTACAGTTTAATAAAATTTCTGTGCGCGATGGCATCAGGTTTTCACTAGTAAAATGGTTTTTTTTCCAAAACGTTGTGTTGGTAAACCTTTTTTGATTACTCCTTAGGTGCCTGTACCACAATTAGTGTCTGTTGTAGCAATGTAACTAGCTTTCTTGCTTTTGCTGGACCTCATAGCGGACTAAAACCACACGTATTACGCGTGAGCAAACATCTTTAACGTTTTCTGCTGTCTCGGGAAAGAAGAATGGTAAGAAATGACATTTGGTCAGTTAACCTACGATCGATTCAAGGTACATTAATTATGCTCCGCTGCACCATTTCTATTTGTGCTAACACAGGCGTACAGTAATTTCTGAAATCTTTTCCTCGAATTAAACACACCTACCTAGATAATTAGCGACACATTCTTCCGTCCCAAGAACGCGATGCATCAGGCCAAAATCAAATATGATTATGTCATACGCTAAATATCGTTCCTGCAAAAAAAAAGTTTTTTTTTTTTCATTTTTCCTTACTGCTGCAGTCTCAATTATCCCTCTGATATTGCAGTGATCCAAACTCTGAGCAAAACAAGGAGCTCGAGTATAAACTTCTGGTTAAGAAAATCGTCGACATGCTGCAGTGTTGAACTTCACCCACATTTTCGAAAACTGAACTATGATCTTGCGGTTTGAGTTAAAAACAACAGAGCAAGAACATAAAACTTTTATGGAGCTAACCAACAAAGCAAAGATTTGAAAATGCTGTAGTTTTGTGTTCAATAAACTCTAAGACAAGAAAACAAGTGGACTTCGAGAAAAAGAGAATCCAAGAGAATAAAATTTAAATGCTAACTACATCCTGTGGAAGATAGAAAGGTGCATTTCATCTGTGCGGAAAGCTACATTTCATATCAATGTGGAAGTATGAGTTCTGATTTTGTTTTTATTTTTTTAGTTTGCATTTGTCATAAGACGACGATTAAGTCAAAATTGATTAAATCAAAACAGGTGATCTTAGAACAGCTAGAGTAAAGAGACAAGTTAAAGCTATAGAAATATTGCAATTAACCACATAGTACTACAACTTTCTCTTATTCCATTGAGAATCAACTGAAAATCTTGCAATCCGACGACTAAACGCTTCCGTTATGCACTTCTATTTTTAGTGAGCCACGAGGTAGAACGAGGTTTGCAGCAATTTTAGCAACTCCACAATGCTAACGCTCTTACAAATTATTTCAAAAGTCCGACACGTGTCCCTTTGAAAAGAACGCTAAGGAAAGTACAGCCGGTAGAATATGAGCGTGAAGCCCCGTGTATAGCATTTCATCGCTAACGAACGAATCCATGGGTTCCTAGTTTTTTTTTGGCGTGATTTGGACATACGTCGAGAATAGTCTTCATTTGATTTGTGGCCCACGATTATATAGGGTTCGGACGTAGTTTGCAATTATCACAGGAAAATCTCTAACCAGTCCAGAAACTAGAGACTTCAAACTCACTTCTCTAATTAGTCTACCATAGAGGATAACGCTTTACATTCATTTTAAAAAGCGATCACTTCTACAGATGAATGCAAACAACATCTCGAGGTGACCTTAACGCCAACTCATTTTATCACTTTCACAGGTGTAGGCAAATGCCTCGTCGAGTAAACTAATCTCCTGTTCCACCCGATTTCTGGATTTGTACACACGTATCCGCATTTTGTTGCAATGCTTGCAAACTACGCCAAGAAAAACGTTCTTCTGCTTGAAGGAAACTATCATGTCTACTACAGTAATGTTTAGTAATTTTTAAGTGACGTATTTCTAGATGTTTTCCTTATTTCATTTTTTTGTGCTGGCATATGTTTGAAGAAAAGTCTGCGAAGAAAAGACAAGTCAATGGCCTTTGATAGACAACACATCCATGAAAATGAGTCTACTTCCTAGTATTAGTGCACTGAACCTAAGCAAGGACTATCGTATTTGCTCAACGCTTTAACTGAACCCTCCATGGAAACGACAAGGATCTGTGCTTTAGAGAGATTTACGAACTCCACACGGAGTTAACAACTCGTGAAATTCACTCCTAGTCCGGAAACGAACGCATTTAGTCACGCATCAATAAACACATTAGTCACTCGTACACAAATATTAAGGTGGTTTTGAACGTCCCCTACGAGAGTGTTTGGTAAACAGGATGAGTTTAGAGAGAGAGAAGGAAAAAGTGTTTATTTGGGTTTAATAGAAGTATTACCAAATGATCGATCCGAACACTGCCCGAGGCTATTTCGTGAGACGATAATCGTGACGATACTCACCTCTACGGAGGCATCCTCAGCTATGTTAGACCGACACAAGAAGACGTGTTTGTGCCTATAGATGGAAACCACATGCTGAAAAAGTGAGGATGAAGCAATGAAACCTCATCTTCTCTTGCTACTTCGACCCAAACAATTCTGTGCACTTTTGTACCTCAACGCAAGATTATTGAATGTACATTTTATTCCAATTATTCTTCTCCTGCAGAAAACCAGTCTCGTACACGAGGCGGATTTAAACCCAGGAAAAATTACAACAGAAATTCGGTTTCTGGGTCCGTACACAAGATTTGCAAAAATAGTCGAGAACGTTCCATAATGAAAAAAGGCAGCTAAATCAACCAACAAATCTCCCAGAATCAAACAGTCATCAATCGGAAATTTCAAAGATCTTTCTGCCGAGATCATGCGGCCTTACACGCGGGATAATGAATAATTAAAGTGATTTCTCGCTCAAGATCTACTACTCACAGTTCCCCTTGGAACTACATAATTTCTTTATTTTAGCTTGGTATGCATCCGTGCGTCTTTTCCACGACATTCACAAATTACCTAGTGCTAGGCAATTATATATTAAGTCCTTCTCGAGGAAACAAAAATTGGATTATATCAGTGGTACTTTCAACAAAAGTAAACGATATAAAAACTGAAGTGTATAATATTAGAGTACTACATACCAAAGTCCAATAAACAGGAGAAAAATATTCCAACAGAATGGAAACGATTATAGAAAATTATTCGTAAGCCAGCCGAAAATACATCGAATTATTTTTAGAAATTCCAGAGATTTTCATGAGATTTTGGCAGTTACTAAAAAAACAGAAAGTTTGGCGTGTTACTAAAAAAACGCATAAAGTTGAACAATCAAATCAACAACATTATTTTCAATCAAACATTGGTTACTCCAATCAAATTCTTCTATTCCATACCGCTGCTTTTTTTTTCGTTTAGATTTAAATGAACACTTTGTTTCCTGTAGTTTTTTTTTAATGTAAACGACTAAATAGCTAAGATCTATAAAGAATTTATTTATTTCCTGAAAATTTTATTTTTTTCTAGTCTACTGAAGCACTGAAATGTCTTAAAAGGTTTTTCAAATAAACAATCCTCCAATAAGTTTGCGGTGAGAAAAACTATGCCGGGCAACCAAATGTTTGGCAGGTGAGATACAGTCGTCATTTTAAGTAACTATGCTGTAAATCTAAGATGATTCAAGTTGCTGATTTTATTGAAGCGGAAAAAAAAAACTCAGTTCTGTATTACAAGGAAGAGCCTCTTTCAACGGTAGTCACGCGCTAGGACTTTCTTCCAAGCCCTCAAGTTCCGAAATTTTCCGATTTTGACGCATATAATAAGCGCTGAACGGAGCAAACGTAAACACTTACTTGAAACAAGGAAGCAAGGGCTACGGAAAGCTGTAAGAAAGCGCAAACAGCAGCTAATGGTCGATTCGGTATCCGAACGCTGCATATCCGTGTATGTGGTTCTTCAATAAAGACGCACCAAAGCAGTTTCATCTGTGAAGTGAACTCGATGAGGAAGTCATGTCTGTCTGAGTGAGCATCACAGATTCAGAGCACGCAAAGCATTTCATTCAACAGTGAATAACAATGTCTATGGACTTTTCATTGGGCTGATGTGCTCACAACTCGTCCCAACAAGTCTTTTGTAGAGGAGCAATCTCAGCAAGCAAATCAGAATCTCTTCTCACTTTCTTCCAAATAGTTTCGTAAAAAAAACAATTTGGAAAAAGTTGAAAAATTTGCTAAAATTCTCAATTTAACTTCAACCTTATGCCTTCAAAAAAACCATCAACCCGCCCCAACAGTTCAAATTCGATCCACAGGGTTTCCGAACGGCTACAGAACACAACAACATAAACCTAAGTGCGTTGATACTACTACAGTATTCAGTATTCCAACTTACACCCTCAAAAATTCAAAATCATGCGATCGAAGGCAATTTTTTGAGGAAAAGTCAAATCGAAAAATGCAAGCACCAATACCTTGTCTATTCCTCTGCACTTTATTGAAAAAAAACATAAGATGACCTGAATCCGTGGGTTTTCCTCTCACTAATTGCTTCAGTTCCCACTCAATTATCTAAAAACACAATAGCGGAACAACGTTAACGATTTTTACTCCCTTACAAATCAGAAAACTCGGCATATAACAACTTGTTTCTGTCACAAATCATTCAAGAGGAATAAAATATTGCTATATTCAAAGCGTTCGGTCATGCATAAAACCGCAACGTTAAACGTACGTAGTAAGAGTATTGTGTACTTATCAACAGTTAATGTGCTAGAAAACTACGTCACTTCCTTCATGCTACGTCTTCTCTGGAGCCATACATTTGCAACTATAAGGAGAATTCGAATGCTCTTCTTTGTTAATAATTCGTGAATTTTTCCAATGTAAATTTCAAAATGGAAGTGCAGACATTGAGTTACGAAGAACAAGACTGACAGATTACTGAGAAGTCAAATCGGGAATATGTGCAAACGAAAAAACTCTGTTTCATAACAGTGGTAAGCAAATTTTCGCAAAACCTTGAGTAAACCACCGTAATGCTCCCAAATCTGATAGAATACAGTGGTCAAGAACTCAAATTCTATTCAGTAGAAGCTTATTGTACGATGAATACACGAAGGATGAATAGAATGATTACCCGGGGAAAATTAATGACGTACTATACTATTTCGATTCGTTCGTCAAAAAAAATTCCTTACGTTTTTCGTTTTCCTGAGGAATGCGGTAATTGGGAATTCTCAATGCTTACTTAGGATTGTAATTAGTCAGCAAAAAGCTGCTAATTTTCAATAGATTGTTTCTTAGATCCAGTAGTCGTCAGATATCAAAAACAAACTTTACTTTGCTCGGCAAGGACTGAAACAATTTCGTAGAGAATTCCAATGAATAAAGATTAATCTTGGTCTTCCCCTTTATTTCAAAAAAAAAACAATATAAAAAAATACAAAGTGGAACTATACTAGAATTTCATTAATGAGCAAGGAATAAAGGTGTGAAGAAGGATTATTTCCTTGATGTTCATGATAGCCATATATACTTTTGCCTCTCATCACCACCATAATCTAGCAATTGCAGCGGGACGTCGGACTACGGTATTTTTTTATTAACCTGCCCATTTGTTACTTATTGAGGTGCTAATCAGGAACTTAACACTGATTCTCCATCATAACTTGGTTTTCATGGATGTAACACACGTTTGTTGCAACACATGTTATTTTCAAGGTGCACTCATCCTAATACTTGAAAAATAAGGCTACACGTTAAGAAAAAAATCTGAAGTAGTCTGAAAGAAGAGGAACGTTGAAATAACTCCACTGGTCACTCATTTAATCAATGAACATAAGAAAACTTCGAACAAAACTTCTCTTTTCATTAACAGAACACTGGAAAAATTCGCTTCGACTCCTGTTTGCTGTAGAATATCAGAAGAGGCTTCACAAAAGAAATTTTTTACTTATGAGAAGCAACAGAAGTAACTTCGTGTGTAGCTTAATGAAGTCTCGAAACACAAAAGTAGTGCTACAGTAACATCAAAGAGGAATTTCAAAGTTTTATCAAGGTCAATATTCATTGTGATCTCCTGAAGTCTGCTAGATGGAACACTGCCAAATTCTTTGCTCCTATAAATTAGTGCTATTCTTATTAATAAAAATCTTTGGCAGAAACAAAATTTCCCACTACTGTTATTGTCAAACAACTATTCTGCACAGTATCAATGTATGGGGCTAAGAGAGCAAAAGCCAAGCGATACACTACATAGTATCACAGTTTAGACTTAACTCACACATGGATCACAGTTACTACAGTTAAAGAGCAAGATGATAATCAATAGTGAATAGAAACTGATAGATCATAGATCTGCATAGATAGATCGAAGAACACTAGTGCAGTCATTTTGTTTAGTTATTTATTTATTTATGCACTTAATGTGCTTCACAGCAAAACAAGAAAACACAAGAGAAAAAAGACAAACAGAGATTATGCGAGTGTTTTGGACAGAAATTTAGCAACAGGCGATTAGCAGGAAGTATTCCTTGTGGTGAAGCCTACGTTTAGAGCATGCACTTACATTTCTGATCACTTGAGAAAATCACGTCTAAATTACGCAACCGGAAGAATCATACTCCGTATTCCAGAGGCCTACACTACTTAATATCAGTACAAACCACGTGAGGACAGTGGAAGAGGATGGTCACTGAACCAATTCAAATGATGGCATGAAGGCACAAAGTGTTCAAGACCAAAGCGGCAGGCTGGATTTTAAAATTCGTGGTTGACTACGATTCTGTCTTGGAAGCGTTAAGCGCAGAATATTAAGAAGAGATCACATCAGTCCCTTCCAATCGCTGCCAAAGGTAGGAAGTAGATTTCTTGCCCACAACTGTTCTTAGAATTCCATGACCCATGACGAAATTCATAATTAATAGTAGACGCGTTCGTGTGTAGAATTCATTACCCATGGAGGTCCAGACGTAATATAGTATCGGACAATTATGTTTACCAGGACGATTGCAAGACAGCCGAAGAAACTGAAGCAGTGTCCATGGACGGCACTCTCCGGTTCCTGGACTACTTCATTCTGAACTGCGTTAAAGGCAGCACCCCACGAATCTCAGGTGGTGCAGATTTCATTCTGGATTTCAGATTTCAGGTGGAGTATTCGTATACGGGATGGGAGATTATGGAGAAGGGAGTGATTCCGTCCATTTCTTCCTCATTGCCGTAAAAAACGGTCCGGAAGATGCGGCGCCGCGCAAGGCTGGCGCGCTCCAGTCGAACTCCTTGTAGAAAATAGTGCGCCAGAACGCCCGAAGCCGTATCTTCCGGGCCGTTTTTACGGCAATTAGGAAAAAATGGACGGAATCATCTC
Organism: Necator americanus; assembly: GCF_031761385.1. Classification (NCBI taxonomy): domain Eukaryota; kingdom Metazoa; phylum Nematoda; class Chromadorea; order Rhabditida; family Ancylostomatidae; genus Necator; species Necator americanus. Next base: position 13,758,295 of record NC_087374.1, read on the forward strand.
CTCTCCATAATCTATTATCCCGTATACGAATACCCCACCTGAATACCCCACCTGAATACCACCTCGGATTCGTGGAGTGATGTCTTTAAAGTCGTCCAAGCAAACATAAGTATCTGCACCTGCAAAGGACATAGAGGAATCCCACATCATTTCGCAAGTGTTGTAATCCATTACAGGGATGGAAAGAGATTATTTCATCAGATAACTCATTTTATTTACTCATCTTTTTCTAGGGGAGCATTTTCATTTTCTAAGTTCAGTATAGGGTTATGAATTCGTAAGGAAAGGAGAACCAGCTCGGTATTGAAATTCACATGGAATCCTTTTGGAAACTTACCATATCCAAAATCACAAACAGAAAAAGGGGATTGAAGAGAAACAAGTAAAAGTTGTTTCTTTCTGAATACTTTTAAAATCGCAAAAGCAATTTCATTGTCAATCAAAAATAGACCACGGCTCATAAACGTACGGAACGTTACATTGCCATAGCACCCAGTCTGAAGGCGCATAATCAGATCCAGACGAATTCTGCCAAATAAGCAGATTTTTGTGGATTCACATGGATAAAGACTACCACTTACCCGCTGCTTTCTCATGATTGGCGAAAGTTACTGAAACATAGCCTGAACCTCTGCTTAATTTTCACATTATTCACTTTTTTTTAGAGAGAGATAAAAGGTTTTTTCTGCTTTCCCATAGTTCTCGAGTTTCAATGGAAAATAGAATTTGACTAATGCATATAATCATCCTATTAGCAAAAACTGTAGTCAAAGACCTTTCGGATAGCTCTACATGGAATATTGAGGAAATATAGTTGGAAGGCAGAGTTCTACCTACAAAAGAACGTTAACCGTTGTTCATACGCGAGAGAAGGAATAACGGTTCGATTATTCTGGAGCTATGAATTTTCCCCAAAAAGGAACATTTTTCTAGAAGTATAGCTGGTGGCGCATGCTTTCATAAAAAATGAGGAGGAAAGCAGGTGATAAGAGACAGAAGTGCGCAGTAATTAGAGCAAGAAAGTACGTATAGAGGAGGTAATTCATGCATATTAATGCGAATTGAATATTTCCATTGTATTTGCAAAAGGTGTGAATGCTCGCAGTAAGTGAAATCACAATAGCAATTAGACGAAATACAAAAAGGTAACTCAAATGATCCGGTCAACAACAGTAGCATGCCTAGAGATGCTACAAAAATTCACGGAAAAAATTGTTTATGCACACTCCTGAGTATTTTATAGCATCAAAAGAATAAAAACCCTCTACTAACTTCAACAACTACTGGCTTCAATGGACTTTATAGAACAGGTTTATCCACTACTGCGCACTTGAAAGGCGTTGCAAACGATTTTGCGAAAAACGGCTTTTCAGCAACGGCACCGCGCCCTTGTGAAAATTGTTTGAAATTGCCTAAAGTGAAGTCGTTGGTGACAATCCTTAGCTCTAATGAACAATGACGTGAGCGATTAGTGGCAGTGTCAATCAGAGCGTAAGAAGTAGGAAACAGCTTGGCGCGTTTGGCTGGACCCATACCAAAAAATGTTCGTTTGTGCTGCTAAATCTCGGTGAGTTGATCACAAAAACGGATGAAGATTGCATCCCTGTTCGTGATTCGATGCCTATGGGATTCCAAAGGTTAGCACAACACAGACTCCGAAAACACTCTCGATATAAGTATTCCATCCAAAGTGCTAAAATACAGGAACTCCTCCTCTAAAAAAACAAAAATAAAGTGTTCTGCTGGAAGGACAGCCGCGAAGACCTTTTTAGAAGAGAAAATGTCTAGCGGACATCGTTTCTACGAAAGACTACAAAAATTATCGACGATCAGAAGTGTGAAGTGATCACGAAACTATTCCTTCTTCTTCAGCATTTGTTTTGTCTGATGACGGGGTAGGTGTAGGCGGGTGTAACGCAATAAGAGGTTTTTAGAATGTTGACTGATTAAATTAATGAGGATTTTTCAGAACGAATATCCATGAGAACTTCTGCAAAATTGAAAAGTTAGTCTCCCTGTAGCGCTGACATCCTTTGCAAAACTACTAACTGATCGAACCACACGCTACGTTGTAGAGGAAACTTGATGCGAACATATTATTGTATAACAATGAGAAAAGCCTCTATTGTATTTGCTAAATCTGAAAACAAAAACTAATAGTAGGGAAAAACACAGCAAATCAAGAGTGCGTATCAGTACTCCAAAAGTAGTAGTCCTTTAATTTAACTACTTTTACTGTTCGCACCACTAAAAGAAGAAATATTTGCATAGTCTGCAGTTAATGAGATTACTTACTATTCTTGCACTTACACTTTAATGTTATAACTACTAACGACTACAAAAATGTCCTTCACACTCTCACTCTTTTTTTCGAGAGAGAGAGAGATTTCGTTTTTGTGTGCAGTGTTCCGACGAAGTACGCGCTGTCAGCAGCCAACACTACGACAAACTACCGATCGCGTCAAAAACGCTTTCTCTAGCCATTAGCTTTCAAACATAGCATGAAAATGTAAACAACTGTAATTGTTGGACATTCAGTGAAAGTTTGAGTAGGCATTAATATACTGCTAATTACTGCTATTTTACCAGAATTGCCATCATTGTTAAATCTGCAAGTGTGAAAAGGCAGAAAAGTAAAACTGATACTGTTAAGATTTACAAAGATTTTTTTCCACCTTTTCGGTGTTCTAGTATTACACTTTTCCTCTTATCAAGAATTAAATTACAAAGGAGACGCTCAAGCGGTTACAATGAAACAGGGTCACCTTAACAACCATTTCCCATTTATATTACTGGGTTGCACCAACTTAATTTAAGAGCAAGAGTCGTTTATTATTTACATGAAACGAGCAAAAGCTGTGAAATTTTGCAAAGGCCGTATATAGTCCCTGTTGTTATCAACGACCATCTGCCGCCAGGCCGGAGATCGCTGTTTCGGAAAAAATCGGAGTTTACCACGTTGCCTGTCATCTTTCAGTGCACTCTTTCGTTTCTTTTGTTCGTTTAGTTTCGTTTTGTTCGTTTCTGTCGTTTCGTTCCCTCACCATCGTCATCAGAGATGTGTTCAAGTCTCGTACGTGACTTGACAAGGTCCTTGGACCGCAATCAGCTAAGCTCTCAGTTAATCCGTGTAACGATCACCCCGTCACCGTCGACGGCTTTTCTCGAGGAGGTTTAGCATCGTTTGGGATACTCTAGCGATTTTTCAGTATGTCGTCGATTCTTCTCATAATGTGAGCAACACATTTCTGCTTTTCGATATTTACTTTAAATTGCACCGAAGGCAGGACATTTCTCTTAAGTCAGAGCAGCAAAGACCGATTTGGTGTTGTGTGCGCCGGCTAAACTTCAAAAGACAACTCTCAAGGACTCTCTGGGTAGCAGGTAGGTTCCTAGACGTAGCACCGATGTCTACCCGCGCCTTCGCTGCGTAACCGAGTGCTGCAAGAACTGTCAAGTCGAACACAGATCTTCGTCTCTCATTTAGTGCGTAGCTCTTTCAATGAGGCGAATGACAACGTTGCTATCCTTCTTCTATTCAGTTCTTCATTCACGTCGTTTTCCATGTTCATAGAAAGTCCGAAGTATACGGTAAACGAAGTTTCCACGATTTTGGAGCCTTCACGTTGTACTCCTCCATCGTCGCAGTAGGCGCTCTTCATGAACTGTGTCCTCTTTCTGTTTATTTGCAGTCCTATTCTCTTCCCTGTTTCGTTCAATTCCTTGAGCATCATCTCTGTTTCGTTGGTACTTCTCGAAAAGAGAACGACATTATCCGCAAGAGGAGCTTTTGAGAGTAATCTTCCACCAACACATATGTCTTTTTCTTCCCAAACGAGTGATTTCATTATCCAAAAGCTGTATCCTAGTGGTGCATCGATTGCAGCAAATGACTTTGCGCTCACATGCGATGCCTCCACACCTTGATTGACCAGCGCTGAGCGTACTGCAATCGTTTCTACGCTCTCGAAGTGTCTTACATAGTCGACGAAGGTTAGAACAAGGGCAGGCGGTATTCCCGGCAAACCTCTCTGTCCTAGACACGGTCTGGATGTGGTACACGCAGCTGAACTCTTGACGTGATCCAGCTTGTTCTAGAGATTAGGGTTCATCCAGCGTCCTAAATATGTGCATAAAGATGATCTTGGCAAACATTTTGTATAACACGCTCATCAAGCATTGCAAACGGTAGTTTCGAAAGTCCTCATGATCACCTTTCCCATGGATAAGAAAGAGAGACAAGAAATAGTTAGCGAGATCTTCCACTAGTCTAGGATCTTTTTTTTCTGAAACTAGGACGAAAAATTGCATGAAGCAGATAATCACCAGTCCGAGAAAAATCTGCAGATACGAATGCAGGTCTGGGAGCTGTGCCAGGTTTTCTGCTCTTGATCACGACTCGCACTTTCGATGGAAAAGTCCGTTGTGGAGCATTATCAGCCGAGATGATAGGCCTTGACACATGAGTTTACGTACAGAAAACGCCCGAGTAGGACTTATTCGTGATGATTTCCATCTCAGGAATTAGGCAGGAATTAGTTCTCAAAAATTACTCTTTGCTCTTCGTCAGTGATTGTTTTTTTTTCACCGCCTATTCTCTAAGGATCCATTCTTAGACATCTCAAAACAATGATTACCTATATTGCCGGTCCCTCTGTAGCGCGGGGTCGCCAGAACACTCGTCTAGAGAAAGAATGAATTCTCTGGCGGACCGTTGTTAGGAGGCGATAGCCAATTCATGCTTGCTGTGTAGATGGGAGGGTACAAAGCAAACATTCTCCAACTTGAAAATCGAACTAAGTCAGCCACAATTTGAAAAATCTTTGCAGGCTCTTTCCATTACGGTGGCAAGGTTGTAAGTCTGTCACTGAAAAAGTTAACACTTCCTAAAATTTAAATTCACAATATGAAATAGTGTCTAGCAACTAGCGACGGATGATTTGCTTAAGAATTTTTCGAGCGAGTTCTCTTTAATTAAGAATGTAACCTTCTTATTCACCTTCAGTTTGGCAGTTTCATCAACTTCTGAAGACAATGAAATTCTCAAATCAACTATCTGATATCCGCCCCCAAAGTCTTCCAAATAATCACCTTATTACGAATTTAGTGGGCATTTTTTCCAAGTTTGACAAACCAACGCTAATTCTATGAACACCATTTCCGTCCACGGAGATATAGTTGGGTCAAAATGACACGAAGCACGGACAGCTGCGTAAGCTGATGCGCTCGAAGCGTTGCGGTGGAGACAGTGGTTGGAATCAGGGTGCGACCATGGCGAAACTGCAGAAATTGGTGGCGATAGCAAGGATACTTCCCTGAACCCAAACGTTACGCTCCACAGCGCCGCTTACAGCGCAGTCGTTTACGCAACTGTTCGCGCTTCATGTCGTTTGGCCCAACCATACACTCACAGATGAAAATGGCAAGACTGTGGAGGTGAGAAAGCAACTAAGGAATGTTGGCAAAACTTTGCCTGTTTTCAAACCATACAATTGTCGAAAATAATTTCTGGAGGTATATTCGAAATCTCGCTTTCTTTAGCTCCATATTCTACGGAAACATGACCACAGGTATTAAAACGTTTTCAGTTCCACTCCCACTATCCGAAATTCTGAAATCTGTGTTCCGTCAAAGTAGTCTCCTTGGCCGTCGTCGCCATTGCAAGTTCGTTTTTTTCAGTTTCCCTTGTCGTTTGCGGTTCCTTCTGTCGTCGTCGGTTGAGAACGGCAGTTATAATTGTAGTCATATTCTCTATATTCACAATAGTTGTATCCACACGTACCGTACCCTCTGTAGCCATGATGGCTGCGTTCATACTCATCACATCCATATTTTCCACATACACAAAAGTTAGATCCACAATATCCCCAACAGGTGCATTCACATTTGCTTTCTTTCGTCATCGTCGTTGATCGTTTGACGTATCTTCCACAGAAACTAATTATTTTCCATGCCTCCCATATACGCCATGGGTGTCTCTATCTCTGTTATCTTCAGCCTTTATTGTCTTTGAGGTTTCTTCATTCGACAGTGTTCCCTTCGCCGTGTATTCTTCCATCTAGTATTTTGGATTACTAATCCAACACAATTCGTCAAAGCCATGGAAAGCCTCAGAAGCAAAAATAACAGGAAAAAAGACACTATTAACTAAAAATATTGGCCACCAATTCAAACGTTCTACTTAAAGTAGAGTATCATAATGTTATTGTGAATAAATAAACATCATTACTTGCAATTTTTCTGAATATGTAAATTTATTCTTTCTTTATTTTTTTAAATTGTATTCATGTAATGGTGAACCGAAAATTTAGATTTTCTTCATTTCTAGGCTCTCACGCATATTTTCACGGTTTTTGTAATGTGCGATGTTATCGTGTATCTACCTCCAACGATCTTGGTCTCTGGCGGTCTCTGAAGTCCCACCGAAAAATATGTTTAATTTTGAAAAATTTTGGAGCAGTGTGCTTTTCTATAGCTTTTTTACATGAATGGCTAGAAAATAAGCGCAGAAGTGGACCAAAAACGATGACCTTTTAGTGGTCATGAACTGTTATGTTAAGTAGAACATTCGCTAAAAGAAAAACTGTTGGGAAAAATTATATTGGTGCTGGTGTAAATTCAATTTTCAGAATTAGTAGAAATCTTGGAATCTTGTCCAAAATGTGTTGGTCTCCAATGCATTCCAATGCATTGGAGACTTCACAACGTTGCAAGATTAAATATGGGTAGAAATGTGAAGAAGCATTCCATACTTTTTCACATTTCTACCCATATTTAATCCTGCAACGTTAGTCTTCCTACGTGCTTACTGTTCGTACCATTTTTTCTCTTCAGAAGCTCTTAGGACAGCGAACAAGGGCAGAGAAATGAGTTTATGTAATAATCACATTTGTAACGTAATCAGTCAATTCGAGACTTTTTTCGGCCACAATTAACTCTTCTCGAAAAAATATAAACTTTTGTGACAACTTTTGTAGGCGTGAATGAGTGAAGATAGGTAGGCACGGATTCAAGACATACTCGAACTTGTGAAATCACATTAGACACATTTCTTGACCCGCTAGTTCTCCCCGCAAGCAGAATTCTGAAAATCGACCCTCTATGTGTCCTCGAATTCGAAAAGGCGTTCACCCGAGCTGTAGATAGCTCGCAGAGGCTCCTTTAGCAGCTTTGCTTGTTGCGCCAACTGAAGACTTCGGTGTACAGTAGCCACAAGAGAGGGCGCAGAACTCCTTCATGATTTTTTCGAAGAAGAACGACCCGCATCGGTCCAGCCATCTCCAGCACAAGTTCGTCTTATCGTTGCAATCTGGAATATTACAAGAGACTATGACTGTTCCCATAATATCAATTGTTTGAAACGTTTAGGTAAGGATATCTGTAGAAAACCTACCATCATCTCCAATATCATGTGATGTATGAGCGGGAATTGGTGGAGATGGAGGTGGAACGGGCAGCGACACGCTTTCCGCATCCACTGCGTTGGGAACTATGTTGGTGCCACACTGATACATTAAATTCATCTTCAGCACGTCGGTCTATAATTGCAATACACTAATTTGTCTTTCAATGTCAACATTTTCAAGCCAACTCTCTACCGCATTCACAAAATACGGGTGGCTCACGAAAAACCGCTCCAACTAGCTGCAACGACCACATACACATATAAGAGCAGGTAAGATTCCTGTGTGTGGTGGTACCTTGAGCAGGCACGGAGATTTTTTCTCAAGAAGTTGGGCAATCCTGGGTTACTGGCCTACTTATTTGCTCCGTGCCCTAAATTTTCCCGTTTGCTCCTCATGAAGGCATGACAGATAAGAGGTCAACTGCCTGTAAGTCACGTCTTTGCAATTTTAGCCTCTTCCAACTACATAAGCTCAACTGCCACCATCTAGTCCAGCCTAGTGAAGGCAGCTAGCTGAGCAATGAGAAGAATATGAGATGAAGTAAACTCGGGAAGTTCGTTTCTCGTGTTGACAGCGAAGCAGGTAGAATGGATGAGACACGAAATGTAGTGAACTGTACATGCTCGGTTTGCAGTACTAAGAAAAACGTAATAAAGTCAATCCGAACTACGTAGAAGGCAAGCTTAAACAACTTTAACGTATCATTTCTTTGGAATGCTCTTGACTTGAAGTCTCAACCTTCCTCAAGCAAAAAAAATGATTGCATTCTTTACAGAATTCCTTTAACTGCGAAATGTACGAACTGATGACGTAATAAATGAATACAAAGTCAGTAGCCAGGCTTGCAAAGCAAACTTTCTGTACTTGCCAATACCCCTTCGCCGTTGAATTCATTTTTCATCGGTGTTCTAATATGGGAGAGCAAAGAGCAAAGAAGAAAGTCTTCTCTTGATATGTGCACTGACAGCAGTCCTGCAGTTGCAGTTAAAGGCATCACTCCACGAATCTGAGGTGGTACGGATTTCAGGTGGAGTATTCGTATACGGGATAGTCGATTATGGAGAGGTGGGTGATTCCGTCCATTTCTTCGTGATTGCCATAAAAACGGCCGGGAAGATACGGCTTCGGGCGTTCTGGCGCACTATTTTCTACAAGGAGTTCGGCTGGAGCGCGCCAGCCTTGGGCCGTTCTTTACGGCAATAAGGAAGAAACGGACGGAATCACCCCTCCCCCCTCTCCATAATCTACGACCCCGCAGAGGGGCTCTCCACCCGAAATCCGTGCCACCTCAGATTCGTGGGGTGATGCCTTTAAGAGTGAATTGAGGAGGTCCGCTAAACGATTAGAGAATTGGTAGAGGCTACAACTGCAAAGCAACGTTATTCTTCCGCTAGGCAGTTGCCTCCTTGACAGCTGTGCCGCCATAAGAACAAGAAAAAACGGGGAAATCTAGGGCACCGAGCTCCGGGGCAGAGCAGTGACCAAGGATTGCCCCAAATCTTGAGAAAAGTGAGGGATGTCTGTTCAGGATATTTTGTCGACTGATTCATCTGTCCGGTTGATTTGTCCACGATTCTTTGTTCAGAGAAAAATTCCCTCGTGCGCGTTCACCCGCCCACACCAGGTGTTCGCGGATTCCGTACAGAAGACGCGGATTTGTACAGACAAGCGTGCTTGAGAAAGGCAGAAGGGCCACCTTTTCAGCTAACAACCTACCACTAAAATCAGCCATTTGGAGAAAGCACTCAGGAATTGGACAATGTCCTATCCTTTCCAATATTTACAATAGTTAATTTAGAATGCTATTAACAATACTGGTAATTGTTGCATACTTAAAGCAGTAATCCTAAGATGATACCGGTAGACAAGCGCTTGAGCAGTGAAAAGAGACGTTGCAGAATCGGTTCCAAATTTGCTTTTAGTAATATGGTTTAAAAAAACAAAAATTCCGAAAACAAAATAGGAACAAAATGGCTTGTAGAGGGCTCCAAGACGTTGGAGTAGATTCACAATAACCCATTATTTAGAGTTTGCTTCGCAGGATCACTTTCGAAAAAATAGAATAGACGAAGTGACATACAGGACTGAAATCAATCGCTGAACCAATCACTACTGTCATTTCCGGACGTCTTGCCACCATTGTTTCGAGCCCATTCTTCGAGAAGGCCAGACTGTCGTAGTGCATAATGGAGTAGTAGTCGTACATCTGACCGTAGTAGGAGCTCTCACTCAAGTCTACTTTGCCGAATTGGTCGTATGCATCTGCAATGACTGTTTCCTTTTGCTTGTTAACATCAAAAATAAAGTTTGGAAAATCTGATCCCACCTCTGTCGATATTTTGCCAAAGAATCCTAATGTGGCTATCGCGATCCCATCGTTCGTGCTCATGGTAAAAGCCAATTGAGTGCATCAGTTCATGGATGGCGGTATCATACTATAATTTCAGCTTTCCGAATATACATAGTCAAATACGCTTCGCTCAGCTTGTAGTGGTTATTTTCTGTAGCACGACATAAAAAAAATACAACGAAAAACCCACTTGTAAACATCCGTCATCAAGCGACAATTCCTGTCTTCCTCCCGCTCGACCGACGTCAGAAAAGCATCTAACCATCGAAATAAGAATATAAGACAGAATTAACTTTTTAATTGCTTATTATTATCATTCATTGTTATAGTATTAGATTAGTGAAGCAAGGACGAAGATGACTGAGAAATCTCATGAAGGCAAGAATCAGACTCACTAGCCTGTCAAGTCACAAGAGATTTGTTATATTCTCTCGAAAGCTTCATCTGAACCAAATTGTTATCCTATGAAAGAGTACGCCCAAGAAAAAAAAAGAAAAAGGATTCCGAGAACAAAAAGAGCCGTTAGCGATGAGAATGAAATGTTAGTAGTTTTCAATAAAAAAACTGCAAACAATCTCAGTGTTCGCTTCATATAAGCCATCAATGTTGATTTTATGACAACATTAAGGCAACGTCGAAATTCTGGGGAAGTTATTATCAAAATCCGATTAATTTTTGTTTGATTTCATTTGAAAAAAATATTTAACTTTGGAGGATAAACGCAGACTTTCATGTATACTTAGATCCACATACAACTAATTAATGTTACAATTCAGTGGTAGATTGATTAATCTGATTTCGTCCGGTACATAGTAGATGAATCAAGAAGCTACTTGAATAACCAAACTCAAATATTTGAAGCAAAAAGGTGGTAGGTAAACGAAAATGCGTCGAAACAAGCATTGATCAAATTTTAAAAGATTTCCTAACTCTTTCTGACCATTTCCGAATGAGCGAACTCCTCCTACCACTTCCACTAAGAACTGGACTAGGAGTATATGAACAAAAAACACTAATAAGAAGAAAAAATGGATGAGCATGAAATAAATATCAACAACCTTAAAAATTGCGCTCAAATACAATATGTGCTCCTCTGAACATCTTGATAGTCAACTATAGAGAGTATTTTTTATTTTATTTCAGTACGGATAGCTCGTACATTCACCATCCATGCACAACATCACAAAATATAAACGGTACAAGTGGACTTCTTATCTCCATTCCGAGATTTGGATGTTTCTAAGAAGAACAATTTTCCACAGCCAGATCAAAACATCTTAACTTATTTTGAACGTTGGGTAAGCGGCGCGTTCTTCAAGCGTTCTCCGAGGCGCATTACTTTACGTAATTGAAGGCAGCGTATCACAAAACTGACGAAGTTGATGTCTCTTTGAGCAAATATAGAGCCCGAGGTGTAGATTACGAGTATGGAAGTGAATTTTCTTGGCTTCCATTATCAGACCTTCTAGCCACCTCCTACCGTCGGAGTTCTGCCAGAGTCAAGAGACTCCTTCCTACTAATTTGCCTTGCGCTCTGGTCCCACCCATTTTGTGGGAGGATGATCCCAGTCACTTGATTACAGGCTTTTGATAGAAAAAAACGTGTGCGGAAAACAAGGGTTTTACAAGTCAACAGTCGTACAGCAGAAGCAGGAAATCCGTGCCCGAATCTACGAAGATCTCAGTGCAGGCAAAAGGTCGCTTTTGATCATCGGTTAGCCCCCTATCCGCCACCGGGTGACGCGCCACGTCGCCTCGCGACTAACTGGCTGTGATTACTCTAGTGAGGGAGATCCGTGGATTTAGTGTATGCAAACAGAAATAACGTGCTTTAGTCAAACAATTAAATGGCGTCAATTGAAGTTCATTTCTATGAATATATTTCTGATCTTATGAATGGTAATGAATCATTAGCGTTGAAAACACAAAAGTTTCAGATAAAGTCACCCATGTCGATGTAAATTCACTCTACATCAACAATGCTTCACTATAAAGGAGCTCATAGATGTCTCTCAACGGAAAGAGGTTGTAGGAAGAGAATGGAAACAAGGTCTCACCCATCAATCTTCCCTATGTATAAGTAGTCTCGGTCCAGTGGCGATCGAGGCACAAAGCGGATGCAGGTCTTCTTATGATACTCCTAAACTCTCCCAAATCAATGCGTCTGCCCAAAAATGGAGAAGAACAGGTAGAATCGGAACTTTCAGTACCTGGAAGCTTCGAGCAAGCACTGCACGTTCTCGTTCCGTGTACTGCCCGCTGATCATGTATGGGATTCTGCCGTTTGGCCATTTCTTGACCCCAGTGATTACCCCGTTACGTCGAGCCCCTTTTCGGCGTATTTTCTACAAGAAAACACATCCGCTTCCAAAAATACAGTGATGACCGAAAACTCAAACTTACAAAGGAGTAAAATCTCCAGAATCAAGTTAATACTACATCTTAATGAGACGTTTCCTCTGCTAGGCGAATCACAACAATTTGGCTTTGATCAGAGGAATGTTTGCGCAGTTGCGGAGGTTCTCCATATTTTGCACGTGCGTTTTCCAACAGTATAACGTTTCAGAAAGTGTTTTCGACTCATACATAGCTGTAGAAATTACAGGACTCATTAGATTTTCCTGGAAGCGTTTCCGGACACCTCAGCGCATCCTACTATGGCAATGGTCCGTGCTCCACTCACTTTCTTCTCGGCCTTTCGTATGATATGGTGTATCAACATGCAACGCCGTTATTTCTTTTGGCATAGCAAGAAAAATTCAAAAGAATAATTTCAAAAAAGTAAATCTGTGTGTTTCGAGACAATTATTTTACGTAAGCAATGAGCAAAATGTTTGCAATCCCACAGTTTCTCGGGTTTATCGACGCTCTTGTTTAATATTCTGTGCGTTAAAGAGAAAAAAGGTAGAGAAAAACCACACCGATGAAGTTTGCTCTAATTTCACAAAATTCCAGTCTAGTCTGAGGAAGGCAAATATTATTGTGACTTTCCAAGGACAGAAGTACGTGCGTACCACAAAACACTTGAAGAAAAAGCAATAATCTCGCAGTGCATGACGTACCTAAGCAAATCTTGTTCGCTGAGAAATAAACCGTTCCTTTAGAATCCCATTTCCCAGCATTTCTTGGAAAATTTTTAGACAAAATTAGTAAACTTTGCATTTCTATTGAATTACGTTGTTCACAAATGGACTAGAAGATAGTAAGCACATTTTCGATTAATTCAGTTGTTTAGCTTTTTAAAATTGAAATATTAACCAACTTGTTTGATGGGCTTCTAAAAACTACCAAGAAATTCAAGGTATTTTGAGAAGGAAACCTTCGTAAGGATTATAGTTCAACTTGTTCCTATTACGCCATAGGATTCATTTAGGGATAAACTGACAGTTCACAATGAACGCATGAACTGCTACTGATACCGCTTTAAAAGGAGAAAATGACTATTTGCTGCTCTTTTCCCGTGTCCTTCTAGTCAAATAGGCTCGTACGGGAGCTACAGCATCGCTGGTGACGCCGAGCAGATTCGATGTCGCGACTGGTTCCACGGCGAAATTCCATTGTGAGCTCGCGTAACAAACCGGAATCGAACCGAGGGATTATCACCCGAGTGCCATCACCGTCACCGATAGCTCTCGATACATCCGCTTTTACTTTCGTGAAATTACCTAATAGTCAGCGACCGTGACAAACATAGTTGTGTACCATAATCCCAGCAATACAAAAAAGCATAAAAATACCAATTTCCATGCTGCTTTTCCTCTGATGTCGCCATGAAGGAAAGATTGGCGAGATAGAAGTCGAGAAGGTGGAAGAACTGTGGAGTTGTTTCTTGTTAAAAGTTCAGCGTTACGAAAATCTTGATCTGTCAAGAATACCTCCTCATCTAAAAGTTCCAATAAATAGACAAATAATAATTGAATAATTGAATAAGTAGAAGGAAAGAACATTGAGAACACCATACAGTTCTTTCTACTTCAAACTGTTTTTTCCTATTTACACTGTCTCCCAAATCAGATAAATTTTCACCGAATAAACCTAAATATGAACTCCTTCATTTTTGTACCAAAGGCGAAAAGTCAGATGACTAAAAATTTAGAAAAAGAAAAGGGCGACGAGATAAACTAGGTGACAGAAAAAGTGCATCAAGAAATCTGCGCTATTTCTCTCTAGAAACGAGAATCAGAATTTGTTTTATCAGGATTTCAAGCCCAAGTGTTTGTTTACGTATTTCTTCATCAAAACCCAAAAGTAAGCGTATTTCCACTCACCATCTAGTTCTCGTTGAAAATCATCCAGTGTGAGAAAGGTTTGCACATCTTCCTGTTCTGACGCTACTGATTCTCAAATAAATGGAATTATGATTTTGCTGTGCAACAAAAAGAAGCACAAATAATTAGTGAGCAAGATAATTGGACGTGTAACACAACTACAAAAAAATTATTAACCAGGAACGTCAAAAGTTGCTTAAGGTTTTCAAGTGTTTTAGATCAAAATCAGTATCTGGCGCATCAGTATAAATCCATACCAATCCATATAAAGAATATGAGGAAAGCAACCAAACAACAAAACAAATACAAGAATTATTGTGGGACTTACCTTGCACATTTATTACTACAAATAACAGTAGGAAAAATATTCTCATCTTCTCGACATTCTCACACGATCGAGAATGCGTGATAGGACAGCAAGATGGTACGACAATGCTTAATTCTAGAAAATATTATAGCAGAACTAACAAGAGTGGTTCTGGATGAATATACTTCGAGCGCAAAGTCAGTTCTGTACACCGATGTCGGTGATGTGCAGTCAGCAAGCTGCCCGAAGGCGGGCCCACCAATAAAAGCCGCCTGTCGGGAAAGCGGGCGAGACCACTCTCCATGGAAGAAAAAACCAACTGGTCCCGTTGCCCGTTCTTAGCGGGCATCGGCTCCACTCTCCCAGTGCTGTTTACCCTGATAAACGTCCTGTACTTGTAGGACTGAGGCAGGTTTCTGGCCAGCTTTGCTTGGTTTACCTACGATTCACCTGCTGACGTGGGATAACCGCTCTAAATCTGCATGACGAAAATCCCATCAACTGCTGTTTGAGAAAGTAAAGCTAATCTGCGACAGCTAGCAAATGAGGAACTGATCCAAACAAGCTAGGTGTGGATTTAGAGCCGGTGCGCCAAACAATAACCATCAAAGATCGAAGTTCAACGTTAGCTACATTTCCAGTTCATTGAAAACGTACAAATCTAACCAATTAAAAATCCGAGCTGGACGCCACATTTCTCCACCACATGGAAAAAAGTCGCCTAAATTTATCGATAGGATCACTTTCCCCGTGCTTTGTGGGCAAAATGGATCAATCAGAATATTCATTTCAGTTTTATTTTGCACGCTGAGCACAAAATAATCGAATTTCCATGAGAAAAAAAAACAACTGGCAAAACGGTGCTCCTCTTTCGGTTGCTCAAACATGCCGCGAACGAATGAGGAAACGATACGAACTAGAATCGCTGAGAAAACGGGTCCGCGCATAACATTGAGCGAAGTGACTGTAAACATCGGATATGTAGATCTATCCTTAAGAGCTCTACAAAGACCTTTTTCTAGCGCTATTCAAAAGCAAAAGCGATTTTCATAAGAAATTAACATACGTGCTGTAGAGTTGCTCGGAACAACACGGAACGTTCTTTTACAAAGAGAGAGCAAAATTCCAGACCACCCGAAATGTTTCCATAAGTGGCGTTTGCCAATTAAAATGGCTTTAAACTTTAACTACTTACAAAAAAAAACTAGAAGGTCCCAATCTTTGCAATAAAATACTTCTTTTTTCTTTGGAGGTCGATCTCTCAATGCAATTTATTTGGCCAACATCTAAATAGGGAAAGACCCGAAGAACAAATATTTGTTTCAAAAAAATGGGAAAGTTTATTTGTTTCATCCCATCGGTGAAATTCCACATTGTCTTCATATATTTAGCAGTTTCTTCTACTTTTTTCCTTCGCATTTAGCAAAAGAGCTGAACCCTGAAATATGCTTATATTCTAATCTTCCATCTTCATCATCTGTGTATATTCTCCTCCTTCAAACAGTAGTTAGCAGCGTAAAACCAAAACTGTTCCGGTCAAACTAGCCCGCAAACGACAACTTGTGCTAAAAATCGGTGTGAGTACTGGAAATCCACTTTAAGATTATCACATATTTTCACAAATCTCTATAAAAGTCTTTGGTCAAAATCATTTTACAGTTTTACAATCACAATCATTTTAGTTTTCTCGCTACTTCTCCATCAAACATTGTGTTCTCGTTGCCATGACGAACTCTGCACAAAATTTACAAGAAAATCGAATTCTGATCTAATTTCTCTCCATGAGCTTGAAAGTGCATCATTTTTCTATACTTTCACGTTCTTCTTTTAGCAATCATGTTGAAATTTCACAAAACGATGACAACGCCGATAGTGAGCAGCCAACACAGATCCAAGTGCTGTTCAAATAAAAGAAGGCCCGAAATAGAACACAGTTTAGCTTCATGTGCCGGATTGGCTCGGTTGGTCGATAAATGGAGCAAACACGATAAAAATCAAAATGGATCTACTTCTTTTCTACTATCTACTTCTTATTTATTTTTTAGCATCGAATAATCAATACATTCAAGTGAGCTCGAATATCTTATTCCGTTTTCTGTTAGTAATAATTCTTCGAGAGGATAGGACAAGCGGATCCATTTTTAGTTTCTTTGTAGCTATCCTCACTGCTATTCGCTTCACCAATGTCCGTCGAGTGAGAATATCTTCGCATCATATTTTGAAAACTGGAAACATTCTTAATAGGTACCCACTATAGCTGATGTGACCGTTACAAAAATGCTCATTGTTTGCAAAGAGCGGGCGTTTCGTTTGTCTTCTCACTCTATCCGGAATCACAAAACCGTTCTCAAACTTTTTCATTACATTCAACTTGAATCGTGAAAAGAAACATCTATTGTTTAAAATATGTGGATTCATTATAGAACAACAGAGCCGGAAGAACCACAATATTTTACTTTTCATGAGTCATAGGAACAACTGTCAACAATTTTATGGAACATTCAACAATAACAACAACCATCAAAATGTCTCACGCAAAGAGAGCAACGAAAGAGAAGTGTATAACGATGGGCAGAATGTTAACAAGGGAACAAAACGTCCGTGATGGTCAAAATCTTTCAGAATTCAAGCCATAACAGGAACAAATATATAAAATGTGCAAGAAGTACAACCTCATTCCTCATCTTCCTCCTCGTCTTCTTCGTCTTCCTCTTCGTCTTCTTCATCATCCTCATCCTCATCCTCATCTTCATCACCGGAATCAGGCTGAGATTTCTGAAAAATCTCAGCTTACGATAGGGAACTTTAGCGGAAAAAATGAGGCGTGAACTGTGAGTTGTATTTGTCTCTATTATGCATAGCTAAGCGCTAAGCTATACAGCATGGACACAGGTCATTCAAGAATCGCAGCGCTGAAACGACCCATGAACTGTGGATGTTTACTTCAAGCATACAGACCTTCAGAACTTCATTCAGAATTAGGTAGGATCCGTCATTTTTGTCAAAAACGAAAGCATTTCTTGAAGGACAAACAAAGTAACACACTCTTTCCTTCGCACGTTTTGGCCTGACAAAAATAATAAGACTTTGGCCTTCCTCTTTAACCATAATCAATTCAATATTTGTGGTCAAAAAAATACCAAACCACAAACCAGAAGAAAAAAACTAATTGCGACCACACACAATTTCAAAGCAGCTGCACAAAAAAAAATGTGATAGACGAAAATTAGAAAAAAAAACTAGCCGCCTTCAATGGACTCTTCTTCAAATGTTTTTCAGGTACTTCCTCGATTCCCTCATCACTGGATTCAATCTCCTCTTCATCGCTGTCACTTTCTTCCTTCCTTGGCGCTACAGCAGCCTTCTTTACGGTTAAGGAACTTGCAGGCTTGACAGTTTGTGCACCCTAGAAACGAAGAGAAAGTCTGATAAACTAAAAAGAAAAATTTTTCGCGAGGGAAATTTATACCTTAGCTGGCTTTGCCGCAGTATTCTGTTCATTAGTGCGTCGAACTCGAGCATAAAACACTTCAACAGATTTTCCACTCAATTTGAGCCCTTTTCCTTTATCAAAAGCAGATTTTGCGTCGTCTTCGCTGGAGAACAATATGAAAGCACGCCTAAAGTTACAGATCATAGATATTTTAATTAGAAAAATAAGTTAGCCAGGATAGAAAACTAACTTCATTTCATGAGCTCGCGTGTTGGGAATGTGAATAGACACAGCTGCTCGAAAAACGTTCTTAATGTCTTCTTTAGTAACCATAGGTGGTAATCCATTGATATAAAGTTCCAAAGGATTGATTGGTTTTGATTCTGAAATACAGACATCCGGCAACTTGGTTTTTCAAATTTCAGATTTTGGGCTCCATAAAACAAAACTCTTAAAACAGGTGAACCTCAGCCGTATAAAGTTTTAGAAAACAAACAAAAAACAACAAGTGTCCTTTTGAATCTAATTCAACATAAAATATACCTTTTTGGATTGTTCCGGCTTTAGCAGATTTTGACCCACAAAAATCCACGAACAATGGTTTACCTCCAATTTTGGTGATGGATAATGTACTATGCGCCTGCAACATAGAATAGTGAACATATGAATGTTGTGTGGATATTGAAAACAATAATTTAAACACACCTTTTTACATGACGCTTGGTTTCTGAATACCAACCATGCAAATGATGTTCCTTTACGATGTCGCACTGTTTCAATATCTGCATGCAATGCTTCGAGATCTTGAGTCTGGAAAACAAAGATCTAAGGTATATCAAACCTGTTTAGCATAGATTTCGGCACGAAAGCCTACTTCACTGCCGCCATGATTAATATTAACAATATTTCAAAGATCTCAAAAGTTCTTCACACTGCTGCTCCTGCAAATTAATGATCACGAGAGCGAATGGTTCGATGTCTCATTCGGATCAGAAGAACCATCCAAGATACGGTACCAGACCTAAAGGTCCCCATTCTCATAGCCTATTCTTTCCATTCACGTGCACATATCTCGGATGGTTCTTCTGATCTGAGTGAGACATTCGAAACATTCGCCCTCGTGATCGATCAGCCAGCGGTCCATGCTAGGCGTCTCCAATCCAAGGTGAGCATTCAGTGTAGTCTCTAAGTTGGTGATTGAAAAAGTAGGCATGGAGTTTATCTCTTTAGTTGTGGAGGGGTTGGTCGTTTAAATTGTGAATTGAATCTCCCATTTTATTCTCTGAAAAAGGCGATTTTGCCGAAACGTTAGCCAATAAAATTATCTAACCACCTCGTGTAGAGCTCATCAAAAATCAATACGATATCTTACTATGCCGAGTTTCATTGGAAGTGAAAAGTTATTTCAACTGCAAAGTATTTCGCTTGTGGACTAAGTATGACACAGGAATTATTAGGTCCAAACTTTTTGACAGCCGTAGTAGAGCGGAGAACATGCTTCCAGGTTTCAAAAAATTCGAATTGTCTTAAGCATGTCAAGAGCTTAGTAATTCATTGACTTAGTTAACTTTCTTTTAAGACAAATGTTTATAATATGACACCCTCAGGGCCGATTTCAATTACTAAGGAAGGGTGAAGACGGAAGATCAGTCTAAGGATTGTTAAAGATGAAGATCAAGAAATAGAAAGAAATTAAATGTTCGCTTCGCATGCATTCTATGCACAAATCTAATGCACGTAAGAATACGTTTAAACTCATTACGAGCTTTATCCTTCCGGAAACGAACGATAAAAAATCGACTGAAAGACTTAAAATATTTCATATAATTTATAACACGACATTACTTTAAGCTCTAAATGCCTCCCAGTAGTGTAAGTTGAACTAACAGTCTGTGTTTCTCTTTAAGCAGAACTTGAAAGGTAGTGGACAACGCTAGTCGAACAAAAACTTGCATTGCAATGTTACTTTGCACACAAACCTTAGTGTTCTTAGGAAATCCCTTGATAAACAGCGAACGCTCATCTCGCTCTTGTCTGCGTTTATTCTCTTCATCGACGACAACATTCTCATCAAGCTGAAAAGTACAGTGATATGTATGATATGTAGGCACTATCTCACTTTGTTGCACTGAGAAATTCAGAAATATTTTTTTTGCTGAGATTTCCTTCACACTAGTAATTTGAACCGGAAGGTTCGAATATCACTTCTATATTGTTGTAGCAACATATGATATTTGCAGAGTTGCCGCAAACATACCAGGCTTTTTTGAATTGTTATTTTAAAAAAATTTGTATCGAAGTATATTCACGTATCCACTTCCGAAAGAATAAACAATATTACAGACTAATTACAGATTTTTGAGCAGCCTTGTCGAAGCAGCAGAAAGCGATAATGATGCGAAACAAATAGCAAATAGAAATTATACGCAGCGATCTTCTAAAATGGAATTAAGATGCGAGACTGTCATAGTATTCAAGGAAAGCAAATACAGTAGCTCCTTTTTTTTAATAAAGATTGAGGTGATTTAGGAGTATGATATATACGATATCCTCATTACATTCGCATAAACTGAGGTTGCAGCATCCCACCATTTCAGATAAAAAGCGATAATGACGGAAGCAACCACGAACTTACCTTAGCATGTTTTGCTTCCCGTTCGTTGGGTACATCTACTGCCTTTCTTTTGAGCCCCTGGTTCGCATCCTGAATACGAGAAATCTTAATGAATATGCATTGCGTATATGTAGTTATGTGATCAAAAAATAATGCACCTGGATTTTCTTTCCATCAGCTTCATTCGAAACCGTAACACCTTTCTTCGGTTGAGTTAAACCATCTGCTTTTTTCGTAGGCGGTTTAGCCGGTGTTTCCTCCTGAAAAATGTCCAATCTATGACGGAGAAAAGACACTCAATTTTCTAACAAGAAACATTGACCGTCAAAGGAAACCCTAAAATGCGCAGAAAAGAAGAACTAATGTTGTTTTTTTTTCATTTAATAGTTGCACACACTTTTCTATTGGGAACACTAATAAAAAAAAACTCAGTTTCTCCCTCATAGCAGAGTGTCAACGTTTTCTTTCAAACTTTGCAGCTGCCATTGAAGTTCAGTGTTGAACATCATTACTTCAACATCTTAGGTTGACTCCAGAAAGCCCGAACTTGTTCCGTTCTTAGATTCTAGACGAAGAATTTACAAACGAATACTCATGTGTAATTACGTAAGAATTTCACAACTCCGTTTTTTTTTTAGGTCGGAACTGGACCTGAACTGATTGCTCGGGGTATTCTTGTATCAGTCTTCCATACTGCTTAATTAGTCGGGTCCTAACTGACTGCGCTTGAAACAGCACGGTGAAGCTGGCGACTGCGATCGAGACCCGTATTAGACCCACTAATTTTTGCAGTCTGATTGGAACTAGAGATGGTCCCACCCTAACCCCTGGCTTTACCGTCGCTTCGAGCGCAGCCACAACTGCACCGCGCTTTAGTTCATTTTGATCTGACCACACTAGTATTACTCGATGGTCGTCGTTATGCAAGCCAAAACAGTGCGTGCTGCATCGTTGGCAGCTCCATAACACTCGCATCACATTTAGAACAAATGTAGTCTTGGAGTCAGTGTGTCAGAAAGATCTTGCATCCATCGAAATCAAAACTACAACAATGAACTATATGTTCTAAAGATTAGATATAGATAAGTAACACTTACTATAGCGGGAAGCTTTAAGGACTAGTAATAAGTTAACGGTTACCTCCTCTTCATCTTCTTCTTCATCTTCGTCGTCTTCTTCATCATCCTCTCCGCCTCCTTCAGACTCTTCTTCATCGTCCTCATCAACTTCCATTTCTTCATCTTCATCTTCCTCGTCCTCACTACTGTCATCAAAATTCAAGGTTGCTCGAGGAATATCATTCGGCGCCTTCTTCTGAGGATGGGGCGTAACAGGGATCTTTTTGGAAGATGTAGCAGGGGTGGCAGCCGCAGAAACATCCACATGTTTCTTCACATCAGTCCCCTTCCCACTCTTGACTGCACTTTTAACTTCTTTCTGACTTGGTTTCTGCGCTGGTGTCTTCACAACTGGTTCTGTTTGTTCTTCGTCTTCCAAGCTTTCTTCGTCTTCTTCTTCATCCTTAAGATAGAAGAGATAGACCAGATAGACCAGAAATAGATAAACCAAATAGACAAGGGCTGACCAACAACGTAGTCTGATGCTATAGACATTTCAAAAAGAGGTCAACTAAATATTATAACAAACAGGAGGAATTTTCTTAAACATCAACCTCGTCATCATCTTCATCCTCTTCGTCTTCGTCATCTTCGGCAACTGGAGCGGAATTTGTCTTCGAGACAGCACTCTTGTTCTTTTGCAATGTTACTAAAGAACACACAATATAAAAATGGCAAATCTAGGTTCTCCTCTAATTTCAGTGTATTCAATTACTCTCAATCGCCTCTCTTCACTATACAACGAAAAGTTGATGTTGTATGGTGATGAGTCTTGCAAAGATTCCCTTCGTGCTGACTCCTGGACTACCTCGTTTTGAATAATAGACTGAAGTAAGATTATGGTCATCATAAGGTCTTTATTGCTTGAAACAACACTCAATTTAGTCATTAACTTCGCGCCAAAAAAGACAAGTAATCCACCTTCTAAATAATAGTCACGTTGTTCTATGAAAGAGCAAAGTCGCGAAGGGATTTTCTTAGCAAAAACACAGTTACTGTAGAAAGCGGCGGCTGTGGTTCTAAACTGAACTTTTGCGCAGGTTGAAACTCTTGGTGTTTCCAAAAAATATAAAACAGAAAAAAACAAAAAATATGGTCGTCCCAAAGCGAACTGAATGCCGGTGCAATTACGTGAGCGCCTAAGTAATGATTCCACGTCGACAGAAGCAGCTAACTCCACTGTGCCACTTCGAACGCAACTGTGTGCAGCTTCAAGCGGCTTTGACGATACCACTAAATTTTATACCAAGGAGTCGAACCGCTGCTCAAAAAACCTAAGGATAGGAGATACTACGTGGAATTTTCCGCTAAAGCGACATTTGGAAAAACTTCGAGTTTGGGATTTCCAAATCACTACATAAGTCTCGGGTGGCAATTTACAAATATAACATGAAAACGTGCAACTCCCCACTAATTCAAGAATCACACTCAATTAAGGCCACCTTTTGGCACGAAACCGAAACACGTCCGACAAAATGGCTCGGATGCAATCAAGAAGTTAAGGCGTGTATAGTCGGGTCAAAACGACATCAAGCATGGACTGGTGACACGAGCGGTCGCGCTGAAGCAACACTGTTTTTTGACGGCTGGCAGACGACCTGCAAGCGAGTTCGCTTGGTAATTTTATCGAATTTTTCTAAGTGAAGTCATCCGGAACGATACAAGCCGCAATTTTTTCTTTGCTTTCATTATTTTTGATTTTTTGTCTGATTTTTTCGTCTTTTATGTTTTTATTCGTATTTTCTTATGTTTGCTGTGTTTGCTTTTCTTATGTAGATCTATATTTACCTGTATTGTTCTTAAGTTAATCTATTGTTTTTGTTCATGTTTTCTTTTGAACTTCAGTTCAATAATTGTATTTAATCTCAAGTTAATGTTCTTTTTTTTTGTTTGTAATCGAGGGAGGAGAGGTGAAGAAAGAAAAAAGAACACTAACAAAGAAATAAATACAACTTTGAACCAAATTTCAAAACCAGATGCAATATAGATCTACATAAAAGGAAATATAGCAAATGTAACAAAAATACGGAAAGAAAAAGAAATATAAAAGACAAAAAAAAACAAGAAAAAAGCAAAAGGAATGAAAACAATCAAAAAAATCGACGCCAGTATCGAACAGAATGACGTTATTTGGCAAATTTGGCAGAATGCCAAGCGAAGCAGCGGTCAAAAGCCGTGTTGCTCCAGCGCCACCGCCCGTGTGATTACACCGTGCTTCAAGTCGCTGGAGCAATGCTGTTTTTGACCGCACGCAGACGACTATACCATGGTAGAGCAGTACAATCGTATGTAACCTGCAACTAACTTAAGGTGACTTGATTGTAAGCAGATTTCGCAGCAACTTTCGTAAATTTGCAAAGGCGTGTAGGTCATGCTTTGCAGACATGTTTTTGCATACGCTGCAAGTGATAGCTCTAATTGCTTCTGATAATGAAAAATTATGTTTCCGACTGGTGGAGAGATCCAATCCTTAGAGTTCAAAAACATGAAGATTCCTTCGTTTTTCATGGAGTACTTCACTATTGTAAAACCCCACAAGAAACTCCGGACTAGAACTTCATTCCCAAGTTATAGAAAGATGGATTGGTTATTTCACTGGATTTCATTTGATAGATAGAATTTCTTTCAAAGATCTAAGCGAATACCTTTTTTAGCAGGTGCAGCTACTTCATCATCGCTATCATCTTCGTCTTCTTCATCAGTTTCTTCCTCATCTTCATCGTCTTCATCGGAATCTTCCTCAACCGCAGTTTTCTTCGACGTTTCAGGCTTTTTGGGAATTGGAACTTGTTTTTTCGTAGCAGATTGCACTGGTTCTAAAAAACACGGAACCAAATCTTCTACTAAACTAACACCAAAAATCCCATTTAAAGGCATCACCGCAGATTCGTGGGGTGATGCCTCTAATTCACATTAGCAATTACTGATTACTATTTTTTTACTTTTAATTACTGAATTACTGATTATGATTATGAACAGAATCATGGGAAATTTCGGAAACTCTGGAAAGTTAGTAGTTCGTATAAATTGTACAGGAATACAGATGTCTGATGCACTTTTTTCCTTGAACGTACATAGATACATCTCTTATTTCACTTCTGATAATGACCTCGAATAAAAAACACTTATCGTAGCGGAATAAAGAATTTCCGAACCAAAATCCCAGGAAACAACTAACAACAACAAAAAATAACAAACCATCATCTTCTTCATCGTCTTCGTCCTCTTCTTCATCTTCATCCACCTCCTCTTCCTCTTCTTCATCATCTTCTTCTTCACTTTCTTCCTCGTCTTCAGGAACGTGCTAGAATGAAGAGAAAAACATATGCGATGAAATTAAATGACAGACAAAATCGTTGAAAACCTGCAATATAACGCAACTTTGGAATTTGGATTTAGAATTACAATCCAAACACAGAAATACAAAATTATCACGATAAGAAAGAATTAATGTAGTACTGGGAATAAAATTGGAAGGTGACAAGTGGGTACCTTTGTGGTAGGTTTTCCGTTGAGTTTTTTCTTTTCCTTTAACACTTGCTGCTCGTCTTCTTCGTCTTCTTCGCTTTCGTCTAACTGTAACACCAAACTGTAAGAAATGTACTTCAAATGTTTAAAGCTGAATGGGATGTCTATTTGAGAGTACTGTTTTTCAAGTATTTCTGGCGATCAAGTACCTTAAGAATCTAGAAAGCAGAAACCGACAAAAACGGACCCCCAACTGGTTGCTTGAAGATAAAACATCCTAACTTTGCTTTTAACACTATTTTTTTCAATGACTGAAAACTAAATGACGTTTGTGCGATACGCATCGTTGATTGTGTTCGTAGTATCATACATCCGGGATATAGACGAAATCACCCAATTCACACATTTTCTTCGTGAAATAATGCACATAGAATAATGGACATAGTAATATGGCTAGCTGCTATCAGCTACGAAATTGAGCTATCAAAATGAACACTTGGAGCGAAATTAGTGAATTCAAAAATCGCTTTGAAAAAATCCCAAACTGTTGTCTTCAGAAGATCTCTAGCAGTGAAGCGAGATAGATATATCAAAATTATATTTTAAAAGAGGAGAAATCCATTACGTGATACGTCTGCTCAAAACCTGGTATGAATACCCAATCACTCCTTTTAGGAAAGCTGTTTTTGGTTGAGAAGGCTATAGCCACATAAACGAAAAAAGCGTTATTATCTAAAGTAGATCAATATTTGATATTCCATTCAATTACAATAAAGAAAATGGAGTGGCTACGGTCCGTCAACGCAAAATCGGATGGAAAATTCAATGAGTAATGTGAACCTTGACTCGCTATTCTGATTTCGTGAAACGATGGTAGTCACGACATGCACCCTGATAGGTAGAAAATAGATGATTTCTGAGAAGATTCAACTAACCTTCTTATGTTTCTTTTTGGAATCAGTAGGAGTATTCGGTGCAGAGAAAACCTTTTTATGTTGGGAAACTGAAAAAAGAGTGTTCTTCTAGACATTACGAAGTTTGAAATTCCGCAACCGCACGGTTGCAACTCGTATAGGCACAAATAAACTGAGTAAAGACTTACACTTGCCACCTTCCTGGTTTTCCTTGTGATCAAAAGGTTTGCGCTTTTCACTGAAAGAACCTCGTGCTCCTCTGCCAGAACCTTTGAAGCCCGGTGAACCACGATTTCCACGAGGTGTGAATGCGCCTCGGCCCCCTCGAACGTTAGGAGAAAATGAATTGCCTCTATTAGGAGTGGAACCTCGACCACCTCGGAAGTTTGTAGAAAAGGAATTGCCTCTGTTAGGAGATGAACCTCTACCTCGAAAGCCGCCACCTACAAACGACAATGACCAATGATGCTCCAGAAAATAAAAACCACTGGACTGACCTCTTCCACGTTCAGCTGGTGATCCAAAGCCTCCTCTTTGACCTCCTCGACCCCCACGACCTAATTTACAGAGATAATAGAGTCACTTATCAAAAAGGAGAGAATCACTTATCGCACCCTTACTGAAACTAAGACAAAACTACCAACCTCCTCCGCCACCACCTCTGTCTCCTCCTTTCCAATGTGGAGATTTCCCTCGGAAATTTCCACGGGAACCTAAAGCATATTCATGGTGATACGTTTTCTACTCAGTACGCTGTTCAATGGTGACACACCGTATTGTTTAAGGAATACAAAATGTAAGCATATGAAAGACTTACCGCTGAAAGTGCTCCCACCTCTCGAAGGACTGTCGTAACCCATGCTCCTGAAAAGACAGTTAAGAAGTAACAAGAGAAGACAAAACGGACCCCTCAATCTGCGACCAATTAAAAGCCAAAAATAAAAACGAAACGACCCGCAGTAAAAAGACTACCAAATATAACCAAAGGAATGAATACTAATTGTGAGTATTATGTGCTTATATCCAAAAGACAGCTAATCACTAACGACAACTTTTTTGCGAAACGCCCACGAAGCTGCTACTAACTGCGAAACCGCGGCTTCATTCAGCTTGAAAACGAGCCACAAAGAACCTAATAGGTTAACTTAACACTACTTATTCGTGGAGAATCATAGACCTCACAGGAAGTTAGCTCCTGCGCAGAGATAACATCCATATACTCTCACAAAAGAACAGGAAAAAATCAAGTAAAAACGTCGAAGACTTCGCAAGGCCTAATTCTTTATCTGTAGCATCTGCCACCGTAAACAAGTGGTCGCTTCGGGACCAGACGCTGAGAGAATTCGATGGACTACCTCGTTTCTGATCAAGTATTTCCTGTCATTCCTTGAAAGTGGGTGCGTAGATGTTAGATATGGTTTGTGTGACGGAAACTGTAAGTATGGGATGGGCGATCCAATCCCCGCCGATTTTCATCATTGCACATTTTTTCGCATTACATTTCTTCCTTGGACATTTTCTGCTGCTTTTGTTTGTTTCTGCAAATTTTGTTGGATTCAATTAACTCGTTGTTTATCGCTCACCCACGTTTACCTGGAGATTTTGTTCCAGATCAAATGTGACGTTGATGCTTTATTCGTTGCGATTTAGAAGCTTAAGTTTCTTCAGGTTTCCCTTTATTCTACTTTTATGGTGCTTCGATAAGTGATAGACGACCCAATTTTCATGGATATCAACCTAAAACTGGAAATTCTGCTTTTGGAAGTACACGCTAGTATTGAGTGAATTATTTCTAATGTGTGCAAACAAACCAGCCTCAAACTACATATAAGCACACAATGACTGCGCTATATACTTGTCGTCACGTGTGTTCCAATCGCGGATGGGGCTGCGGACTCTCAAACATCGGTGCTCAGATAAAGTGTGTTCGTTTGGTTCAAATTCGCACTGAGTACTAGTTATATGTCGTTCTTCCTGCTATGTAAAAGTTTTTCATTGTAGATGTTAGGACTCTGTGAGGTGGTTGAATATTGTGCGTCGCTTTTTTCTTTTTTTTCTTTTTCTGTTCCTTTTCTCAACTTTATTATCCAAGCTTTTCCACTCCTTCAGTAGATGTACGCATGCACTTATAGTTGGCGCCGAATAGGTTCAACCGTGAGGGTTCATCGCAGTTCCGATTGCCTGCGGTGCACAAGACGTTTCGGACAGCCAGCGGAACTAACACATTTCGGAGAAAACGTAGTTGAGTGGTACACTCAACTGCGCTATTATTTCTGGACGCTCTGTCTTATTTTTTCTCTTGGTAACTTCAGCTTACATGTTATAGACCCTCTAAGATGCTTAGGTCCTAGGTCCCCAACTGATTTACTTCCAGAAGTAAGAGCAGGACCGACTGCCCCTCCCGTACATACACTTTACCCCATATTTATTGCTGTTTTATTTAACCAAAACATAGGAACGTGAAGTGTTTACAGATATCCTTTGCATTACAATCATTTAATGTTGAATATGACTCGAAGCAACAAATTCTTTGAAATTGCTCCGACAGAACAGATGCTCGTGCATCCTCATGTATGTAGCCAATCAGTATCTTCCCTAAAAGCTTCATTTTCACCGATGGCTTCAGTTTTAACTGTCAAAGCATGCTCTTTTCTGTTTTTTTTTTGCTGGTTTAGAATACGCTCCGTTCATACAGTTTCCATCAAACCTAACCAATCCAGTAAATTTTACAGGTTTTCCATGAATATCCGGTGCGCACGGCCTGAGGATCTCATAAACACTCAGCATGCCAACCTTATGTGTCTCCCCGAAAACTACCAGATGAAGTACTACTTTTATCACGCGTTGACCTGGCCGCAGTTGTCTTACGTGGCAGAAGATCATAAGGTATTTTGCCTTCGGCTTTGTTTTCGGTTCTTAAATGTTTGATAGATAGTACTCCCTTTTCTTTTCTTCAACTTCTTCCTCTGTTTAATTATGAGTTATATAATTAGTTGCCTAATATGAATATGATAGTAATTTCTCTGCCTTACATTCGTCAAAATGGTGCAACCGTTGTGTTGTAGAAGAAACCAATAATTGAGTAGACTCGTGTACCCACCAAGGAAGAGATTTGCAGTAAAGACAGGAAAAACTACAAAGTGTTTTGCTGTATTATTACTATTAAAGACAACAAATTGATAGGTGGTTAACATTTTTCACTTTACGGGGTGTAAGCCTTTGCCGATTGGTGTGTCTACTTGTCAGCGTGAGGAAATCGCAGCTTAGGCGACTTCTTTAAAAACAGTGCATGTAATCTCCGTCTCTTTTTTTCCAACCATTTTTTTCTTGTTATTGCTAGGCTAAAATGTCAGTAAATAGAGTAGAGCAAAATACAGTAATAATGGTACTGTAGTCTCGTGAATGTTTGTGAACATTCTTAAGCAACGTCATTTTATACTTCTGCGAGCAGAGTATCTAAACCGGTATTTGCCTTAACCAGATACTAAACAGTTCAAGTAGAAAAGTATTTGTGTGTCTTTCTGTGTTCTCTTCCCACATCTTTTCTCTCCTCTTTGTTTCATTTTCGCATAGAAATTGTTTGCATCTTTGATGTTTCCTAGCAAATTATGTGTATTGTACTGAAATCAAGAAAAACAATTCTTAGAAGGGATTCCTAGAAAAATTTGGAGCGACGTGATAGTTGTTTGACCATTTGTCCATTTATTTCTGTAGTCCGTAGCTACATATTTCTAATTCACACGCTCAGTGCGAAATAAAAACAATAGCATTTGTTATTAGGATTGCTTGCCGGAATAAATAATACGACTAAGAATTAGCTTGTTGCGTCATTATCCGTTATTAGTCATACAATGAATTTGGGGGATTGTTTTGATAATAAAATCAAATGTTTAGGGTTTTGACATCTGGTTGGTTTGATCATTATTGCTACATTTGTCCCTGCTGAACAAAAAATAAATTACCGTCTTAGTTGTTTTATTTATGGAAATGAGTCAAAAGAATATATTTCTGCAGTTCAGCTTTTATCAAGATTTGTGATAGGGTAATGTCGTCGGATACGTCTTAGCGAAAATGGAAGAGGATCCTGACGAAGAGCCACATGGTCATATCACATCACTTGCTGTGAAGCGGTCCTACAGGAGGTTAGGTAAGCATGAATCACTTATAAGTGTTCGATTTCACTCTCTGCTAGAATAGAACCGGGTAGAAATTATGATGTGCGGCCTGAACCAAAATCAATTACAAGTGCCGCTTTTTCAAGTAGACATTGTTATCAATTATTTCAACCGGATTTATAAAATGTCTATGTTTCTCTAAGCTTAATATTTGCTGAATTCAACACATTCTGAACTAAATGAAACTCAGACCTAGATGTGCAAAAAATTGTCAAAAGGAATGGTAGGCGCACTTTACAAGTGAAACCTCGTGCACTGAATGCACGTCAGACTCTTCAATGAACACTCAATCTTATATTGCTATCCACAAGAAAACGTTGTGATGTGAACTTTTGCTGTATGGGCGGGTGTTTGTCTACCCGTCTAGTCGGATGCGGAGGACACAGCGTACCACACCAACTATAACTCGGATGTGGAATACCGTGGGTTAGAGAGGCAGCTTTCTCATAGTAGTTAAGGGCATCACCCCACGAATCTGACGAGATATGGACTTCCGATGGTCAGAGACTATACGGAATCGTAGATTCCAGAAACAGGTGGGATCCCACTCATTTCTTCCTAATCGCCGTAAGAAACGGCCCGAAAGATGCGGCTTCGAGCGTTCTGGAGCGCTATTTTCTACAACGAGTTCGATTAGAGCGCGACAGCCTTGTGCACGCGCCGCATCTTCCGGGCAGTTTTTTTTACGGCAACTAGGAAGAAATGGACGGAATCACCCCCTTCGCAATCTGCGACCCCGTGTAGGCATAACCCACCTGAAACCCGTACCATCCCAGATTCGTGGGGTGATGCCTTTAAATACATATCGAGAAGAGAGAACATTTGCAATAATGAGGAATTAAGGCTTCGATGGCTTCGAAGGAATTCTCTAAATTTCCATTAAAAAAACATGTAAATGTACTTGGATGCAACTTTAAATGGGTAGGTGTTGTATTCACTGACATCAATTAAATCAATAGCACTTTACGGAATTTGAAGAGCTTTTTGAGCTTCCGGACAAACAGCATAGAAATGGCACCGCCATGCAGAAGTAGAAGCAGAAGAATTCGAATTGCAGTATTCTGTTATTATAATTTGATGTGAACGTATAAGTCATACATCAACAATGTGTGATGAAAAATCATTTCTAGGTCTAGCTCAGAAACTTATGGATCAAACGGCACGTGCTATGATCGAGACTTTCAATGCTCGTTATGTTTCCCTTCATGTTCGCGTCAGCAATAGGGCAGCACTAAATCTTTATCAGAACACACTCAAGTTCACTGCCAGCGAGGTAGAACCCAAGTAAGTCCGTCAGTTTTTTTCCCCTTACTAGTCCGTTAGATAATGTTGAGTTTGTTTGTTTGAGTTAATTACCGTTATGTTCGTAAAAACGATAACATGTCTCTGCTCTTAGTATTTATCTTTTATTTTATCTATGTAGCAAATAAAAACAGCATAACTGCAAACATATGCTATTCAACTTGTTTTAACATGTGATTTCAATCATTTTCTAATGATTATGTATTTGAGTATGAATACCTCAATATTCTCTCTCGCGCTTCTTTTCTCGTTCAACTGAAGTTATTGGTATCTTTGATCCAGATTAGGGAGAAAAGCAAGCATCTGTCAACTCTTTCATCAGTTATAGTGTGGTCAAAATGACATGAAGCACTGTGCAGCTGCGTAAGCGGCTAGACTGGAAGCGATACACGGAGCGTAGTGGAACCCGAAGTGGGGCTATTGCGAAGTACAGCGAGGAATGGTGTCACCTAGGGTTCCCCTAGATTCCAACCGCTACACTCTGCCGCTTCGCTTCCACCCGCTAGGCAAGTGGATAGTGCTTTATGTCGTTTTGACCCTACCATGTAAACATATTTTAGGTACTATGCTGATGGAGAAGATGCGTATGCCATGAAACGGTGCCTAGTTCAATTTGCGACCGAGAACAATATTGAACCAGCTGACAGAGAGTCATTTTTCGCGGTGAAGTCGAACGAAGATAAAAAGAAGAACAGGCAGTGATTTGTAGTGGTTACGACTCAGGGTATTGGTGTTAATGCCGATCTCCACAACATTGTTGTTTGTTCTTCAACACTTTTGTCGTATGTAATTGTTATCCTCGTCTTCCTTTCTTGATATAGTTTGTGGATAAATGCATTCATCAATTATTCTGTTATGCATCTAGAACAAAAAAA
The DNA here is from genome assembly GCF_031761385.1 of Necator americanus. Lineage (NCBI taxonomy): Eukaryota > Metazoa > Nematoda > Chromadorea > Rhabditida > Ancylostomatidae > Necator > Necator americanus. Next base: position 13,790,525 of record NC_087374.1, read on the forward strand.
TTGATTTTGCTCATCTCTACTTTTGATCACTGGTTGCAACGTTATTCTGCTATTTTTTAAAATGTAAATCAAGGTTGTGGTTGTCATTCAAGCCAAAGCCATCATTTTTCAACCAACAAAGGTTTCAAATTGTAAATGGTCGGGGGAGTGGATCCTCCGTACGAACGCTTTGAGGATGAGGTGCCAAGCTCCGAGTATGTTTTTCTCCTCACGTGGAATCTTTTTAAAAGAATCTGCTAACTTCGGAGTGATTGTTTCTTCAGTCCCAAACAATCATATCATGACGGCACTAATCCCACGAGTACAGGTGATGAAATAACGGCTCACATTACTCCTCCTGCTGAATCCAGCTATCTCTTATTTTTTCAGGTAAGCTATTTCTGTTTTACTTTCCTTTATTAAAATCGTTTGTGATTATTACGCGGTCACCTTCACTTCTTTGCTGAAACATTTAGTTTAAGCTTCTACGACTCCTTTTGATTTCAAACGTCTCAAGTTCAATTTTGGCTTAGCTTTATTCATTGCGGAAAACTTACCAGACTATATTATACGTAATAAATACTGGCTTGATTTTCAAGGGAATCCTATTGATGTGTTTGCAAATACGCCGCCAACGACTAAAACTATGAGCAGAACTTAGACTTTCAATAAAACTCAGTTTTAAATAGGACACCCACAAGAGAAAGCTTTTTTGTTTTCATTCGCAAGGGAAAAGATTGAAGTACTCATTTTTTCTCTTTTTCCTCTTGAATTTCGCTACAGCGTTTGAGGTTATGGAAGGAACAGTCACATTTCTTCGTACTTCTCTTTCTCCTTTCTTTTTTTTTCATTGGAAAATCTTCTTTTAGAAGTAGTGATCAAAAATCAAAAAAGCTGCTGAGTTACCTCATTTCTATTATCGGTATGATTTATTTCCTCTTTCTTCAATGGAACATTGCTTTGGTTGGCCTTTTTTGATTAATCAGGAAGCAGCCATATATTACTGTTAATTTCCTGTCTAAAAAGTACCTTCTCCCTTTTCTTCATTTACATAAGCTTTGCCAATTGTTAACTATCTTGGAACCAATTTATTGTTGGAGCGAGGCACCTTTCAAGGAATCATCAAAGGATTCATTTTTGAATGTTTTGAATCGTCTCTGACGCCTTGTTTGAATGCCTGTTTTCAACCATGTCATAACCAGAATACGCATGCATTAGGCACCTATACATGCAAGCCCAACATTGCATGTGTAGGTCCATTCATTCTTATGTTGTGTGAATCAAATCTTCGCAGCAAAAAAGTTGGTTCTTCTGTTTGTTTCTTATATATCCAGGTCAAGCTGATGGCAGCTTTTGTTCAATCCCCATTTACCGTCACAACTCAATAAGCTTTTTCTCACAGTTGTAAACTTCCATTCAAGGGGGATTTTTCAATCAACGATCTTGAAATATACTCGCTACTAATATACGTTTATAACAAACACTCGATTTTTATTTAGAAAGAAGTTTTATATGAGTTTTCAGAGATAATTCTATGGTTTTTGTGAAACCTTCCCATGGAATTTCCCTTTATTGAATCTTGTTTATTGAAATGCACCATTGTTTAAGGTAGTGTTCCCGTTCTCGATCGCTGGCATGGGAATGGTCTTTGCTGGAGTTGTACTTGATATTGTGCAACACTGGAAATTGTTTAAAGAAGTTCCTGAAATATTCATCCTTGTACCAGCACTTTTGGGCCTTAAAGGAAACTTGGAAATGACTTTGGCTAGTAGACTTTCTACATTGGTTAGTTAGCTGTTTCAAAACTACATTCGAATTGTTCTGGCAACTTTTACTGGTCTCGATTAACTGAATAAAGAGAAATAAGATTGCTTCTAGTCTTCAGATTGATTAGTTTTATTGAAAGTAAAACATTTCAGGCTAACTTGGGCCACTTAGACAGCTCAACTCAGCGACGTGAAGTGGTTTTGTCGAATTTAGCGCTAATACAAGTGCAAGCAACTGTTATTGCTTTCCTTGCATCGGCATTCGCGATGGCTTTGGCTTGGATTCCACGTGGACAGGTGTGTCCTTTGATTTCCTACTTTTTTCGACAATGTTGTCACTGTTCATATGTTTTAGTGTTTCTGATGTCTCACCTTCTCAAATAGCTTTTTCTTTTACGAGATCAACATAGTGCGTTAGGAAGTTAGAATCAGATTAACTGGATGATGCAAACTGTTTTTAGCAAGATGTTATAATGTATTCACTCACAGCACCTATCCCTCTTTTCCACTGACAATTCTAAGCATTTACGGTGTTGTTGGGATATCAGAGTGATCAAGAGAATTCGACGTAGTGAGCAAATAATGCCTTTCTACGAGCACCTGAATGTTTCACTATTGCAAAAATTTCAGTAGCAGGTAGGTTAGAAGGAATTTAGCAACAAGTACGTTTGGTTGAAGAGTTGCGGCATCTAAACATCAAATTAAAGTTCTACGGAGCTTCTTGGTTTACTGCCTCTTATCTTTCACAACGAAAACTGTGCTTATATGAATCTTCAACGCGAAATGTCCTTATTACATGTGAAAAGTACTGAAGAACTCATTTCATAAGAATAAAATTTCCTTGCGCCTACTAGCTCGTTGCTTGAATTCACATTATAGTTATGTCCTTGCTCGTAGTCTTGAAGATGAAGATAGTTCTAAAATTTTATAGGTGTTTCTACAATGTTTTCAGGACGTCCTTCATAGCTTTTAATCTGCTTTAGTGCTTCTGCTGTCGATCTTATATTTGAAGGAGATATTGTTATGATTCTTCATTTCTTGCTATTCGTGTTCACTATATTAAGAGTGAACTTAATAATGTAAACTAAGTTGTAGATCTTCATTCAATTTTTGCAGCAAATTGAAAGCATAACTTTCATTTTGCTGTTCTCCCTATAGTCTATTTGCTTTGCATGGAAAGTCACTCATGAAGGGTACCGATGAAGTGACACTTCCGGCAGATTTAATTGTACCGAAATCAAGGTTGTGCGAGTAATTTAGCCAAACAAATGTTTAATAAATGTTTTCTTTAATTGAGCCGGACAATTAAAATTTGCGTTCCTTTATTTAACAAATGTGTTTAAATGATCTATCTGTTGGACATAAAAGAAACATGATTTTTCTGACGGTCATCGCCTAGTTACAATATTTGATTTTTGTAATTGAACAGCTCTGATGTTTTTGAATTTAGCTTTACTACAAACTTATTCCGTACGACAACACTTCATCTAAAATATTACTATTGCGTCCCTTTATTTGTCTCATTGTTGTTTTTAAAACTTTCAACTAAGTCTTGTAAGCTTTTCCTTCTATCGAGATTTTCTTTTTTCTTGCTCCGATACCTTCATAAATTACTTTTTTCAGCTAGACTGGTCCCACGCTGCCCTGCTTTGTGCATCTTCATTGGCGACGGCGTGTTGTGCATCACTAATACTCAGTGTGCTTATGGCCTTCGTCGTAATTTTCTCCAGGAAATATAATATTAATCCCGATAACGTGGCCACCCCCATCGCTGCATCCTTAGGTTTGTTCTTTTTTTGGACATAGAAGAGCAAATATAGGTATTTTCCCGTGCACCATATTTTTAGGTGATCTTACTACACTAGCGGTTTTATCCATGTTCGGAAGTGTATTTCTTGACGCTCATCTCACAGAATCATGGTTAAATGTTACGATTATAATTGTTCTTCTACTAATTGCACCCATATGGATCCGACTGGCACTTCGCGATGATGGAGCGAAAGAGGTAATTGGTTAGTATTCTCTTAATTATTTGAAAAGAAGAAGAATATAAGGTAAATCACAGCTTAGCCCCTATAGTTAAAATTCGCAAGAATATTTTTTCAGTGGGTGAATGGCATCTGCGCTTCAGAACCAAGTTTTAGGGACGAATGACTATATTTTAGTCTTTTTATTCATGAATATACTGCATGTCATTCGAAAGATCCAAAATCGCAATGTTTCATTCATAGTAATTATTTAACGAAATAATTTGCAAGGGAAATCGTGTATGTAACCCAAGTTTTGACTATCCTCTTTCGCAGTTTATTTCACACGATTACTAGAGCACTATTATGCGTGAATCAGAGGAACGTTTCCCTTGTAAATGTTGCTTTTGAAGGTATTTCATTCATTAAGCTCTGACTTCAGACATATGCACTGTTATTCGTGGATTCGCATACTTAACATGCGAAAAAAGTCAGAAAAACTCATGCGAATGAAATCAAGCCTTTTTTCTCTCATGCAGATTTTGCTAGGTTCTTACCGAAGGTTGGTCTCCTATTATCTTCTCTATGTTAATGAGCAGTGGAGGTGGCTTTATCTTGGAAAACGCCGTTCGACAATATCCAAATGTGGCAATATTTCAACCTGTGATTAATGGTTAGTGAGTGGTTAAATTCCTGCTGTTTCTCGTTCTGCATTTTGAACCTTCAGGAGTCGGTGGAAATCTAGCCGCTGTGCAGGCTAGCCGACTTTCGACGTATTTCCACCAAAGTGCTACACTAGGAGAGCTGCCTGATGGATGGACCTTCCAACGTTTCCATAGTTTCAGACGAGCTTTCTTCAGCAAAGGTTTTCGGCAACCCCGTCCAGTTTTGCGGATTTTAACTATTGAAACCTAGATACCGATTCGCGGTCCGCTCGTGTTCTACTTTTCCTCGTTGTCCCTGGACACATAGCATTCAATTGGTTCATACGTGTTTTTCACTTTGGGTCAATCATTCCTCCTCACGGTGCTTTATTCACCAGTCTATACCTCATTGCGGCTTTAACACAGGTGGGCAAGTTTTCGATAACTTAGAAAACTAAATTAATTTGGAAGACGAAAATTGGAGTAGGAACTGTTACGAAGATTGCTCGAAAATTATGGTAGAAGTGAATGTAAAATCTTTGATTTTTTAAAGAAATTAATTTCGTAGCATCATCTCCATGGTGCTTGTCGAAAGTTTCTGGTTTTTTTTTGTAGGGTTTCTCGGGTTGTTCAAAGTTGTTGTTGATGACGTGTGAGTGATCCAAGCAACCGATGACAGCTGATGATTAAAATATAATTTAATGAGTGAATGCCGCGTGCAACTGGAATTAGGGATTGTGCAGATTCGTGTTAACTTCTTCAGTGGAAGTGTTTCAATTAAATGCGTTTATTGCTATTTTTATTTCTAGCGATTGACGAATATATATTACACTCATTTCGCTCAATGACTAACACACAGGAATTGATCTTCATTAACTTTCATGTTACTGAATCCACTAACATATTGCGCTTTTGTGAAGTTCGTAACTCAAGCACTTATTAATGACATTTGCAATGAAACATTGCAAATGCAATGCAACCTTTTTGTATATACTTGCAGCTCTTTCTAGAATAATAGCAATCATATAAATTTCTTTTCCGAAAATTGTCATAAAATCATTAGAGGATTTAAGCGTCAAGATCAAACGATTGTGCGGAAAATTTTCCGGTGAGAAAAACTGCAGTGTTTTAAGAAGAAAAAGATGATGAGACCGTGTTGTAGGTGAGGAAATCACAGATGTAATATTAAATCATATTCCCTAGGTCGTGATACTATTGTACATCTGTCAATATATGGTTGCGGTGATGTGGACGTGGCGAATCAACCCAGACAATGCTGCTATCCCTTACCTGACAGCGCTAGGAGATGTGTTGGGCACTCTACTTCTATTTCTGTTGTTTTTGTTCCTTGATAAAATCGATTCTAAGGAAATATTAGTTAACTGAATAACTAGCACCTCTCATCTGTACATACAGCATTACATAACATGCTTTCGTAAACTAGTACAACGATATTTTTCGTTACCCTAGTATAATTTAAGATCCTTCTCTTCTTCCGATTACGATAATAACGATAATGTCACAGCACGTTCTTTTTCTTCGAACAGAGTATTTTCTTCTTATTACATAACTATTATCAATTACATAACTGTGATAATCTGCTCCGTTTTAACCCCTCGTAGGGTTTCTCTTTTGTATTAAGCCTTAAATTTATTTATATGTACAAATGATAGATATAAGCATTAGCATAATGGCGTTATCCTCCAATTGTTACATTATTTCTAATTAGTTCTTTTACGGGATAATAAAGGTGGTTCTGTCTTCACTGAGAATTGCAGAACTCGAGGCCCTCCAGTCGCTATTTAAAACGAATCATTAATGCTGTTCAAATTAATCCTGTTGCAGTAAAACATTGAAGCCACAATAGCAGCCTCAAATGTCCGGAAGCGTATGATCGACTCGATCTTACAACAAGTCAGTGAAGTAAATTTTGCTTGTTTTCCTACTTTCAGACGTTTTTCTTGTCTTGTATTTTCACGTTTTGGAAATCACTGAAATTTGCAGTGCTTCTTACAATGTTCCGTGTATTTTGGCATATTGGATTTATTAGTGGTGTAATCGAGTTAGAAAGACATCAAGCTCAGTGCAGTTACGTAAACGGATCCGCTCGAAGCGACGTAGTGGAGGTAGCGTCTGGGATCGAAGTGGGACCATCACGAACTGCAATGAAGAGTGGTGATAGCAAGGCTCCCTCGATCCTAATCGCCAGCGCACCGCTTAGCGCTGTTTACCCAACTGGACTGGGTTTGATGTCGTAGTGACCCGGCTATAGCTCTTCCTTTTTGTTGAAGGTGCAGGAAAAATGAATCTAATTAAGGTTTTCAAAGTCCAAAAATATGGCTGAGGTTGGTGATCGAGTTCTGATTGGTGGATGCGGGGCCGTCGTTCGATATGTTGGAAATGTAGAAGGACATCCTGGTGTTTGGGTTGGTGTGGAATGGGACGATCCGCGTCGGGGAAAACACGATGGGCTTGTGAATGGCGTGCGGTATTTCACTACGAGGTAACACGCTCCTTAGCTGTTTGAATTCGTGAATTTGTTATTTATTTATTTATTGTTTATTTTGTATCTTGTCACTCACCTTATGAATTTACTTTCAATCTCCATAATACAGGTTAGTTCCAATTCTTGTCAACGATGAGAAGTACATAGCATATTTCAAAACAAGCAAACAGGAATTTAAAGATGTTTCATTTAGCACTCCGAAAGGAGGATCTCTGGTAAAAATCCAGAACGTTGGCACTGGAGTAGATCTACTAACAGCCATTCTAAAGCGGTATGCAGACGACATCGATGAAAATGTTTTTGTTGTTAGCACTAAGGCGGTGGAGTTAGTTGGAATGCAGTCCACTTCTATGAAGCAGAGGTTTGGAATTAGTCATTCTTTTGATTTGTAACACTATTTTGGGATTTCTTCAGGTCTTTTTTCTTTTTTTGGATTTTTGATTCGCGGTTTCCAATTCTTTATTTAGCAATGTCTATCGGTTATGTCACATCGTTTTGGAAGGCTGTTGTGTGGCGAAGCCACCCCCTCGAACCTGCGCTCCGTTCAAAATATGTGTTTCACTAAATCTGTTCAACAATCTTCTTCGACGTTGGGATGATGTTCATGAGATTCTGAAATATTTTCCAGCTTTAAAAGAACTAGATTTGAGGTTGGTGTATTGATTTTTTTGCAGTGGAATTCCCGTCCCCTTGCGAACAGGCATAATTGTTGTATGTGTGGTTTAGGAAAAATCATATGGAGCAAGCAGAAGCAGGACCTCCATGGCAAGATGTTGATCATTTGCGTGATCTAATCGTCAGCGGTTGCGAATTGACGTCGGAATCGGTATGTTCGCCGGACAAAGTAGAGCTGCTATTTGTGTACAGTCACGGGTACTATGTTGGCCAGACAGGCCGCAGCGCATGTGCTGTAAATTGCATGCTTACTTTGTTAGACTCATGCTCCTGTCTCCTTTATAGACTTACCTGCAAACGCCCTAGCAGCAAGCAACAGGTCTTTGCTTTTTTTTGTGAACCCGGATGCTATATTCAGAACAGGATCTGCAAGTGCCTCAAAATTTTGCGGTTTTATTCAGAGCACTTCCAATCCTCTACGTGGTGAAAGTAGCTGGATTTTTCCTTTTCCCACTAGCCAGGATATTTTTCATGCTTAGGGTTCCGTTATCCTTCCGATGCACAAGTCATTCACCTACATTAGAGTGCGGATGGTAGTCATGTGGGCTAACGAATGTGGGGATAGCAAAGCTTGCACTTCAACCGCTCTATATGGTGCTTCGGAAATTCTGTCCCTAATCGAAAAAAAACATCAGGCACAGTGGGGCAGATGACAAATTCCAATGTATATCGCAGGTATTCCGGCAGTATAACATTTCGATGTAAATCGGATGTCACCTTGTAAGCCTCAAGTGTCTTTACTGGACATAATTTGATGTTTCGAAGAGCTGCAAACTCCTGCGCATGAGTTTCTAAAGGATTATTTTTCAGAAACTCCAATAATTAGGTAGCAATGGACAAGAGCCGATTTTCTTTCTCATTATCATGTAATGGTTACATTAGTAACTATAACCTCTTTTAAAATGAACAAAAATCACCTGCGAGACCAGATTGGCTCAACTTTATTCCACGTTCAGGCGTTCAACATTCTTCATTTTCTGCCAAGGTTGCAAAACATTTTCGCCGTTGCGAATCGGTTCACAAGCTTCCGTATACCCAATTTGGCGGAGAATATCACAAGTCTTGACATTGGAAGTAATCCCATCCGATGCTTCTCTAATATTTCTGGAAATCTCAACAGGTGCATTATGTGAGCATGCATGCAGTCAAATATTCATTCCATCTTATATTCCATTCCAGGCTAGAAAAACTGAGTGTTGCTGATTGTAACATGGAGAAGATCGTGCTTAGAGATGATCAATTCCCCAATCTTTGTATTCTGAACATTAAAGACAACTTGATTTCAGAAGTGAATTTTTAATGGACTATTAAGCGAATTTTCTTCTTTGTTCTGATCAGTTGTGCTGTAACTATCGAGATGTATATTTTAGTGGAGTTCTATTAATCAACTTCAAAAAATACCGAAACTTTCTGTTCTTTACATGGATTGCGAAAATCTAAATTGCGTTTCTGGTATTGACGTGCATGAGGTATGTTGTTTTTTGATAGTGTTAAACTCCATTTGCTCGCTGAAGTTAGATGGACCTCTAATGTGATATTTGTAGCTTACAGTTACTCTAATGCATTCCCTTTCCTGTTTCCTTTCTCAAGTACTTTGTGCTTTCATACTTCCTGTCCTACTAAACCTACTAAAGCTACAAGTTATAGGTAGTTATCGCCAAATTATCTGGCTTGATTGACTTGAATCGCTTCCAAGTGAGCTCTGTTGAGCGGCAGTCAGCGGAAGTGAGATTTCTGGATAAGTATTTCACTGTTGAAGAAGATCTGAAGAATGATCATGTGGGGGATATCGAAAGACTAAAGAAGGTACTACTTTCGTGGATGTAAGGCTGCAGGTGCTCCGGAAAAACTGTTTCGTTTCAGATCCACGGAACAGGTGCTGCCGCTACCAAAAGTCGTGGATTAGATGTCTTAGCAATGTCGATTTGTTATGAGGGGAAAACTGTAAAAAGACGTCTGCCGTTAGCAATCACAGTCCAAAAACTGACAGAAATGGTATACTATCACCAATAAATTTTCTTTTCCGCAAAAATTCACTAACATTTCTGATCTGTCTAGGTTGGGAGAGTGTTCTCAGTAAATGAAGTGAACTTGAAGTTGAAGCTTGACAAGGGAGAGTATCAGGTGGAACTGGACAATCCCATGAGGCCACTTGATTTCTATTCACCAGAGCCTGATGATGTTATTCGTTTGGTACCTGCTTAAGGGATGGGTAATTTCTTGATCCTCTTGCTATTAAAGTTGCGGGTATCTCTTGAATGTAGTTACAGTTTTGTAGTACTGAATGTTGCCTTGAACACTGACTTCCGTTCACTTTTGGAATGACTTCAGTTCTACTCCTTAATTTTATCAGGTCCTCGTACGAATTGTTTATGCGTTTCATTCATTATTTTAGAAAGCACTTTCTTCTTCAGTAAATATATGTAGCTATACTGTACTAGGGCAAACATATCACTAGACTGCGACTCCTAAAATGTGCATAGTTGTAACTTGAATAATTATGATCATAATTAATTATTATGACTAAATAAAGATTTACTTATATCTTCTTGGCCCGAAGCACAGTTCTTCCTACAAGTATTTCAGAAGAATTTATGCGAAAATTGATTTATATTTAGATATAATTCTTCAGCCCAAGCATCTGCAGAACAGGAGCTGTCATGTGAATCGTACCAGGCCGCACTGAAATCGGATACAGCACCAAGACCTAGTGTAGAACTTTCCTGCATCTGGTCTGTTTTGAAGTGCGCCCACTCTTCCAGTTAGCTGAAGCGCTTCTCGAATTTTCTTGAGATTACTTCCCACTTGATATAAGGATATCCTGTGAAACATAAGAATTCTCAGAGCCATGTCTTCCCAATCTATTGTTAAACCAACGCCGAAACACGTCTACATACACCTTATTCGCTGTGGTGGGTTCCTATTTGCTTAAACCTTAGAACCTCCTACCTCAATCTTAGAACTCATCCCAACTGTTCATTTCAATTATGGATGGAAAAATGGTTGACTTACGGCTGATGTTGCACGCAGCTGCGATTTCGAGATAAATCTTGATGAACCCTTCCCATCTGTATTGTTTTCTTAGCAAAGTTAAAAAATGCGTGGGAATATTGGGAAAAGTTCTGCCATTTTTCACACCTTCAGTATCTTTCCCTACAAATTATCAGTTATGAGGCTAGCTCTCTTTCATTTACTCTCTTTCTTGCTTGCTCGCTTTTCTATCACTATGTGCCTCTCGTTAAAAGTGTGCAAGAGCATACTAGTTTTACGCAATTATACCTAGTAAGACACCAATTTTTGTGCAGCTATTGTGTTGATTCCGTTAATTTGCACATATCATTGGGACATTTTTGAGGTGTTCGACTTTCTGCTAAGAACAGAACTGTTTGTTCCGCTATTATGATGATGCATCGACTTCTAGAAAGGGAGATTGGTTCAATTGTCTGCAATTACGTCAGTCCACTACATACTTTCTTATTTTATTTCTATCAATAGTTGATATGTGTCTTCGTTCAGACACTTGCCACAACATGTCTTGTACTGGCAACGAAGTCGGAAGAAGACCGCGATATAGGCGTTCGGGATGCCATCAATGCGAGCCATCGGTATGTCATTACATGAACAAATGTGTAGCTGTACAACACTGAAACAAAACTATTATCTAGCACGACGAAGGGGACGTCTCTTCGTTGTGGTAGTAACTCAGATTGGTATCAGTGTGTCTACTATATTGTTTTTGATTCTGATAACGAAGACTTACTATATTGTGACGGATGGAAGAATATCTCTTCTAGCATCCTGCATCCGGATGGTGATCCAGCAAAACTGGATGACTACATGTACGAAGTGAGAAAAGGAATATCAGAGCTCACATTTGTAGTTATTCGTGAACTAAATTTTGACCTCAGTTTTGGCCACCCCTTCGATGTAAGTGATCGTTGTTCTTTGAATATGGATAGAACTGCTAACAAATTAATTTTCAGTTACTCGCTGCATATATAGATATACTACGGTCTTGGATGCCAAACGAGTTCTTACAACATCCTATTGCTGATTCTTGTAGCACAATGCTACGAGATTGCTATTCCAACCCAGATTTTGTGTTGTCACATTCTTCTTCATCTCTCGCCATAGCTGTAATCTCCCTTGTTCTAAAAGGAATTGACATTGATGTCCCCTATAGTCGTGACTGGTACGAAGTACTTCACAAATCGATGACAGAACAAAGACTTCGGAAAATTGAAGGTGAAATCGTTCGAGATGTGTATGGATTAGAGCTACGCAATGAGTAATCCAATAAATATTTTTTCAAGTGGATGATCTCATCTCCTGTCACTTCACATCATTGGAAGAAAACTGTAGCGTAAAATTATGACAATTATCACAGTGAATAAAATTACAACATCACGCTTTATCGTTATCTTCCATTTTGTGCCACTGTCCTTGGAGATTTTCCTTCCACAACGTGATCTGCAATAACATTATTATGCTGACAAAAAAGTCGTTGAAAACACATCAGTGGACACCTTGTTGTCTTCACCGCTAACAGACAAAATTGTGCCACACATCGACCAACTCACATGCCATAATACTCCATCGGTCTAAAAAAAGAAGTTCATTCCCTTACAAATGACAATTTTTCAAACTCAAGATCTTCATTATCCTCTCCTTATGAACGCATGAGTGGAAACACGAGTGACTTTGGAGACAAGTGGTTTCACTGTCAGGGTACGGAGGAATCAAAAGAGGGAAGAAAATTAAGAATCTCATTTCCAAAGAGTTGATCGATGTTGAAAGAGCCTTATCAGAACTCCATCAAAGCATATTGTCCATCCGTAAACACTTACTACTTACTGTGGCTAGACAAGGGCAGAGCAATAAATTTGGACTATGAGGATCAAAGAAGTTAGAGATGGCAAGTGTAAAATCTCCTATGTCTGATTTCTGTAAGAGGTAATTAAGTATTATGTATTACATACACACGGCGTAAACCATGTAGAGGGCTGGTGTCCTCGGGAACATGACTTACCCTTCTCTATTGTTCCACCTCAGAGAGCCTCTTTCTTTCTTGCTTCTTATAATCTTTCGTATAATAATGCATTTATTAAACTATATACCCTTGGCGAAGTCCTCTTCCATTAAATAGTATTTTACAGTATGTTTTGCTGCTAAGGCGCCGCTGAGATTGCAAGACTTTTAGTTTGAAGGGGTTCAATTTCTGTCTTTTTTGTGTAGTTGCGCATGATTAGAGTTGTCGTAGTCACAGTAAAATCCCAAAAATTTTAGGAAGGGGCTTACTATGCACAATTATAGAAAAAGTAGGCCGCAAATAAAACATCTATAAAATAAAGCCTTTGAGGAGATCCTCTGAAATCAGAAGAAATTACTGGATTAGCTACAGAGAGAGTTTCTAGAATTGGTTTCGTATTTGTGATACTAATCGTGGAAAATTTACAAAAATGGGAGAGGAATTGAATTCTAGAAACAAAGGTCTAAGAAGTCACCTCATGCATGCGCTAGTCGGAGCAAGTGCTCCGGCCCCCCTCACTCTAGGGTGGTTGGCGAAGCCCTTTCACCTAAGCTGTCCAATTACCACGAGAAGGAACAAAAAGAATAGAACAATAAGGTGTTAGAAGATGCAATGCAGTAGTGCGAAATAAGAGGGCAACGTTTTGAAGGAGTCATCCCTAATGCAAGAGGATGCGCAATTAGAGCGCCCTTGTCAGTGCTTGCGAAAATTCGTGGAATTAAACAGTTAATATCTCCGTTCAGAGGAAAGCCCGCCGTTAATAGCGAGAAATACACCATAACGTATCCAATTAAACGGTTCATAACATATAAAATATAGTTTCGTTTCCGCTCAAAGACTGAGGCTCAGAGTTGGGCATGGAAAATTGAGTGGTTCTTGTTTTGAGCCCATAACTTTGTTGCGAGAGAAAGCGACAAAAAAAAAACAGTACATGGAGACGGAAAAGAAAAATTACTACAACACCCTATCGAATTTGTCTTTTCTTTCTGACGACTAAGATGAAAAAAAGAGACCTGAAAGTGAAGACCAAAATGTCAAGATTCACGATATTTTGCTTTTTTTCTTCCTATTCGAAACGAACAAGTGTTGCGTACCAAAAAAAAAGTACCAAGTTCACGGTATATCAGAAGATATAATATATAAGATGTTGGGGGAATCCCTTTTCTTTATGGAAATGAAGGGGGGTTCAGTAGTAAATTCTCCTGCTTGACAATGCGAGAGAGTATTATGGTGTTGCACGCCAACAATAGCATGCTCCCCCTATTCCTGAAAGCGGTGCGCATTTTTACACGCCAGACGAGTTGCTATTGTATAGAATGAAGAATTCGAGAGCGAATATTTACTTTTCACTCTATTGGTAAGTTTACATTTGAGCAAGTTATTTAGAAAAAAACTTTTTTCTCGGGGGCAAAAAAAAAACGATCGTTGGATTTGGCACGCATTTTCACAACCCAATCAAGTATTGTTAGATTCTCGAAAAACTGAGTTATTTGAGACAAAACCTGCTGTGGTGATGGAAACAATGAAATTCTGCAACTTAAAACTACTTTTAGTCTGGGTTTTCGGTAAATGTAGCAAATTCCATCCTTTTTACGTTATACTGTAATTAATCCGCATATTTCGAACTGGATTTTGTAATATCTGACATATTAATGTGTAACGTACAAGTTAAATTTTTTTTTAAGTTATATGTAGACATATAATGTATGGTGTAAACGCTCATTTTTCCTTGTAGTCGCTCAACTTCAAAGTTGCTCACTTATCCTCCATCTTTTTCTTCCCCTTACTTGTTCATTGGTCTTCAAACTTGCTCACTTGATACCACCCAGTAGAAAATGCAAGTTATTTCGCTGCTGTTGTTGTTTCTTATCGAGTAAGTGAATGCAGCGCTACCAAAAACTGAGCTTTGTATTCTGGCAACTCTTAACTAACAAAATTAATTCCTTTTTAATCCTATTGTAGATTATGAATCCTTCCGTGAATAACGACGTTTTGGAGCAAATATTCAATTGGTTTAACTGGTTCCACACTTTCATAGTGTTCCTTTGTTGGAGTGCACTATGAAACAACCTTTCTGAGTGATATAACTAGATCCATATAGATAAGTAATTTTTTCTTCGAGAGACATGGACATCCAAACACGAAGAACATGAAATGAACAGTTAAAAATACTAGTAGTAGTTAGTATTAATACATCCCCCATCCCGACCGACAACCCTATCCATTTTGGACGGTCCAAGATTGGGTAGACTCAAAGGTACAGAACAAAACAAACCATAAAATAAGTAGGAAAGGACGTCGATAAGACAACGTAATCCTACACATGCAAGATTATACGAAAAAGAACAAAATAAACGACGGATACAAGAAGAAAAGAAGTTCGCTGAGCTTTCGCGCTAGTAGAGAGAGCTCAGCGCAGACATTCACCAAGAACGTGTTGCGTCACCCTACACTTTTTACGCCAACTGCATATTCCTTTGAATTGAAATAAATGGGCAAGGTCAAACGTGAAATTGGAATTTCTCAACAGGGGGCCGTAAGGTGAGTGGAAAGAGGAGAAAAAAAAATGAACAGAACAAGAAGGAAAAGACTGAGAAGATAAGATAGAATATCAAGATAAGATGTGAAATAAACACGCATTAAATGATGCAAATTGTTCGAGAAATAGATGGCGTAAAGTATTTTCTAAAGGATTTTGCAAGCGCAATTTCCCACCTTTTGGTTTGGAACTAATTTGGGGAAAGGCTAAACAAGTGAAGGACACTGAGATTAGTATAAATGGGATCATAATTAGGGAGGCAAGAGAAAGAGTATAAATTATGAAGTGCGTTCTGAAGTAATCTTTACGGCCTGGCTTTAGAGTGTTGTTTTTAAAAAATGTTGTCGAGAAAATGGAAAATATTAGGTATGGAAGGAATAAAAAGAAGAGTGAGTATCCAACATTCAGAGTCAACCTCCAATTCGATTACAAACCATCGAATACTTGAATGAATGTAGTGGATTATAAATAACGTAATAGAAGCTGTGAAGGTAATGAAATGAAAAGCAAAATGTTTCAAGTGGAATTTGTAAATTAATTAAATCCTTTCAAAAAAAACAACAAAAGTTGTCAAAACCATCAAGTCTAAGCATTACAAATCTCCGTATTATCATTTTATATAAAAGAAATAGAAACAAGGGTAAGTTCGTACTGAGCACTAAGGTCTCGAGAGTCAAACTTAATTTCTTTCATAGTTTAAACACTGCTTCAGGATTCCTTAGCTACAGCCAATTCAACACGTCGAAGTTTCGTAGTGGAAACGTGCGTCGAAAAATGGCTCAGGAATGGATGACAAACAAGATTTTCAGAAGATAAAGTGGCTTAAGCGCGTTATTTCTCTATCGATATCATATTTATTCGCGATTACGAAGGCTTCGATAAGGACATCTGTTAATTAGCTACTACTCTATTGAACGACCTAGTGATGCGCAAAATCTTTGTCAGTCAACTTCGCAACGCGATGTGTCGCTATCTTTATTGCGACGCTCAGTATTCAATACGTGAGAGAATTGCGAATTTCGCATTAAGAAGTTAAAAGAGTACATTTCTTATCCAACGATGAAAAATTTTCTTATTATCACTCAAAAAAAGCAATTTGGACTGTTTTCTATTCGATTTTTTTTTGATATTGTGGGACAAAATCACTACAAAGTAGGCTCCACGAGTATCTGAATTACGGCGCTCAAAGTAAGTTTCATGCAATGAAAACCTCTGCAAAATGGAAAAGAGATATTGGCTATATACGTGCAAAGTTTGGTGCTTCTACATTTCCTAGTTCTAATTTTAGTTTTTTCATTGATGCTCTATCAAAATATGGCACCGACTTTTTCATCCGCGCTACCGTAATCCCGCAACTTCGAAATTTCATATTTTCGGCTGCGCGTCAGAATCTGTATGACTTCGAACAAACTCCAATAACTCAGCTCGTTGCCCACAAGAATGAATTCGGTTTGAAGTATGCAGCATGTTGAAAAGGAGAATTTTTCCTATCAGAATTCATTTTCACTTTCTTCCAAATGGTTTTCGTCCTCTCAAAAGCTATTTGAAAAATAAGTTACAGATCCTCTGTTCTTGCAAACCTCAGGATTGGGAGATGTATTTAGGCTTTCTTTGTTATGCCAACGAAGTTTTGGTGAAATTTCATTACTGAACCTGACTTTTCTACAACTTCGTCCTTAGCAGCGGGCTGAAAATGGTTCGCTGTCTTTGATGCTGTGCATATTCCATAAAGCTGTTCCTCTCTCTTTGCCGAGCTTCGATATCGTTCTTAGTACTCTAAGCAGGAACTCAAAAAGGAAAACTAACTGATCAGTCTGGGGATTTGAGAACAAGACCTGAATTTGAGATTGGTCAGTTTGTTTTCCTTTTTGAGTTCTTGGGAAGTGCACTTAGAACGATATCGAGGTTTATCAAGAAGAGAGGAGTTTGATGGGATATGCATAGCATCAAAGGCCTCGAAGCATTTTCAGGCCTCTGATAAAGGCGACGTTGTCGGAACGTCAGGCCAATAATAAAGTTTCACCAAAACCATGTCGGCATAACAAGAAAAGATAAACACAATAGAGAAAAGGTAGAATAATTTGCGAAAATCCTCAATTTTTTATCAGCTTTCAAAAAAACCAAAGGGCCTCCAGAAGAGATATTTTAAGTTTTGTAGCGCAAATCTTCATTTACGAAAAGCCGACACAATTGCCCTCTTCCGTTTCTTCTGCAGTTCATTACTCATGTTTAGTTCAAACAAACAAAATTCGACCAATCCAGCAGTAACTTCCAATCAGTGTCTGAGCTAATTGTTAAAATGACATTTAAATGACACTATATGCGGTGATCAATGCTCTTAATACAATCTTTTTCGTCTTTGCAAAAATCAATACTCTGGCGGGGGTAGAATTATTGATCGTATGTGGTCAGTGTGTCAATGAGTTAGATTGACTGAAAGAAGTAGAAAATAGTGAGAAAATGCTTTTAGAAGGCGTTTTGCATAGGTGTTAGTTGTTTCGAGCATCTTGCAAAAATGGAAAGAACACGGGGGATTCGTGACCGTTCGTTCTCACTGTCAGTGAGAAGAGTTGTGTGTAAATGGTTCGAAACAGTGTGGAAGTGGTTTTAAAATGTGTTCTACGTCGTCCACAGCTGCTTTCTTTTCATTTTGCAAAACAAAGATTTCGGAGGGGATCGAACTCTCGACCGTTTGTTATCGCTATCAAAAGAAAAATTGTGTTGTCGAATAAACGTCGAGAGCTCTCCCCATCTCTTCAGCGTATATGTGTACGTATGCACTGAAACACCTCTAATAATCCTTGCAATGAGCATCTGTGGCGTCTATATCATATACATTCTTATGTTACTTTCAGCACAGCATGTTATAGTACTTTTTAATAGTATAACACAGTGAATATTAATAAAAATACTATAATATTCACCATAGTAGCTTTTATTACCATTTGCTATATTATATTATATTATTTTGGTTTATTTATTAAGCGTTTGTTTGTTAAATTCTATTTGTTAAAACTAATTTTTCATTGCTACATGAGCGGCTATACAAGTTAACATGCTAACGATAATGTCGCTCAATGGTGATCGACAGCCATTCTGTTTTGTGAGAAGACGTCGCTCAATCCTGCGCGACGGTATATTATTTTAATCCATATGTGGCGATTATTTTGTTCTCTGTTCTAACAATCAGTTTAGACTTAAAAGTATGTCATGTTGGCATCGATCAACTACCCATTGAACTTCAAGGTTTCTTTACATTTATGTTTATACCAACAACCAAGAATTATGAGCTGTTTGGAAACAATCTAAACAACAAAATTTGTTGCACTCACTGCATTTTGCCCCAGTCTTCTTTCTCAGGTTTCTAAGAGTCGATCAGCTTAAAGTTGCAGGGATCGAGCTGTAGCAGTAAGAGCAAAAAAGTATGTTTTCAGTCTTTGCTTTTGGATCAGAGACCAGCTTGCGCTTGCGAGATCTTGAACTGCTCATCGAGATGTTGTTGAAGTTCTTGTACAGAAGTCATCAACAATCAACTCTGAGGTCAATAAATCCCTTTATCATGGTCGTATGGATGGCAGCTGGCATCGTGTTTGGTAGATAGTATATGAATGTCCTTCTTGTCTTTCCAGTTCGAACGAGCACTCATTTCATGTTCTGCATGTAAATGAATTCTCCCTTCCGGAGTTTTTTGTCGCTGACGATCGTGGTATTGTTCTTATAATTTCTTAAAGACATCACCCCACGAACCTGGGGTGGTATGGATTTCCGGTGGAGTATTCGTATACGAGATCGTAGATTATTGAGAGAAGGATGATTCCGTTCATTTCTTCCTAATTGCCGAAGAAAACGGCTCGGAAGATATGGCTTCGAGCGTTCCGGCGCGCTATTTTTTACAATGAGTTCGATTGAAGCGCGCCAGCCTTGTGCACACGCCGCACCTTCCGGGCCGTTTTTTACGGCAATTAGGAAGAAATGGACGGAATCACACCCCTCTCCATAATCTACTATCCCGTGTACAAAAACTCCAACTGAAATCCGCACCACCTCCGATTCGTGGGGTGATGCCTTTAAGAAGGTTCCCACCATGTCCGTCTTCTTCCTGAGGAAACTGTGGGCAAGCGTCAAACTGTAGTAGCCCTTATCGGAACAAAGGTGACGTCGTTGCATCAGAATAACGTCCATCAACTCCAGCACTACACCCTCTGCCACACTGGCTGTCCGTTTTAGATCTTTCCCGGCACAAACCTTGACCTTTTTAGGGTAGCCAGGATGAGAGCTTGAAAACCTTGATTCGAAAACGATTGACGCTTTGTTTCATTGTATTTCCAAAAAAAAAGTCGACCTCTGAGTGAAGCCATATACTCGTCGACGCACAGCTCTCTCAGGTCTATTCAAAACTTGAAATCGGTTATTTAGATAGTCGAAAATAGGCTGCAGCTTGTAAAGCTTCTTCGCCTTGTCGCCAGCATCGTTGCCTTTCTATCTCTTCAATTCGATCTCTGGTCATGAAATCTCCTGCAATCGAATATCCACTTCTGGCCAAGTTCCAAGGTTTCAGTGACCAATAACTCCGCTGATTATAGAACGGAAAACAGGACATCTGCAAACAGATGCCAAAAAACCTTCTCACTTCATCTTTATCGGTGTGAGCGCAATTATGATGGTTTTCTTGTGTGCAGACGTTGGTCTGATCAACTACCATGGAGACCATGCAAGGAGTTCTTCAGGACCAAACAGCTGGTAAAATTGGAGTATCATAGTTGTCTTATTCGGGATTAGCTCCAACCGGCTCACTTTAAGGTCCATCTGTTCTGTTTTTGAGCACTGTCCTCCCAAATGTTCTCTTCTTCATCGTTGCCGTCATCTGAGATGTCAGAAACGGATTGATCAGTGTCAAGTACAACAGTAGGAGTCATTTCATCGTCATCACACAATCAGGAGCTTCTGTATCTACAGGAGGAACTCGTCAATGCTTTCGTTAAGGCCGTCGATATCAACATCCAGAACGCTCATGGTGACAAGATTACTCACAAAGATAATGATACTCTCGGAGATCCTAATTTTATATCCCGGAATCAAATTTGTCTCGAGGACTCAAGATTCTTCGAAAAAAATTCGAGCATTGGTAGAGGGTTCAAAATCTGTTTCCTTGTTTTTTTGCAATTTTTAAATGTATTTTAATCATAATCATTCGTTCATTTAAAAATTAACAAAATTTCAACAAATAAAATACGTCGCCCTACACGCGAGTCATGAAAAAATGGCTCATCGTCAACGCGTAGAATGAAATGAGAAGGTCGTTTTTAGGAGGGTCTCCTAGAGGGGGGAGGGCACATAAAGTATTGCTTGATGACTTCCTTTTGTTTGTACCTTTGTTTGCGAAAAAAAAGAGAACTGGAAAACCCATGTACAGCCACTTTAATTTCGTCAGAAACATCAGGTTCTACAGCCAACATATTTCGTCAAGATTGAGAAGTCAATACAACCATGAACAAATCCTCAATTAAAATAAATTTTGTTTCGAGACCATTACTGAGTAGTACTAACCGCTCATCTTTACAACAGAAGTGACTAGTAATGCTTCCTACCTTACTGAAACGAAAATACCGGTAGCTTTGCGTTATCCCTGGTTCTGATAAAAAACTAACTTATTTTACCGAATAAGTTGTTGAACAACCTTTTCCAAGAGCTTTGCAGTCCACTCCCCGCTTTCACCGCACCTCCAGAGAATTACAGCTTGATCCTGAAGAATAAGAAGGAAGTATACTGCCACAGCAACTCACCATGAAATTACTTACCATTCCGCAGCTTGCAATGGTGTATGTAGAGTGACTGATAACAGGACACCAAGCAACGTCTCGTACGTAGTCAGAATGTCCAGCTAACTGTTTTTCCACCGTCCACTCTCCTTTCTCATCAACACTAAACAAATTAACATGGACATGTAGAATATCCAACAGAATAAAAGAGGACAGAAGGTGAAATATGAAAGCACACCAACACCCAGATCTTGACAAGTTTGTCATTGCCACAGGACGCTAGTCTTTTTCGAAGTGGTTGGTCACCGCCTTCTCCAATAGTTCGCTGGACAGGACACCAAGAAATTGCGTTTACACCCTGTTACATACAAAGAATATACTACTCTACACAATGTAAAATCTTCAAAATAACACCTGCTCATGCGCTTTGGGAATTTTAGACTCCACCCATTGCGCACTTTGAGCGTTAAATTCAAGTATTCCTATCGTGCAGTCAGCCGAGCCAGTTGCAAGGAGAAGTCCTAGCTGGTGGGGTGCGAATGACACAGAATGTACGCTAGCTTCATGGCCCATCCATTCATGTGATTTCTGCCATCGACCGGTGGTATCCGACCATATGATAACTCTTCTGAAATACGATGCACACCAATAAAGTCCACTTCAAATCACTTTCCACGACAGAAAATTGTTCGCTTAGTTGTCAACGAAAAAAAAAAACACTGCCTCCATTTCTGCACAACACTATTTTCGCGCAACATATATAGCTTTTTCAACCTACAGGGGAACCATCACTAATAGAATAATGGCCTTTTCGAATACCAAACCTGCTCCTGTAACAATGATCAAGAAACAACAACTTTTGAACATTGTTTGCGCCTCATTGCCATATTTTGCGAAAGTTTAGCTGCATTCCAATTAAACTCTCAGTTTACTAGTCAAAATGCGCGGAAAAACACGAAACACTGCGCTCATAAAAGATGCAAGCTTGGAATAAAATAGAGCTGTAGAAGAAATATAACTATTACAAAGGTGTTCTTGAGATTTTTTCTCACGAAATGAGCAGAAAAAATCACTCCACAGTCTTCTTAACCATTCAGAAATAAGTGGCTGAGAATACAGAGGAGAATACACATCACTTTTAAATTTACTCAGGAGACTTCGCACAAGTTTTTCTCGGTCGCATAAAGGTATGAGATTATGACAAACAGTGCTTTCTCTCAAAGACTGACAACAATAATTGCGCATTACTGGTGGGTATCAGCTTTTAAACTGATTAATATTTGGTTGACAACGTGAAGCGCTTCTCTGAATAATATTTGACATGCAAGAAGGAAGAGAGGTAGAAATAGTCCCAAACTCAATTAAAAGAGCGTATTTATCAGGCGAAGAAAGGATCTAACTAAGAAACACGAAATAGACCATCTAATTCCAAAATGCTCAGAATTTAGAAGAAAAGATTGATAGAGATCTTGTCGCAAAAAAATTCAAGCCTACTGAATGCAATCTCACTTCTTTCATGCTACTAGTTAAGGAACAACGTAACCTTTCGAATCAACCGATTCTCTCCACATCACTTCTATTTGATGAAACTAATTCTAGTTTTCTGAGCAAATTCTTTGCTTACTAAAATCGTCTTCTGTGCATTTTAAATGGAACAACTGATGCGTGTAATTTAATGAACGCCAGATTTGAATTACCAATAAGAAATTTTTAATACAATTGCTAAAAATCATTAGTCACAAAAGAAAAGTAGAAGCGAACCTGTCATAACCAGCTGAAGCTAGCAGTGCGCCAAAATCTGGGTGGGCCCAAGACAACTGCCACACAGGCCCAGAATGGCCAGCAAGTTCTGCTATGGGAACGATGTAACCATTAGCTTTCACCTCAACATTAAAGGTCACGATATGGGCAAGACAAGGAAATAAAAACATAAAACAGAAGTGTAGGAAAAAAACCTCAAAAATCTTCACAAGTCGATCACTGGAACATGTTGCAAGGCGATTTCCAAAGTAGTTCAGTTGTGCGTCATGCTTGAATTACTTTCTTGGAATTAGGGCTGTATCTTGTTCAAAACTAGACATAGATCATACACATAAGTAATCGAAATAAAAGTAGTTTGCCAGATCCTCAATAACCCTGCTCAAGAAAGCGCTTAAAAATTGAGTTGTAATTAACAGGACTTCATTTCTCTTAAGTATCCACTTTCACCACTACAATCGAAAGTAGTACAAATGTCGCAGTGGCGAAGAATAGCAAAACTTGTCGTTTTTTTCTTAATGGCCGAAGAAGAGTACAAACACAATTTTCTGTCGAAGTCTTTAGAAACATTGCATTTAATAACTGGATTGAATAACTCTTGAGAACAACTCCAAGTATAAGGAAACTATACTCAAACTATTAAGCTACATTCAGAAGAATAAAGAAAGAGGTCAATTAAGAGAAAAACTTACTATAATATCAGTATGAGCAGTGTCTATCTTGCACGACACAGTAGTCTGCAAAAATAAATTCAAACGTTTTACAAAAAAAAAATGTTCAACAATATGAATAAAGAAACATACCATTATTTTCCAAGGCGATTGCGTCCGGAGACAGCTCTAAAAGAAGGATTTCTTCTCTTTAGCAAAACACTTTAAATCACTATAATGATGACATATGATGGAACAAAGGTAGTAAGGACAAAGATAAAACTAAGCAGGAAAGTGTTGAAGGTTCTCAACACAATGACGGTACTGTGGGTATATTACTTCAAACGAAATTATTGATCGTTAACGCTTTTCTCGTTAGCAATTCAGCAAGCAGGAGCTCACATTAAAATGAAGTAATAAAAGGTCTAGCATCCTTCAGACTTACACATAAAGAAATGCGAATGTGGTTTGTATCGTGAAGATTCAACAACGGAGCCAGAAATTGGCACAAGTGCAGTGGAGCGCGGAATTTACGTGTTCCTACGAATTTGACCGAAAACTGCCAACTTATCCATCAAAATAATAGTACGAAACTTGAGATCTTACATGATTCCGATAAAAACAAACTTCTCTTACTATGACGAATATGGAAAATGGTGACCATAGACAATTACACAAAATGAGACAAAAATGAATGACTGCAAACTTGGAACTGGGGCAAAATAAACGATATGACAAGTCGAAAATGGTTTTGTTAAGACTACTTAAGGACATTCAAATTGCACTATTAAAGAGAAAATGTCCGCGGAGTTTTGCGCACAGAAAGCTCAGTGCGTGCCCACGCCAAGAGCGCGCCGCTTCTTTGTGTTACGACGTTTTACGCCGATTGTATGTATGTACGTAATCCTTTTTTTGAACTATTACACGGGAAAGAAGAATGGAAGTTATAAGAGCAGGAAAAAAGAACTAATTCAAAGAATACAGTCACTGCGTACAGCAAGACAGTCGGGACAGAACGGCCTAATTTGTGGTGCAATTACCGAAGAGGTTGAGCGGTGTGAGTCCCACTCTTCTTCGCAGTTCGATTGAGGATAGTGAGGGTCCCGTAGCGGTCGCAACCGCTTACGCAGTTGCACTACAAGCTAGGTCGTTGTGGCGCGAAAGTACAATCTGGTCGAAAGTCTATAGTCGGGTCAAAACGACATGAAGCTCGGTGCAATTGCGTATGCGGCTTCTCTCGAAGCGTGCAGCTAGTATCATGGTGGAAACTTAGCTGTACCGCCCATCGCTGCAGTTTGCGGTGGCTCCACCTCGGTTCCAACTGCTGCCTCCACCACGCCGTTTTAGCGCGTACGCAAATGCACCGTGCCTCATGTCGTTTTTATCCAACTATAGACTCTGTTTAAAATGTTGAATTATTCCGACGTGAGAAATGCGTTTTTTCTACTACTTCGATGTCATTCCCTATAAACGCGACTAAAAAGGCTACGATCTCTGAGCCAGCTAACCTCCAGCTTGGGCCCAGAGTTTTATTCACGATTTCATTCCGAGTTACTTCCGTATTTCAAACTGCTGGAGATTACAAAAACAATCTGACTTGATAACTATCAAGCATTTAATATCGAAATTCCCCAGAAAAGTCCTTTCTGTTTTAGTTGGAGCCAGGATTTTTCTGGGGAATTTTATATGTTGGATTAATGAAAGTTTAGCAACAAATGAAGGTCGGGATCCAATCTGAAAATGTAACAGCAAGAATTTCGAAAATTAGATGGACTAGGAGCGCCTGTCTCATCAGTGTACCTCATCAGTGTGTAGACAACTCTATAAACACATAAAACACAACAAACAAGAAACAACAGTAAAGTGGATTAGAGGTGAAATTCAGAAGCAAGAAAAAAAAAACAGTTTGCGCTCGTACGTATAATGGAATCCACTTTGGGCTATTCTATCTCGTAAATTCTTACGGTGTAAAGAGTTGCCTCGTCGGGTAATCTGACAACTCCGGTTTTCTGGGTATAGATTTATCGGGGGAGTTCGGCGCTGCAGCTGTGTTACCTACGAACTACTTTCCAAACCCTATTTGATTTTGGAAAGAACGCAACAGTAGGTACATCCTCAGTTTTTGACTTAAAGGCAGCATATCAGGAAATTGACGTAGTACGGGAATCTCAGGGAACCCACAGAGTTCGGGTTGTAGATTACAGAACACAGCGTGGCTCCGTCTTTGTTCCTACGAAGTACGATAGAACACGCCCCTTTTACACGCGCTGGTCCCTTGTTCTTGTTGTTTTCTATTCTTCTATTCATTTCTTTCTTCCATTCTTTGTTTTAATGGTTTTAATCTGTAAGCTGGTGAGGAAGCATCGTTGATCATCGATACCTCGCGACTCGTGGACGCGACTTGTGCATAGGTACTGCGTTCCAATTTACCTCGTAGGAAGAAACATCATCTTCCGCACGGTTTTTCAATGACGATTAGGGGAAGTCGAGCAGAGCCAAGCTGGGTTCCATTATCTACAACCCGAACTTTCCTGGGATTTCCGCACAAAGTCGATTTCGTAATGCGCTGCCTTTAAAGGATCACACGAATTGGGGGTGAGATTTAGGGGGTTGGGAGACAGACGGGGTGATCCGTCTTTTGGTAAAAACGGCCCGGAAGATGCGGCGCCGCCAGACTGCTCAATCGAACCGTGTACAAAATGGTGCAAATTTATTATGGCGGTCTCCGTGTCCTCCTGTATACGAAACTCCACCTAACTGCACCTTTTGCCTTTAAAGCAACGCTGTCGCTTATTGACTCTGCTTTTCAAACACTCCTCAATGTAAAATGATCTCAAAAAGTCAGAAATGAACCTCAAAAATTCAGACACGATTGGAGGATTGTAGTCATGCATCCTCCCAGATTGAGGCAATGTCTAGTGACTTTGTCCTGAAATTATCTTCACTTCATCGTTGAGTTCCCATTAGACCTACTTCCTACCTAATCACAGTTATCAAATCAATCCACCGTCGTCTTCGTTTTCATGACGCGATGGTTACCACACAATACTTTACGAAGCCGCCGTGCTCATCCGCCTTACGCACCTACTCAAAGGTCAGTAAACTCGTTGGCCACTATGGCTGACAACGCGTCGCACAATGTTACATACTTTCTTTTTTTACCATGAACCTCTTTTGTAGAACAGCCCTAATTACACGTTGAACACGTCGTACTGTTTTGAAACAGCAGTAGTTTAAGTTTTTCATATATACTATGTTATTATTATTTATTTATTTATGATTGTATTGAATGAAGTAAGAATTGAAGATATTTTTGATGTCACTATCGTTGAACACCGATCATCAATAACAAAGCTATATAAAATAGATGTCAAGACTGTTGTGATGCTTGTTTTTTGAGACTCCTGATAAACAAGATGGAAGGTATAAAAGGATGAGAATGGGTGAGTACGTTTCATTTACTAACAATGCCTTGTTCGTCGCGAAGAAGTAGAAGCAGGTCTAGAAGCCGAAGAAGACATCGGAGCAGAAGTGCATCAGTGAAGAGATACCGTAGATCAAGATCGCGAAGATCAAGAAGCGGGTCTCATTCACGTAAGAGACGCCTACGTGTTACCAAGACATGGTCCAAAATTGTTGGCGATAACGATTGACATTGGCAGTAGCAACTTCGCTTCTGATAGGCATTTATCGTGGCATCAATCGTAGCGATGGACACAGCCAATCTGTCACAAAAGTGAATACGCCAACAGTGGCGGGACATAGCGGCAACTTAAAGCATCACCCACGAATCTGAGCTGATGCAGATTTCAGGTGGAGTATTCTAATAAGGAAGGGATAGTAGATTATGGAAAGGAGGTGATTCCGTCCATTTCTTCCTAACTGACGTAAAAACGGCCCGGAAGATGCGGCGCCGCACAAGGCTGGTGCGCTCTAGTCGAACTTCTTGAAGAAAATACTGCGCCGGAACGCTCGAAGCCGCATCTTCCGGGCGATTTTTTACGGCAACTAGGAAGAAATGGGCGGAATCACCCCTCTCCATAATCTATCCTGTATACGAATACTCCACCTGAAATCTGCGCCACCTCAGATTCGTGGGGTGATGCCTTTAATAGAAAAGGAGTTGAAGGGAGCTTGTTTTAGCGTCTCGAAAGACGTCGAGAAGAAGAAGATCTCGCTCGCGCCGTGGCTCACGGGGACTCGGGCGCTCCTGGTCCCGTCGATCGCGTCGCTCAAGGTCGCGCCGCTCAAGATCTCGCCGCTCACGCCGGGGGAAAAGCCGATCTCGCAGGTTACGTCGAGGTACGAAGTCCAGGAGGTGAGGACGCGGTATATTAATGGAAATCGTAGGATTTCGTAGAAAGTTCTACGATTCTGTAATAGGTATTCTGAATTTGACTTTTCAGAGGAGGACGAAGGTCTAGGAGAGGGCGCCGTGCAAGAGCAGGTAATGACAATGAAGAAAACCAATAAAAACTTGCACGATGGTCATTGTTGTATGTTGTACATTGTTACATTGGTCACTGGAAATGTGATGACTATACACCAGTACACTATCGTACTGGATGGTGGACTATATCACCAGTACGATGGTACGTCTACACCTAATCGCTTCGCCATTCCGTGTCCAAGGTGGGCAGCGCTGTGTTCTCTGTATCAGCTTGGCACAAGCTAAGCCACGCTCGTGTTTGATCGTCTTGTGATTCTGACGGTCTCCACAGAGCCACAGAAAGAAATGAGAGGTTAAAATAGGTTTTCTAGACAATTTTTAGAGGTGGGTAGATTCATGAGAAGCTGCTCGCAGCGAACTGTGGTTTGCGGTAGCATTTTTTTTCGCACAAAGTGATAAATGCAACTTCTATGCGGCTGCGACTGTGCAGGTTGGGGAGTTTTGCACCGAATGAATTCACCTTGAAGATACTCAGAAACGTAACGCGTATGCGAGGTAGGCATGCGTTCCGCGTCCGCCAGCGCAAGTGTATAGTCGGGTCAAAACGACATGAAGCGCAATGCAGTTGCGTAAGCGACTGCGCTCGAAGCTGCGCGGTGGAGATAGCGGTTGAAGTAGAGGTGGGACTATCGCGAACTCCAACGAAGATTAGTGCTAGGTCCCACTCGATTCTAAAGGCTACGCTCCACGGCCCTATTTTAAACCGTCACCGCTTGGGCAACTGCACCGTGTTTCATGTCGTTTTGACCCCACTATAATTTACATTGGGCGAGCTGCGGATGTTGAGCGATGACGGTATTGCTCGCCTTCTATCCCGATTTCTGGATTATTGGGCGAAATTGAGCCTGATCTCATTATGTCGACGCTTACACCTATCCATTCGTGGAAAACAAGTTCATCCAAACTGAGCGAATCGAAAGTATTGTGGTGGCCGCTCCAAAGAGAATTGCTCTCAATTTCGCATCAATCGTAGTGTAGTTTGACCAGTGCACTGTGATTTTTTGCGATGTTCATATTTTATAGGAAAAATCTCTCCTATGTAGGGAATTGATGGTAGAATAAAGATGTGTGGATGTTCGATGCTGAGAAAGTTCTTTACTCACAAAGCAGAAAAAAAGTCAAGGTGTATATCCGGCACTCTCGAGTGAGTGATGTTTGAAAGTTGAAGTGAAGTGAGTGATGTTTGAAAGTTTAGGAGAAAAATAAAGAAAAAAGACTACACATTGAGTAGGTAGTTTTTCGATCGGAAAGGAAGAAATTCCCCACTGTGAAAAATTTCTGGTCAATGAGCAAAAAAAGAAGAAAATCTTGAGAAACTCGTGAAATGATGGAGTCGCATCGCCTCTGTGTAGTCGCAATGAAATTGGGTGTTCAATCGCATATGTGGGCCCATCGTTTGCAGAATCAGTAATCTTCGAAGAGGTATATCCGCTGTGATTTGTCTCGCTACCGTGAAATTATTGAAATCTGCACAAATGGGTCATTCAATGACTGCTGTGTTATTTACTTGGGGATGAATGCGTACGTAAGATTGTAAGTTATTCCAAAGTGAATCGGGTTGCTGTCAGTTTAGCCAACGCTAAACACTCGCTTATGTCGCACCGGAGGATCGGGAAGATACAGACGAAGTAGTAATTTTCTTCGTTTTCCCAACGTTTTCCAAATTCATCAAAACTAAGAAGGAATGATGTTATGATAAAACAGTCGTTAATATATCTACAATACATTATCGATCTACGTAAAAGCACTGGTTGTTTGATTCTGCTCATGAAGCAGATCGCCAGTACTGGTGCTAATCGTTGACCCATTGCCTGCCTTCCCAGTTGTGCGAAGTG
Organism: Necator americanus; assembly: GCF_031761385.1. Classification (NCBI taxonomy): domain Eukaryota; kingdom Metazoa; phylum Nematoda; class Chromadorea; order Rhabditida; family Ancylostomatidae; genus Necator; species Necator americanus. The sequence continues at coordinate 13,820,082 of NC_087374.1, forward strand.
ATTTCCTGACCAGCTGAAGATATTACAGTTCGGGCTTTCCTTGATAAGTGTTATTATGCGAGTTTTACCAAACCAATATGTTTCCAAGTTGTTACCATGTAAATCTATCATCCCAGAGAAAGCTGTTTTTTACATTCGTGTAGAGTGTGGTTACATCAAAGGACTCTATTACGCAGTTACCCTCAACTCTCGCAATGCGTAGTCGTTCAAGGAAATGGTGCGTGTTCGACAATTGAGATGGTATTTTAAACAAAATTTGACTCACAATTTCATTAAGGGACCACGAAATTCGATCCGTTGGTCCTCCCACACAACTTATTATTGGTATTTTGAATGTTGCCGCTGATATTGAGTTCATCCCGTCGGATTTCGGCTCATGCGTTTTGGTGAGGCTATAGAATACAGGACAGGTCGGTTTGTCAAACTTGAGGCGGCTTATAAATCGTTCGTCAAGATCAGCAGATTTACCTATAGACATCGATACATGATTCAAGCGTTTGCAGTGCACGGAATCCTTTCTCTGTTACGCGGCGATAGATCTTTTCTTGCAGGTGGAGATTTGTGCTTTCCAATCAAGAGCCTGTGACACGACTGCGAATTCTCCACCCTTATCGCTTACTGAAAGGTGCATGTTCCCTCTTGTAGTCATTTCGCGGATTTCCTGCCATTGCTCGCGCGTGAGATTGTTACGGGAAACGGTCAAGATGTACCCGTATGATGTGCCGCCGCGTATCCAGGAGGCTAACGAGCGTCGTTAATTGCACCGCGCGTCTCCTGATACCGTCATAATCGTTACAGTAGTCTGATTGCTCCTCTCGTGCTACGTCTTCAAGACGCCCCGCCCGCGCCACCCTCCCCACCCATTTTGGCGCGTCTGCTGCTCTTACGACGAGTGTTTTTGGCCGCGCCTGCAGCTCTTATGATGCGCTTTTAGAATCGAACGAAAAGGAAAGTACCTGGCATTAGATGTTGTTTGAAACTCTACGTAAAATATGCTTGCAAGTTAATATAAAGAGGAAAGAATGAAATAGGTTTGCATAAGTGATATGCCATTTAGAAATGCGAGTGAAAATGAAAATATCCTGTGTCGACTTGTTAGGTGGAAAACACTCACCTCTGGAAATGCTGGAGATGTTTCAAAGAATGTCTCGCAGATCGGTGTAATGCTATATTTTTTAAAACTTTTTTTCGTTTTCTGGGGATTTGTTTTTGCTTATTTAGCTGGGTAAAACTGGCATCCAACGATTAACGATGCGCGAATAATGCCTCGCAGACATACATTGTACCTAAATGTATATCTCGAAGATACAAAGGTTTCTGCTCGCCACTAATGCACCTAACCTGTCATATTGATTTAATGCAGAGAACAGATAGAAATGAAGCGATTAAAAACTGTTGAAAGAGGTTTGAAGAGCCATACAAAGTTTTATTGTATAAAACGTGCAAGCATGTATTGAAATAAAATTTGACATGAGCTCTATACGAACATTATATCTATGTAAAATTTTGAAAAGGTAAAATATAGAAAGGAGTTTAAAGGATATACACAAAGTAATAAGCACGTAAAACTGCTGTATGTATAGCTGGTGCAGTTGTAATTTGAACAGGAATTCGTTGAATAACATCGCGACAAACACATATTTATGCACTACGAGTTTATATAGAAGAGTTAGGGGATGAAATGTGTGAAATTATGAGATGTGTGAAAATATATGCATGTTATTCTTTTCCCTGGAGCATCTTCTTGTGATAATTTTTACTTATGTAAAGTTACATTGGATAGAAGGATCTACTTCTTCTCTTTTATTCCCAATAATATGCGCTTAGTTTACTATATCCGTACATCAGAATTCGCTTCGGCAATTCGTTCTACACACCCCCTCCCCCCTTCAAAATTCGCAGTATCCACCGCTTCGTCGCGGCGTTGATCATAGAGCAATAGGGAGGCGGGGTGCAGGTGATCTCAGGCGGTCGTGGAGAATGTCTAACTGGTGGAGCGGCAGCCGTAATTGCGCGGAGAGCGCGGTGCTGAAGGGAGGGCAGGAGCGGTCAGCTGGGTTTCATGGGTACCTCTTGTCCCGCCCCCGATTGTTATGGATCTTCTATGATGGTTATAAGCGGACAACACCCCAGATAGTAGAATCCTAAGTTTTGTGCCTGTTTTGCAAGCTGGTTCGTGTCCTTTATAGAAGTTGGGCGGAAAAGTGTTGAAAGTAACGCTCTTCTGCTCCTATTATGGCTAATACTCTGTTCACGTTTACGTTTAATCGCCGGGCTGATGTCATCGCCTGACGCGATTACCCGCATCTTCGCCGAGGTGTGCCGTCCTTGAACCCAGCTCTGCCCAACCTTCTCGATCTTCTGCGAGAGCTTGCACAGAATCAATACATTCGTCGTTATTCCATATTCTGCGAAACCCTACGTCTCGCCTGAACTGCCTATCCACGCCGAGTGTCCTCAGGTTTTCTTTCACCACGTCAGTCCAGAAGTTCCGTTTTCGGCCAGGTGGTTTCTTCCAGCTCGAACCCGGCGATCTGCCGGTCCCCTTAATATATAATTAAAGAAGCGTAGACAATTTACTTTAGCCACTTTTGATGGCAGTGCAAGATGTTGATATCTTCCACGTGTCATCTGCCGTTATACCACATCTGCGTAGAGCTCTTCATTGTGGCATACCCTAGGCCAAATGTAGCCAAGCAGCCATCTAAGCAGCTTTCATTCCGTGCAGTCAACCCTCTCCATCACCGTAGATGGTGCTGCCCAAGTCTCCGATCCGTACATCATGATGGGGCGATTTGCGGACAGGTAGACTCGAAGCTTGACTTCGTTGCTGATGGCGGTCGACCACAGGCATTTTGTTGTCTTTTGGTTTGGTTGTCCGTCCACCCTGATTCCTATTCGAGATCTCGCAGAGATCCACATCTGTTTGCATTTATCAGGGCGAAGACGTAGTCCATAGGCTGCAGCCATCTTCGATACGAGTTTGACAGCATGTTGAAGTTTCGTGCTGCTCTCCGCGAATATAACAACATCGTCAGCGTACTCGAGATCGGTCAAGGAGCGTCCCGATGGTGCTAGAATGATATCGGCAGGACACTGATCTACTGTTCTTCGCATAATGTCGTCGATAGCGAAGTTGAACAGGAAGGGCCCTACCACTGTTTCTTGTCTTACTCCAGTTACCACCTCAAACGGTGTTGCACATCCGGCTGGTGTTCGAACAGCAGCAGTTTTTCGTTGATTCATGTCATAAAGCAAGCGAAGGAACTTTCCTGGTACTCCATCAGCGCGAAGCGCATTTAGAAGACGGCCTCAGTGAGGAGAGTCGAACACGGCTTCAAAGTCCAGAAACGCTAATTGCATTGGCTTCGAATACCGCTGTCAGATTTCGATCACTCTCCTGACGATGAACACCTAGTCAATCGTAGATCGGCCAGGACGAAAGCCAGCTTGCTCGTCGTGCGTTGTTTCTTCGCGATGCTTGAGAGTCGGTTCAGGATAATCCGCTCAAATACCTGGCACATAACACAAAAGCAAAAAGATTACTCGATAATTCTTAAAATCCGTGACGGATAACTTCTTGTGGAGGGGAATTACGGTAGCGTGTCCCCATGAGTCAGGTATCCTTTCGTCGAATTACATACTGAACGGATGATCTTTGTCATCTCATGAATTTAAGACGGTGTATGTGAATAAATATATAAATAAATAAAAGTAGTTTCGTCGTGTTGTTAGCAGATCACCGTTTGATAGTGTTACTTCGCTATTGGTAATTAGGATCCGACAAGAGTATATCACTCTATAGATTAAATCTGGGAAAGACTCTGCAGCTCATCGGTCACGACTATGTACTCTTCCTTTCTCTTCGTTTCTGAATTCTTGGTTATCTAACCATGCGATCACCTTTCCTGTCGAATGGACATATTAAGCAGTTTGAAGTTAAACAGAAGTAGCAGTATTTCCTAACTACGAATAAACTAATTCTTGCAATTTTTAGACGCTGCTTCCACAATTGTCGCTTGGTCCTCGAGACTACACGCTCCCTAACTAGCACTCTACTCGTACCATCTGATATGAAAAGCAGAAAGAACTCGACTTTTTTTTTACTTTTCCTTTGTGCTAGCAGTAATTCCTGTCCCACATGCTGCAGTAGCAAAGTAGCCGTTGGAGTTCACGATCCGTTATGTGATTTACCGCATTTATACGTCCCTGAACATCAGACGTAACCCTTTGGGCTCTCCTAAACATATTCCTGCTTCTAATTTATCAAGTGGCTAATATGTTGTTACCACCAAGTTTTCTGAATTATCTTGTCTTCTATTCACCTTCTGTTACCTTCATCTTTGTAAGAAAGATGGACACTGAGTTTTCCAGCGGTTCCTGGTGATTTGCATAACATTCTGACAGCCCGAAAAGCGCCATTTTTACTCGATCCGGCGACGGCTTCAGTTGCAGCCGAACGCATCGCCTTTATCTCCGCGCCGCAATCAAGTGCGAGCAGGTCGAAGATCAGTGATGCCTTCATACCAGCCTATTCAGGTGAAACCAATGAATAGGCTGCTCGCTAGCAAGATAGCGCGTTCTAAAGTACCTAGTAGGAGCTAAAGCGATTCTCTCATCGTTTTTTTTTTCAAGGAGAGATGATCGGACCCACCCTGGATCCCGCAATCTACAACGAAATATCTAAATTTTTCCCACTGATTCCCTCACCGCATGGTGGCGTGGTGTACTGCCTATAATTGGAGAAGTTGTAAGAGTTCTTCGACAGCAATTTCCTGGAAAGTTGTTGTATTATGCTTTGGTTTAAAGGTGAAATATGTTGAACATGGAATAACAGAAGAATTTTTGGAAGCATCAATTCATTCCTTGGTTATTTTTGACGTCTACACGCATATATCTGCATGCTCATTCTCTCTTTGACAAACACTTCCTCTTCCCTCTGCACTGCCGCAATCGAAGAATATATTTGACTATGTATTTATCATGCCTAACTATTTATCATGCCGTTTTGCATAGCCCTCGGTAGTTGAAGAGAAGAAATTTGCCTGTGCTGCGCCATTTTTGAAATATTTCGAATCATTACATTTAGAAAGAAATCTAGCAATTCACAACCATTGTCACCCTCTTGTCGTCCTCGCCGAGATGCGGGTGCCGGTTTACAAACGGAGTTATCATAAGGCACTCTACCACACCTCAATATAGTGCTCTTTAACGACAGTCCACATTTTTTCCAAGGTATGGATGTGAAGTGGAGATATCGTCGGTGGCTGGCTCGTTAAAGTCCGAAAACGGGCCGTTTTCAATCGAAATCGAAACATTTGTACATTAACGGCCGCTCTCGTCAGTCCGATCGTGCAAATGCACCATTCACATCAAATTATCGATTTGACTATTAAGAAAGTTCCGATACGCAACTGAAGACGCTCAGTCACAATGAGACTGGTATTTGCTGCATTGAGCGGGCGGAGAGCTTGCATTTACTTCTGCTTTTTTGTGGGCTTTCTACAGAGAGAATTGGTCATGGTATGCGATCTGAAGAAAAATGAGATGAGTGGACCTGGGCCTTGTAAATGCGACTATGGATTAGATCAACAGAGACATTCATGACAATTTACTTGTCTGTTTTCACTACAAGTGATTCCAACTGCACTACCGCATAAATAAGAGAATTTTTGCGGTTGTAAAAAGTTAAATTTCTCGGTGTGCCACCCCATGGTCAGTAATTTTAGGTCTTATTTTGAATAATCAAGAAATCTTGTCTAAGCAGCTCATTAGGTCTGTGGAAGTAGACTGCATAAAAACGATTTGAGAGACCAAATACAAGATGGCCCATATTAAAACTAAGCGGCTCAACTAAAAGTGCAATGTGAAATGAGAAAGCGTTTGCGATGTGAGAGAGTGTTGGGGGTTGGCTAAACTGCGCTGTATGTACCCGATTCACTTTGGAATAGCTTACAATCTCGGCGTACGCATTCCTTGACAAGTAAACAACACACAGTAGTCATTGAACGACGCATTTGTGCGGACCTCATTAACCTCACGGTAGCGAGGCAATTCACAGCGGATATACTTTAGTTCTACGAAGATTACTGATTTTGCAAACGATTGACACATGTATGCGGTTGAACACCCATTTTGATCGCGAATACACAGAGAAGGCGATTTGACTCCATTATTTCACGGATTTCCTAAGATTTTCTTCCTTGTTGCTCATTGACCAGGAATCTTTCACAGTAGTCAATTCCTTCTTTGGTGATCGAAATATTACTTTTCTATAGTTTGTTACCTTAGTCTTTTCTCTTATTTTTTCTTGAACTTCTAAATACCACTTCGTTCCCTTTTCATGATAGCCGGTGTATACCTTGGTGAGTGTGTTTTGCATAAAAATCAAGGTGCACTCACATTGATGACGTTATGCGAAATTTGCAGGAATTGTTTTCGATAAATCGATAACCTCGACACAATCAATTTGAAGGTAGAATAACACGATATTCTCTCCACTAATGGATAGAAGTGGTTGTGTAGTTCACTATGAGCGGGATCAGGGTCAAGTTCAAAAATTCTAAAAGAGACGTGAAGAACAGCCTTGATTGCAGCTGTGGTCATTTATAATGCTCTTGTTACGCAGTAAAGCGGAAGCGACGGTTATAACTCAAATAAGTAGCAGACGCAGCCTAACCGTAACAAGTTGCACGGATAAAGGCTGCAACCAATGTTGTTCCTCACGCATTTCGTTGGTTACTGCGCGGAATTGAGCGTGATCACGGTCGTATCTGCAAGCAGAATTTCCGTGTTTCCGTGGTGAAATCCAAACCCGTCAGTCTTATGATGTGCTTCCTTTAAAGTCTGCGATGTTGGTGCAAGCAGCATCTACCACAGCAACAATATTGTCGTGTACTACATTTAGCTCCGGATATCCACCTCTGAAAAATTTTGTAGAGAGAATCTATTTTGATTTCTCCTAAGCTCCGTACAGGAATGGAAGTTTGCTAAAATTTTCAGTACTATACATTGTTGCTAAAATTTTCAGTACTATACATTGTCGAAATTCGTGAGCTCCTACGAAATTCGTCACTTTTAACGGACGTCCAGTACCAACAAGATGGCCCACCCGAAATTATATATATATATATATATATATATATATATATACACGAGTAGAGGTTAGTCTGCGAGATAGTTATCCTTTATTCCCAGTTTCTAGTTTGTAGAACGTTCGCCATCCTTATGGATTCTTGCAGATTCGTCTGTGAAGAGGTTGAATTTACTCTGAACCCTCCAAAAACTGAATAAAGCTGTGAGGATATGTGAGTAGATGAAACTAGAGCACGGGTGCCGCTGCTTTACAGAAGCTATTTTGTTCGTTGGTGGCTGCAGTCAATCGCGTTTGAATAACTGAGGTGTACCTGGAAAGAACTCCCTTAATTTTGGCATTTTGAAACGATCTCTTAAGGAAGTCTCGGTTTGAAAACACAAGTTCACTGATACGGCCCAGTGCTGGACAATCGTCCAGCAGAAGACAAATAAGCTCTCGCCTGTAGGCAGAACAAACCAAAGATCCTTTGCCGACAATACATAGTATGAACGCTGCGACAGTTGTGTGTTGCTGACTGCTTATTTCCTAAGGTTTATATTTTTGTTTATTTTATATTATATTTTATTATCTTATGTTTTTATTTTATTTCATATTTATTTAATGAATAATATACGAGCACTACATTTAGTTGCACCCCAGTGTCGATCCCTTTCAACGGACATAAGTTCGAGATATTCGAAGAGAGGACGAGATGGAAAGGAAGCCAAGTGTGAGTGTCTTTTGATTCCAAACTTTAGAAAAAAACTTAAACTTGATTCCAAACTCCAAGAGTTTGATGTTTCTTCTCTCAATTCTTAAGTCGATTATTTAATCCATTTTTTTAAAATTCTCCCAGCCTCCCTAGCTCTTTCGGACGTCTCTTCAGAAAACAGAATTGCATTTACATTATAAATAATTTGTACTATGTGTTCCAGAAAATCAATTTTGGAAAAGAAAAAAATCGGGAAACTTCCACTGATTTTTAGTTCTATGGAGGGGAGTTTAAACCTAGAAAAAAAAGAAATTTTTATTTATTTATTTATTACGCTCAAAGGCCAAGAGTAAGAGGCAAGGAATGAATACAAATAAACAATATAAAATCCAGCAACGAGAAAAGAGTAGAATGAGAATAAGCAGGGACAAGTCATGCGAACAGTAAAGCAAGGGACGATTAGTAATTTCAAGAAGCACATAAACTCGACAGGGTGGGAATTAAGACTTGGAAAATAAGAAAGTATGGGTAGGCTATAAAAATTAGTGGCTTCCAATCACGTCAGCCAGCAAGATGCTGTCATAAAATTAATAGGTACAACAATTACGTTAAATAAATTTAATTTGTTTAAAGTTTTGAAAACCAGCTCTAAAGAATCGGGAGATGACGTATGAAGTGCTCCAAAGTCACAGAATGAACGAACAGATTACGAATGAGAAAGAATGAATACAGAATTTGTAATAAATTTTATAACCGTTTCCATTTTTGGAAAAACGTACCCTTTTAGATCAGCGATTGTCTTGCGGATCGATGTTTTTTTAATATGTTCAAGACAGCTGCGGGGAGATCAAGCGTGATAACGCTCGCACTGGTGACCCACACCTTCAACACTTTATTTTTTTTGAGGATATAGAGCATCGTCAGTTTTGAAGCATGATGTCTTTGAGAAAAGACCATAGAAACCACGAAGCGATCGTTAATTAATAATATGGAAGTAATTTCATACGATACAACACACTATTTACGTGCAACAGTCAAAATATTTGTGTGTACATATTTTGTTGTGTGACGAGCCCACATTTGTTCATTTAGAATTCTCCAGAAGCCCAACACTTGTTGCCTTCCTTCATAATCCGTTCATGTCATTAAAAAAAATGCTTCGCTTATCGGGAATAACTAATTGATGTCACAAGAATTGTTTTTCTAATAATTAGAGGTAGCACATCAATGATAACAACGCAGTAACTTTAAGACTTCCGAATTTTTCGATTGTGTCTCTCTTTACTGGTAGAAATTAATGTGTTGCATGTCGTTTTATCTCCATGAATCCACCTGTCAAAAAACACCTAAATAGTAGTATTTGAATTTAGAGTATATGAATCTATCTCCTAATACTGTCTCACGTTTGAGCTCATTTTTGCAAATTTAAAATGTGGTCTGGTAAAAGTAGTTTTTGGAGACGGCATAACCCTACAGTTCCTAAAAAAATTCTCGACGCTTGGAAGTTATTAGCATATCCCTTTTTAGGTCCACTACTTTATAAGAACATATTTCCAAAGATATGTAGATGGCATCTGGGAAGCGACTGACCTACGTTTTATGTTCGAAATAGAAGTTTGATTTTTTTGAGTTAGAATTCAAAGTCAAAGTTTTTTTCTGAAATTACTCTAGTATTATTGATGCTTCGAAGTTTTTTCCGTGTTTTTATCTAGTTTAGAATCTTGACATTTTCTGTCCAAAGCCCCGTTAAGAGGTGCACAGGAGATCAGAAGAAACACTCAACCACTTACAAGACAGCTACGCTGTTCTGATAGTACAACCAGGAAGTAAATATCTAGCGAGAGAAGAAATAATGAGATAGCTCAAAATATTTAATATCCTATTTACCGAAATAATGTGCTTTGTTAGTAGTGTAAATAAATAAAGCAGTATATAGGAAAGTGTTTATATTATTTGTGTGATTACCCTTCGCTAGTGAATATGGTTAAGGAAACCAATCATAATTTTTTATGGCTCAGACAGAGATGTCAGGGGCGTTTCCCTCTAATTGTTCTCAAATATTCTCTTGTTCTTTTTTTCTCCATCAGGTTTAAAAGTAGTAGTATACGTTTATTAAACAGCAATCGTGTGAAACGAGTTGGATGATAAAGCGAATGGTTGTTTTTATATCAATTTGCCCAACTGTGTCCTTCTTTAAAAGAAAGAGTGAGGTATTTTAGTAAGTGCGTTTGAGGAACAAGGATTTTATTATCAGCTATCTGTACGAGAATTTGTGTATATATGCACACAAATGACTCGTTCATTTGTTAACGCGGAACTCTCTTGTTACTTCCGCTCAAATAAGTTCTGTTTGTGTAGCACAGTGCTTTTCAAAGAATGAAGAGAACAAAAATTTACTCCTCGAGCCCATTCATACGTCCTTTTACACGATCGTAGGCGTTCTATTCACGGATCTAAAATCTCTTGTATGAGTGCAATGATGACTGATCTGTTTGCTTGGTTTTGTTTAGTTTGTGAGGTGATGGACTAGAAATTTAGCAAAACACTACGTTTGCAGCGAAAGTAAGGTCTGCTCTGGACAACCACATGAATATCTCGGGTTTCCAGCCTCTTAGAACGCTTTGCTATGTTTCGCTTCTGAGCTCCTGAAACTTACGCTGCTGCAGTATTTGCTTGTTTACTCTAACTGAACGGCCTTTCCTTGTTTTTTGGCAAAATATATCGAATTTCATGTTAAAAACTCGAATACATCTAGTTCTCTGCCGTAGTAGATTTGTCATTCACCTGGGTAAGGCACCCTATTTTGAGAAGCAACCATTAAGGAACTTTGGGCTCCTTCCAACTTTTGGCCCAAAGTTCCTTAATGGTTGCTTCCATTAATTTTATTTAATTTTCTTTAATTTTAATTTCCTTAATTTTTCCAACTTTGGCTTTGCTCGAAACTCTTATTAGATGCATGATACATTCCTTGCAGGGGTTTTACATAAAAGAATGTTCCCTGGTATTGACTATAAAGTGTTCTCATAGAACAATTTTGCTGCTTAAGGTATTTTTTGTTGTAAAAATTGTTCCATAGAAGCTGATCTTTCCTAGGAGATATGGCAGACACTCTGCAGCTTTGGATAAGTTACGGATACTTTTCGTGGGTTCGAAAAAGTAAAGAAATGCAAAAATCTGAAGTATCATGACAACAGCCGTGGTCCCTCGCTGACCGTACCCGCCGTCGTGTCGGTGATTGTGGAGGTGAATACGTGACGTGAGAGTTCGTGTGTTTGTGCGAGACGCAGAACGATCGTCGCGGCCGAAGACCGTTCGCTGATCTCTCGCCATCATCATCGTCGTCGCCAAGTTCAGTCACCTCGTCGGGGCGAGGACTGCCCTGTACTGCTCTGCTGCCGTCATTTGCTGCTGTATATGTGTCGTGCTCATGTAGAAGTAGTATCTGTGACTTCGATGTCCTTGAGCGGGTTCTGTTCCAACTGTAGGGAAAAACTGCGTTTAACTGGACGTCATTCCAAAACGTAACACCGATCGTTGGTATAAATTCCTCAATAACCTATATGCTACTGTGCTGAACCTCTATGGTGCTGATCATGTTTTGAATTGTTTGATACGTTACTAATGTTTGTCATTCACCGGCAGCGTTTTATGTCAATAAGCGGAATCAGTAGAAATTGAGCTGTTTTTGTGTGCGTCACAATTTCAGTCCCATACTTGGGCATGGTCTTCTGCCTGTTGACATCAACTTCTTTGTGTGTATGCTTACCCCGATTATTATTCAGTGCATGTGCGATGATACTTTGCATACTTGACATTTCAATGTTCGATCAATTGTGGAACTAGAATCTACAATCGGCGTCGTATCAAACCAGTTCCATGTCCGTTGGCTCCGTTGTATCATGTATTCATATCTCATAGTTTTTTTTCCTTCTCTTCTAAAACGTCGTTTCTTTTTTTTCTTTCGGACGTACCGTATTCACTACTGGAGCGGCTTGAGATAAAGGCTGCTGCGTTTACTTTTGCAGGGCCATCATGGGGTCCCTCGCCCGCTCGGAAGAGATGCGTTTCTGTCAGCTGATCGTAGAGAAGGAAGCTGCTTTTAACTGTGTGGCAGAGCTTGGAAAGGCGCCATATGTACAATTTAAAGATGTGAGGAACTGATCTTCTAGCTTTTATTTACATTTCTGTGCAAAAAAAGTTCGAAAGCGATCCTGATCAATTATGTGACAACTGTCCCTGATCATGGGCTACGAATATGTAGGTGTTGCTATAAAATGGTCCTTGCTTGGTTCAAGTTCGTTTGCGTGACCTTGTTTTTCATCGACTTTTTTCCCTACGAATCATAGCTTCCTATCGTATTGACTTCACATGCTTAATTACGTTTAAGATATCTATCCACGCTTCCAGATTTCTTATCCCAAAATACATTACCCAGCTAAACTCATTCTCGTATTCAGAGCAAAAGAAACTCAAACTGAAATTGGAGATGTGACTCACTCTCTGATGTTTTCTTTTGTTTTTTTTTTGCTCAGTGGCGACTCCTTTTATTACACATTGTGTGGTTCGTCTATACACTGATCACTGATCACTGATAAATTAGAAATACTTGCGGACATAAAATACGCCTCATAGTTCGACGTACTGCTTCCGTAGCCCTTCTCGAACAATTTCATCAATAAAGTTCAGCAACGTCCCGCTACATATTTCTTAGTATTTTCCAATACTAAAAAAAACGCTTCGTCGACTTTTGTCAACACCATCCATTTCTGCTTCGTCATGAAATATGCTTAAATGGAAATTTTAATGTTGTCTTAAAAAAAGTCATTCGAAGCCAAGTAGAACTGGCCGGCTTTCTAGTCCTCTCTCGGTTGTATAAACAGATATGTAATGCAAATAAAAATCGCAGAATCATCTAATTGGTTCCGACATAAGCGTTATGCCTGGGACCGAATTAAATGATTACTCTATCATATAACCTATTCAACTGTAAATCATTGAGGAACTTTTTTTTTCAAATGCACCGGAAAAGTCGATTATTCGAACTCTTTTCAAAGAGTTCTGAAGTATAACGCTGCTGAATGGCGGAACGTTCTCAATACCTGCTGAGAAAAGAGTTTTCTCCGAAAAACGCTGCTTACTGATGGAATATTTGCAAAAATTTGTTCAATTCTTGAATCTTCTCAGTTACGAAAAATTTTTTCAAATAAATGCGGTTTTTTCTGCGCGAATTGTTGGGCTCCTTGAACATTGTTGCGTAGAAAAAATCGTAAGAAAAAAATCACTTTACTACTCACAAAGTTCCGGCATGTATTTTTGTGATAGTGTTTAACAAAGCGTCGTGGAAACAGAGTAAAGATGTGGAAATTGCTTCCGGTGTTTTTTTTTTGAAAATCCAGATGAAAATCCAAACCGTCCAGATGAAAATCCTTGAAGGAAACTCAAAACTGACTGCGCTATTGATTATAATTTAGTGAATCGCTGTGAAGGCTTATACAGTTTTCACGGTTTCATTCAAGCGGGAATGCGTCACTGCCCTCGCACACAGATTAAGCCTCGATAAGAATGTCAATGACTCGTTTCGGGGCGTAAAAGTAAACATGGAATCAGGGAGTTCTAGAATTTTCGATTTTAAATTAACTTTTGAAGGGGAGTTATGGGTGTAGAATACGAGAATATATGTAGGTTAAAAATACGCTTACGCACTGATCGAGGCATGGTTGTCATCGACCTCCCATCGGCGCTAATCCGAAATAAAACCGCGTCGAGTGGCCTTGATTGCGCACCAGTGCTGCATGTCAGTGAAATATGAAAATTCGCTAATCCATCATTTCGTTCCTTCAAAAAAAAAACTAGCCGTTAAACTTTTAATTAGTTACTTCGATAGTAGTACTTAGTCCTTGTGAGTACCTTCGTTTTCTGTGTGACCACCAACTTTTGACTACAATTAGGAGTAAAAATGACTAACTAAGCAGTACAATCGTATGCTAGTTATAGAGTTTTATTTTCATTCCCATGAAACCGGAACGTTGAATGCAAAGATAATTATCCCCTCACTCCTAACCATCATACTTCGTGCAACGAGAATTAAAAAAAAGCAGTGAACTGAAAATTGTCAAATGTCCAACAAAATTCGTGCAGCTCTTATGCCATGAATTCTAGATACTGTATTCGGATACAATAAAAGGAGGATAACGATGAGAACGAGCGATGAAAAGTGATTAGTCTGCAATCAAGTCATCCCCTATCCCTAGACGTTGGTCATCGTTTTGAACTTCCTCATCTCTAAGGAGATTGAAATTGCTCTAAAAATCAAGTTGAATTTCATCTACATCTACATACACACTTCTACGACTTTGTTTTGGTCAATTCTGGTAATCAGTTAAGTTTAATTAATTCTAAGAATGAGTGAATAGATAAAACTACAGCTTCACAGAAGACGATTGGTCTGTTAGTGGCAATACTTGACCTATTTATGTAAATACTTGATTGCTTTTGAGTAATTAAGTCTCTCTTGGAAGCTCTGAAGCGAGTCAATGCTACACAACAGAAGATGGGAAGCTTCTGCTCGTAAGCAGCACGAGCCAAAGAGCTGTAGCTGAAATTAGTGTGATGGCCGCAGCGTTTGTATTTTAGGGATTGCTTATTTCCTATGGCGCATAGATTCCATATTGTGTTCGCATCACATGGTTGAAATTTAGCTGAATCCCGATGTCAATCCCTTTCAAAGGACATTTGTTCGAGATATTCGAAGATACGATGAGATGGAAAGGAAGCTAAGTGAGTCGTGCTTTGATTCCAGGCATAATTCACATTGTGTGCCAAAACTGTGGTGATGAAACATTCCTCAAACTAGCCGCTCTAAAAGAAGTTATTTTGCTCAGTCCCGTTTCTTGTATTTGTAACACTTGTATTTATCAACTCCCAATTATGTCAACAATTTTTTCCTAATTGGCTCAGTTTTTAGATCAATTTCATCTTTTTTTCAACCTTTTAGCTGCGCTGGGTCTTTTAGACGCTTCCTGAAGGGGCAGGAAAGATTAAAAAAAATTAATATTAATTATTATACTCTATCGTTATCAAAGAAGTTTGAAGGGATATCATTTTGTAACACTTTGAGAACCTGAACCGTGAAAGAGTGAATACTACATATCGTAGTAGGATATCACGTATGAAGAACGTAGTAGAGTGAACCCTTGCGAAATTTGTAAAGAAATATTTTTTTATCTATTTCTATTTTGGAGAATCCTTTTCATGAATCAGTAATTGCGCTTATCGGAGGAAAAACTTTGGAGGCTCTCTCAACTGCGAAATTTGTGCTGATTACATATTGAAACAGTGTTTGCTTTAGTTAGTCACCATAAGTTAATGTTTTAGTTGTGTTATTGTTTCCCTAATCACCATTGAAAATTGACTCACGTTGCAATAGTTATGTACTCCTTAAAGACTTTTTTTAAAGTTAAAAATGGGGGCCTAAACAAATTATTTGTGTATGAACGTATGAAGAAAAATTTTCAGGATTTCTTGAGTCACAGATTACCAAGGATCACATCATCATCGCTGGACGACTTGATAATAAAGATTACAGTGTTATGCCGACTGCTGAGCTGAATCAGCTGGAAGTTCGTGACTTTGCGAAATGTTTGAAAATGCGAAAATTTGATGCAATATGTACATACGTTTAGACCACACTCACTGACTTGGAAAGAGACGTGAAAAATATGAACGAATCAGATGCTCAGTTGAAGAAGAACTACATGGATTTGAAGGAATGGGATGCGGTTCTCGACAAGACAGACGAATTCTTCCAAGAGGCACAAAATGCAGAGCTTAATTGTTGTTTTATCCTGTATGAGCTTACCGAAATGTTAAGGGGATGGAGGACCAGGCTGCTGAAGAGTTGGAGACCCAGGAAGAAGAATATGGCAAAGGAGAGAAAACTCCAATAAGGTGCGTTTTATGCTCTATGCACTTTATGTGGATTTATTTTGCGAATACCAAAAAAGAAGGCGGAACTTCTGGAAATTGTGAGATGCGCAGGACAAAATCCTCCCAGTTTAAAGGCATCACCTCACGAATCTGAGGTGGTACGGATTTCAGGTGGAGTATTCTTGTAAGGGATAGCAGATTATGGAGAGGGGTGTGATTCCGTCCATTACTTCCTAATTGCCGCAGCAAACGGCCCGAAAGATGCGGCCGCCGCATAGGGCTGGCACGCTCCAATCGAACTCCGTGTAGAAAATTGTGCGCCGGAACGCTCGAAGCCGTATCTTCTGGGCCGTTTTCTACGGCAATTAGGAAGAAATGAACGGAATTACCTTCCTCCCCATAATCTACGATCTCGTATACGAATACTCCACTGGAAATCCGTACCACTCCAGATTCGTGGGGTGATGCCTTTAAGGCTACTCTGTTGACTCTTTTGCTTTTTTTTTTCTCAAACTCCACCTTAGTACCCGATGAAACCAACTTTTTTATCATTTTCTCTTGCGTGCTTCAAGTTTCATCGTTTGCAGTGGATATTTTTATTCATATTCGTAGAGCTTTGTTTTGAAAAGGGAAGTGTCTGGTCATTTGTTGTATAGTATATCCATACACTTCCAATATTTGAGGTCCACTTTTAACATTTATTTGATGTATTCCTTTCTCCTTTTCTCTTACCAGACATTCCCGAACGAGAAGAATCACTTAAACCCCTATTCACTACTTTTTCTGTTCTTTATATTGACTTAGTAAAACCTCTGCACCGTTTTTGGGGGGTGGATCATACGATAATGAATCACATACATCAAATTACCTTAATATCCATTGGTTCCAGGACCATTTATAAAATAGAAGGACAACAAGTAGAACTAGCTCCTACTTTCAGTCATCAAGAGCTAGATCCTCTAAACTTTGTTAGCCTTTTATTTTTAGGACCAATTTCCAGCTGTTGATTTTGTTCGCTAGCCACGGTAATTCTATGCCAGCTGATCCGCTTTTTTGTCTTCTGGCAAAGAATTACCCTGGCCACTGTAGTGAACCTCTTCAAAGCGGGAAATTTTACTATTTACGTATTTATCTTATATTTGTGCTCTGTTTGAGACAGAAGGAGATAACTCAGAACTTTTTAACAATCTGGAATTGAAAATTTAGCTCCAGTTCTTTTCGCATTCCCGAACCCTCTGATTTTTACAGCACCGCCTGTGATTCCTCATCATAAAAAAGGAGAACTCTGAAAATAGCTAACATTCATAGCTTCTGATTTAGAATCTCGTTAATTTCAGCTACCTTGTTGGTGTGATTCAAAGAGGAAGAATACCAGCGTTCGAGCGGGTGCTGTGGCGAGCTTGCCATCATATGGCTTACCTCAGAAGTTCCGCTATTGAAGAAGAACTAGAAGACGAGACCGTAAGAGCCCTAAACGTTCTCTTCTGATGTAAGGGTAATTTTTGAGGATTCCAGAATGAGAAGGTGCAAAAATCGGTATTCATCGTGTTTTACAAAGGAGACCGTATGCGTAGTATTGCTGAGAAAGTATGCGACGGTTTCAAGGCGAAACTCATGAAGAACTGTCCAAAAACCTTTAAAGTGGGGATTATTTACAGTACAACTGTTGTTACTACCTTTTTTGCTGGAAATTCCGGAAAAGTGTCGTTTAGGAGCGTCAATCTGCTCGATCGGATGTGCGAGCACGCCTTTCCGATCTGAACACTGTACTCGGACAAACAAAAGAGCACCGTTATCGTGTGCTGCAAGCGGCTGCCAACAATCACAACAATTGGCTAAGACAGGTTCTTTCGCCTGGCGCCTCATGAACTATGAAAGAGAATTGCTCTTCTTTCCTCTTAAAGGTGCGCATGCAGAAAACAGTATACCATCATCTGAACCTCTTCACATTCGACGGCATCGGAAGATTTTTCGTTGCCGAATGTTGGGTGCCACTTGTTCATATGGATGAAGTGAAGGCAGCTCTCACTAGAGGAGCGGTAAGCTCTTACAAAGTGTCTATTTTATTTGTTGCTTACGATTTGTTGAGATTTTGTCAGAGAAATTTTTTGTCAGAAATGTTTCAGGAGAATTGAATTTTCAACAAATTTCAACCTTGTTGTTACCTCGTCGTGCTACTGTGTGCCTAAAACCGCAAGCACGCAACATAGGTGCTTTAAAATGCAGAAAACAAGCGTTGCAGGAAGCCTCGGGATCTGCTGTACAGCCGGTGTTGAACGTCCTTGAGACACCGGAAGAACCGCCGACGTACAATAGAACAAATAAATTTACTGCTGTTTTTCAAGGAATTGTCGACTCCTACGGGATCGCTAGTTATCGCGAGTTGAACCCCGGTTAGTTGATTTTCCCACTGATAGATTGCCTTGCAAAGAGCCACTGAACTTTTCACCTTAAGCTACTTTTTTTACTCCGTAGATCTACAAGTGTGTCATTAAGAAATGTGCGAGATGTCTTTGTTTTCATGAAAAGGGACAGCCGTGGGGGGCCGCATTCATCCAGACTGGTGCGGCGCGTCCGCCGCGGTGGAGGCACGCACCAACGGCTTGTTATTGTGCGATTGATGGTACACTTTCGCTGCGCTGATACGCTCCGCGTCGCGAATCCGCCGCTCACGAGTTGAATCACCCTGTCTGAAAGCGCTTGGCGGCGACCATAAATGCCATTAGTCGCACCTGCAAGTGTAGCCATTATCAACACATAATTAGGACTTCCCTAACCCGTCATTGTGAATGCATTTGACCTTTTGCTTATCGTACATTTTACTTCACGTGTTCCAAATTTCCTTTAAGAGAACAGGATTCAGTGCAGATGTCGTTATGGTAACATTCCAGACAAATTCAGTGAACTGTTTTCAGCTCCGTTCACTATAATCTCCTTCCCGTTCATATTCGCCTGTATGTTTGGTGATCTTGGACATGGAATTCTTATGTTCTTAGCCGGACTCTACCTCGTTGTCCGCGAAAAGAATCTGATTGACCGTAACATTAAAGACGAGGTTTAGACCTACCATTTCGTTTTTATTTGCGTCTTTTCTCAAATGTTTTCGTTTCTAGATTTTCGGCATGTTCTTCGGTGGTCGCTACATCATCCTTCTTATGGGTATTTTCTCGATCCATGCAGGACTTCTCTATAACGATCTGTTTGCAAAGTCGTTCAACATCTTTGGCACTTCATGGCTGAATCCCTACAGGTGCGTTGTACAGGATCGGTCGAACCTGACAGATATAGTCGGGTGAAAATGGCCTGGAGTTCGGTGCAGCTGCTGCTTAAGCGGCTGCGCTCGAGGCGGCTCTGTCCGACTGCAACGATGAGGAGTGCTCTCGAGGATTCCCTCGATCTACTGCCTTGCTTTGAGCTTCAGGTCGTGTTGACCCGACTGTAACACAAGTGATTTCAGCCGTGATGAGCTTATGACGTGGATCAATCAGTCCGAAGTTGCCCATAAGGAAATGCTACTCGAGGTTTGTTGGAACTCTATGCTTTCAGAATGCGTCCATACACATAATAAGTCTGATGGTTGCAGATTAATCCCGGCTACAGCTACCAACACGCGGAAGGCCCTTATCTTTATGGGATGGATCCGATCTGGAATATTGCTGGGAACAAGTTGAACTTCCTCAACTCATTGAAGATGAAACTTTCGGTGATTGCTGGAATCGCGCAGATGACTTTCGGAGTCGTTCTGAGCTTCTACAATTATAGGTACAGTTCACAGGTTGTAAGAATATAGGATGCCGCATTATCCAACGAAGAGAAAGTGAAAACCAGATGCTCAGTCTACAGAATCGACAAATAGAAGATTGTTGTCGTCTTCCTGCATGAAAATTTGAGCTTCTCCCATTCTCACAGAGCATAGAAGTGCAAAAAATTGCATTTCTTCATGTTGTAGCGCTGGATAATCAAATAGCGAAGATGTCTGATGAGCAGAATGTGTACCTTTGTCCAACGCTTTTGTAGAGAAATTGGTCATGTATCTTTTTTTCCATGTTTTCGGGACGTCTTTTGGTATGTTTTGTAAATGGACTGGAAATACTAAGTACTTGAGGGGCGGATGTGATGCCGACGAACCCAGTAATGTGCATATTTCGACCGTCATTGTGTCGTTTCATTGAAAGTAAACAAAAACAGTGACATTTTCTGCTGAGTCACTACAGTAGAAGTGTTACAATTTCGCACTACTGAAGAAGATTGGTTGCTAGACTTTATGTTCAAAGAAGAAAGAAAAAACGAGTAAGAAATAAAAGAAGTAGCCCGAAGCCAATGTTTTGACGAAAATTTTCCAGATTCTTCAAATCCAAGATTGATATCTACACAGTGTTCATCCCTCAGATGCTATTCATGACATGCATCTTCATCTACCTCTGCCTCCAGGTAATTTGACCACAAGAGAATCTTCATCTACCTCTGCAGAAAAATGTAAAAATATAAGTAACTAGTAAAGAAAGAATCGTTTTCTTATAGATTATATTGAAATGGGTTTTCTTCTGGGTGAGACCTGAGGTTATATTCGGTCAACTTTATCCAGGTTCCCATTGCGCTCCTTCGCTTTTGGTGAGTCTCACTGCTAATTTCACGGAAAACTGTAACGTTATGGAGTTTGTGCGATTTTTTTAGATTGGCCTCATCAACATGTTCATGTTCAAAGATCGTGAAGCAGGGTTCGTTCAGTTGGACAAGGTGAATTTTAAGGAAGAAAATATAAATTAGCTGCACGACTAACAATTCAAAGCTGAATGATCGGATTGAAAGCGTTGATCACAAACCATAACCTCATGTAAATGCACTAGCAGTTCTCACGTTTTTTATCGTAGAAAAACCACAAGTGCTTTTTTCCTCTCCTTCTTCCTCCGTCAGGAAACAAAATAGTTCCGGACAGTAAAACACGCTATGCTCCCATTTGCTAGATAGGTGGTCACCAGTTCGATTTTACTGTGTTTATGTTTGCTGCACACTTTCGGAGAACGAGGGAGACAGAAAGTTGATCCTTAACTTTTTGTCTTAACGCAGATGTGACGGAGCATTTTTGCAACGTTGTTCCCAAAAACAATTCACATAACGACATTCTGCATCCAAAAGTTTACCCAAAATAAGGCGATTATTTTGGTGATTATTACTAGTGGATGTGATTGCGAGTATCACAATACTCAGTAAATTTTATAACTCAATCTCATCTCAAAAAAGTTCATACAGTTGCGGACGTTTTGTGAAAACTATGGAGCGAAGAGCTATGCTTATTCTCTTACAATTATGATATGGAACAAGCTAAAACGGGGCTCTGAAGGATGTTTAAGTGAGATGAAAAGTTTGTAGTTCAAGTTATATTAAGAAGAGCACAACTTTCTGGCTTTGGTTTTTTGATTCCGAAAATTCCTTCTGTCACAGTCACTCAAACATTTCCACAGCTTCGAGGGGCAAATGTGATCAATAATCTTTTCTCAGTGGCGATATAAGTCGTTCTCGAATAGATATGCAGCATTTATTCAATGCTTAGTGATTGGCAACGCTTCGCTTTACTAAAACCTTGATATGAATGCAATTTTAAAAGAGAGCATTTTTGTTGTGGGAGTAATCCTCTTGAATTTTGCAAGGGGGTGCATCGAGACTTTTTGGAAGTGCCCCGCCCCCACCCCCTCACAGAGAAAGATGCACCTGGTTAGATAAACAAAAGAAGCGATTGAACTAGTCTACGGAGTTTCACTACACCACATCCTGATCAAGCCCAATGGGGTCTTCTTTTTTTCCAAATAAAACCCTTTTAATTGAGAGATGCAACTCAGGTTAGTTCAGGACATTTGCTTTTTGAAACAACGTGTTTCTTTAACACTTAACTGACCTATTTCACCATACTTTTGAAGGATCATGTCGCAACGACACGTTTTTTCCTCATTGAGAACTTCGACTGTTGCCTGCAACCTGTGCTGATAGCGCTTTTAAAGGGTTTGCTTCCTTTGGGAGAGAGGGTTGTTTTGGTAACAATTGATAACAGACGCAATTATGGTTCACAGATGAAGTTTGAAATTATTTGAAGTGTTTAAATTGATTGTGGTTGTTCGCCAAAGCGACGATTGAGTGACTCCGGAGGGGAGGGGGGTTTTTCCGACTTCGGAACCGAACGTAATCCTCGAGTGTAGTGGTGTCATTTACCCCTTCTTACCCAAGGGTTGACCTTTGCGCCGAAATCGGAAGAGGTGCTTGAACTAGGCTCCCTGCTTAAATTTGCGTTATGATTGATCAAGTATCAATTTAGTTTAGTATAAATCACATTATGGGGCGGGTGTAGCGCAGTCGGTTAGAGGTCCCTCAACGGGTCCGTTGTAACCACACGGTCGAGGGTTCGGAACCGCCCTAGTGCAAACCAAGCCTTTCATCCCTCCGGGGCCGATAAATTGGTACCAGACTTGTCTGGGAGGATAAAAACACTGATTTGATTATCGGCTGGCCCCCGCAAGTCATTCTATAGGCCAACACGCGTTCCAAAACCTCAACGATTACGAATTCCAGTAAAACGCGTTGGCACATCCCAAGTGGATTGATACGCCAGTGACTTTATCCTTTACTTTTATCCTTTTAAACCACATTTATTTGTAGCCAATAAATGGTAGCCCTGGCCAGTATGTCGAACAGGATGCGTGTTACCTCTCGCAATGGTATCCTGGACAGGTGTGGAAATTCTATAGTTGTTAAAGGTTTTACATTGATTAGGTGTACTGAGTTGTAGAGCACAGTGGAAGGTATTCTTGTGGTGATCGCTGTTATTTGCGTGCCTATCATGCTTTTTGGAAAGCCGATCCATTTTATCATGGAGCAGAAGAAGAAAAGAAAGGCAATGGGCAGCAACATCGTACGTTTAAAAATAATTCACGCAGCTGAAATCCAGTAATATTAGTGAATTTTACAGTCTGTTCGCGCTAACGTTGCGTCGGACGACTCTGAAATTATTATCAACGGTGGCAGTAAGAAGGAAGAGGCTGAACATTCTGCTGGTGGAGGACATGATCACGATGAGGTCTACCTTTTTCTTCTAAAGAGTATTAAAGAGTACGTATCCTTCAAAATTGAGTAGGAAATGATTTTAGGCTTTTGGTGATGTGATGGTTCATCAAGCAATCCATACTATTGAATACGTTCTTGGATGTGTTTCGCACACCGCCTCCTACCTCCGTCTATGGGCCCTGTCGCTCGCACATGCTCGTACGTTTTTGGTTTTAGTTACTATCTGGGGTGCAGATCGGAACTGAACGGATCCTCCGCGATATCCCATTCTTTAGTCTTATAGTTTTACGACGTGTGTGTATGCGAAGCTACGTATGTGCTGAACCTGTTCCTTTTGCAGAACTTTCGGAGGTACTCTGGGAAATGGTGCTGCATAACTCCTTCACACTGGACGGCGTCGCCGGTTATATCGCTCTCTACGTCATTTTCTTCGCCTTTGGAGTTCTAACTTTCTCAATCCTAGTGCTTATGGAAGGACTTTCTGCATTCCTTCACGCTCTTCGTCTTCACTGGTACGTGATGCACCCATTTTAATTTGAGAAAAATGTGATTTTTTTCAGATTCAAACAAAATTACTTTCAGGGTGGAATTCCAATCGAAGTTCTACTTGGGTCTAGGCTACGAATTTGTACCGTACTCGTTCAAACAAGCTCTCCAGGAAATTTCAAACTAGCCATTCTGGTCTCTTCTTGTATATATATAATGCATACGCATACACCTAGCATAACCAGTAGCATAATTGGTATGGTGACCACAAAACAATAGTCACCTAATTTTTTATTTTTGTTGCAACTGCAGAAATTTATCCAGAAGCCTTAAACATTCCGGTTTAGCAACCTTCCGGTTGAATTACTTTCAATAAACGATTCGAGTCGATATGCGTGTGCAGTCCACAACGAACACGACCAGAATTTGTTTTACCACAAGCAAAGCTGAAAGGATATTTATGTGTCAGGACTAACTTGAGTAAAGAGGGATAGGGAACTGCATTGTCTGGCCACACTAGATCTTCTTCATGGTTGAAAAATTCGTCTATTTTTGTTTCGGAGGATACTCCAAAAAACGAATGGCGTTTAATTAGGCTGCAACTATTATTTGTTTATTTGGATGCACTAAAATACACAATAAACAGAATATATGGACAAGATAGGACATGGATATATGCTCTGCGATAAGACCAGAAGGCATGGCATAACGCTTCATCATTATTTCAACATTCAACTGAGCTTGATGAACAGTTTTGATCTACTGATTGCCTTCCTGACAGCTGATTCACTACAGGAACGAAGAATTCGTTGTTTTAGAGTTTTCCTCCGCACATCACCAAAATGGTGGTAAATGCCCTTAACTACAAAATCACTTATGTGGTTCACCATGGATTTTGTTATGAGTTACATTTAGTTCCACACAGGAATAAAGGGAGCTCGGGCAAGGTTTTATTTTCTTAAGGGCAGCTTCCGACGAAATTTGACGTTATTAGGAGCTCTCCACGAAATGATAGGGTTAAGGGTGTGAACCCATCTATTTCCCCTTAATGTCCAGAAAAACAGCTTGAAAACGGCTTTGTAGATTGAATTTTCCTACGAATCACCTAACATCGTGCACGCATGCAAGAGCAGGCATATATGGCCCTCCAGAAAAGCGGGGCGGAAGACACAGCATCAGCAGCCTGCTGGTTGCCTGCTCGCTCGCAGACACGGCACCTCGGGCGCGACTCCCTCATACTCGTGATCTGCATTCCTAGCTCCCTCTTTTCGTTGAGGGATTCCTATAACGCCAAATTCGTGGCTTGCTGCTTTTGATCACCTTGATCCTCCTGACTACCGTTCTTTGTCAATTTGCTCGAGCGGGCGCCAGGAATACTTCCATTTGCCCTATCACGTGCCAGAGTCGTCTAGTGGCGCGGTAACTTTTAAGTATCAACTCAGGTGCTTCCTGTCTTTCCCCAAGTGTTTTTTCGATTACTTACTTATTCGGGAGATTAGTTATTCGTGCACTAATTTGCCCAATAACATGTCATCTAATTTGATTTTTTTTAACGGTAATGGTTTACTTTTTGTCGTGGGAACGACTAATAATTGCGATGCAGAACTCTAGGAACTGGGCAAAAATTGAGGATACATGTTTATGCACAAAGCAATTTATTTAGGTTGTTTTGTTTTGCGGTAACAAGCAAGCTTCTGATTTTTTATCAGAATTGTCATGCATTTCCTATCTCGTAGAAAACCCTATAAATTGACACAGCAATTCCAGTTACTCGCTAAACGCTCATCATCTCCTTTTCAAATTTTCAAAATAGGTTTCCTTTAAAGCAAAACATTTTCATTCGAGGCACGTTTTATTAATGGCACCAACATGGTGTAGCCACATGATTAGAAAATTCTCATACGATGAAGTTCGTACGTCTTCGTGGAATAATCATTTTTTCAGAAATATAGCGTTCTCATTTGGGAAGAAGATCTTGGATTGGGGACTTCCTACCAGCAGCAGAGGAATAATATGTCAATCCACCAAACTATTGCGCTAAAATGTAGAACTTTGCTCTATAAACATTAGGCGGAATTCTAATGAGCTTTTTTTCGTGTTCTTGATCATGGTACATTTATAGGTGTTTCAAGGAAAAAGTCAACATAGAAATAAGTTATTGAGAAGTGTGGCAACAATATGGACTTGTTGTTCAGATTACTGAAATTGACCCCGTATTTGAGTTGGTCCCTTTAAAATCGTAGTTGATTGCAATTTACAGAACGGATCCGATTCTAAAGGAGCACTTCACCCTATGACAAATTCCACTCGCAGTTCCGAAAATCTCATCAGGATACGGAAACGCAGAGTTGCGCTGTAACTTGCGAACAATGCAGCCTCAAATGGCCATTGAGTATACTGAGGGTCACAGCTAGTTTCTGCATTTTATATCATACATATTGTGACATGATTTTCACTATGTCAGCGTTCAAAGCATTTTTTTTCCTCAAGCGAAATTGCCTTGTTAGACATTCAACTTTCAGCTGCTTTGCTTCTCGTATACAAACACTCACTTTCATTCATCGAAGCATCTAACAACACGCCCAGTGCTCCATTATTGTTGTTTCGTTCTGCGGCGACTTCTGATCTTGGCCTATTGAGGACATGGCAGAAGTGAACACAAAGGTCGCATTCGATAATACTTCCTGGTTTTGCTCCAGATTATGTTTTTCTTTTTAAATGCGCTTACGTAGCATGAAACGTCGACTTGCGTTGTTGCTCACATATTTTCCGTCATTTATCAGCTCAAAAATTACTTTTTTTGTTTTTGAATTTTTGAGATCGAATCCTAATAGCCTACTTCCGACGTTTAATCAAAAGAATTATAGTCAGTGTAGATAATGTGTGCGCTGTTTATGAAATAGACTATTATTCTTCCTGACAGGATGTAGAAAATTTGGCTTCGAAGATAACTTCTGATATGACAGTTTTGTCACTGCCTTCACCCTCTCGTTTTATAACTCTGCCCTCCTATCTTCTCCTAACTAATAATTCTCCTAATTATTAATTTGGGGACTATTGAACGATTTGTAATGTTTGCTAGAAACAGAATGCTAATGATGGTTTTCAGTTTATCTGACATTATTCTAAAACTTTTTTTTTCGACTATGCATCAATCTCGAGTAGTTAAGCTGCAAATCGAGGGGTGCATGTAAAGAGGGTCACGGCAGATTTTCGAGCATGCCCCGGTCATACCTTGGCAGAGCAATTAGCGATGGTGCGAGAAAGAGATTTACCTTCGTTGCTACTTAAAGACATCACCCCACGAATCTGAGGTGGTGCAGATTTCAGGTGGAGTATTCGTATACGGGATGGGAGACTACGGAGAGGGGGTGATTCCGTCCATTTCTTCCTAATTGCCGTAAAAAAACGGCCCGGAAGATACGGCTTCATTCGTTTTGACGCACCATTTTGTACAAGAGGTTCGATTGGAGCGCGCCAGTCTTGTGCGGCGCCGCATCTTCCGGGCCGTTTTTTTTTACAGCAATTAGCAAGAAATGGACGGAATCACCTCCCTCTCCGTAGTCTCCCATCCCGTATACGAATACTCCCCCTGAACTCTGCACCACCTCAGATTCGTGGGGTGATGCCTTTAAATAGCTAACTCTGCTCACCTACCAATAGACATCATACGCTGCATCACCACGCTAGTTCACGAGCTATAAAATTGTTCTGAAGAATCAGACAGATCCACTGGATAATTTTGACTTGAATTGATCTCAAATTTGTACCTGTACCAGAACCAAGAAAAATCCTCGCGTAAAATAAGAAGGTGTATCTAATAGCTCAAAATTACTTATATGAAAATTTTCGATAAAAACGGAACATTCCATCTTTGAAAAGTAACGAGAATGAGGCTTATCGTTATCTCTAAGTTCCAAGCTTTTTTGTAGCCTAATTTATTTCCGGACAGATAGGCCCTCTGATCTCTGACCTCTTATAAGAGAGGATTTAATTTGATAAGATTTCTAGGCTTCCTAAAGGTAAGATCTAAGCAAAACTCGCTCCCATTCTATTATTAGAATACCTAAGAAAATGACATGTACCTCTAACTATATTGTTCTTCAATTTATTCGGTCCTTATAGGTGTGTAGTTATTTGCGTCTCTGTGGCATATCCACTGTACGGCACGTAATGTCTCGGAGGCATTCGCGGGGAATCTGCCGGGACCCTGTTTACCGTTCCCCCAAATCGAGTAGTTGAGCTGCTCCTATTACTGTCGTCGTTTTGACTGTGACTGTCATTTCGCTGCAATTGCGATGAACGCATGTGAAAAGCACAGCTAACACGGGTTGTTAGATCTGTTTGAACAAGGATTCAATTTCGCTCTCACCTCACTTCCCTCACGCTCGCTTCGGAATGGCTGCGTATGCATTCCATTAGAAACGATTCAACGACACATCAGCAAAGAAGTGTCGGTGTATAGTTACGGAAATCCAGAACATGCTGATTTTATAGGGTAGATTTTTGCAGGTTGCACTTAGGAACACCTCTGTGGAAGTAAACCTCTTCAGTACGTGAAGCTCCGTAACTCTCTGCCACCCGCAGCGATTTTCGTTTCAAATCCGATCTATTATATTTTTATTGCTGTTGTAATTTATTTTATTATTTATTCTATCTACCCGCTTTTGCCACGAGACCAGTTTCACTATACATCGTCCGAAGAACAAAACTGCAAGTTCTCGCCTTTCTGCCCACTTCTCGTATTAGTTCTATCAACAGCCAATGCAGAAATGATGTGGATCTTTATTTTAGATCTCTTAGAGGATATTTCCTTTCTTGTTCTTTTTCTTGAAGCTCTCGTTAAAAGCTCTCGTTTTGTTTGGCTCTTCTGCTGAGTCCTCTAGGCCACTTATCACCTATTCATTTTGTGGTAAAGAAAGAGTTTTGCAACGATTTGTCTGGAAAACATGGACTTATTGCTGCATTTTCAAATCCAACCGTGTTTCCTTGAATGTGCAAAGCTTATAGCTCGGGAGCCGTGCATCATTTCATGAATAGCTGAAGATGATCATTCTATGTACCTCAACCATATCAATATTCATAATCATAAAATGACATTTAAACTGATTTCGGCTCGAAACGGGTCTGGGCGAGCACCACAAGAATAGCAGTTGGTTTTTTCAAACCACTGCTAACAGCTACTTTTCCCGACTTAAAGGCATCACCCCACAGATCTGAGGTGATACGGATTTCAGGTGAAGTATTCGTATACGGGATCGTAGATTATGGAGAAAAGGATGATTCCGTCTACTTTTTCCTAATTGCCGCAAAAAATGGCCCGGACGATGCGGCGTGTGCACGAGGCTGGCGCGCTCCAATCGAACTCGTTGTAGAAAATAGCGCGCCAGAACGCCCGAAGCCGTGTCTTCCGGGCCGTTTTTTACGGCAGTTAAGAAGAAATGGACGGGATCACCCCTTTCTCCAAAATCTACGATCCCGTATACGAATACTCCACCTGAAATCCGTACCACCTCGGATTCGTGGTTTGCCTATAAATGACTAAGAGCTTAATAAGGGAGTGTAGCGCACTTGGTAGGAGGTTCAGATGTGACTGCACGGATGCGACTATTCAAAACCGTCTTTTTTAACCAGGGCCTTCATCCTTCTGAGGGCAATAAACTGGTGACAGGCTTGTCCGGGAAGATAAAAACACTGACCTGCAAACACACGGCTGGCCCCATAGGTTATTTGCATAAACTAGTCACGAGAACTCGAGGCAACGTCAAACGATTCTGAATTGAAATCGAACGCGGAAATGCAGTCTACAGGAATTGATCATGCCATGTCCTTTGTCTTTTAACCTTTACTGACTGCTTCATCAAACACAAACAAACAGCATTGTCGAGATATTATGAAAAACATGCTTTTGATGACTTGTTTGTCGTTGTTTAGGTGCCCTGTGAGGTTGTCATGCACGCTCGTACGGTGACCATCGGATCAGTTTTATAAACTGATTACTAAGTTAATTTTATAGGGTAAGGTATGAGGTGTATCAGATCAGCATACTTCAGAAGTAGCCCTTCTTAATACACCATTGGATTTTCTCGAAAATTGCAGAAGTAATGTTTTTGCACAGCCGTAATTAAGTAGTACCTTTCGTTCTTGTAGGTGACTTCAGACTGGAAGCTGACCTCTCGCATTTTTGGAAGCAGGGATGTTATGAGGATGTCATGTCGAAGAGTTTAGAGATGCCTGAAGCAAAGCCTATAAAAATGGAGGAGGTATTTATGGAAAGTTTATGGAAAAAGAAGCCGGCACGGAAATCGCTTTAGCTGGGCCTGTTGTGGAGAAAGGCTGGCAAAAACAAGGAAGTTGGAGATAAAGATAGGTCGTGTAGCTTTGGTGTTCCTATCCGGCACACATCGTCACCTGTCGAAGATCAGCTGAGTTCCATCGCTACTTCTACAAGCTCACGTCATGTACTACTACACGTATATTATATTACGAGATAAAAAAAATAGCTAGTAGAGAAATTGAACGTTCTTCAGAAATTTACTGTACTACTGATACACGACTGATGTTTTGGAAATGTTTGGTTTCCGTTTAGAATTGGACAGTGTCATGGAAAGAGAGTGACAGCAGCTGCACAAACTATTCTCGATGTTGAATGTGTTCAACCGAGTGGTCGCGACGCGTGCGTTGCAGCGCACCTCCCCTTCTGCGTATTCCCTCTTTCTTTGCACTGTGCTAAGAGATGGTGAATCGGGCTTAATGGATTGAATACATTCGATGACGATTATGCTCACTTGCCCAGCAAACATCATCTTTTTAGTTGTGAAGGGGAAAAAAAATTCATGGGTAGTCCCAAATCTTGTGGTTCTGCCTTTTCTCTATGTGTTGCAGTAAGCATAATTCTGTGCGTAACATCACACCAACTCGCTTGTCAGCGTGTTCGAATGTTTCTCAGATAAGTTTTGTTTTCGAGGTAGAAGCGAGAGCTCGGAAATGGTGCTGCCTTCTTGGTACTGTACTTTCGACCAATGTTGGGTTGCACTTCACCTTGATGAAAAAGTACTAGCGGCTCTTTTGCTAGTATTTTTCATTTTATTTTTGCCAGAACGCGGTAATTACTGGTGCATGTGCGCAAACAAATACGAGTTCCCTATCCGATGCTGTGTCGATATTATGGTAATGTTTAGATGTAGGCAAAGAAAAACATTTTTTTTTCTCAAATCAGATGATATTTTGTATAACAAATACATCAGAAAAAAAGAGAAAAGTATGAGTTTGACCTGTCAACAACCGCCTTTCCCTTCCAAGATGTAGAGCAAAAAGACTTAGGGATAATGGAAAATTACAGTTCAATTTTTCGTTTTCAGTTTTCAATTTTTTCAGAGTTCAAAGGCTGCCAGTTCGCGAAATCTTGTTCATTCTCGCAAAGTAATTCAAGATAAAATCGAACCGAAGTCTTCATGTCTATTTCTAATTCTATACGCTTTATAAATTTTGAGTATTTTCAGCTTCATGAGAGAATATGACATTTTGTGCGACTTTCTTTCCTATACAAAATGGCCGCTGTCTTTGGACTCAGAGGATTTGGGTTTTGAATGGAAATATTTGAATTTCCAAACTTTTGTCTTTTTTTCATAATATTTCTTTTTGTTCCGAAATAGTGGCTTCTACCATGACCCTAAGTATGATATTTTCCAACATTACCAAGAACTGATGGCGGCTGAAACACGAGTGCCAGGATTTCAGCGCTCATGTGCAAAAAATCTGCTCTTTAGTTGCGTGAAAAAGTCACAATAGATTTTTTTTCGGAATATTAAAACATCCATTGACATGATACGGTTGTACTACCGTAATAACATGTTTATCAAAAGGCTTGTCCTAAGTACAGGTCTCATCTATAGGTCTTAGAAAGACATGAATGAACTTTGTGGAATAACACAGTTATTTTCTAGTAATTATATGCAATCGATACATCGCTGTTCATGGAGACACGGAAGGGAAAAAGAAGTGAAAGGGAAAAATAGCAGTTTTTCTCGTCTTTTTCTCTAAGTGGACATTCTAGTTCGTCACCTTCATAGTGGAGATAAACAAGGTGGCTCGAATATGTACTATTTAAAGGCGTCACCCCACGAATCTGAGGTGGTACGGATTTCAGGTGGAGTATTCTTATAAGGGATATTAGATTATGGAGAGGAGGATGATTACGTAAATTTCTTCCTAATTGCCATTAAAAACGGCCCGGAAGATGCGGCGCGTGCATACGGCTGGCGCGCTCCAATCGAACGCGTTGCAGAAAATAGCGTGCCGGAACGCCCGAAGCCGTGTCTTCCGGGCCGTTTTTTACGGCAATTAGGAAGAAATGGACGGGATCACCCCTCTCTCCAAAATCTACGATCCCGTATACGAATACTCCACCTGAAATCCGTACCACCTCAGATTCGTGGGGTGATGCCTTTAAATGACTAAGCTTTTTTTTTGCTAAAACGCAATCTTCCATTCATCACATACATTGTGGTTCTGGTTGTGGAATTTCCGTTGCAGAAATCTCTAAGACTTGTCTATGATAAAATGTGTCTAGGAAATCTTAAACAGTGATTTCCATTCCAATATGTTCCGCCTAGAGGTTCTCCATTCTCCAGCAGTCCAGAACACTTGGCTTTCATATGAATAGCCATAATTACATTCCCAGCATCACGTTTCCTTTTCATTCTCGACTAAAATTTGTTTGGATAGATTTTTCAAGCTACAGAAGATGTGAATTCTTGTGCAGTCAACAGTATGCTAATAATTTTGTCCTCGTTTGAAGTTATGCCAATGCGTGCAGTGAAAATTGCATTGTTTATGCTACGTTTTTTTTGGCTTTTTCGAAAATAGCTGTCGTGTTTTTGTATTCGTCATCTTCGTTTTTGTCTCGACGTATATTTTCGCATGAGGGGTAATTACCATTGAATTTTCTCGATAATAAACGAAAACACCAATTGCTGATGTTTGTGTGAATGACGTTGTATTGTTATCGGCTTTCTGTAACGTATGAAATTTAGTAATAACTCTTTAAGGTTATCTTAGACTAAACTGATGAAATATGGCATAAATGCTGACGCAGATAGTGCACTTTTGTCACTCACATTATCTTGATGGGCTTGGTTGCACCCTACTAGAGGCTATTCAATTTCGAAGTTTTTGCGAGTACTCCATCAGGAACTTTTGAAGAAAAATCTTGCCTGAAATGAAAGCTTTGTAGTCCAAGCGCGGTGCCTTTGCAAAGATTTTGGGACTGAGTCGTTTCGAGAGAACCGGATCTAAGAAATTCTATGTGGCCTATCTTTTGGAAATTGTGACTTCGAGATCCTTAATCCTAGCTGTAGATGTTCCAGAATTCGACAAACAATTAATATTTGTTCTTGTTTCTCAGAGAAACCACGTTTTTGAAAACATGACATTCGCATATTTGTATTTGTTTTGTATTTGTTGATGCCTTGAAGACTCACCTCCTGATTCCTTACCAATTTTACCGAAATGACAGCTTAAAAGCAGCATACACCAATTTGAAATTGTCTTGAAAAATGGCGCGGGAAACAGAATAGTTGGTCTAATATTAGTACGCACACCTGACAACGTGCTAAGCTCGCCTGTGCACGCGTACGGAAACAGAGGAGAGAGCGTCAACTGCATTTTAATTATCCGCCCGCTTACAGACTCTGCGCACATGTCTACGTCCGCTAACGTGACTCGTTGTGAAGTACCTCGTAGGAAAAATCGGTGGACAAGTTCGTTTCTCGTTGTTTTTTAAGGCAGGAGAATTGAACGTGATGGCGCTCATGTTCAAGATTTAGACCATGGACTCTGTTTTTTTGGTAGAGAGATGAATTTAGAATCAGAATTATAAAAATATTAGAATTAGAATTAGCGTGAATTTTGCTGTATCTTTAATATTAGTTAATCACTTGTTTGTGACCCGTTTCTGTGTATTTGTTAAAAGACTTGATCTTCTTTTTCTCTAGAGCATCCTAAGGTTTTCAGTTTAATCGTGCGAACTGTTTGCGTTGCGCTGCAGCCACTCCGAGAAAGGAAATGTGGGTGCGCTACATGGGCTCGCAGCAGTGCCATTTATGTACAATTCCTTTCATAAATTCATATTACTCGCAGCATTTTAAGCAGAATGTTCGAAAGGCGAGAGATTCTGTGAGTTTCACCGATTTGATGCCGCATCCTTGCTTTTTTCTTTCTTTTTCAAAGTTTCCTAGTAGTGATTAGTTGGTGAGAGAAAAGTGCTGAAGAAACTTTGCAAACATTTTTTGCAATGGGTGATGAGGGAATATTCCTAAAAAGTTGTTTTTAAATAACCATTATTAATTATTTTTAATTATTCTCAGATGGCATTCATCTTCACTGTGTTTATCGGATTAAATGTTAGTCGTTTTCAAATAGATATAATACAATCATTTTACGATGCTAGACGGATTATTTATTACAGAATACAATGAGTCATTTGTCAACATCGTAACAATGGCGTACGGAAGGTTAATGCTCTCTATGTTCACTGTTTTTCTCAGGATGCATGCTCAGGCAAGGCGGCTTCGTATGTCCCGGTCCCAGGCTTCGTATGTGTCGGTGCGTTTAAGGGCATCACCCCACGAATCTGTGGTGGTACGGATTTCAGGTGGAGTATTCTTATACGGGATTGTAGACTATGGAGAGGGGGTGATTCCGTCCATTTCTTTCTAATTGCCGTAAAAAACGGTCCGGAAGATGCGACGCGTGCACACGGCTGGCGCGCTCCAATCGAACTCGTGGAAAATAGCGCGCCGGATCGCTAGGAACCGTATCGTCCGGGCCATTTTTTGCGGCAATTAGGAAAAAATAGACGGAATCATCCTTCTTTCCATAATCTACTATCCCGTATAAGAAAACTTCACCTGAAATCCGTACCACCTCAGATTCGTGGGTGATGCCTTTAAGTTAGGATAGTTAGGAGCTATGTTGTAGAGCAAATCTCATTGATTAACATTCTCAATCTCATTTCTGCAACATGCTACATAGGAACTAAATCTTTCCAACTTAATCCTAATCCAGTTATTTATGGTTGATTCGTCCAACACCGAAAACCTGCACTAGTTCTGTTTGTCAATCGTTGGAGACTTCTATGCACTCGAGAACGTCATAGTCATGAAATTGAATAGGTGTCCAGTGCAATTTCTATTGCTCTATTAAGATCGGGGTTAATGGGTGATTGTTCCTTTCCCATTGAGCGCGCGTCGTTTAAAGGATGCCACGACATGCCTCATTGATCAGTGCTACTTTCAAGTGACATCACCGAATGTGCCATTAAGCAGAAAAGTGGACCATCCACTTTTCTGCTTAATGAACACTTTGAACCGAGTGGTGAAACTCTTAATCATGCTACTGTATATGTGTGTGTTCTATGGACACATGTGTCTGTGTGTCACGAAAACACTTCGTCCGTACAACTCCAGTAAGGTATCCAGTAGGTGTTTTGGTGTAGAGGCGGATTCCACTGCGACGAGTTGCTTCACAGATTCAAGCAACTGCAACAAGCAGTACCGTGCAATAATTGCGGAAGAATTTGTGAATACGTGATTCAGCCGTGCTAAACCGTTTCAAGGCCGTGGCGGTTATGTACTTCCGTGGCGTTCCGAAGAGAAGCGTTGTTAGAAAAAGGAATAACTTTAATTCCGTTGCCGAAATTTACAGAAACTGTTCCTATTCTGAACTTTCATTGATCACTGAGGGTGAACGAAGCGAGCAGCACAAAATTCTGAAAGTCGGCGTTTGCCGGACATTCTAACCGATATGACAATTTCTTAATAGAGTTGCTCATTACATGCACAGGTGAAGGAAACTTTTATTTTTTTTTGCTGCGTCTCCTTTACGCGGTGACTTTCGATGTCAGGTTGTATGGCCTATGACTTACTTAAATATGTTTGAAATCAGTAACCACTTAGTGCGTGCTTTATCATTGAAATCCTCCGTTTCTCCGCTGTTAATGACCTGCATAGGGCACGATTCCGATTGCTACCTGCTCGTGGCGGCCCTGCTCGTACTAAGCGCATTCTGAAATTTCACAACATACGCTCCGGGCGAAGTTATCTTCCTGCACCTTCGCGAAGATGCTTGTAACCGGCTCGGACAATAACACCATCCCGTCGATTAACAACAAAAACAATATGCCTTATGTTCTTCAGGTCTTCAAAAACGATATTTACGTTTGAAAAGCCCTGTCGTGTCATGTAACGACTCCTATACGTTACAAAAAGTTTCATACTTCAATTTTGGCATCAAATTTCTAGTGTAATTGGGGCAGAAATTGAGACTCAGTTGCAGGCGACACGTCTGTTCTACCGTGTTAAAACATTCCATTTGAAATAATTAAACTGCCTCAACATTCATTTCCAGAGATTTTTAGTACCAGCGATGTTCTATGACTTCTATGACTTCTATGACTGTATAATGACGGTCAGACGAATTAGTTGAGATCACGTAGTAGACAAGTAAGGCAGTGTTTTGTTTGTTCGCGGTCGTCAAGTTGTTTGTCTGGTTTTCCAACAAGAGGAACAGCGACGACGAACTCACTGCCTTAGGTGAGGTTCTCGGCTATCACCGACTCATGATCATTTCCATGCTCTGAACGGATGTGGTGCTCACTGCTCGTTCACCTCGAGCTCACTCACATAAGCGTTCCTGTCGAGTCAACATCCAGCTCGATTCTCTCGAATTCACTTGCAGTTATTCTGAGGCCGGCTCTGAACTGTTCTCACGTAGTACGAAAATGTCCACTAGCATGCTAGATTGGAACTTCGCGTTTTTTTTTGAAAAAATGAGAAAATTCAAATACTCACTTTTTCTTTCTTTGGCCTAAGCATGTTGAATCTTCTTCTTACCCTTGGTTTTCCTTTCGTTCTTCTTATTTTCTCCCAACAATCTCAACTTATCTTGGTTCTGTGAACAACCGAAATATCTCGAAGTATTTTGCTTCATTAAGACAACCTCCTAAAACGTTATGTAAACATGTAGCTATGATATAAACATCATATTCTTCTTTTCCTCTCTCTCAGTCGCTTATTAGTCTCCAGCTTCTTGAAAAGTGTCCCGGAAATGCCGTAGTATTTTTCTGGACTATTGGAAAATCTTTTTTATGCATTTATTCTTTTGCCTTTATTTTAGCTTAGCTTTCTTTTGCATTTATTTAAGCTTTGCTTAATGATTGATTTAATAAAAAAGACAAAAAAAAGAAACACGACAGAAAATAATGGTAGAAATTAGCATGAGCTTCGTTAGTTTCAGCTGTCCAAATAAGACGTTCAGTAGTACTTTTCTGTCGTAGACAAACAAATTCCAATGCAGATAGTTCGTGGATTCTATCGAAATTGGCTTCGTTTTGGCCAAAATCATGTACATAGTCAGTGATTTGTTTTTCTCTCAAAAGAATGACTGCATGGGCCTCCCACGCATTCTACTTGGGACGGTTGATTTAGATATTGGATTTCATTGTTTTCCTTCCCAGTTACTTTTTTTTGTCAATGGACGTAATATTAATTCTCTTCCGTGTATTAGAATCTGATGCAATTCTTCCCTTATCCGTCCATTCCAATATCGAATTGTTTTAAATTGTTCCTAGGAACCTAGTAGTTTCATTTTCCGTTTTTCTAACTTAACTAGATGTTGGTTTTCACACAGTAGATTTGCTGAGCATTAAATTGACGTTAACGATTGTCTAGTCTATTAGAGTTTATTGTTTTAAGCAGTTATACTTTTCCACAATTTATCCCACCCAATGTTCTAGTTTGCCAGATGTATGGCGAATGATGTAAGGCGAGAGCAGAAGACGAACCTAATGATCCTTCCATTCTCTATTCTACTTCTCCATACCTTAAACGTTTGTTGCCCAGCTATTTTGAATGAAAATTGCATGGAAGACTGAATCTAATCATTTGTGCCTCTGAGCTTTTGAAGGAAGGACTTGACTTGATATTAGTTTTCTTCGCACATCTGAATTTCATCATTTTCAATTTTCATCTGAATTGCTTAACTGCATTAATCAATCTATTGTTACACATTGGGATTGTTTCTATTTTCCGCATTGTTTCTCGAGAACGACAAGAAATAATTCTCGCTATCTGTTGAGGTGCATGTACACAAAGCAATAAGCTTTTGAGGTGGTTTTTCCTTACTTCCTTTCCCTAAGAGACCCTTAAAAGGTTCCTCACCAGATCGTTCTGAGAAAAGCGCAATTGGATTGTTAAGCCCTAAAAACAGACAGAGAAAAACTTCCGTTAGTAGTGCCGAGTTTGGCTTTGGTTGAACTTTGGTCTTGGCATAGATATTTTTATCTTTTTGCTGTTAGTGGTGTGCAGAAATAGGATCGTTAGCGTCATCTTAATTAGGCAACTTAATTTTGACTTAGTCGCCTTCTTCTGACTTGGGGGAAAGAAAGAAAAAAAAAAAAACCCCCCCCAAAATTTTACCATTTAAAATCCAAAAAAAAAAAAAAAAACCACGAATCTGGAGTGGTACGGATTTTCGGGGAGTATTCGTATGCGGGATCGTAGATTATTGAGAGAAGGGTGATTCCGCTCGTTTCTTCCTGATTGCCGTAGAAAACGGCCCGGAAGATACGGCTTCGAGCGTTCCGGCACACTATTTTCCAGAAGGAGTTCGATTGGAGCGCGTAAGCCCTGTGCGGCGCCGCATCTTCCGTGCCATTTTTTAGGGCAATTAGGAAGAAATGGACAGAACCACACCCTTATCCATAATCGACTATCCCGTATACGAATACTCCACCTGAAATCCGCACCACTTTAGAGTCGTGGTATGCTGCCTTTGAGGTACGTGATGCTTCTGAATGTGGTGCAGTAGAGTTGTTTCGTTAGTAATAAACAGGGTGACTCGCATCTAACCCTTCAAGTGAAAACACGCAATGGCAGTGGTACAAGGTCAGGTCACAGTGATGCGCTCCTCCTTTCCGCTTATTTCTGGACTCCTGGTCGATATCCAAATGCTTAGAACATTCTGGGCGCAATGATTTCCAGTTCGGACAAAGTCGAGACAGCTACCCCAAGTGCATGATCGCTACGGACTACCATGCAACGAACCCCAAGTGGAGTCGATCATCTTGCCCTTACCATTCCGTATAGATGTTCTTTGAGTCGAACAAAAAATGGAGGTTCATTTCCTCCGACGTATTATTTCTCATATTCCTGGAAAGTGATATTTCTCATATTCCTGGAAAGTGATATGATAATTTGTATCCGAAGTTATGCAATTTTCACTCCTACTGCGCGAGTCAGTACAGCGGTTAGAGGTTCCGCTTCCTGCACGATGATCGGAGGTTCGAATCCGCCCTCGTTATCACCAAGCCCTTCCTCCCTTCGTGGTCGGTAAATTGGTACCAGACTTCTCTGGGAGGATAAAACCACTGACTTGACACCTCGGCTAGGCCCCGCAAGTCATTGTATAGGACAGTTACACGTTCGTGAACCTTAAACGATTTTGAATTGAAGTGGGGCGCATCCCAAGCGGATTGATTAGCGCCAGACACTTTATCCTTCTTTGTACTCTGACATGATCGTAGAGACTTCACTTTTGCACGCATGCTCGAGTTTCCCTATTGATATCGTCTGAGGTAAAAGTAGGACCGAAATTGATCTTATCAGTGTTGGCGCTTCCAAGCGCTTCGCCCGTGCGACCCAGTCGATGCTGCCCTTCAACAGTACAGTACAGTATGAGAAAGCAACATATTTCTCGGCATATTTGGCGTAATCATTGCGCGCTGAACGTCGGAAACATATTATATAGCGATCGAAACTCCAAGAATGAACAGAAAGGACGAGTGCAGCTTCAAAGTGCAAAAGAAGAGTGATGAACGAGCTCGCCCTGTACGCTGACCTATGCGGGTTTTGCTGTGCAGGCTCTCATGCAGGTCAGATGTGCACCCTACTTATTTCTAGAAATTCTTCTGCATGGCAGTCCGCTTACATTATGGCGGCGCCTCTATTTAGATAATGTAAACGGTGTCGTTGTTCTCTGTTCTTGTTCTGCTCTTGTTGAGGGGTGAATTGTGTTGTGAAAAGACGAAAGTCTTCTTCAGAGACTGGAAAAATGTTAGCCGAAACGAAGTTAACGATTTTGGTTGTAGAAAAGAATAGAAACACCCTGCATCTCAGAAAGCCACCTTAATTTTTGTTCTCTTGCATCCGTTTTGCAACACGTGTGGAATATTTTCTCACGAATCTCGCTGCCTGTGCGCAAAGTTTACAAGTGTTGATTTTGCACACTCCGAGGTCATGATAGCTTTCCACTACACTTCTTTTGTAATACTGATGGTATAAGAACGTGATATTTAATATCACATCCTTTTTCAAGCACTCTAGAAGGAAGTGGTAACGAATTCGAATGTCAAGCATCTGTACGATGGAAAGATCTGGTGGATGAACCAGCAAGTGTTCTCGAATGACATCCAGAATTGTTGCTGGGCACGACTACCCACTGCAGGCTTCTTTAACGGCAGCATGCCACGAATCTGACGTGGTGAGGAACCCGCGGAAAAAGCTAAGAGATGGAGCTGTAGATTGCGGGATCGAGGGCGGTTTCGCTCCTCTCTCCCTGACCGTCCTAAGAAACGACGTGGGAAACGCCGTTTCCTTCGACAATTTTGGTTATTACGAGGTGTGTCAGAACGCTCCTCTGCATACGCGTTCGGTCCCCTCAGCAGCCTTTCATTGTTTTCAATTGAATAGCCAGGTGAGAAAACATCACTGATTTTCAACCGCTCGCACTTGGATGCGACGCGTGCGGAGGGGTGGCGCATTGCAACTGAAATGGTCTTAGAAGAACGTCGTGTTCCATACTGTTTATTTTCGATCAGGGAGAGCTGAGCGGAATGACCCCCAACCAAAAATCCTAACTCTAGACTTTCTCGCGGATTCGTGGCGTGCTGCCTTCAATCACGTAACCGACTAGATGGTGAAGTTAGTGGTTCTGATCAATCGCTTGGAATGCGCCAGCGCGTTTGACTTCCACTCAAAGCCGAAGTGGGTTATGGACGTATACCTATGCAGTGCAGAATTGCAGCGACAAGCGCTGCGTGCAGTCGAAGATTCTATCCTCTCAATCGAATCTAGCAAAAATCTATGGTCCCAGTTTGATGAGATGTTTGGCTGGCGCAGAGTAGTTTTAATCTATTGACTTGTTATGACTGTTCAACACAAACTTCAATGTTGACGAATCTTTCGCTTGCGGACAGCAGTTGAAGCCTAAATGTGGTATAGTTTGTGGAAAAAGTGCTTGCTCTGAATAAGACATGAGATAAATGACGCTAGACTTCTTCTTCATGCCCAACCCTATAATTCGGCTAGAGCTTTTAATGCTACAATAATTACAGCCATTCGTTGGCTGTTTTAAGAATTTCCCATTCTTTTATGTGCATCAAGAGAACAGCGCAGCATGCTGCACATTTCTTTGTGCTCGTCTTTTTTTGCCGACATATCCCCTAAAAATGAAAGCGCTTCGTAAAAGGGTCTTTTGTTGTTGGTGCTCAGGAAATAGAGACAAACCTGTTCATGGAATAGGTTGCTGCGGATACGTGGGAGTTGAATGCTGCTTCTACTGAATTTTTCATGGCGTTTCATATTTAACTAGAGCATTGCTCGGAGACGTTTCCAAGAAATTGCTTTAAAAAGGAGATAGAATGTGAACTAATTACACAGTCTGCAAATTGCAATTCCTGGTAATCTTGGAAATCTCTTCCCTTATTCTTATTATCACAATTTTTTTTTCATCTTTCTCCTTCTAGTAAATTTTGCACATCCGTTCATTCATGCAAAGCAGAAAAAAAAGTTTTTTGAGCGTGTGAATTTTTTTCGGGATTCATGGAAGTTACTAAGTTCAATCGATTAGAACAATCGATTTCTGCTGCCTCTGCACTTGCATTGATCTTTCTTTCATAGTTTTAAAAAAACTGTTGGATTCCCTCAAGGAAAATTTTCTATAGGCTTTCAGGCAAATAGTTCGAAATCCTCTTATTTTTTTATGTTTTCTACAATCTAATAGAAAATACAGAGAGAATGTGCCGAAACGACATCCCCATTTCTAAGATATGGATTCTTTGGGGGTAAAATTGCTGTTGCTGATTTATTTCTGGTTAACTTTGAGCACAAGCACGACTTAGAGGAGCTATCGTTTGTGCGTTGAGTGAGGTAAAAAGTTCTGAGCGTTTTCGCCAGATGTCTTTGGTGAGCCATATCTGACGATGTAAACATCACATCAGGCTATACTACACGGGGATTTCAAAGCGAAACAAACCGAAAAAGATGGCTGTCCAGTCACAGTGAGCCGGTCCCACCGATTGCCAACCCCGAGTTAACGGCCAAGAAGGTATTCCGGTATGTTTAGTGAGTTTGGAAAGGAATCGTCTACTATGAGCTTCTCCCATCAGACCAAACGTTCAATTCGGTCCTCTACTGTCAACAACTGATCAGACTGAAGCGGGGGATCGAACAAAAACGGGCAGAATTTGCCAGTAGGAAAGGCGTTGTGTTTCATCAAGATAACGCAGGGATACATACATCCTTAACGACGCGTCAGAATCTCCGAGAGCTTGAATGAGTGGTTCTACCGCACCCGCCGTATAGTTCAGAGCTGGCTTCAAGCGGCCATCACCTTTTCAAGTATTTACTAAATTTTCTTGATGGTACAAAAACTGTTCTCAAGAGAGGCTTGAGAAAATGAGGTGGTCATGTTTTTCTCCCAATAAGGACGAGGACTCTTTCAATTGTGGAATTACGAAACTACCATCAAAATAGACAGAAATTATCGTACAAAACGGCGCATATATGATCTATATCGCTCAGTCCCAGCTGTGTTAATTTCAACGTCGAAATAATGCGAAAATAAAAATGACTAGAACGTTTTCTCTTCACCTAATATGTTAGCATAATAATTTTTTTAAGTATGCTAACAAAATTCTCAACTGGAACATTTCCCCTTTTGTGTAATCGATTTCTAATTTTCAGTGGAATTCTGAAAAATGACTGCTTTATCCTAAAACTTTGAGTAATTTTAATTTTTTACTCATTTTCTGCTCTTCACAGTTCGTTTCTACATCTTTTCCAGCACGAATTTTCCTCAAGATTTGCAAACGAAGCAAAATGAACGTTGCTATAAAAGATGATGTTATGGCTGGTGCTAGAATATATGCAGCAGAGTATTAATTAGACGCTACTTTCATATGCACCATAACAAAAGATTATAAAATTTCGTTTCGATGTCCTAAACGAGGATTACTGAGATGTTCATTCGGCCGGTTAGTTATTCTCATTTGACTTTCCGGAAAAATTTGCATATAAACGCTTTTGTGCAATCTTAATAAATTATGGAATTTGGGCAAAGTAATTCTCTCGTCCGTTCATATATAAACTTCACCAAAGCCATTTTCATTACACGAAAAACTGAGCAATTTATGAAGGCGAATTATTGGATTCCGTTGCAGAGGGGGCTATGCCGCTGCAATACTTTCGACATTCATATTTGTCTTGTATTTGTTCTGTATTTTTCTGCAAAACAGCTAAGGAGCACGAAGAAAACGAAAATACGATGCTGTGTCGGTCTTTTCTTGTTGGACATCGGGTTTCAGTCCGATTCAAGCTTTGAGTCAAAATCCAGGATCTCTACGTTGTGACCAACATCCTTAAATTATCTTTTGAAATGTTAGTCAATGTTAACTTCTATCTCTGTTATGAAGTTCCTACCACAATTTTCTTTTTTAAGAGTATAGGAACGACGCTGAGGTTAGTACACACACTTTTTGAAGTATTCTCTACTAGCGATTCATCCCCTGAGGTCAAATTTTTTATGCAAAGCAAAGCTGAATAACTGAATGAAGATGAGCTTTTTATATGCGTACCAGTAGGTATGGCTTGAGAGGTCTATTTTGCTTGATTAAATAATTAAATAATTTTGTTTGGCAATTTGCTTACGTAATTAACTTTTCTACACCTGTTACTGCCTTTCGCAGAGTTATAACAAGTCTGGTGCAATACTAAGCAGCTAATGAACTAATGAAAACCACCCACGTGGTGTCCACCAATGCGAGGACATCGCCTTTAAAATTTAAGTGCTTTGAAAAATTGTCTCAAGTATGACTTTCTCCGAGAGATTTGAAATGTTTCCGTATCGTTTGTGGGTTTTGGGCCGGTTCAATAACTGATAGGATTGCATTACAAAAGACATGCGAGCTCCAAATAGGACCTCGATCATTTTCTCCACGCTTGGCCATCATTTTGTTTATCATCCAGTGTCCAGCGTAAAGGGAGTCGGAAGAAAATCAGTGCCTCAACATTGAACACCTGAGTGTTTCTTCATCTCTCATAATTTGTTCCATTGTTGAAGTCCTTTAATTACAGGATACAAAAAAACCCTTTGACATTAATCTTATGTTAGAAGGTTTCCAACGAAGTTCTTCATTAAGATATGTGAAGACTATAAGAAAATGAGGAAAAGCTTCAGGTTTTATGAGCTGTGCCGTTTATGAAAAGCTAAATTTGTAGTTTTTGTAGGTAGCGTACATCAATATCTCAATCCTTTATAGAAACACCAGGCGAGGAAAAGTCCCATAGCATATTGATGAAGATTACACCATCGCCACCTAAAATTCTTTAAAAGTTAAAAGTACTGTGGATCATACATATGTAGTTGGCACCGAATGCGTAGTGCAACCGGCTGAACGAAATGCGTCCTCGTTCGCAACGAGGACAAAGAGATAAGGGAGCACGTGCAGGGAGAAAAGGCGTTGTGATACATGCGTCACAATTACCCTGTTGACGATGTTTTGCGCCAGCGACGTGTGAGAGAGACGTCATCGCACTCGTTCTCAGTCATGAAAGTCTAATATTCCTCGTACTATCTAATAGTTCGGAATTTTCTGAGCAATAGGGCTCTTGATATTTTTCTTTGTGGCGAGTTAGAAAATCCAGTATAACATTCTTGTGTGAAGGACAGTCTCAGAAAATTCGTTGAACATTCGTAGGATGGACAGTGTTACGACTTGCTTGTCAAAGACAATTCAACCCCTTATTTTTCCGTGATTTTTTGCAAGCAGTTCGATGGGTAGCTCCCGCCGAAATAAAATAATCTCTATACAATATTCAGCCATTCAGCAATACAATTTTCTCCATCAGATGGCATTTTCAGTCCCTTTATCCCCTATCCCGGGTGAGAAGCATGTCATATCACACTATACCTTTAAAGTAAGTAGATAAAAGTTCAAGTAAAGGTTTCTTAAAAGGATGTGGTAATAAAAACTTAGAATTACCAGAAGTTCGGTTGCAAAAAAAAAAAGAATCTTCACGTAGTCCGCGTGGAGCGGATTGAGTTGAAAAAGGTTTTTTTCGGATTTCATAATATTTTCCTGAGTTTCTCAGATCCTCAATTAGAGTCGTTTCCTATGCAACAGAAGTGTGGTAAAATAGTGCCAACTGAGAGGAAGTTTCCTACGAATAGGGAATTAATATTATTTCTATTTTAAAACCGAACACTCGTCTTTAACGTCAAACGTAACTGAATTAGATTGCTCCATGTATAAATATATATTCTCAATTTTACTCAGTTGCCACTTTTTGACTATGATTGCATCGTAATTACTAGTTGTTATTCATTTATT
Organism: Necator americanus; assembly: GCF_031761385.1. NCBI lineage: Eukaryota > Metazoa > Nematoda > Chromadorea > Rhabditida > Ancylostomatidae > Necator > Necator americanus. Next base: position 13,865,001 of record NC_087374.1, read on the forward strand.
CGTCCCATGACTACAAGTAATTCATTTCCATTAAAAAAGTACAGGGTATTATGTAAATTGATGCTTGAATAAGTGCAGGTACTCGGAGGAGAAGCTTCAACACGTAGAAGAATCACTCGAGCTGATACTTAAAGGCAGCTACCACGAATCTGGAGTGGTGAAGGAATCCGTGGAAAAAACTAGAGTTATGGTTGTCGATCGGGATACAAGGGATGTTCCTTTCATCTTAACCTAATCGTCACAAAAAACGGAGTGAAGACGCCGGTTTTTAAATACCGATTTCAGCTGCAACCCTTCACCTTTGTGCACGCACCGCATCCGGGCGCGAGCGGTCGAAGATTAAAGGCATCACCCCACGAATCTGAGGTGGTGCAGATTTCAGGTGGAGTATTCGTATAGGGGATGGGTGGCTATGGAGAGGGGGTGATTTCGTCCATTTCTTCCTAATTGCCGTAAAAAACGGCCCGGATCATGCGGCGCCGCACAAGGCTGGCGCGCTCCAGTCGAACTCCTTGTAGAAAATACTGCGCCAGAACGCCTGAAGCTGCATCTTCCGGGCCGTTTTTTAAGGCATTTGGGAAGAAATGGACGGAATCACCCTCCTCTCCATAGTATCCCATCCCGTATAGGAATACTCCACCTGAAATCCGCACCACCTCAGATTCGTGGAGTGATGCCTTTAACTATGTCTTTTCACCAGCCTATTCATTGCTTTCACTTGCTGCTGAGAGGACCAGAACGTGCACATTGAGGACCGTCCTAACGTACCACGTAGGAACAAAGTGAACAACAACAACTATCTCTCCCTTTTCCCATGGATTCCCTCATCACGTCACATTCGTGCTATGCTGTCTTTAAGTCAAGTGAATTCGGCGAAGTTGATGCATAGTTTCATGTGGAGGTAACACTGAACACCCAAAAAATTCTGTTTTTTAAACTACTCGGTTGAGTAATTTTCTAACGTTTCGTTCATTAAGTCAATTTCGGAAGTGATATGGGTAAGTTTTGCATCACCTCTCTTTTAATCCTTCGTCGCACTTTTCCGCATGAAAGGTTGTTGTTTCAGCGAAGTTGTTGCGTGTCCTCTGAGTAATCCACTTCCGCCCTGCTTTCTTCCCTTTAGTTTTTCTTGATATGTACATGTATGTCGTTCCACAGAGCTGCGTTCGAAACCACGGCTTGGCCTTGTTTTCTCCATCCTTCAATATTCCACGGAATGTGAATAAATTACTCGCAGTAATTAATCTTATGGTTTTTGGCTGCAGTGCAGTGTCAAAACGCCACCACTACGTCTGTCCAGTAGATGGGTCGACACGTCTCCGAGAAAACTGGACGTTTAAATTCTCCACGGTCGATAAAACGTATCACATTTGCCGGCGAGGACAAGCAGATGATCTGAGGCGCATGCACGTTCGTAAACCTCAGCAATTCCATCGAACGCATTGATGCACTCCAAAAAGAATGATCAACGCACTATATGTTATTATGTTACACTTTATATGCTCACATTTTCGAATCCCGATATTCCTTGCATTTCGTCCTACAGCTAGATGCTGTACGGCAATTCCACCCATTCCTCTCCTTGTGAGCGTGTGCGTGAACCAGTCGGCAGTGAGAGCTACTATCTACCTGCTCTGATGTCTAAGTCGTTTCAACCGAAACTATCTAGAAATATAAAGTTTTCATGCAATTGTAGATTTCCTTTCCATTTGACATAGGAAATTATTATTTCTTATCATTCAGCGAAACATCACCTAGCAGATTCAATAGAGCCCCTTCAGAACCTTTTTTCTCTCCATTTCACTAATTTTGAGTGTGGTTCTGTCTCAGAGTTACTGCCTCAGTAAAGAGCTCTTGAGAAAACTAAGGAAAAAAGGCAATAGTATCTGCAGGAACACTCGAAAGACGGCGGCGAAAAAACTTTATTTTGAAAAAGCGCTCCAGAAATATACGTATGAATTTACGTACAGTAATAGATTGTGAAAGGATAAAGTGTCTGACATTAATCAGTCCGGTTAGGAATCCCCAACGCGTTCACTCTGATTCGGAATCGCCTGAGGATTACAAAAGCGTGGCTAGGCCATATTTGCGGGGGCTAGCCGATTCATCAAATTAGTGTTTTGATTCTACCAGAAAGGTGTGTTGCCAATCTATTGGTTTCAGACTGATGGAAGGTTTGTTTGATTTTGAACCATTGATTCATCATGTAGTTGCAGCGGAATCTCTTACCAACTGCGCAACTGCATCACATTCGCCCCTACGTGTAGCAATATATATATATATATTAGTATATATATATATATATATATATATATATATATATATATTTACCGGGGCGGGTGTGGCGCAGTTGGTTATAGGTCCGCTGCAGCTACACGGTCGATGTTTCGAAACCGCCCAAGTGCATCAAGCCTTTAATCCCTCCAGGGTCGGAAATTGGTATCAGACTTGTTTGGGAGGATAGAAACGTTGATTTGATCATTGGCTGGCCACAGCAAATCCATTCCGTAGGCCAACATCCAGTATCTAGCGATTACAGCGAACTGCAGTAAAACGCGTTGGTGCATCCCAAGTGGATTGTTTCGCCAGAGAATTTATCCTCTGTATATGCCAGTCTGAACGTTAAGCTGACGCCGAACATCAGACATCTTGGGGATCTCGCTTCGATCGCCCTTACCGTTAATAAAAAGTAAAAGTAGTGACCTTTGGTGTGAATTCTTCCCAGAGAAGCGCATTTTTCTCTTCTTAACAGCTGTTTTTTCGTTGTTTTCTCTGAGGTTCAAGCACTAACGAAAGACTTAACTGTTTTTTTTCCTAAACGGGTCAGTGCTTCACCTGGAGAATATTCAAACCTGATTTCACACCTATACTCCTTTGGTACCACAATTACCAGGTACTACTACAATTTGAAAACATTATTTGAATTACTGGATATTCTTGTCCGTTCTAATGAAATACACATAGGATGACGTGCCAACATGAAATGGCGTGAACGACATCATTATGCTGGTAAAGTTAAGGATGTACGTCAGATCACGTTAGTCGCTGGATATTTTAAAGGCATCACCCCACGAATCTGAGGTGATGCAGATTTCAGGTGGAGTATTCGTATTCGGGATGGGAGACTACGGAGAGGGGGTGATTCCGTCCACTTCTTCCTAATTGCCTTTAAAAAAACGGCCCGGAAGATGCGGCGCCGCACAAGGCTGGCGCGATCCAGTCGAACTCCCTGTAGAAAATACTGCGCCAGAACGCCTAAAGCCGTATCTTCCGGGGCGTTTTTACGGCAATTAGGAAGAATTGGACGGAATCACCCCCCTCTCCATAGTCTCCCATCCCGTATACGAATACTCCACCTGAAATCCGTACCACCTCAGATTCGTGGAGTGATGCCTTTAAATAGCTATTTGCATGCTTCCACTTTCTGAAGAATGGATGTTAGCAACCTAAGGCAAACGTGCAGGGAAAGACTTCCGGAAAAGTAAATAAGGATGAGATGAAACATATGCAGTTATCACATCTTTGGAATGCCTCACAACATCTTTTTTGACAAATTCGCTTCGCGTTATCGCCGGGAACTGCTGCATCAATAACAATTGTACATTTCCCAGAGCTTTTTGGCGTAGGCCGCAGCGGACCATTTTTGTCAATCATTCCATTCCATTTTATCGCTTTCTAGCGCTGATCCGGTGCACCAATTCACCGCCATGGGGTCCGTTTTTGAACTCCCTGGAATTTCGTTCCATACACACATACATACTCGTGACAGATTAAACCCGTTAAAATATTGCATAAAACTCTTCCTTCTCTACCGCTGTAGCATCGAAGCTTTTCTTAATTTTTTTCGAACAATTAATACAGTGTGGTTTGGTAGTGGTAAATAACGTAAAAGTCATCATCATACTGGTAAAGATAAGATCTTACGTCCGATCACGTAAACAGCTAGCTCCTACTAAACCTGATGTCTGCACGCATATATACAGTTTCTGAAGAAATCATCTGGCAAACATGATGAGCGTAGGGTATAGAGGAGTGGATATACGTAGGAGCACATTTCTATTTCTGCTTTCTGGTACAGACCATCTACGTGACGCAGTGGGATACGTTCTACTGCCTTCTAGCGGCAAAATGCCTAACTAAGGCAATCGGCTCCTTGCCACCCAATGCTACCGGATTCTGGCGTAAGCGCACCAGGCCGCAGAAAGAACGAAATATGTATGGAATCCGTCTCACCACATTCATCTGCCTTCTGGCACTTATACGTCTATTTGGCGCCGTAGAATCAGTCCCATCCATCTGAGTACTTCACTTAATCACAGCCACACACTGCTATTGCGAGACTCGTGCTACCATATCTTTCTCCTTTCTGGCACACTACGTCAACATTGGAAAGCTCGTTTTACTCTCTTCTGACGCCAACACGCTCATTTTACTCCGCGGGACCCGTCATAGCCACCGCTGAAGCGTTGAAGACTTCGAAATTCTTCACAAAAAAGAACACACAGAACAAAATAACAAACATGCTCCACATAGAGAAAAACCCTAACGATAGAAAAGAACTCTTCGCGCAAATACTGAAAAAAGATGAAACAATCAAAAAAGAGTGGAAGCAAGGATTTAATCCGATGCGAGGATTGGGCGCATAAGTATTTTAAGTCGGCAAAATTTGCGGAAAAAAGTAAGATATTTTTTTGAGAAGAACCATAAATCGCAGTTTCCACGCCGCTTTTTCACGACGATCAGGAAAGGATGAGCAGAACAATTTCAGCCCTTTTTTTGCAACGTGCCATCCTTGCGCACACGCCGCATCCAAGTGCGAGCGGTCGAAGATCAGTCATGCCCAGGATCAAGCTTGCAGTTGGCTAAAGCTCTTGAAACGACCCCCTCCTCATCTCACAAATACAGCCACATATATAGAAATGAACGCCTCATAAATAAATCGGAATAAAATAATATAGTTTAATAACTGTGAATAAATAATGCTACAATAAATATTCTATTACAGGGCTATAAATAAAGTAAAAATAAATAATATTATATAGACGCCACAGATAGCTCACTGCAAGCATTAGAAGTGTGTCAGTGCATGTGCTGACATATAGATTGAAAAAATGAGGAAGCTCTCAGCGTGTTTTTCAACGACACATTTTTTCTTTTTTGACATTATGCACGGATGTTCACGAATTGAAGGAAAATCTTGATTTTTGCTAACCGGAAAACTACTGGGAAGTTCCCGGTAATTTTTCTAAGATTGCGATATGCACAGTATGATCACGCGCATTGATGGTGATTTTAGCACTCAACACTGACCCTGATTGGAAATGACAGGTGGACCGGCTTGATCTTTTTAGGTTAAAATAAACTGGTGACAAAAAAATTGAAAGACAAGCAACCTTTTGTAGTGGAAGGCGTGCGCTAGAAAACATTTAATTTGAATTTTTCGAAGATTTTCAAAGACCTCGAGGTTTTTTGAAGGTTATTTGAGAGAACGACGAAAGACTTGAAGACATAAGATTGAATTCTGATAGGAAGTTTGCTAACTGGTAACATATTTTAAATCGAAGTAGTTTACAAAAAAGTACGAGCTCAGTTATTAGACTCTGTTAGTCCTACACTTTTGGACACGTAGCCAAAAAACCGAAATTTCGCACTTCCTTCGTTGCGCAGTTACAGCGCGGCGCCATTGAAAAATTCGCTGCCTATTCTCTCCTCCGGTGCTGCACCCTGACCTCTATAAAGAGGACAGCTTGCGGACTGATGTGAGAGGGTGCCACTGGTATCTTTAGCCTGCTTCCACTTTTATAACTCCGCAGCTCCTATACCTAACTTCTTGAGTTTTGAGAGCGATCGAGTTCTGAATCATCCGATCCCCGTTCGCTGCATTGTTTTTGCTGCTTTTTACTACATATTTACTGTATCTGTTTGTATTCGGCCTTACCATACCCTTTTGGCGTGCCATCGAACGTAATAGCAAATTTTGATCTCTGTAGGTGTTTTGGTTCTCTCACAACGTAGTTGAGAAAAATTTAAATACAGATGGAAAAAATAAGAACTGCTTTCAAGTAGGTTTCAAGAAAACTAGGGAATTTATAAATGCCAAGTTCTGGTCAGATGTAGGCAAAATCTGTCTTTACAGGCAAAATTGTGAAGCTTACCTTGCAGTACTTTTAATCCTATCTCCAGATGCAGAAGTCTTTTTTCCACTTAATAATATCGGAATGTTTTTTTAAGTGAAGTGATAATATGAACATTCATTATTGTTGTAAAAGAAATGTCCTCATTAGAATTTTTGATGCAGAACGCAAAAACCTCGCTTTTATCAGCGACTGATGTTTGATCCTTTCAATAAAAACTGCTGTACACCGCACTGGGCCATCCGCTGGCGATGTCCGCTTCAATCCCGCACACCTACGCATTAGATTATTACTTCTGGATTTTGCACAGCATACTCACTTAGGGGCTCTCCTCCTACCTCTCTTAGGACTGTTCTCTCCCCCTTCCTTTTTTGCTGTCTTCATTTCCTTCATCCCCATCTCACACCGCTCACTTCCTGCCTTCTAACCACTCCCCTTTTACGACCCAATGCACACTTTAGCCTGGTGATGTCTTCTCACGAGCGTGTTCAAGTGAAACCAGGGAGAGTTGTTGCCTGTTTCTTGCTGCTGCTTGTTGTTTCGCTTGTTGCTGCCTGTCGCTTGTTTCAGTAATCTACAGTTCGAACTCTGCGTTTTCCCAGGAGCTTAAGTGTCAGGTTTATCTCGTGATACGCTGTTTTTAAAAGACTTTGTGAAAGTCGTGGGCTAAGCGGACAGATATTTGTCCAACTGGTAACTTTTTTATCCCTTCAAGTTCATTCTCCTGATTTGCTTGTAGTTTTTACCCTATTTGAGAATGGAGCTATTTGGTTGGATGTATCTTTCTCTTTTCGGATCCTTTTACTCGATAAACGACACTGCCAAATGTTGCAACTGCAGACATCTGAACCTAAGATGGCCAGCTTGTGAGGATATATACACCTTGAGAAACTTTAAAATTTTCCTTATCAGGAAGAGGGGGCTTTCAAGGAGGTTTCGAATGAATCTCCTTTTCAAATTGTTCATACAGAGAATTGATGATGAATAATTTAAAGAGAGCATAAATTTTCTTCCATTAAGAGATTTTCACATATAACGTCCCGCGTCTCACAATAAATTATTCGTGGTAGAAGGACGGACATCGTTACTAGACATTCCATTGCAACGGGTTTGCACTTTATATGAATGAAATTCTGAAATTATCGCTGAGAATAATCGAATGTTTGGTGCACATCTCACATAAATTGTGGTTAAACTACAGCCTCAAAGAGGCCAACACTTTTTTAAAAAAAAAGCTCGTAGAAATCATCTTAGTTGGAAGGTGTGTGAGGATCTTGGCGGGAGCAATTTAAGTTAGGAAAACAGTACCACTCAAACTTAAAATTGTGCCAGTCCTAATAAGAACAGCATGAGTAGAAATCTTCCAGTAGCGATTCTGTTCCAGATCCTCGCCGCCTTCTATTGACCTTTTCAAAAAAAGTGCTTGACTTTGTTTGCGTTCTTAGAATTCGAAGTTGTGACGTCAAGTCATTTGGAATGTGAGAAGAGAGAACAGAGCCATACAAAATTCGGATCTTATTTCTGGTTACATTGCACTTTTTAGGATTAGTCCGATATCGTTGTGTGGGCTAGTCACTCTTTCCCTCCTAATTAATCTAAGCTGTTCCCAGCAATCACCTCATTAATGCCAGCTAAGTAACTAATAAGCCATGTAACCATAGGACCTCTTTAGAAGTGTGAACCATGCTTCTTTGACTGTAACTGGAATTTTATTCTTTTGAGTTCCAGTTCCACCAGATTACCTACATACTTGATCGCGGTTTGGTGCTATCGCCTGAAGCGGTTACCCTCGTCTTCGACTAAGCGTGTCCTCCTCTAGAATTAGCTTTGGAAAACTTTCTCGATTATTTCTGGTTATGTTGCACTTCTTAGGATTAGCCCGATTTCGTTGCGTGGGCTAGTGACTCTTTTCCTCCTAATTAATTTAAGCTGCTCATCAGCATCAGCAGTCATCTCATTCTGTCAACTAGTTAAGGCGGTTCATACGATCTTCTTTTTAAAAGGAGACTCGAATAACTGTGTCTCTTTAACGGCAACTGAAATTTTGTTTTTACCCTGAATTTTAGTTCTATTAGACTATTTACTTACTTAATCGGGGTGGTGTTGTTTGTCGCCTGACGGTGGTTCAGGGGGAGCCTGAGATCTCGCGGGGCTTGGTGTCTCGCATCGCAGAACTGAATGTCGACTCCCTGCGACCCGAGTACAGCTCGACAACGTTCTTCAAGTGAGCGAAACGAAACGAAGAGATTTTACCGAGGAGTCCATGCTCTCATTAAATGTTTGAATTATTTTGGTTGGTACTTGTGGGGTGGTCGACGACAGCATCTTTTTGCAAAATTTGGGTGTCTTCTGCCATATAACTGTGAACGTTATCTAGCCCGCAGATACCAGAGCGTATACTCAAATGTATGATTGCATTTAGTAGAACCAAACAGCAGTCATGCTCGTCTGCGTGTATGGTCTATACTAAATCATTTCTTTAAATTTCGAGCAACATCTTCGGTATTGTCCTCTGCTTTGAAACTTGCATCTGTCGAATCGCAGTGATTTTTCAAGCGATATTCTTCAGTTTTCTGCGTTTTCTTCCGTAACTTAATAATGATTCTTCCATAAGGTTCATAACAAAGCGTTTTTTAAGACTTATACCACTAATTACTACAAAATTTTGAAACATGCGCGTGATTTGAATTTGGCAAACAGCTATGAAGGAACCAGTAACCAATCCAGCTGTCTAAAAATGCTCTCGTTTTGTGATTCAGAAAATTAACCGGCTCCTTTTCGTGAGAGATATAGAAAAGAAATAGTTACGAGTCTCCATGTCGATATGCGTCGGACTGTTTTCGTGCCGAAGAGGATCTCACTGTCAACAACTCGTTTCCATAGTCACTCATTTTCATTACCGGTTCGTTTGAAGAACCTCGCAGAATCTTTAAGCGAATTTTCACCAAACCATTCAGAATTTTCCAAAGAATGATAATGAGGAAATGTTGCTAATTCCTGTCTTTTTTAAACACTTTACTGTATGTAAGAACGTTACTAATTAATTCGCAAGAAATTATATATGTGCAGGATGTTAAAAATCACGAGATTATTCGAAGCATAACAGATTAAGTTCTCCATTTGCTCTTTTGTTTTTTTATGCTGTACTGTAAAACTAACGATAACCGATGTTTTCCGTGTTCCGATTTGTTCCTCTCAGAGGTTTACTCTCCATAACTTCTAAATAAGCATTAAAAAAATGTCCTACTTCCATACTGGAGCGATCAAATTTTTTATTAAGGTTTTTCTGTTTGATCGAGGGAAAACTCTGTACAAAATTCTCTTTTTCTCTGGAGTTTCTTTGAAGCGCAGTCAGAATAATTTCATACTAAATTTTAGCAGAAGGTTCTTACCTTGAGGGCTACGTAATAATGTCTATCAGTGTAAAACAACCATGTTTTCAAATAAATAAGGTAATCTGCAGGCTGCCGTCTATTAGTTTCTATTTCCTACGAGAGTAGAGATCGACAACTGCCGGCGTTAACCTCCGTGTTGTGTTTATCGAAAACTACTCCCAACTCACGGTTCATTAATGGTATCACCACTTCTGAGAACGACAAATATCGTTTGAAGGCATACGTCGTTGCTCCACTGCCTTGAACAACAAGAGTCTGCCTTGAATGCGAACCCCATTGCACCCATTCGTCGAGAACATTCAAATGCGACTAGAAAACAACCGCATTGTTCACCATCATGGTCTTGACTACCATAAAATTCTTTCGACATAGGAACCAAACGAACAACGACTCGGACAAAGGGAGGGGTTTTTTTTAGCGTTAATGAATCGCTGTTTGTCCGCCCACATAGGAAGGATTTTCTCAACGATATCATTACAGAAGAGAAGATTTCGTCCCAGTATGTCAACCATACGAGACACCTTCACAGACTGTCATCTTTTGAGGTGCGAGCCACCTCAAAAGAAGTCCAAAAAAATCATTAGTGGGATTCCCAAACGCTGCTCTAAGTCCTCTCTTCCGGATTCACAGTAAACGGCCAAGTACAAGCAACTCTAGAAAATGCCGGACTCTATTCGCCCAAGTCTCGATAATGACAACGCCTGTCTTCATGCGGCGAAGCTGACACGAAAGAAGATTGTCGAACCCGGATGGGAGGTGGTGTTCCATGCCGCTTACTCCTCGGCTCCTTCAAGGCACCATCTATTTGGTGACCTGAACCATGATCTTCGCTAAAAGAAATATAGCGATCAGCTAGACAGATTTTTGGAGCACAGGTGTTGAAAAGCTGCTATTTCGTTGCCCACGTTCTATAGATCAATGAATGATGATGAAGATTATATTGTTGATTGAGATCTCGTTGCACTAATAGTTTAAGTTTTGGAAATGAGGGAAAGGGCTATCTTGAGTTGTGCCCCTATAAATACTTATATCAGAGATCTCCAGACAGGTTTAAGATGAACAGTAAGTGCGCTTTTTCTGCCGTTACTGCCAAACAAATGAAATTTTCTGGAGGTTAAAGGCAACATACCACGAATTTGAGGTGGTGCGGACTTCAGGTGGAGTATTCATATACAGGATAGTAGATTATGGAGAGGGGTGTGGTTCCGTCCATTTCTTCCTAATTGCTGTAAAAGACGGCCCGGAAGATGCGGCGCCGCGCAGGGCTGGCGCGCCCCAGTCGAACGCCTTGCAGAAAATACTGCGCCGGAACGCTCGAAGCCGTATCTTCCGGGCCATTTTCTACGGCAATTAAAAATAAATGAACGGAATCACCCCCCTCCCCATAATCTACAACCCTGTATACGAATACTCCACCGGAAATCCGTACCACTCCATATTCGTGGGATGATGCCTTTAAGCCTTCGGCCATGACTTCTTTTTAAGTGTGCAAATTGAGCTTGTCAAATCGTTCCATAAATTTTGCCAACATTTACATTAGTGAAAAATGTTTTTTAATGTGTTGTGAATGCTTCCTTCCATAAACTCACGAATCTCTTAGATTTCAAAGCAGTTAATCTTTGATAGAAATTACAGGCTATAAGTTGTCAAATTCCACCCAATATGGGCACTTATTACGGCTGCTTCGTTCAAAATTAGGTGTACCTATACGAATTCTTTTCATTTATATTCTTTTTTCAATCTCTCTAACATAACAATAAAGCCATTTACAAGTGTTCTTGAAATCCGACTTTGCCGGGTTGTGAAAAACCATAACATTACTTTTCACTGCACCACTTGGCAGATTCATTGAGGGCATTTAATCATGAAAACTTCTAAAAATGGATATGAGTAGTGGTGTAGTTCACGGGAACGTGATCATGCTCAATTCTCCCTAGTGATCCAAAAAAAGCGTATGAAACAGCCTTGTCTGATCCCATCTCTCTAGCGATGCATCTTACCACGGGTAGTAGAACTAGAGCAACCCTTATCGCTTCCTTGACTGTCCGGACGGGGTAACATCAGCTGTTTGCCCTAGCTGTGTTAGTTCGATTCTGAGCTGACGTCGAACGTTTAAGAGCTTCCCAAAGAGACTGATCGACGTCTTATTTCTATCCTCTGTTAGTTGGATCCCGGAGATTGAACGATGGCGGAGTTGCTCACCTCATTACACGTAATAAATCACATAGTTAGGGAGAGGGGATCACACAAAGCAATTCGATGCACCTTTTTTTAGATTTTCAAAGTGAAAATATGATTACACTTATAGTTGTAACTGCACCGGGATCTATTTATAGATAGATTCCACGAATATTGTCAATTTTGTAATGTATTGCCTTTAATGCTTATAATGACATAGTCAAAACTCTCACACAGATATTAGACCAATACATTAATACAAACATGTCCTTAAGGTAGATATTTCTTCGTGGTGGCAATAAGAATTTTCCAGCTACATTTGTTTTTTTTTTCTCTAATGTATAAGAACAGTGGTGCATTTGATGGCTCACGGTAGAATTGTAGGCACAGTCGGGAAAAGGTTCCACTGTGTCCGCACGATTGTTTGTGACCCCCTAGTGCAAATCAAGCCCCTCATCCCCCCGGGGTCGATAAATCGGTACCAGACTTGTCTGGGGCGACAAAAACAGTGACGATACACCGGCTAGCCACCGCAGGCTAGACGCGCGTTCGTAAACTCCAAACGGTTCTGAATTGGAGCGAGCCGGGTGGAGCATCCCACGGGGATTGGTTGACGCCAGACATTTTATCCTCTATCCTTTATTCTAATGTTGAAAATGGATTACTTCTACAATGTGGGAGAGAGTGGTATGAATAACGGTATGATTCCATTGGTCAATTAAGAAACCCATGTCTTTCTCTTGTGTTCTTCTGATTTCTCTGCCTCGGTTCCATCACGTTTTCGAGACTTTCTGTTAGTTGATCCAATCTCTTTTCAAAAAGAACGTTGAGATTTTGAACAATTTCTTATTTAGGTGTTGTTCATAAAAACAGCGGCTATGATTTTCCGCCCATAAAATGTTGTTGAAGTTGTTGAAATGTTGCAGAAGATATTAGCAAGGTTTTGAGCAAGGAAATATGCATAATTTATGATCTCATCTTTTCCTGCATGATGCTTCCCCTGCCATAAAAGAGACGGAGTGCATGTGTTTTTAGCGACCTTCATTCTGATGCTATTGAATATGTGCATGTAATTGCAGAAAGTGGATTTCTCTGGCATTTTTGTCTGAACCGCACATCACATCGCTGAGAAGCAACGTGTGCATTTCGTGAGAATTCTCAACCAGTAACATATTATATTAGGCCTTCGCTTCCTCTACGGCATTTTTATTTTATATATATATATATATATATATATATATATATGTTGAGGGGAACTAGTTTACGGAGCATTTCTTATGCTTTCCTTTTTTTACTGTTGCCTCCTCCTCCTGTCACAAATACAGCTGTTTTTAGCGTTTCAAGTTGAGTATGCACATAAAATAGTCTCGATCGGAGCTGAAAGATTACTGCTGCCTGCATATCTGAGGATTGCGTGGAATTAATAAATGTGTTAGGTTGCTGAAGTACAGGGTAAGACAAAAACGGGGTAGCAAGTGGTGTGAAAGTTTTCTGCTCGTTTTCCAAAAATATTAACCAGCGCCAATTACTTTGTCTTTGGCCCTTTAAGCCTGCTATTCGTATAAATACGGAGCTGACGTTAATATTATTCGAATTAGGCATGAAAAAGAAGACAAAGAGAAAACCGTTATTCTCTTCCTTCTAGCAGTATTTTAACAATTTGGGAAAATATAAGCGGAGAGAATTGTCAGCAAAACACAACAGATCAGGGATATTTCCTCCGATATTTCTGTAATGAACTGTAACGTGAGATAGGTAAAATGCGAGTTGTATGTAATGGGTGGGAACTCTGAACTGTTCTGGTCTTTCGATATTTTACATAAAAGTCCCTCCGACGCAAGCATTCGAAGAATTCAGGATGGTACATTGATCCGCAATTGTTTGAAAGCAGCAGACCACGACATTGGAATATGTCTAGGAAGAGATAGGGTTAATGGCTTAAATTGCGAGTATGAGCGTGATTACGCCCAACTTTCCCTAATGGTTTCGATAAACGGTGTGAGAAATGATCGTCCTCTATGAATTTTTCCACGAGGCGCCTTGTAACGCCTCATTCGCATTAGTGCCGGTTCCCTCAGCTATCAATACAATCAACAGATGGAACAACCACGGCATCCAGAACATGGATGGAAAAGGTCAATCACTTCTAGTTAGATCTCTTCGACAGCCACTCCCACTTGCCTCTTCACCATCTCAGAGAAGATGTGCATGTCATCACAGGCGTCCTCCATTCCGAAATGCCAACATGGTGAAGAATCGTACTTCACTCGCTCCCTTCAGCCCTTCAGCCTTATCAATGCGCTGGGAAGGCTTCACTCGTTATCCGTCGGTGTACAAGGTTTCTAAGCAAAGGAAAACCGTGCTGTTGTACAAGAAGGGAAAATCACTTGACATTGGCCGCCTGTTTAACTAACACCTAATTTGTTTACTGTATGTCACCTACAGGCCCTTCACAGTGTTAATCTTAAATAATTGGAAGAACATTAGATGGGAAACAGCCACGCGAGCCATCAATCGAAAATGCTTCAGCACGGTTGAACGCATACATGCCGATTCAAAACTCGTAGGTGTGTCTCTGTGTCTCATTTTCATTGACTTGAGAAACCTTTGATTCGGTTGGGTTGGAAGCGGTCAAGGAAGGCTCTGACAACCAAGGCGTCCCCATTCCGTGCATAAAAATACTTTGTGATTTATATAGCGAATTCAGAATTTCCGCGTTCTACAATAATGTCACAATCGACGTGAAGAGAGGGTTCGAAAGGATGACACAATCTCAGCCAAAATATTCATTGCCATTCTCGAAAACGCAAATACTTATAAATAAATAAATAAATAAAGAAATACTTCTGAGTGCTCCGGCTATGTAATCTTGTAGATGAGGAAGTCAACATTATGAAAACTGAGTGGGAGAAAACAAACGGCTTGGGAAACATAGAAGAGCATCGAGGATGTAGTGAAGAAGACCAACAATATCTGGATCCGTGCTCACTCAACACAAACGTTCTTCCTACTTTGATCTACACCTCAGAAACTTGAGCGTTTCGCAAGCAAGAGGAAATGCGATTACCGTCATAGAACGAAATTGACAGGATGCTATGAGTATCCCGCTCTATCAAAGTGAAAGAAAAAATTCGAAGTCCACTCCTACGTCACCGATCGAAGATCAGAGACGCCGTCACATAAGGAAAGTTAAAATAGGTGGTCCAGACACGTGATGCGTTCCAAGGGCAATCGTTGACTACATCCATGAGCGACTGAATGCTATGGGGCATCAAAGGCACCGCCGATTCGATGGATAGACCTTTACGAAGTCCTTCAAAAGAAACGCAATGCTCTAAGAGTTTCTCGTGAGAAGAGAAGCCAATGGACAACACATGCGGGCGATCGCGACAAATGGAAGTTTTATCAATCTATTCAATTGAAACCAATGAAAAAGCTGTTGAGGGGGCCAGAACGTTTACATGGAAGACGATGCTAGTAGGAAGGATCATGATTGAACGGATAAATAAAGGGAAGAATAATGGAAAAAGTATGTGGTGCACAACTACGTGTCAATAAAAGATAGGAACTATCATACCAGTTAGTTGTCATGAACAAAATTACAAAAAAATTCTCACGTTTTTCCTCTGCCTTTTATTCTAGAGGAAATTCGCACAATATGAGATGCACATGGTCGATTACATGTTATCAGAAAAAAAGCTATTTCCAGTGAATTGTCCATTTCACGCCTGATTCCACTCATATGCCCTTTGTTGAGAGACTATGTCGTTATATCATTCATAAAGAATAAACTGCACTGCGTTGATCAATCCCTATAGGGATGCCCCTATGCGTTCGACTTCAATGCAGAACCGTTAGAGGGTTAAGAACTCGCTTACAATCACTTGCGACTGGCCCGCCGATGTGTCAATTCAGTGTCCTCATCCATCCAGAGAACTATGAGACCAATTTGCAGATCTCGGAGGTATGAAATGCTTGGTTAGGTCTGAGGCGGCTTCGAACTATCAATCGATTGTGCAGTAACAGCGGAACCTGCTGCAATGTGCAAATGAATTATTTAAATAAACTATAGTAAATTTTTAAATCAAATGAATAAGTGAGATTAAATTCTTAGCCTGAAATACATTTTTAGTCAGTTAGTTAGCGAATATCTAAATTTGTCGGTGAAAAACTTAGAGTGCGATCATTCAACTTAGAGTACATAACATCTACCATCCCTTAGTCTTCCTCATATCATGTCATCGTGAAGTGTGCCGTAGTGAAGTGGCTTTCCTATCTCGCTATAAACACTTGAAAACAGGCCCCAGGTGTACACCGGATTGAACCCAAGTGCAACTATATGTGGAGTCCATGGAACCAAGACCCATAGTAAAATCGTCATAGAGATGAGCTTGTCTTTTCGAGATTGGTTCAAGTGGCTCCCTCATGAATGTGTTCCTTTCCTCCAGTGATGGGGCATGCCTTGATGTGGAGATTAGAGGAACCTGTGAGGATGTGTCCGATAACGAAAAGCAACGAATCTTAGCACCTCTCGAAGGACAGAACATCGATGCCTCTACGAGGTACCTCACGGAATTAAAATAAATTATTAGGAGCCGGGTGTAGCGCAGTCGGTAAGAGGATCTGCTGCTGCTGGACGATCGAAAGGAGGCTCAAATCCGCCCAAATACCAACCAAACCTTTCATCCCTCTGGGGTCGGCAAATTGGTACTAGATTTGTCTGAGAGGATAAAAAACCACGGACCTGATTCATCGGCTAGCCCCACAAGTCATTGCAAAACTACACACATGTTCATAAACCTCAAATCGTTTTCAAATAAAGTCGAAAGCATGGGCGCAAGTCCATCAGGATCGATGGACGCTGTGGTTTTCATCTTTCAAGCGTCAAAGTGGAAAGAAAGTACGAAAGATGTGTGGGGCCTTGCACACCTTTCTCTCTGTTTCGGTCCGGTGAGTTTCCTCTCGGTAGGAAGGCTCTTGTATGCGTCCGTCAACGTACAGTGTGGTGCGTTCATTGTGTTTATGACCACTCACGCCGAATAAAAGCACATACCCAATTTATTTTAATGTATCGCCTATATAGATCGTAAATAAATAGTAAATTACGTACATCTGGAATTTATACACATCCACCTCAACCATGTTCAATTATTTTAAAACTGATCAATACTACATAAGTATTGCTGGTGGTAGAGTCTTTAATATCATCCTAAGGCGTATTGGATGCAGCAGAATCCGAAGTGCGATGATTTCGCAGAGAGTTCAGTACTGGTTCCAGAACTAAATGATGGTTAAAACATGAAGGATAAAATGTCTGGCGTTAATCAACCAGCCTGGGATGTGCTATATGAAAGGCACTGGGACAGTTTCGAACCATCGATCGATCGTACAGTCATTGCGGAACCTCTTACAGATTGCGCTAGATCCGGCACAAATAATTGTTGGCGTGTGAGATTCACGTCGTTTCTGTTTCAATACTGTAAACCTCACTATGTTTTCGAATAACATCGGCGTCAGGAATCGAAGAGAAGTAGAGGACAAATATGAGTTTGTGCAAGAAAACGTAGTAATATATCTTTTGAGTTTTATTGTAAAGTTAGATCGATTAACTGTAATTTGTTATACCTAATTTCGAATAAAGTGACATCCGCTTTAATTTGGCATCCGCTATGGTGACGTATCCATGGACGTCGAACCCCCATACTTACCCTGGGGCGAGGCAGACCCGCTAAGACGAATCGCTAAGATGTCGGAAGACAGTAGCCAGCAAACGAATCCGAACGATAATCCCGAAGTTGCAACACCCGCAGTTCCCTTGTTCTGGCGCATTTCATTTATTCCATTGCTGCAAATGGATCACGGTGATGGTTTTATCCATGCCATAGCATGGTTATGCATGACAAGGACATTTCTATTGGCGCACCTGCAAAAATTACAAAAACATAACAAACAATGTTTCTATGCATCAATTTCATGGAAACATTCAGGAAGCTCGCCTACCCTTTTATGACGTCAAACTTTGTGTTGCACTGTAAGTGGGAGGTATTCGGCATAAATACTCGTTGTTTTTGATTTTTCTTTTTCTTTTGGTAAAAAATCAACTTTTCTGCTTTACTCTGCGCTTTTTTTTGTTTTCTGCAAGCGCGCATACCTACCAACAGGCCTAACGTTTTCACAAAAAATTCTTGGTGTCTTAAAAAAGGAAACACATTTCCTTGCTCACATGATTTATTAACAATTCCTTTGCGGTATCGCCTTGTACGTTTCGTGGCTTTCTTGTTTTTTTTTCTTCGCCCGAAAAAAATATCCCTCAAAAGTCTTTTATCGAAGTTGATTCACGTCTTCCAATCCGTGGACGGTGACTATTCGGATTGTGAGTTGTTGTAAAAAGTGTATGTATACTGCTACATGTACTCTTTCGGGCCCTATGTTGTTGCGTTTTTCTATGAACATTTCCTCTCCACAGATTAGCTGTCACACTCTTTTCTTGTCAGCGACTGACTACACTCCAGCAGACACGAGCAAAAAAACTTCTACTAATAAATCTTTCCTTTTCTCGCCTAAATATTGCATTAAAGTGGCCACAGGTCGATAAATAACGGTTGGGGCCGCAGTAGACGTGCCTTTAAGATTTAACAGAATAAGCAGAGAGACCACGGCTTATGATGCAAAGCTCAAAAAATCACTGCATATATAATTAAAATTAATGTGAGTTGAGTCAATTGAGAAAAAAATGTGAGATGTCACTAAAAATCCTGAAAAGGTTCTTGCTGTGAATCATCGCTGTGATGTTCATGTTAGTTTCTAGGGTTCGACGCAATGCTCCTTCTCCTTTATCGGCTTATTTATTTCTTTCTATTTCCATGCTTCTCCGGACTTTCTAGTAGTGATAAAAAAAATCAGAAATATTCATTTTATGTTCCATTTAATCTTCGCTCTTCATCCAAGAAGGTGGTTGGAATTCGCTTTCGAATTTAAAGCTGCGTACTTCTTCGTTACCTGATTTTTCATGATCTCTTTTAACTTCACCCGGCTTCATTTCCTTGCGATATATTTCCCCCGTTTCGCGACTACTTCTGTTTCCTTCTAGTAAACAGAATAAAATTGGAACAAGCTATTTTTCTTTGGATTTTTTCATTAACAGCACATTACTGTGAAAGGGATTTGGTGCACCTCATCAATGGATATCCAATGGAAAGGGCAGACGAAAACGGACTTGCTTGATGTGTTCCACAAAAAGGCGCAGGATGTACAGCTAATCCGTGCCTGACATCACGAGCTTACCGTTCTTCAACACCAGCTCGAAATGGACATGCTTACGAATTGAAGTGTAGAGTAGCTGAGCAGCTTCCTAGTGCATTATTGTTAGTGAGCACACTTTTTGTTCAACCCTTTTGTGTCACTGAGAAATCGAAAATGTTGGATGCTCCACACTGTGTTGTGCTAACATTTCGAGTCAATATATTCTCCGGAACATCAGAATTAGCTGCTTATCCTTTCCGGTGCGTCCATTAGACTTGCTATTGAAACCTTTGTGTCCCATTCTACTTTTCTACTCCGTACACTTATAAAAAAAAACCCCTCGTTTTCTTAACGGAAGAAATGTGGTGTGAAAAGGAACTAATGAGGTCTGCGAAATAAATGTCAGAGTGTCTGCAAGTATATTTCCGTTATTACGGTGGGAAAGTATAATTTCTTTGATAAGTCATGGTCGACTTCTCGTGCTTGCAGGATTCCAGTTTATTTCACTAACTAGGAGAGGTTATGTAACTGCATTCGGTCATAGCTACAAGTTTTTGCTTTCCAGAAAGTAAAACACCTAACTCGGCCGGAGAGAGCAAAAAAAAGGAATTCTGTGAAAGGGCTGAGAAAACTTTTTTCTGAAAATTTTTAAAAAGTAGGAAAATTTTTGGCTTTATGGAATATTTCTATGCGCTTCTGCTAGATTTTATTTCGTTTGAAGCGAAAGCGATGAGGAAGCCCCTCGAATTATCACATTGGTACCACTATTGGATTCTCTGAAGGATTTTTTGTTACCATGCGTTACAGCATCATGTTATAATCGTGAGAGAATAACATGCTCATAAATGAAGATGCACTTTCTGGCAAGGAATTTCCTTAAACGAAATGTGATGCCCTTTCCTACTGTAACTCAGTTACCTCGAAATGTGAGCAAATGATATGATTACCACATCACAGAATTGTTCATTCCAGTTAAAAACGGACTAAGAAATTTGCAATCTTTAAGTCATCCATCGCTTGGTTTCGTCTGGCTTCAAGTGTGAAATAGCGCAGAATTAATATTCCCCACCTCGACTGATCTTTATAAAGTGCGCCTAGCGTTGAGTGTTTAAGAGGACAAGGTGAATTAAATAAAACCTCTGTTCCAGTTACAGACGTTGTCTGGCACCGGCAGCTTCTTCGTAAGTTCCGGTAAATGGGAAGCTCGTCCCCACACAGCTCAGTTCAGCTCAGGAAATCTTTGAATGTGACAGTGGTAGTTACAGCCGTTTTTTTAAACGACAAAGGGTTCAGCAAAAGATCCCTTCAGAATGTGTCAACGTGTTCGACTGAAGTACAGAATCGTTGATTTTTACGAAGTTTTGGTTAAGGTAGAGGTTTAATTTTATGCTTAAGTGGTCTGTATCGTGACTCGCGAGGGCCAACCGTTGCATCAGTTCCACGTTCTCATCCTCCCAGACAAGGGTCATCAATCCATAGTGGTTGGTTTCAGCTGCTGCTGAAAAATAAGTTGTGGAGATGTAGTGTGTAGCAGACATTACACAAATCAATTTTTGTGCATAATCTGATGATTATTTTAGATCTTTCTAGTTCTTAGGAAGGAAGGATCTTTCTGGTTTTTAGGAAGGTTTTTTTAGCCGAGTAGCTAGAAATCCCCTGTAGAAGGCATAACTCTTGCAACGGAGCGATTGCGACATGTAAGAGCTTTGTTAAAGGCATTTTGTGCTCCTTTACATGGGAATGATGTAGTTGTTATGGGATTAGTTGTAAAAGTGCAGAAAACATTTTTCACACAGCCATAAAGTATTCTATGAATGCGTTTGACTTTTTCACCTATTGGCATCCATTAGGGATATTTCTATCTTTAAAGCTCTTAATGCAAAATGTGGATTCGATCGTATACACAACAGAGAATGCATGAAAAAGTGTAAGAAATTCGGCCGCAAGACCTGGTTTTCGGTTGCTAGAATTTGTTTTTACATTTTAGGTTCGCCAGTAATTCTCGTAGCTTCTCCTAGTGTTTTATCGCGGGAGAGCCGTTCTAAAAAAGGATTACATTAAAATGCTAAATCTCTATCAAGTTATTCCGATCCGCATTGTTGAATTTCTGTTGATAATGTGGTTACGGTGCTTTGACTCACCTACTGTTTCTCTTTCGCTCAACACTTGGGAATTGCAGCAAAAAACTGCACTAGCCCTACTCAAGATAATTCTGATTGTGAATAAAGTCGGAAGAGTTTAGATGTTCCGAATTGAACTCTAAACAGAGTTAGACGAAACGGTCGGAAGAGCTGACTCAGGTCTTTTGATAAGTAATTTCCCATTTAATCCACTATACCTTATGTTGGTATTTCAGAGTTAATGTGCTTAGCTCGTTAGCTGCTACATAGCTTCGTTTTGCTAGCTTGCGGATGTTGAATCCTTCTCTTGAGTAACGTGCAGCCTTAATCCGTGCATAAATGCGACACCAAATTTGCATTACATTTACATTTGTTTAATTCAAATGTAGAAAGGGAATAATTACAATCTATCTCAAATATGACCATATTTTGTCACAAATCTGCAACAGTTACAAGAAGTGGATTGTCTAGCACTATTTGATCTGAGGAATCTCAAAATTACTTCTGTCACTTCTGTTCACGCGGAAAGAGACCTCTTTTTAACAACTCATCAACGTCTTTTCTTCGAAGTGAAGCTGCTTATTTATTCGTACATGTCTGCGGTGTTTAAAGTCCAGAAAGGGGCGAAAGATAATAAGCTATGAAAAGTAGGCATCAGTGTCGCTACGCTAAAACTTCTTCCATGGTGTTTTTCTGGTTCATCCATGAATGTGATAAAGGTGGCTATTTCAACATAAAGGGTATTATGTCGAATGAAGGGGACTTTTTTTCACGCTTGACACCAATGGAAAAAAAAAACTTTCATTCGACTGGAAGAATTAATGGTAAAATGAATTAGATCATGTAGTCCAATAAAACATTTCATAGAAAGCGCTTCAGCCTTCTATGAAACTTCTTTTCGCAAGAAATTTTGATTTTATTGCTAAGGATTTTTCGTGAACCACTGATTATCTGATTTACGCGCCGATATTCTTTTATGGAAATTCTAAAGTGTGTTTATTGTGTTCGCTTCCTGAAAGCAAAAGAAGAATGAGAATTTCGGGTAGTTTCTCACTTTTCGCAAATAGTGTCGCACCTTTCATGGCCAATGATCATTTAGTCGGAACTTCTTCACGTTCACATAAAAACTGTTTAAAAACAACTTCTTTATCTTTTAAATTTCTTTTGGTGCGTTTTTTGTTGTATTATTATTACATTTGTATCATTCGAATTATGCGAACACTTGGTTTTTTTTTCAAATAAAATCAAATTCAGAACATCCGAATATATGATGCATCCGAAAAATTCATTTCATTCGATTACTCAAACAAGTTGATATATTTTCATCTTCAAGTGAGTGAGCGCTCTCGGTCTTGTTTTCCTCTTCACTTCGATATTACGCCTGTGCCATGTACGGTGCGAATGTTTGACGGATCGGCAGGGTAGCCACATCCACGGGGAATCGGCTCAGTCACAGTCTGAGGTGTTGAGTGCACGTGGGAATTCGCGTGGGATGGGAAAATTAGCGTTTCATGTAGTAGTAGACCACGTATACGACTCTGATTGCTACCTGCTTCTGATAAACGCAATCAAACCTTGTATAGTATACGCTCTGGGCACGTACAAGCTGTGCAACTTCCACGGTTATTTGGCGGAAGTCACCCAGATATCGCAAATATCGCAAAAAGGAGCCATCGTCCAGCACACCACCAAAGACCAATCTAAATAGGTGGAATTCTTCCAAGGAGCGTGAAATTATTGGTAACACCTGTCCGTTTCGTCGCGCTGAACAGCCGGACGACGTCTGTTCGTCGACGTCGTTCTCGGGTCGTCATAGGCAGTTGGTCGCCATAGGCACACCATGTTCGCAGGACGTAGGACGGTGATCCACGGGTGGATTTGGTAGCCGCGTCAGGCGATAGCACCAACCCGCGATCAAGTATGTAGGTAATCTGGTGGAACTGGAACACAAAAGAATAAAACTCCAGTTACAGTCAAAGAAGCATGGTTCATACTTCTAAAGAGGTCCTATGGTTACATGGCTTAATAGTTACTTAGCTGGCATTAATGAGGTGATTGCTGGGAACAGCTTAGATTAATTAGGAGGGAAAGAGTGACTAGCCCACACAACGATATCGGACTAATCCTAAAAAGTGCAATGTAACCAGAAATAAGATCCGAATTTTCTATGGCTCTGTTTTCTCTACTCACGTTCCAAATGACTTGACGTCAAGACTTCGAATTCTAAGAACGTAAGCAAAGTCAAGAAGTACTTTTTTTGAAATGGTCACTAGAAGGTGGCGAGGATCTGGAGCAGAATCGCTACTGGAAGATTTCTACTCATGCTGTTCTTATTAGGACTGGCACAATTTTAAGTTTGAGTGGTACTGTTTTCTTAACTCAAATTGCTCCCACCAAGATCCTCACACACCTTCCAACTAAGATGATTTATGCGAGCTCTTTAAAAAAAAAGTGTTGGCCTCTTTGAGGCTGTAGTTTAACCACAATTTATGTGAGAACTGCACCAAATATTCGATTATTTTCACCGATAATTTCTGGATTTCATTCATATAAAGTGCAAACCCGTTGCAATGGAATGTCTAGTAACAATGTCCGTCCTTCTACCACGAATAATTTGTCGAAACGGGGTCCTATGTGGGAAATACATAACTCTTAATGGACGGAAATGTGTGTTATCTTTGATTTAAAAGGATAAAGGATAAAGTCACTGGCGTATCAATCCACTTGGGATGCGCCAACGCGTTTTACTGGAATTCGTAATCGTTGAAGTTTTGGAACGCGTGTTAGCCTATACAATGACTTGCGGGAGCCAGCCGATGATCAAGTCAGTGTTTTTATCCTCCCAGACAAGTCTGGTACCAATTTATAGACTCCGCAGGGATGAAAGGTCTGGTGAGCACTAGGGCGGATTCGAACCCTCGACCGTGTGGCTACAACGGACCTCTAACCGACTGCGCCACACCCGCCCCATCTTTGATTTAATCATCATCAGTTCTCTGCATAATGAAAACAAACAGGAGTAATTTACAGTATTTAGTATTTATTAATTTTAGTAGTATTTAAGAACCATGATTTTAGGATCTTTTTCTGATTTAGACTGTCTTATCTATCTGGGTTCGAATTTTTGTAACATTTGAGAGCGTCGTTTGTCAAGAAAAAGGGATCCGAGAAGAGGAGAAAAAAGGATCCAACCAGACAGATCTTTTCTCAAAATGCTATAAAAATCGCAGGAAAAAAACAAAGAAAAAAATGACAGAGCAGAAAAGGTACCAGTTGAACACAGTGGCATTAAATATCCTGTTAAATATACTGAGGAAAGAAAGTTATAAATTGGTCCTGAAATTTCCCATAGGAAGGCATTCATTGATATATGTATGGATACAGCGACGTATTTTGTCGTTACCGAAAAAAGAAATCCCTCAGACGATGGCACCCCGATTATTTCCCATGAAATTATGAAATTTGGTTGCAACCCGGCTGCAACCAAATTTCATAATTTCATGGGAAATATAAGTGTGAAAGCATTACATCGCCCGCTTAATGAATTATTCGTCGACACCGCTTGAGATCTGGAAGCGTTATTCTCTCCGTGGACGCTGTGAATCTCTCGTAAAACTCGAAATTTTCTTCGCGGATTTCATGATTGCGCTGGGATACAGCGACGCATTTTGTCGATACCTTCATTAATTATTACAAAGAAAAACACAGTTGTACTATAATAAAGAAGTAAGAGCTGTTCTGTTCCTATCCGTGAAACGTGTTAAACCAATTATCAGGAGCATCCTAGCCGGGCGTTTTTCGTATTGAGAAGAACTTTTCTCTATCCGCCCCATCGTCATCATATGTGTGCAACATGGTACATAATTGTTGCAGAATTCTTTGCGGCAGTGGTTTCAACTAATAAGTTTCCATCCTAAAAAAAGAAAAAAAGGGAAATTTCTGCTCTGCGGTTGAACCCTGGTGTTCAACAACTTTACATCCGTTTGTACGGCTCTACTGTTCACTTTTTCGCCTTGCATAAAAGTGTTTAGACGAGGTGCCCGCTGCGATTCTGTCTACTTCCTTTATGCACTATAAAATGGAGACGCTAAGAAGTCGATCTCATCCAATTTCCAAGCAGACAACTTTTTCTTTACGAGTGACGGGGAGGTGAAGTAGAATCGAGTTCCACTTTGCGAGATAACAGATAACAGAGTTGTGCTTTTTGCCATTTGAAAGTCCTCTGTTTGACTTGCGCGCATGCCGAACGAGGCTTCTTCTTTAAAACAAGAAAAATGAAGTTCTACTCTCCTGCAAACATCTCTCCGTGCAAACTTTCATCTCGTTGGACTTCATTACATCTCGTTACGTTAAGAATAGGACCTGAATAGATTCAAGTAAAAATTTTCATGGTTCAATAAAGACGGCGGCGCATAAACTTTGGGCGGCTTCAAACTGAAATGAATTTTGATGAAAACGAATTTCGAGCCGAACTTTTAATCAAAACAACGAGACGAACGAGAGCAGGCATTGGGTTTGAACACAAGCGTCGAAATAGACGTGGAAATCGCCTGCAAAACCCTCTTTCTTACGCTAATTAATGCCTTCTTCTTATAAATGAGCTTCGTAAGGAACACTTATTGCTGTCCAAAAATCTGTTGTTGGGAACGGAACAGATTTACAGCCATCTAAACGAGTTCTTATTGCCTCAATATTCTCAGAGCCTAAGTTACAAATACAAATTACAAACAAGCAGACAGTATGAAGACATTGTAAGGAACGGTGAGCGAACGTTGCTTGCTTTACATTTGGAATAATGAGTACCCAAGCGTTATATGGTAAATTTGCGCACGAATTAAAATGTAAGCTGGCCACTATGGAAAACTCTTGGTCCCAGTGATGAATTCCAGGAAAGTGCAAGTAATGAGTTCATCGGTTCAGCTTGTTGCATCAAATGTAGGTCTCCACAGTGCTTTTACGGGAATAAAAATCCCTAATCCTAATCCCTTTTCAATTCCAACAGTGGCTAATGTCCTTGCGTCGAAGAATTTTTCTTGTCTGGCCTCTCCACATATCCGCATGTACGAATGCTGTGATCATCATGTTATAAATGCTTTGAGAAAGGAAGGTATAATACTATACTTACCCTGGCGCTGTTTTCATATGTTCCTTTTTCTTCTAAACACAGAAAAAATTGACTTGTGGAAATTTTATGACTGCAGGGAACTTTTGCAGAAACAGAATTGTAATCTTGTTCTTTCGCCTATCAACCATCGTCTCTTGAGACCCATAATGTTCTTCAGGAAAACACTCCTTCATTACCTATTTACTTCCCTACAACAAAAATAAACAATAAGACATGAATAGCCATGCAACTTCTCAGAAAATTGTGATGTGTAGTCATTTTTTTAGTTGTTAAAATCGGCAAGTTGTAGGAAACATTACAGAGTACTGTCGAACAGTCCTCTACAAAAATGATATTTCACACTTTTTTTTGTACACACTTAGCATTTTATTACAAGTGATCAATCGTTGCAACTATTTTAATGCACTCTTCATTCTGCAAAAATTAGTAGGATTAGATTTTTCTTAACTGCAGTTCCCATTTATGGTAAAATCCGGCGGGTTTTCATGAGTGGATGAGTTTTCCGCTTTTCGTCCCATCTTACTAATTTGTAATAGAGGTGCATTAAGGATCACTTTACTTGGTAAGTTGATAAGGTACTACGGTTATGCATACTCTAATCGTAGGAAAAGTCTATTTTCGGTAGATGTATGGAAACTCTATTCTTGGGACCTGCTGCAACACCTCATCATCCTCATCATTCTGTCATTCATCGAAGTGAATGGGTTCGTAACAAGTTGCCGTTTTGAGAGAAAGATGGCGACGTGAACCGCTATTGCATCATTTGATACGCCATGCGATCACATAAACTTCGAATAAAATTGGTTTCATTTGAAACGTTAATCGGATGAGTTAAAAGTCAAAATTACCAGCAGAGATTGGCTATGAATTCACCCATTTCCTAAATCCTTAACTATGAACATTTCTTTCAATAGGTAATATCACTTTTTTTCGTGGTAATTTCATTCAAAAAAAATTCCATTACTTTCAAAATCTTTGGGAAGCATTCAACAACAAATTGAGTGCACAACTTGCCTGCTCCTTATTTTTATAGGTCGAGCAAGTTTCCGGATTGGGGTTTCCCATCTTCGGCTCACGTTTTGTGAGACAACACATTATCGTTTCCAAAAAACGGTAGCGAAGTTCTGTTAGGGGAGGTCAGAACACTATACTTCCTGTGGTTTCGGTATGAGGCCCCCCAAAATAAATACGTTAGATTACTTGTTCGTCTTTTTGTTTATTTATCTAAAAACACCTAGGTAGGTGGTACACCACAAATAGCTATAAGATAATGCAGAGCTCACCAGAAGTCTGTCTAAACAACTCTAAAATGGGATAAGATGGGCAAAGTTTGCACTTTTTGCCCATCTCATCCCATTTTGCCAAGCCAGAATCGCTATAGTACTGCAACGTTCACCAGGGTTTGGGTGACTAACACAACCCAGATCGAGCGAGTCCGTCAGGGAGCCCGGGCGAGCGGGTGTTGGGGACTAATATCACATGTATATTTTTTGCGAATATCTAGAGCATCAAAGGTGGTTCCTAGCACCGGAAGTCCTGCTCCTTATTATTATGAACCTGCTGAGCATGAAACTTAAAAAGAAGTTTTATGAAAAAAGTATTGCGATTTTCTCTGCCCCGAAACACTTAGTCCTGACAAATATCAAGAATTATCAAGTAATAGTTGAAACATGTCTTACCGTTATTTCAAACTGCCCCATGTATATTTTCCTCGAGCAATCCGTTGATGGATATGGGCTACAACAAGTAGCAATGTAATGTTTTATTGTAGTTTCGGGCTGCGGGCAGGTTCTGTAAATCAACACTCAACAGATCCTAAATCCTCAAAAGGAGAGGACATGTTAATTTGAGCAAACGACAGACTTTTCCAGTACTCTTGGTGCTAGTTAACGCCAGATCACCGGTTTCCGATTACCTTTCAGGGAAATCGCTGCGCTCACTCACTTGACTTCAACGCGAGGAGGCGTTCCTGAAACCCCGCCCATAGTTCATTTTGGTCGTCCCGTGTTCCTGAATCCTTCATCAGCTTAACGTGAGCTGCTTACACGGCTTCTTCTCTGAAATGAGGTATCTTGCAGTGTTCACAGCGCTTCACTGTAACTAGGAGCATGGACTTAGGGATATGTCCGTTTTTCTTCGTCCCCCATATATCTTATGCGATCGCTCTGTAAATTTCGATAAGTTCACTGGTAGCAACTTTTACAGTTTTAATGCCATAACAAACTTTATTTGTTCACCGTTAAGTAGTAACCTTACCGAGGTTTTATTTTAATTTTTTTGAAGAGTTCAAGCTTCGATTGGAAATATGATTTAAATCAGGTTCGTTTCTGTAAGAATTCGAGCTACACACTTTCCACTACCTCTCGTCGTACCGGCTTCCTGCTTAGGGTTTATTCTCAAAGTACAGTACGGTGAATAATCTAAATTTTCCGGATGTATATGGTCATGAGTAAGAAAAAAAAAGGACCCGCACAAAAATCCCACTGCAGAAATGTCTTCTTTCTGCGAGAAATGAAGATTTATTTCCTCATAAAAGAAAAGTGACAGCGGCACGTTGTAATTTATTCCACCTATACCAGTTTTCAATCGTAAAACACCATGATCTACGGGGATCTTTCCATAGATCTCGGATAAAGAATTTTCTTTATATCACAATGATGATAGATGAGAAAATGTTCATAATTTACCTAGTCAGTGACTGACTTACAGTAATTATTTGAATTTTTAAAAATGGTAGAAGTCTTGTTCATTTTTTCTTCAAAACAAAAAAAGAGTATCTTGAGAACAGAAGGTTTTGAGGAGTGTGTTTCTTCTAAATATTGAGTAGTGCGGATGCCCTAAAGCCCACTGCTTCCGTACTAAGCTCAACCGTCGTTGGTTTTCTGGATTTGTTGCTACTTTCTTTTCATCTTTCCTCAGTTTTTTCGTTTTTTTAAAGATTCTCCTTGCTCAAATGAACAAATGAATGAACAACAATAGGTACATTCTCCTGGGTTGTGCATCGGATTTTTAAAAGAAGACGACCTCTGTTTGACCGAAAAACAGAAAAAGGCCCGACTAATAGAATTTGTTCCTCGCAAGATATGGAGCAGAACATTTACTTTTTCTATGCTGACATTCTATCGGTAATTCCTTCTATTCAGAAAGGAAATCCACAGTGATGAAGGGCATTTTTACATGCGACCACAGCATTCACTTCTTTTGTCCGCATGAAAAGGGAAATGAGAGCAGCTCTAGGAGAAATTCTTGATATGTCGTGCCAGCTTCCCTGTCATGCACGAAACAACAGAGATCAGAGGGAAAGAGATGAGTGAAAGTAGAGAACTGAAATACCATTTAAAAAAGAAAGAAAGGGGAATCTCAACAAAGGACGAAAAACTGGATGAAAAAGCCAAGCAGTTTGATCGAGAATGTTTTTTTGTAGCAAATTTTCCTTTCTCTAGTTTCTTGTACGAAATGTGCGAAATAAATAACCTTGGTAAAGCCAGCCGTTCGTTTTGCATTGAGTGCTCTGAGACATTACTGCGAAACTCATCCTCAATCGTATTTAATTTATCACGTCTACCTTATCAAACATCACTTTCCCTCATCCATAACAGCTACTTCCTGAACGATTAAGTCTCTGAGAAGAAAACAGGTTGAGACTATAGAATTTACACTGATAAGAACTTTTAGAAAATTTCTTCTTTACTTCCTACGGAAGTATTTAATCTTATTCTTGCTGTTCAGAGACTATAGCAAGTTTTGCGTTCATTGGCGAAGCTCATTTCTTTTCTAAAGAAAAGGAAAAGACGGTAAATTGTCGAAATGTACAAAATTATCATCTAAAGTTCTCGCTATAGAATAGAAAAACGTTTAGAAAAAAATGTATTTGAACCTTCGAAGGTATGTATGTACATTATTATTTTGTTATTATTTTTGTTTTTTTATTTTTTATTATTTTTGTTATTTTAAAATTGAATGTTGTTTATGGAAAGTATAAAAGAATGTCTAAGGTACAGCCACTAAGAGTTACACTACAAATCACATTAATTTTTTGGATAATCACATCAGCTCAGCCACTACGCTTTGCATTTGGGCGCATGAGGCGATGTGTAATTGCGTACGTAATCCTTTTAATACTAATTACTATTATATGAAGGGGGATGACAAAAAATTACCAAGAATAAGAAGAGAGAGCTGACGGAAGGGATACTGATATTGGCGTGAACATGACCGACTGATGATCTTACACGAGAGATCAAAAAGAACGTTTCTGTTCGTTTCTCACAAATTTTCGGAAGTGCACGGTAGCGTTAATGACTGCCGCTGTTTTAACAAAGTCATATCCTTCGTCCAAACATAACTCTAATCTGTTTTATTTTTGCTTCTTCTTTTTTCATCTTTTCGTGCTCCCGTCACGTCTTCCTATTTTTTTTCGCTATTTTCTAATTTGTTTTTCCCTATTTCCAATCAAGCAAATTAGGTATTTAAATCAACTTATTTTGAAGGTTCAGCACGGTCTTCAAGACTTTTACAAATATTCCTACCGCATCGTTGCAATTTCTGATCAACTGTTTTTTGGAGATGAACCAAAAAAACCTTGAAAAAACAATATAATGTGAATATAAAACAATTGAAAAAAACAAGAAAAGCCGTTTTTAGTAACGGTCCTAATGTTGAGATTGAAATGATGTTTTTAGTCACATCCGTGAAGTATGGACTGGACACATTTTACTCCGGTGTTATTTGTGCGGAGAAAGACTTTATTCTCTCCACAAGAAACACTCAGAAATCACGTTTATCAAACTGCTGTTGAATGCAGCAGTTTGATAAACGTGATTTCTGAGCTGCAGCAAAAACCACATTGGAAAATCTCAAATTTTATTTCTGCTTTGTTTCTTTGAACTGAAAAGTGCAATAAATAATCCAAAAAACATTCATTCACTGAAAAAAAAACATACAATCCAGTCTTCTTGCAATTCGTCGTTGTCGGCTGTCACCTGTAGGGTGATTGAACCTTTTTGTGTGTCGAGGCATAACATAAGTGGGATGACGCGTATTGCATTCATTCATTGCATTGCCGCGAAAATTAAATTTCCTTAAAAACAGCTCCTATTTGCCTGGATTAGATTAGGTTTCTGCTTCCCACCATGTTCTGTACAATCAGTGCACATTTCGTTTGACCGTTAAAGGCAGCATACCACAAATTTGGAGTGGTACGGGTTTCAGGTGAAGTATCCGTATACGGGGTCGTCGATTATGGAGACCGGGGTGGTTCCGCTCATCTCTCTCTGGATCACTACAAACAGCCGGCACCTGAATGCTGTTCTGTACGACGTCTTCTATTGCAGCGCGCCACCCTTGCACGCGTAGCGTCCCTTACTGCCTATCGGGGCAGTCCGAATTGATTTTCGACGAATCGCAGGGCGGAGGCGGCGCAAGGGGTGGAGCGTTGCAATAGATGGCGGCGTACAATGCAGCATTCTGGGGTCGGCATCACTACAAACAGCCGGCACCTGAATGCTGTTCTGTACGACGTCTTCTATTGCAGCGCGCCACCCTTGCACGCGTAGCGTCTCTTACTGCCTATCGGGGCAGTCCGAATTGATTTTCGACGAATCGCAGGGCGGAGGCGGCGCAAGGGGTGGAGCGTTGCAATAGATGGCGGCGTACAATGCAGCATTCTGGGGTCGGCTGTTTGAAGTGATGCAGGGAGAGATGAGCGGAACACCCCCGTCTCCATCATCTACTATCTCTTATAAGAATATTCCACTTGAAATCCGCATTACCTCAGATTTGTGGTATGCTGCCTTTAAAGAGTAAAACGATCGATAATCATCGAACCACTGATTCCATAGCGTATAAGTTCAGACGTAGGCGTGCAGAAGCTACAACCCGTAGGTAACACCGTAGTTTTCCACTTGAGACCTCGAACGAGGATTTTTATTCTCCCCCCCCCCCCCCCCCCTACTGTCCACGGTTACACGAGTGCATTTTTTTCAAAGGCGTAGGCGTAGTCCGTAGATTGCGTGTAGATCCTCGTTGTGTAAATACGCTTGTGTTAGCTACCGTGACCGTACCACCACTCTCTGATAAATTGACACGCAGAACTTTGAAAAACTCAGCAATTTCATGGCTATTTTGGCAAAATATTACGAATTTTTAAAAAATACGGCATGATATCGTGGATTATTAAGGGCATCACCCCACGAATGTAAGGTGGTACGGATTTCAGGTGGAGTATTCGTATACGGAGACTACAGAGAGGGAGGTGATTCCGTCCATTTCTTCCTAATTGCCGTAAAAAACGGACCGGAAGATACGGCTTTAGGCGTTTTGGCGCACCATTTTGTACAGGGAGTTCGACTGGAGCGCGCCAGCCTAGTCCACGCTCTGTGTCTTCCGGTCCGTTTTTTACGGCAATTAGAAAGAAGTGGACGGAATCACCCCCTCTCCGTAGTCTCCCATCCCGTATACGAATACTCCACCTGAAATCTGCACCACCTTAGATTCGTGGGGTGATGCCTTTAAGCAAATGTTGTGATGATAAAAATGATACTAGGAAAGTAGAAGGTATGATATGGCATGATGATGGTAGTATTAACAAACGCTCTGGAAAAAAAGAAAGCAGATTTCCATGACTTGAAGTTATATGAACCGTTCTTCATCAACATCAGGTTCTTTTGTAGTCACATTACCGTATCCCTTTAGTCGGAAGAAATATCTATGTAGCTGAAACGAGAACTAACCATGCTCTGGTTAAGGTTTACGGTGTTATTCTCTTGAGCAGAGAACGTTCAAGTAAGTTTGGAATTCATCGTCCGACATTTCTTCATGTATCCGTCCCATTCGTTCTTCTCATGAATGTTGATTTACGTCTCTGTGTCCGTGGGCGCGCCCATTCGGCGTATAATTTCGTTCTAGATCTATGATGTTCCGTTGAATAGCAATTAGCCATCTTAACGGAATAATTTTCACATCACTAATGTTAATTTACAAACATTTTTCCAAAGTCAGAGTAGTTGAACATTAAAAAAAACTTGCATTTAGGTTGAGGCGTAAGAATGATCCAAAATGTTTATATTTTTAGATAAATTCGCTTAAATGCTTCAATAACAACCACCACATACTTTGCTCACATTTAACTATATTTTACTCTTATTTATTTTGTTTTTTATTATTTTATTTTATACTTTATTTCTGTAGATTCAAAATTTGCATAAGGTGCAGCTAAAACGTGTTCTCTAGTAAACAAATCTAACCAAATTCACAAGAAATTTACTGGATATAAAAGACTAAAAACCTAGGTAAAGAGTTAAATAAAATTGCTTTGCCCACCGTAACTTTTTTTTTACCTTAATCTTTTAGTATTGATTATCCTTTTATTTTGTTCTATCCTTCTTTGGTCGGACATCAGAGACATTATGGAAGGCGTCAAAGAATTTCACGTAGGCAGAATTGTCGCCGTCTTCTCGAAAGTTCTGCTCTGACATCAACTATCGATGGTAACGTTGAGATTTCTTCGCTTTTTGAACACTATTTGATGGCACAGCCGCTTTTTATAGGAATCGGCTCTACACAAATTGAGGAAGAAAATCATTTAATACCAAGAAAATCTCTAGAGGTTTACCATTGGGGCAAAACTTTGAAATTGAGCATAGACAACCTAATTTAACCTTTTCGTGCTGGATTTCTACCGATAATAGTACGCACTTTATGTTCGATCTCATGATTCCCCTGCAACTTGCATGGACGCATTCGGGGCTTATTTTTCGTATGAGAACTTTACGAATGTAAAAAGACTCCAGAAGAAAAAGGCACTACGTAAATGTTTCCTGTTTTTTTTTCTGTATTCCGAGGATCGGTTTGCAACTATCTTCGGCCTACTGGATTATTATAAATTTTACTGTGAGTGCATCTACTGAACAATTAAGTTGATAAATAAAAGATTAGACTTCCTTATAACAGGCTACAGATTGTCCTGCCTTTAAACGTTAGCCACGTAAAACTTTTTTATGAGAGGGAGCAAAATAAAATATAAGGGAACAATTGTAGCTTAGCATCTAGGTCATACCCTATAAAATTATCTAGAGACGACCTGAATGCCAATCATAGCGATGGTTGATTAGATGAAATGATTAATAAATGATTGTTCAAATGAACCAAATTAAATTAAAGGGAAAAAGCCGCTGAGAAGCGCTGCAGACACGTCAACGATTCATCATGCTCGAATTTTTGCTTTTTACGTGGACGTTCAGCACAGCATTTCGTGCCATAGTGCTCAAATTCCCGATCCGAAGGCACATTATTCACTTCTTAATTTGCTGTGTCAGTCCTCCATGGAACAGATCATGTGCACTGATAAGTACCGTCGTCTCATAAAGATGGAAGTGAGGTTTAGAACATGAAATGATGGATGTCAATCTTCCTACGAAGTGGAATAGATCAATATTTGAAAAAAATTATTGAGAATACTTCTTTTCAAGTTCTCTTCAGCGTTGTCTGCTCTCTTTGCTCTTGATCATCTTTTTTCGTCCTTTAGTTTCATTGTTCTCTCTTTCTGTCCCACTTTATTCTATTTATTTGTCAATCTCACCTTCATCTGAGCGCGGCTCGTACAACACGAAGATTGCTAGATTATTTAAACGTAAAATGCTCAGGCTTCCTTTACGGGGAAAATGTTCGGAAGAAAGTTCCTCTATCATTTACGCTTTTCGCAAAGAAGATCCTCTGAGAAATAAACGGAATCTCGTTCCCGAATTAACCTTTATAAAGTTAGAGTTTTAATGGAATACTACAGAAATATTTTCTTCCTCTTAAAAGAAGATTTGCTTTTGCACTGTAGCACATCAATGAGCACTGATTAGAGTGTTCCAGAGAAGAATCGCGTCACTTACAGGCACCACCCCACGAATCTGAGGTGGTACTGATTTCAGGTGGATTATTCGTATACAGGATAGTAGATTATGGTGAGGGGTGTGATTCCGTCCATTTCTTCCTAATTGCCGCAAAAAACGGCCCGGAAGATGCGGCGCCGCACGAGGCTAGTGCGCTCCAATTGAACTCGTAGAAAATAGTACGCCGGAACGCTCGACGTCGTATCTTCCGGGCCGATTTTTACGGCAATTAGAAAAAAATGGACGGAATCACCTCACTCTCCGTAGTCTCCGTATACGAATACTCCACCTGAAATCCGTACCACCCCAGATTCGTAGGGTGATGCCTTTAAAGGCAGCGTTAGCTACATTTTACTAGGAATCGTTTTATGATTTCCCAAGGGAGTTAGACTAGAGCTCAATTTATTTTGACTTTTTTCCTGTCTTTTTTTAAATTACTCACTTTAGTAAGCATCTTATCGGATATTTGATCATAATGAACTCTAGCTAAATTCAACATGAAATCCAAAAGATTTCCTACAACAGAAAATGCCTCTCACTATGTATTTTTCTTTGACAAAAGGTCTGTCAGAACCTCACTGGGACAGAAAACCAGAAATTTATGTCACTACTTAACCCCCGAGATTCACCCGAGGTGAACTTTGCCGAATAAAATGGGCATTGAGTGCACCTTTTGTACTTTTTTAAAAAGCTCACTGAAAGCCATACAATCGAGTCGAATATTTATGATGTATGGTGCATTTGCACAATCTGGTTAGCGTTTGTGATTGCCACTGCTGAAATCCTCCGGTGTCGCTTGAAAACGACCGTAGCTCAGATATTATCCGGGCAGTAATCCGTTTATCAGACACAACAATTTCTTTACTCGGCCTATACACCGAGATTTCTTGTAAACTACACCAACAATGCCGGCAAATCCCCAGCTGAATTACGTATAATGTCCCTCGGTTACGTCACACGTTAAGACGATATTGTTTTGCGTGTGTACGCCTTATGAAAATAGCTGTCAACTCCGCTTTTTTTTTTCCTCGTCCGACAATGAATGAGCGAAAAGATTGCAGAAAAAACAGAAGTTTTCGAGTTAAGCACTTCTTCGTGTGAATGTCCTCCCGATTTTGTTTTAGTTTGCGTGGTAGAGGTTTTTATGACCATATTTCAACCTGTAAAACAATTATCTTTCATCAATTATTAAGTTTTTGTGAATAGCATTTGTGATATCCACTTTTTTCATGAAGATGGAGACCTTAGAATCGAGGAAATTGGTGATTTGTGACTTTTTGTTCCAGGAGAAGTCCTCACGTAGTTCCGGCTCCGCTATTCTTATTTCGAGGTTATCTGATTTCGGCTAATGTTTGTGCTGCGCACAAAGAGTAGAGCTATGTATTTCACATGACATATACATACAACAATTAACATTATTACACATAATTAACTTGTGGGCGGGTGTGGCGCAGTCGGTTAGAGGTCCGTTGTAGCCACACGGTCTAGGGTTCGAAACCGCCCTAGTGCAAACCAAGCCTTTCATCCCTCCGAGGTCGATAGATTGGTACCAGACTTGTCTGGAAGGATAAAACACTGACTTAATCATCGGCTGGCCCCTGCAAGTCATTGTATAGGCCAACACGCGTTGCACAACCTCAACGATTACGAATTTCAGTAAAACGCTCGTCTGTGCATCCCAAGTACGCCAGTGACTTTATTTTTTATCCTTTTAATTAACTTGTAGGAAGTTTAGAAATAATAGTTTGATTAATCTACACGACATGTAACATTTGTGACAAAGTTACTTTGCAGGCTACCTTTACGTGCGTGCGTGAATGCGTATGCCTTATGTCAAGTTTTTGGTCTCTGGGCTTTGGTTTCTTGAAATCTGAGCGTCGTTCGAAAAACCACGACGTCCTGACGAAACTTTTTGTTGATGTGGTTTTCAGCGCCATTTATGTTTACTTCGGTGTAATTTATCTTCAAATCAAAAACATCACTAGAAATATTCAAAGAGGATGTATATTTGATACAGTACGTTCAGAAAATAAGTCTCACTAGCAGAACAAGAAAAACCAGGACAGAAAGCTGCTTTACGGCTCCACACTGTTCAAGTGGAACCTGTTTTTTTTTGCTAGAATCTTCTTTTTGTTGTTATCCTAAATCGCTTCCTCTTGCTTTGACCCTCCGGTAACTTTCTTATGTCGAATAATATATTGTCCTCTACCCCTCTTACATCTCAATTCTATTCCCTACGTAGACTTTGCCTTGTTTTAAATATCCCTGAGTAATTTATTCATACATGCATTCCGCTCAAAATTTTTCTATCTCTGTGCTTTATTCGGATCCATGGTCCAGAGCAGAAGAAAGAGGATTGTAAGAGGAGAACAAGGTAGTGAAAGACTTGTATTTGGGTGGTTGAAATGGCGTTCTTAGAAAATATTCTGTGAAAATGTTGTTGTTAATTTGGTTTTGTTAATAGGAGTCACATTGTCGAGTTCTCTGAACAGTCGCACCGAAGCGGAACGAGGCATTGCATACGCTTATCGGAGATCATACCTCTTACATTGTTTTTGCAACTTCACGTTTCTACAGATTATTTCGAACATTCTTTCCCTATTCAATCGATTACTGAATCTCTAAGCAGTTATCTGAGTTGAGGTGAAAATTTTCTGTTGATGCATGATTTTGGTGGTAAATTGTTAAATGCTAGGGCCGTAGAACTGTACTCAGCTTTTCTCTTCGGATTCTATACACGACGAGGTGTGCGATTTTTTTGGGAGTGAATATCCAAATATTTGGGATTTTTTCTTTCCTTTCCTCTCTGTTCTCTTAAAATCGCTTTTCACACTTAGTCTTCTCTCTTACCTTTTAATAATTGGTTTTCAAATAAATAATTATGCCATATGAGGGATCTACGTTATAGCGTAACGAAGTGAAGTATAAACGAGACTTTCTCTCGAAATCCAATGGATCAAATAATCAACGAAATTGTTGACTAATCTTAAACGAAGCCATCAGAGGCTCAAATTTTGTTCCCAAAAACACGCATTTTCATTCATTTCTGTTCAACTTCTTACGAGTGGCCGAGCAGTTGACGCAGTACGCTTTCAGAGTTTCCAAAACTTTTCCTCAGAATGCTGGCAGGTTTCTGTGTTTTGTAGCATTTCCGCATTTTGTCGGCAGATTATACGATTCTTCGAATGAGTATACTAGAAATCGGATTTTTCTTGTGCTATAAATTACATATTTGTAGTTAATTATTTGCGCTACACTCGTCCCCTAATTATCACAAAAATTACGAACAAAGGGTTCCTTGAAGTACGCTCTTTCCCTTCCCGAGCAAGGTTCCTTCCTTCGTGTTCCCGTGCACCTCAGATCAACTGATCGAAATCGTGTTAACATAACCTACTCCTGAGCAGTAATTTGCTCATGCATCTCCCATTATTGTAAAAGTTGCGTCGTTGTAGGACTGGACAATAAAAAATCAACGGCGCGAAACTCAAAATTTGATGAAGTCGAGAAGCATGTCATTGTGAGATCCATTGCCAACCTCTCAAATCCTTGACTTGAGGGACACGTAACAGAAAGGACTGTTTCCATGAAAGGCATTTTTGCATCCGACCTTCACCATAGTTTCGTGGAAGTTGTCCAAAGATCCTGGCCAATTCGAATCCCATTTTTAGCACCGCGCTCATCATTGATCCCTGGAAAACGTAAAGAAATGTGCTGATTCTGTCGTAATTCATTGAAACGTTGTGTTTCGTCTCAGAAAGCTGGAGGGGAACTCTTGCAGAAAGCTGATGAAGCTTTGATGGGCTGCTTCTGTCGTTGCAGCAGAGTCATGTCATTCACGACATCATCTGATTTATTTTTCGCAAACATCATGTTTTATACATTGTGATGAGACGCGGAACCCGTATAATGAGTCGTGATGATACATCGCGGATACGTCTCCCGTGTTTTTCTGCAAGGTTCCGTGCATTTGTTTACCTATCCTTTAGCATGTGTTCTAATCGCCTTCAGGGATCGCTAAATAGTATAGGCATGTGTCACGTAACTTTAGACTTAAGGGCAACGGCACGAATCTGGGGTTTCAGGTGGGTTATGCCTATACGGGAACGTGGATCGTGCGGAATAGGGTGATTCCGCTCATTTCTTCCTAGGTGCCGTAAAAAACGGCCCGGAAGATGCTGGGCGTGCATAGGGTGGCTCCAAACTCGAACTCGTTGTATAATAGAAAACAACGACCCGGAACGCTCGAAGCTGCATCTTCCAGACCGCTTTTTACGGCGGCAAGAAGAAAAAAGAGAAGAAGAAGAAGAAATAAGAATAATGAATAATAATGAATGAATAATAAGAATAAATGAGCTGGATCCCACCCGTTTCTGCAACCTACGATCTCTCACAGTCCTTGATCACATCAGATTCGTGGGGTAATGCTTTTAAGACAAACATGTGTTTT
The DNA here is from genome assembly GCF_031761385.1 of Necator americanus. Lineage (NCBI taxonomy): Eukaryota > Metazoa > Nematoda > Chromadorea > Rhabditida > Ancylostomatidae > Necator > Necator americanus. Next base: position 13,904,521 of record NC_087374.1, read on the forward strand.
ACGCGATAACATGACCACGCCCTTCGCTTTTTTGACGAACCCTCTTCAATTTCAGGAAAATTACATCGGGAATTTGCATAGCTGTGGATTAACAGCTAGGGCTTTCCGGCACACACCTCCCACATTAAAAAACGTCATTCTTTGGGGTATCTTATACGAATTCTCGCTCACAGCGCCTCAACGCTTACAACGTCTTTGGTTTTTTTTCCCAGCGGATCATTTGCATTTTGCATTCCAAGAGCCTCATAAATATTCAAAAATCCCTCACTGCCCTCAAGATTAGTAGGTCGCCATTTTTTGCTGTTTGTCCTTGGAAAAATTCTCTGGGTGCTACTTACGATTTCAGGTATTAGGAGCTTACGTCCTAAAATCAGACGCTATTTTTTCTCTTCTAGTTAAAGTTTTGGTTGTGGTTCTATCTGCTCTTCACATCAGCGTGTACTATAAAGAAAAGTAACTACAATTTCTACCACTTTTCCGGGACACTTTTGAGCCAATCCCCATAATTATGGCCTGCTTCATCATCGCAATCTTCTTCGTTTTTTTTAAATTTGATTTCAACTTATTTGATTCCTTTAGTTAGTTTAGCATTGAGATCCATAACCATTCGAAATTTTCTCAGTCGGCATTTCGATTAGAGAGAGGTATGCATTTAATATTTCAGTAATATTAGAAAGTATTACTAGTTAAATCTCTCGCACATATAGGAACATCCATCCCTATATCCTGGGATACCTAGCAGAGTTTTAGATACGCCGCTACTGTTACCTGCGATTCCTTTAAAGCTTACTTTGAGCAATCCAGAAGCTTTCCAGGGATCGAGAATATGTGAATCATTCTTTTCTTGCTGTTTTGCAGTTGATTTATTTTTCATCAGCTTTTAAGAATAATCTGCTCAAAAGGAGATCTATTCAAAGCCCCTCTACAAAATTCTCTTATAGCTGCTTATTGTTTTCTTTTTTTTAGACGGCTATCTCTGTAACTAACTAACTATGAAAGAAATTTATGCGTGAAAAAATCAGCGCATTTCAATATTTTCAGTGTTTTCAAAAATCTCAGTTGTCTGGGTAATTTGTGAATCAACTGTATCTTAACGGTCGGCTTGATCGCATTGAACAGAAAGTTCGTATTTTAGTTTCGTCGAGATCGCTATAGTTTCTGAAGTTTTGCGTAGGAAACTTTTACAATGAGAAAAAAAATCGAAAGTCTATTATAAACAGAAAAAATACCTATTTTCATCAAAACATGCCACAAATTCATAGAATTTTAATTGGCCTCTTTTATTCGTTATGTCATCATGCTAAGTTAGTTCACTAAAATCAGTTCACCAAAATCAGTTCTCTCCCTCTTTCCTCCCAAATTTTCGCTTCAGAAGCACATAATATATAATAAATTTTTCAAAAATTTAAGTGTAGCTTTGTTTTCCTCTCTAATAAAGTGCAATTTATGTACACTGATCCCAGCAATAAATCTGTTAATTATCTCTACCATACCGATTCTGAAAAAAATACAAAGTAATTTCCTTAATTTCAAAAACGCAATATTTTGCTGTTGTATTCATATTTTCTTGTTGCGGTGACCTATGCCTATTTGGACAGCTCTGCGGGTAAGAATTTCTTGCCATACTTGACAATGTTACGGAAACAACCCTAAATTAACTTTAATTTGAACTTTAACCTTTTAACCTTGGTTTTTTTTTTAAATTTGGACTGACTCCTACGCTACTCCTACACCTTCTGCATATTATTTCATATAGTATTCGAGTTGGAAATGGGACAACGTACGTGGCTCATAAAAATATTGCATGTTGTCGAAATAATTGCACTTTGCCGCTTTTTTCCACCGGCTGTCTTAACACTTAACGCGAAACTGAATAGAAAATGTAAACGATATTCTTACAAAAAATATAGGAGTGTTCAAGTATCGAGTGGTATTTTTTCTATGATAGTAGGGCTCTTTTCATTCTTTTTATAAACCTTTTTTCCCTCTTTTATGAACCACAAAATTATGCACACTTCGAATTTTGCGCGCACTTTTGCAATTAGCAAGTGGCGTCAAGTAGTTCTTGATTTGAAATAAAAGCTTAGTATTAAATTCCATATTAAAAACACGTTTTAGTAAATTAAACACATGCGGTACCGACCGAAAAACAACAATGGATAATGAGTAACAGGATAGCGAACAGCCATCGGCGGCAAGGTTTTCGATTCCGATGGAGATGTCAACGTTCTTCCGCTAACCATCTTAAAACATTTGCTATGCAATATTCCACATCTAATTCGAGAATGAGCAAATTTCTTCAACAGTTCTCCTGTACAGTAAAATCGTTAATTCTTCGACAAAAGATCCGTTTCTGCGTCTTTTTCATTTCTTTTTCCTTTTTTGTCATTTTTTTTACAAGACATCTCAGTTTTATCTCCATTATAAAATCTGAATCAATAGATTTGTGCGCCCGAGCTCTATCGAATGGATATAGTTAGAACTTTTAAAACCTACCACCAAAGTAGTTCCTGATTAAATCACCTGTGGGAAAACTGTTTATGGTAGCATGCCCTTATCTCTCGAGGTTTCTAGCTGAGCTAAATTTTCTGTTTTTTTTCTTGCGGTTCAAGTTACAACTTCAATGTTTTGCATTACTTACTCTATTTTTTGGTAGTTCATAAATCGTTTGCAAATGGGATGTACCTTCAATCATTATATCTTCTCTAGGTATCTCATTTTCTGCGATTTATTGGAAATTTTTTCCAACTTCAATTGGATACGTTCAAATTCAAATTTTTATCACAAATTCCATCAGCCCCTATGGAAGGTTACTGTCGTCCAGGCACGCCGGTGCACCAAATACCTTAGGGCACACATCGAGCTACGACTGTGTTACCGCATTGATTAGTACGCTTGAAAAAATAGAATAACCACCAAGAAGATTTTTTTTACAGGACAAAATTCTTCCAGATAGGCTGCTTTATTCTTGGAATGTCTTGAAAAGCTTTAGAAACTTTTGAAACTGCAGATTCGATTCGAAAGTGGGGCTCTGTCTTACTAAGCTGCCGATCCTTAAATTAATTCTTACTCCACATTTTGGTAGTTCTACTCAGATTTGTATTTCAGTGCTTCTTTATTTCTTCGCGTCATTTGTTTTCTCTATTCTGGACATTGTAGGAAAATTCGTTTAATCATAATCATTTCTTTGACTTATGACTTTACCTTAATTTGGAAGAGCGAAGAAAGCAGGTAAAACCAAAAAAAATAAAGTGTATAAAAACAGAAATACAACAGACAATTCTGAAGAAGATCACTCGGCAGGCCCAACATTCTCCTCTGTAGTTATTCTATTTTTTTTAAAGCGAAGTAATCAATGGTGGTAACAGTAGTATAACATCCGTAGCTCGACGTGTGTCCTAAGGTTTCTGGCCAACGTGCCTAAATGATAGTAACCCTCCACAGAGGATGGCCGAGACTATGGTGTAAATTTGAGTAACACAGAATTTTTTTTAATCAACACCATTCGGTAGATTTCTTTCTCCTGAAGAAAACAAACTGCTTGATTTTTGGAAAATTTTCTGATTAGTCGCCGAAAAATAATACCAAGAGGCAATATTATGATCGAAGGCACACATCATTTGTTAACGAATTATAAGCTCCCAAAAATCACAATAAGCAATGCAGAACACTAAAGTTGTAACTTTGGATGCAAAAGGACCGAAAATTCTCTTGAGTTAGAAAGTTGAGAGATAACTGCATCCCACAACCAACAGTTTTCTCGCTGATTCTGTTAGCAAAAAATGATTCACGCTAATCTCTCGCTTTTATAAATTCTCCCGTATTTCAAATTGAATTTTGTTTGGAGTTGTTTGAATTTTTTCACTCATTTCTCTTCCTGCACGGAAATTTGCACTAACAGAAGTAGAGAAGTAAAGTTTAGATAACTTTAAACTTGTCCTTCACAGATGTTGATAAAGATACGAAAAGTGCAATCCAGGACAACCTTCAAGTACACCCAGCGAAAGTGTCGAGAAGTCCCTAGTCCTCCAGTCTTCTGATTACTAGCACCTCTTGTGTACATATACGAATTGGGATTTCCGAAACAATTCTGAGGAACTATTTCATGGATTTGGTGTGCTTTTTATTATCCGTATGTTTTTGAATGTTATTTTTGAAAAGTCACGTTCCACTGTTCATCGGTGCGGAATTATAAAACACGTGCTGCTGCTGATGAACCCAGACTTACGTATCATCTGAAAATTATGCTGCTTTTTTTTATACATATCTTCATTTCATTTTTTCACCAGGCTGACACTACAGAGGAGTGAGGTCTTTTTTTAACTCTGAGCGGTTATTTTTATGGTGAAAGTAGGAAACCCTTGAAAGGGTGAAATCTTAGGTGATGGTTATTGTTTTTTATCAGTGACAATAAATGCGAAAAAAATATCATACGTAGCAGCCTAGATGATTACGTTGTTTACGTATAACATTAATTCCGCTATGTATGTCAGTTTCGCGTGGGAAAACAATTAATCTTTTTCTTCGTGATTGGCGTCGAAGACGGTAGTGATTCTTCACATTTTCCATGATCCACTCATATTTCTAATCTCTAGCCGTGAAAACCTTTCGAATACTCGACAATTCGAAGTTTTTACGCGTTGTCGACACATATAGGATCAGATTTCGCCAATTTCCTTGTTTATTGTTTGCAGAGTTGGATGATGGAGTATGTCGATGATGGCGGCGATAGCTCTTCAGATGTTTCTGATATGCATTACGCTAAGGGGGTGATGACTATCATCTACATCACTGTGTTCCTAATTGGTACTCCGGGAAATCTTTGGATCATCTGCAAACTAATACAAGCAAGGTTAGTTGTTGTGTTTTTGCTCACATGTATCTCATACGTCAAATAAATAATCACAACAAAAACAAATAACAGCACTTGTCAAACATTGTCGTTCACTTACTATGATTATTCTTATTTTCTGCAGATGAGGTGGAGATATTGTTGAAGCATAAAAACAAATATTCTAGCAAGTAACATCCACCGAATTGACCAATTCCTGGCAGGCTATGTGGACAATTTCTTTTCATAGTAACAAATTTGGATCTAAAGACATTTCAAGAGCTTCTTCCATGGAATCTCATCGTTTTTGATGCGAATAAGGCGGCTTTTGAAGAATAAAAGAGTAAATGATAGTGTTCGGCGTTGACCAATCCATTCTGGGTGTATGCACCAACTCGACGTCTGGCTTCAATTCTGAATCATTCAAAGTGCATGAGCGCGTTTCCTGCTTGAGGGTCAGCCGATCTATGAAAAAGTCATAAAATATCATATCCTCAACATAACATGTTTTTGTTCTCTCAGACAAACTTTTTGTTAATTCTATCAACCTCGGAGGTGAAAGGCTTTATTGGCACAGGCCGGTTTTTGAGCGTCGACGTGCGGACGGTGGAACCGCTTCGCATTACGCTACACCTCCTTTTTGCATTACTATCTCAACTTTTTCCTAGCAGTAAACTTTCTTGAACATGAATATGCGAACAAAGAATGTCAGAGATGCTTATATAGTAAGATGCACATATAGTAGAGACATAGTAAGACTTTACAGATCTAATGAACTTGCAATGATCGTTTTCTCGCTGCACTATCGCTCGCTAGTCGGGATGACCGATAGTTCTATGGAATATACTTCGCTAATTGTGAATATCATTTTTTCATTTATTTCACCTCAGAAGTCAATATCCAATATAAATTGTAGGATAGATTTAAGTTAATGAGTATTTTGTTGATAAGTTCTCTTAACCTTTTCCCATTTCAACCATTGTATTAAGGATAAGCGCTAATGTTGTGCGTAAGTGAAGCTCTAAACCTCTTTCATGCATTGGCATGGTAGTGTGGTAATTCGTTAACTATGTAGGTGCTGTTAACTCCATTGTTTACTGTTTTGATAATGATCAGCTTTGTTTACTTAGCAGACAGTTTGACGTACCTAAACGTTAATCAGTGACCGGTATTATCAGTTAACGCGGTTGTCCGCATCTTCTCCGAAGCGTGTCTTGCTTGAACACTGCTTTTCCGGACCTTCCCGACCTACAGCAAGAGCTTGCGCAAAATCCATCCATTCTTTGCTTTTCCATAACCTCAGACATTATCCAGCAGTTCAGCGTAGCGAAACGGAAAGTTGTTACTAAGGACCCGACTCTCTCTCTAGGCATTTGACATATTTGGAGTGGACTTCGGCAGTGTGCGGGTCAACAGCACCTTTCTACAATATCTGGGTAACTCCGCCTTATAACTGTTCAATTTATACAGCTCGCACATGCTCAGAGCGTAAGCTAAAAGTCTGATTGGATTTGATAGAAGCTAGTAACAATCAGACTCGTGTACTAACATGATGCGTTAATTTCCCCCGTCCCACGCGAATTCCCACGTACACTCAAAGATCAAGTGCACCCCAAGCTAATTGCGATTGAACCGATTCCCAGTGCAGGTGGCTGCCCTGCCGGTGCTCCATACATTCTCATCATGTATGGCATAAGCGGAACGAAATTGTCTAATTGGGACGTGCAGTTAAACTTTCGAAACAATACTTACACGAGGAGAAAGAGCAACATTTTTGGCGTTCTGTGGTGAGCGGTGATGATGAGCCAAGGCGAGGGAGACGTGGACTTGCCTGGAAGACTTGCCGTCGTTTTTAACAAACATGTTTGAAGATGAAAGATGTCTTTTAAACTCGAAACGGGTCCTGAATGTAAGCAAAAAAATCCCTGGATTTCTAGCATAAGAGCGATATGGTTTATAAAGACCAATTTCATGCACATTTCCTAACCAATCTCAAAGAAGTTAAAATTATTCCAACAACGAACAAAATCCCTTGTTTTGATTGATGATTAAAACAGTCGAATGATTAATAGACTCCTTTACGTGAAGAAGAACCAATTACGAAAATAGGGAAACTGGGAATTTATAGAAGCAATTGGAAAGGAGGAAAAAAGAAAGGAGGAGTTAGAAAGAAGATAGAAAGGAAAAAGTGTGCTATAACTCAACACCCCCTTTAATTTGCGAGCACAGTAAAGGTCGCGGGGCTGGTGAGATATTAATTTGCAAATTTGGCAACTTTTCGAAAACTGTGCATCCTCACTACTGCTTTTTCGCATAAAATGATGGGTCGCTTGAAAAGGAAAAATTCTAAACAGGAAAATTCCAGTGCCTTCAGTGATTTTTTAAAGTTTTTTTTGACTGTACACTAAAATTTCTGAAATTTACAAGGTATCATAAGGATTCACACAGTCCAAGGCACAGGTTTTCGTGCGATTATGAGAAAAGTGGACCAAGCACTCACATGATGTAGGAAAACAGCCGTAGGTTTTAGAGTATTTTTTAGTGGTTCTTTTTTACTATACTATCACTGATTTCAATGGATTATTTCAGTAGGTACCCGATATTTTCTGAACAGGTATGTAGCATAAAAGTGCGATGAGGATTCTTATTACCACTCAAACACTTGAGTTATAATTTATTTTGAAGCATCTGAGAAGAATTGAATATCTAGAACAAATGGAGTTGCGCATTTTCCTAAAATTTTAAGAAAAAGAGAAATGGTGCTGATTTAAATATTCAATGGACCGAATAGGGCGGGTGTAGCGCAGCGGGAAAGAGACTGTAACTGTACGATCGATCGATGGTTCGATACCGCTCTAGTGCAGAAGAGGCCCTGCATCCCTCCGGGGTCGTTAACTCGGTACCATACTTTTCTGCAACGATAAAAACACTGACTTGATAGATCGGCTACCCACCCAAAGTCATTATAGAGATTAGACCGGCATTCGTAAACCCCCGCACGATTCTGAATTGAAGTGAATGTGGGGGCGCATCCCAAGCGGATTTGTCAACGACAGACACTTTATTCTTTATCTTTTATTGGTCACGTTGCCATCCTACGATACTGCATACGAAATCTCGAGAGGTTTTTGAAAGTGTATGTGAACTCTTGAATTTAATGGAACGAGAAGCTGTACGGATTTCAATCAACTTTCCAATTTCTAAATATTTGGCTTCGAAGAGATGTGAAGGAATTCATTTCCTTGTTGATTCGTTATATCCGGAGAAAAATGAAGCGAGAGAGTGGATAGACGACCATTAGTTTTTTCTGATTTCTCATAAAATACCACCGGTCTGAGCAAGTGCTGCACTTGAATTTTTCTTCTCTTTGACTGAATCGAATCTATTTTTCGCACGGATCTTTCTCTCGTGCATAGCCGTAGTCAAGACTGAATTTGTATAACCATTGAACTGTACTTCGCCTTCGCATTCATGCGAGAGAGAGCAGGAAGAAGTTGTACGTGTGCCAACGGAGAAAACGAGAAAAAACGGGGAAATTTGTTCCAGGATGGACGCGTCGTGGTCTCGCTCGGTTGAACCGGCGTTGCCTACATCTCTGCTGTGCAGAAATGATCGCTTTACATACGATATTAATGTGCCTTTCAGTTAGTTATTACATTTTCTCCTTTCCTCCCTGTGAACACTCGCCCTGTTTTTACTAATTACTAATTACTTTACTATTTACTAATTTACTTAAAGTGTTCATGTGTCTATTCGTTGAAGTGCGGGAAGCAATTTACAAATTTGCACAGCTTGTCTCAAATGGAAAGGGATGCTTGAGAAGGGGCAGACGGACCGAGAAAAAATTATCGGCATTATGACGAGATCAACGACATTGTTCTTGCTTATAAAACGTTGTCACATTCCTTGTCAACGGGAATTGTACTGCAATTAACCTCCGCTCGCAGGTTCACGTTGCTTCGAGGACTGCTTACATCGCGCTTAAATGAATAATGTTCGATACTGTCCTTGCTCTAATTGCTAATATAGTAGGTTCAGGTTCTGTTTCATCGTATTACCCTTATTTTTATTGAAAAAAAACACAGCATAATTGTTGCACACTTTGTAGTTGGGGACTCGTCCTTATATTGGATCTATAAGATCAATTATTCACATCTGGTTAAAGTAGGCGTTTACATAATATTCACGAACACGGGAGCAGTAGCCATTAAAAAAAATACGCTGCTCTCCCATTTCTAAGGTTTACGGTAAGAGAATCGGTACGAATCTTTTTTGTCTAAGTAACCACAATGTTTGAGGAATGCTATTACCGACCTTTATACTTGTTTCTTAAGGTTACTGAGTACACACGCCGCGGTTGGTGTCTCCCAACGATCTCGGATCTACATCTTTGCGCTCGCTTGTTCAGACCTAGTATTGCTGCTCACGTTACCGCTCACTGCCAGTTACAACTACAAGGGCACGTGGATATTTGGAGAATTTGTAGGTGTTTGGGCAGATTTTCTCTTTTTATTGGAATTGAGTCACGTGCAGCAACAAAGTAATACGTGCGAGACGAGTCGTTAACTTCGTGTTCTCGCGTTGCAGAGACGCGAATAAGCAGCGTTGAACGCTTGCAGACGGTAAGCCCGCAAAACATCATTAACGCTCAGTCTAAACAAAAGGAAATGACGCCAATAAGTAGGCATATGCAGAGGGAAACCCCGACAAAATCAACAACCAATTCAAAGCAAGAAAAAAAGAAACGTTTAGATGTGCTACGCTCATCTGACCATCGAAATTGTGGCGAAGTTATTCTCAGTGGTGTTGTTGACAGTGGTGAGTCTGGAGAGGTACTTCATCGTCTGTACAAGGTTAGTGCTTCAGAAGTCGTTTTGAACGTAGCTTCAGATGCGGAGAATTTTGGAACAAGGCAAATAATTCCAGAACTGCTAAAACTGAAGAGCAACAGATTTTACTGGAAGATGCATTTTTCTCTATTTAAAAGAAAAAAAAACTTCATAGAAGCTTAGCTGATGATTACTTTTCTATTTCTATGCAAAAATTTGCCTATTAAAGAAGGAAGTTCTCACTTTTTCAATGATCGTCGATCTTATAGGCTGCGGACAGTCTGTGGTTCGTGGATGACGACTGTCCCTCTTGTCATTGGAACACTGTTCTGCGTAGTAGTTCCCTCTACCTTTCACTTTTTCCATATCATTCATCATAGGTTCACTATTCCAGGCATGGTAAGTGCATAGCGCCATCTCTATTTAAGAAATGATGAATTAATAATCGATAAATGATGAAAAATGCAGGACCACATCACCGTTTGCATTCCAAACATGGACGATCACGTGTTCAATATGTACGCTCAATATACTTTCGTCGTCGGTTTCGTGATACCTTTCGCTTTGATGACCATCTGTTACATTCTTCTCGTTCGACATGTTCGAGCGAAATTTAGGAATAGAAAAGGTGAGCAAACAGCGGAAACACGTTGCAACTAATGGTAGGAAAAAGGAGCCCCGAGAACGTTTACAGCTTTTTAATCTCTCCTCCATTTGGAAATGACACATTCAATGAGTATAATGTATAGAGCAACCTTAGAGTAGTTCTAGCAGTGGGGTGGTTCCCTAGGCAGCCAGAAAGAACACTCCCAACCTTTCAAAAATCTGAAACAGTTTCGCTTTTACTGTAGCGTGTACTTTTCCACATGAGACTTATTAAGGAGTGAAAGATGACTTTTCGGAGAAAGGTAAAAAGTGAAGAGAAATAAAAAGAAAATGACGGTGATATAAAAATGATGATCAGATGCGAACTAATTTATCAACAGAACATGACAACTGGCACCTTCCTCAATTTCTCCTCGAGTCGTTGTTACATATACACCTTGTCAGTTCACTGGGCTATTATCCTATCGTAGATTTGTTTACTGGGGATATACGTGTGGTCACAAGCGTCCTAGTTCGGTGCACAGAAAAAATTAAACAGTTCGTTCATGTTCTTCGCCCAATCACAGCTGCGTACCGTAAGCATGCAGTCGCCGCCAGGTATATTTAACCGACGCGAGCGCGACACGTTTGATGCAGTGCAGGTTTTTCTTCTCTTTGATACGTGGTTCTCTGGCTCATGTACATCGCATCCTTGCTACTGAAATATTCGTTGCTGATGTGCATTGGCATGCTTTGTGGCGCTGCTGATTCTGCGATCAAGCAGTGATAGTAATGGTTAAGTAGCCAGCTTACGAAATCATTTTGTTTTTGCTTATCAAATCCTTGTTATTTCAGTCAAAGTAATGCTCCGAAGGAATTTTATGAAAACCTTTCTTGCGCTTCAAGAGTTGCATAGAAATCTAGTCACTCAACCATAGTTTATCCATGTCAAATATCCTTTCCATGCGCACCTAAAACTCCTCTCTCAAAATTTTGCCTTTAATTGCCTTTTTTTGTAAAAAAAAAGAGGCAAGACTGAACAGCCAGACGCTTGATACTTGTGTTGAACAAAAGCTGTTAATTTAAACATAAAAAATAAAAAACAAAAACTGAAATCTATTCACGTTTGAGCTCAGTTAATGAGCAAAAAAATAAGGTCATGAGCTAATGATGCAGTGGCAACGAGGGATAAATGCACTTTTACGCTCTATTCTAGTGCTTTCGTGAGTACATTATTTAGAAAGAAAGAGTGCATTATCTAGAGAGAATATCTGGAAAACGTCTTGCAGAGTTGAATTGTAGAAACGAAGGATTTTTTCCGGTATGACTCTTCGAAATTGAAAACAAAATTGAGTTGAAAAACCAGAGTTGAGACGATTTGCTTGTCTAGAGTTAGTGAGTTTACACGAGCAGAACGAACAAGTGAATCATTTCTCATCAACTTTCGCTATATCTCGTCCGAAGGAAGGAATTCCCGCGAGTTCTGTTGAATGATAACTGAAAATTAGTGGACCGATAAAGCAATACAATTATGTAAATTTCCAGAGAATAAGTAACATAATAGCAAAAAAGTTCGCTCAGCATCTGCACAGTAGATATGTAGTTCGACTCCGCCCGAAACCAACATATGTAGTTTTAGACGGTATCGATTCTCTCCGGCTTTCCGGCCTAGCTGATTTTTTTTACGAAGTCAAAAGCATTGACTTGAACTTGATGCACTGCTCACAGCAACTTATTCTATAGGCACATCCGCTCATTAGTCTGTACGATTCTGATTTGAAGTCTTGCGCGCTGGAGCTTCCCAAAGGTTTATCATGTCAAGCACATTATCCGCCATAGGATACTTTTTGGTACCAATGAAATCCTGGCACTAAGGCAACGATCACCAAGCGGTCAGCATAAGGAGGGAATCTGTCTTGTGAAGAAAACTTCAAAAATAAATTGAGCACATAAGAACGGATACTGGAGAATTAATCGAGGGATAGTTCAAACTTGGTTATGTTGTGTGTAAAATCGGGACAGATACAATTTAAAAGACAAATATGTCATAAATGTTGCGTCCTAGCTCTTCAAATTACTATTAGCTGCGGATCTAATTTAGTTCTGGATAGAAGTGGTGAATAATAATGAAAGCACGAATTTCTAGTGACTGTTAGCTCGTCGAAGGCGATACGGGAGCCACGATACATGCATGAAATGCGTAAATCTATCTGGCGGATCGCAGTCTTTCATTTCATCTGCTGGGCTCCATTCTGGGCGTTTGCCATCGTACCACATTATATAGCCCAATTATGGGGACACGAAGTTCTAGAACAGCTTCCTGGATGGTGAGTCTTGTTATGACGTTGTAGCATAACTAATCAAATTATTCTATTTTGGTCAAACTTCCGTACACATATTCCGAGTGAAAAGAGACGAAAAAACGAAAGATATGTTTCAAACGAAAGATAATGTATAGTCGGCCCCAAACGTGTTCAACCTGGGGAGCATAATCGATTGGGATAGTCTGGGGAGGAGGTAGTGCGTGTGGTAGTCTTCCACAAGAAGGGTTTGAGTTGCGGCAGACCCGCAGAGTCATATCTGGACACCTTCAGCTACGGCAGCGACTGTTAGGGTAATTTTAAAAAATTTTCAGGAAGGCAGCTCATTTACACCTTTTGTAATGTATTACAGTGTCAACATCAAGACTCATGGAAGATTCTGTGATACTCGAAAAAGAGGACGCTTTAGACGGACGTCGGTACTGTCGCCTCCTTCGCTGTTTTATATATATATATATTTTCATGCTGCCGAAAAAATGACGCAATATCCGTTGTAGTAGATCCTCTGTCATCTTCATCCGAGAAGATCCTGGCATCACTTTCAGACCCTACAGTGGAGTCTTCAAAGCGACGTCCACGGTGACCCATCATATATTGCGTTTGAATATGCCTCCTATTGAAGCTTCCATTCATGTACTATGGAACACCAGCTGAGACCATCGATTCCTGAGGCGTATTGAGCAGACTATTGTCGTACTGCTTGACGATAAGCATTCTGGCTTAGGTAATACATGCTCGAGGGAGCAGGACCGAGAACGAGATGGCGTGCCGTCTTCGGAAGGCCTGAAGAACCTCGGAATCGCAATGAGTGGAACCTTCAGTAGTGAGGGCAAACAATTAAAAGAGACCATTCGATGTGCAATGCAATCGCTCCATATCGTCGCGAATTTCCGCTTTCACTTCGCATCCCGTGTCCTGATCAAGAGCCTTGCAGTAATGTTTGAAATTTGAACGCATCAGCACCCGTTTAACATCTCCCAACGTTACCAAATCAGGAGGCACGTGAACTTCAGTAAGGTAAGGTGTAGGTTCATCATCTATGTGGTAATAGACCTTCGTGCTTGTCTGAGGAAATGGTTAATTCGCTAGTGCACTTGGAGGTCCTTCAGAAATAATCGAGGCTTCACTTTCACCCATTCCAGATAGACCGCTGGAAGTTTCGTTTCGTGGCGCTTCGGCAAATAATTTGCTATCCAGAGTTTCATCAAGGTTTACATCACGTCCTTTTTTCACAAGAACATCTGGTTCGACCCCTGATGAATCTAAGTCTTTAGGCCGATTTAGAGAAGACATCCTCAAACTTGGGTAATTAAACCAAGTTGGGCAATTGGGTAATTGGGGCGGGTGTAGTGTACTGGTTAGAGGTACCGCTTCCTGGACGATCGATCTGAGGGTCGAATTCGCCCTAGTGCTCACCAAGCCTTTCATCCCTCTGAGGTCGATAAATTGGTACCAGACTTGTCTGGGAGAATAAAAACCCCGAGTTGACACATCGGTTAGCCACCGCAAGTCATTGTATAGGCCAGTTACACGTTCGTGAACCTCAAACGATTCTGAATTGAAGTGAACTTGGGGTCGCATCCCAAGTGGATTGATTGACGCCAGAAACTTTACCCTTTAACCTTATAATGTATTACGTGAATTTCGACCAAGCATACAGGGATGCAAATATCTTTTCGGTTCTTAGATTTTTTCCGTCCCAAAAAAAGTGATTAAAATGGAGCTTCAGCAGCATCCTTGAAGACAGCATACTACGATTTTGACATGGTGAAGGAGTCGGGGGAAAAGCTAGAGAGGAGGATGTAGATTGCGGTATCCGAGGTGGGTTGTTCTAATCTCTCCCTGATCGTAGAACAGCATGGGATGCGGTATAGTTCTCAAGAAGTACGTTACACGTTCTGGTCCCTTCAGTAGGCTATTCATTAGTTTCACTCGAATAGGGAGGTGAGAAGACATCAGTGATCTTTGGCCACTCGCACTTGGAAGTGGCGCAAAGGTAGCGCGTTGCAACTGAAATCGTTCTAAAGACCGGCGCCTTCACACCGTTTTTTACGACGATGATGGGAGAGATGAGGTTAACCGCCCCGGATCCCTCAATCTACAGCCCCATCTCTAGCTTTTTCTGCTGGTTCCCTCACCACGTTGGATTCGTGGTATGCTGCCTTTAAAATTCTATATTTTTATGTCAAAAAGATTTTATAAAGTCCCTCTAGCTGTACAATTCTTAAGGTACATATACTGTCGATTGTTTGCGAATTGCTTACCGTATATTAACGCAGCTGGTGAGTCCTTTGATTTCTTTCAGCAACACTCGTTGCTTCAAACTCTCTCAAAGTTCTGCAAAACTCTTTTCAGGTAACTGGGTTTTATACGCTTTGCTTAACTACGATGTTCGCAAGCATATATACACTAGACCATATCAACGATTTCTCTTCTCATCATTGTCGACTGTGTAGGAGACTTTAACGACTGCGAACTGAACACACGGGAGTGACCACGGGGCGAACGGATCATGACATAAAAAGAAGAGAGAAGCTGACCAAAGTTCAGTAGCCTTCGAGTATTCTCAGCAAGGAGAATTCTGTCGATACAACGACGCGTTGTTTTCGAATATGTTGATGTTCTAATAAAGCGGGTAACTCAGTCACTACATGTCGTCATCATAATTCTCGCAAAAAATACCTTTATACTACACAGTTCGATAATTTCAAAAGGTAGCTATGATGAGTTGAAAAATTATCAACACATCCAGCGGGTGGTTCAGGGAACTGGTCATGGCAACCGCAGAAATACCAAAAATCATTGGTTTTCCTCGCAGTCCTGTAGTCTGACAAGTCAGACTGCCACTATTTGGTTTACATTTCTCCATCCTCGATCGCAACAAACTAAACGTGCATTTTGTATGCTATTTACTGATAACAATGTAGCAGTAAAAATAGTATTTCAAGTGGAATACTCTCAGTTTGAGCCGATTGCTAAAGAGGTTGGTCGTGTTTTTACAAATTATGCGCGTTATCCATAAGGGATCTTATCATTCATCAGTATGGCGATGATGTTCAGGTCGTTTCATGTTAGCATGTCATCATGATCACGGTTATGATCATGGTAATTTAAATAAATTATGCGACAGAGCTCATGCGTAGCTAGTGGCGTACTGGTGGTAAGAGGTTGGCTAACCTTAACTCGAGGCTGCCACACAGGTCTGCCCTTACTAAAATGCAATGCATGAGCCTCACCATTGGGCTCCCGCCTTCTTGATCGCGAGATCCCCCCACCCAGGTAAATTATTGAAGGACGCGCGTAGTGTAGCGGTTATAGGTTCCGCTTCCTGCACGGAGGTTTGAATCCACCCTAGTGCTCACCAAGCCTTTCATCGCTCCGGGGTCGATAAATTGGTACCAGAATTGTAAAGAATCACGGGCTCATTCCGGCGCCAGATACATACAGAAGAGGGTGCGGTGGGTCACGCGGCGTCCAAACAGTGCGCAATATCTTTGTGTGCATGTCGCAAAAGGCAAGTGGTTGCAGCCGTTTCATAGCCGTTGCCACTGAGCGCGTTAATTTCCAACTTTATGATTGCTCCGGGTATCTATTTCCTTCTCCGTTCGCCTCATGTTGGTAGCATGCCTTCCTCAGAAAGTGGAAAATGCACGCAAACGGCTGCTTGAATAGTAGCGTACAGTTTACATGATCTGTCGTAGAATGCTATCTTTATCAGTAGGATATTGTCTTTCACGTCATTTTATGCCAAAACATCATTGTTTGATAACTGTTTGGGGGAAACAGGAGGAACACCCATATTCGAGTAATGCTTTTAAATTTCGTCTATAATATATTGGTAAGGAGTGTTTGAAGCTGAAGTTTGAATGTTCTATAAATGTAGAAGTGACGCGTTTAGAAAAAAGACTATGTAATTTTTCGCCTTCATTTATAATAAAAATATGAAGAAAGATTGTTAGAGATACACAAGTCTAATTTCACAGAAAACGGCACTAATACCATTTTTATTGACTAGTGAAACGAGCGAAACAAACACTACAGAAAGTCTGAAGTCCGGCTTTAGCCGGACGTTCAGACTGGTATATAATACCGGACTTATTCTGTAACGTGTGTGTGTGCATCAGTCACGAAATACAAAACTGGGGTGCGACGGGTCCACCTGCGTCGGATTGGTGCGCCGGTGCCAGCTAATAAGCTAAAGCTAGCTCCCGTAGTAAATTCGTGTGCATGTCGCAAAAAGTAAATGGGAAGTTGCGATCGTTTCATAGCCGTATCCATTTTCCGCGTTCCTTTTCACCTCTACGACTTCTCCGTTCTTCAGAAAGTGGAAACACGAATGCTAGCTGCTGCTTATATAGTAAACAGCTGTTTAGATGATCTGATGTGGAATGCTATCTTTATCAGTACGATGATGTCGTTCACTTCTTTTTATGTGGAACATGATTCTGTGATAAGTGTTGGGAGAAACAAGATTAAAACTTTGAGTAATGATTCCAGGCCGTGTCTATATTACATTGGTACCGAAGGAGTGCTTAAAGGTGAAGATTGAGTGTTCTCTAAATGTAGAACTGACGCGTTTACAAACAAAACTATGAAATCTTTGGTCTAAATTTTCTTTATGAAAAAGAAGAAAACGTTGTTAGAAAAACACAGTTCTAATTTCACAGAGAAGGTCACTATTATTATTTTACTTTGATTAATCAGTGATGGCGAGCGGAGCGAACACCACAGAAAGTCTGAAGTCCGGATTCAGCCGGACGCTTAGGCTGGTACATTATAAAGTGATTTGGGGCAAGGTACACAAGTCTGGATGTGCCTGCTTTCACCAAACGCAATCAGGAATCTGACCATAGGATACCGCGTAGGATACCAGCTGTATCACCTTGACCACCTTGACTCCCGTTGATCTTCGAACTGGTCGAAAGGGCGCCAGTAATTCTTTCATTTGTCCCGATCGCGTTCCAGAGTAGCCCAGTGGTTCCTCCTTTCGCGTGAAACACGAAGAGCATCATATTTTTCCTTCAAGGACTTCGTGAAGAAATCTAACCATCGGGTCGGCGTTCCTCCTGTGGTGCGCTTAATATCGCGAGGAGCCCAGTCGCTCACGGCTCTGGTCCAACGGTTGTCGCATCACGTGTCCGGCCCACCTTATTTTACTTTCCCTGGCAAACGCGGCGGCGTCTCTAATCTTCGATCGCTGACGTAGGAGAGAACTTTGAATCCCGTCCCTCACTTGCGTGAAACGGGATTCTACTAGCACCACTCTCTCAATTGCGCGTTCAATGACGCTCACCGCGTTTTCTTCCTGCTTGCGAAATGCCCAGGTTTCCGAAGCATAGATCAAAGCAGGAAGTACGATGGTGTTGAAGAGCTGAGCACGGAGCCGGGTGTTCCTGGTCTTCTTCACTACATCCTCGATGCTCTTGTACGCTCCCCAGGCCGCTCGTCTCCTCCTGCCCAGCTCGGGGGTCAGGCCGTTCATCATGTTCAATTCCCGACCCAGATAAACGTAGCTGGTGCATTCGGATATGTTCGTTCCGTTGAGCGTGAATGGGGCATCCGAGACCCATCCGTTCCGCGTGAACATCGTCTTTTGTAGATTCAGCTGAAGACCGATGCATCCACATGCTTCGTCGAATTCGGTCAGCATTCGTTCCGCTTGGCTGATGCTAGGTGTTATCAGTGCGATGTCATCAGCGAAGTGCAAATGGTGTAGCTGCCGACAGTCGACCTTCACTCCCATGTCGTCTCATTCCAACTTTCGCATTGCGTTCTCGAGGGTGGCTGTGAATATATTGGGTGAGATTGAATCACGCTGTCGTATCCCCCCTCTTCACGTCAATGATAATATTCTTGTAGAATGGCGAAATTCCGGTCGTGAAGTTACTGTACAACTCTCGAAGTACCTTTATGTACTGAGTAGGGACGCCTTGGTTGTCCAAGGCCTCCACGACCGCAAGTCGATGAAGGTGAGACAGCGGCATCTTGTACTCTCGTGATACCTCGATGAGTTTCGAAACAGTGTGAATGTGGTCAATCGTGCTGAATCCTTTTCGAAACCCTGCTTGCTCGCATGGGTCCTTCATACAAGACTTTTTCAATCCTATTAAGGATCACTCTTGTAAAGAGCTTGTAGATGACGGACATTAAGCAGATTGGACGATAGTTGCCGATGTCATGTGGATCTCCCTTTTTATATAACAACACGGTCTTGCTGGTCTTCCACTGTTTAGGAACCTTGCATTCTGACAAATAACGTGTAAAGAGCCTCGCCAGGGTGTTGACGAGTACTGGCGGAAGGTTCTTCAGGTGTTCTGGTCTTATTCTGTCGGGACCGGGTGCCGTACGATTCCTTACCGACATGATAGCATGTCGTATTTCGGATGGAAGAACCTCTGGAATGACTTGTCCGTCTTCCCTCAGATGGTGAGGAGACAAGTGGACATGGCTGTCGAAGAGATCAGAGTAGAAGAACTTCGTTCCCTGCGGCTCGTGCTGCTGCTGGCGTATCAGCTCAAGAGTTTCAAGAGACAGGCGTCTCTTGGTGGCTTTAAAACTCTCAGCCTTCTTCGTGCAGTCCTGAAGGTGTTCAACAAGCCGGTCATATTCCTCGTCGATGTAGTCCATTGTGGAATCTTCTCAACAGCTGGCTAACGTAGCGAAGAGATCCCAGTTAATGATAGTCCTAGGATTTCTCTCTCTCTGAACTTGGCGGCTTTCTCTGCTCTCCTTGTGAAGGAAAATTTTCCTCGGAGGAGGCGATGGTCCGATCCCGTATAGAGCTTTTGTACAACAGCGACGTCCATCAGGCAGAACCTTTTATTGACGATGCTGTGGTCTATTTCATTACGGTGCCCTCCACCGGGTGACTACCACGTCCAGCGTAGAGAGGAGGGCTTCTGGATTTGCGAGTCCCCATGGATGGTCTTAGTCGTCATGATGAACTCGGAGAGCATCTCTCCCTGGTCATTCCATTGTAGGCCGTGGGTCCCGATGTGAAATTCCTCCGGCGTTCTTCTTTGGCCAACTTTGGCGTTGAAATCGCCAATTATGACCTGGTAGAAGGCATGATCTTCTCGGTAGAACTTCTCCAGGTCCATATAGAAAGCCCTTAATCCACCTGCGTCTCTGGGCTTCCCACATATTGCAAAAAAGTGCTGTCGACCAGCACCTCGCCAGAACTCGTACCCTGATAGGTCAAATGCCTAAGGAGAACATCAAATCTTCAGCAATAAGGATTCGTTTCGCAACTCTGAGAAGCCGCGTCATATCCCTGCGATATCTGCATGTGCGTGCACCGTTCGCATGAAACACCCATCAGAGATCCCCATAACATCAACACACCATCTATTGCGTGGCTAGTGATGAGGGGAAGTAGGAAGGTGCCCAAAGGAATTAGGAATAGGAATTACTATAACAACCTAGTGGAGGAGTTCGGATTAACGTCGTCAAGGTGCGCTACGATTGCCGATGGAAGAGTACGCAGAAGCGGAGTTTCAAAAGATGTGGGAGGACAGGTACCCGAGAAAAACCCATACTCTCCTAAGCCAGTATAGTAGCAAGACGGTAGGTGTTCGCTCCACCTCAAAACTTCCACCGGAATTGCTATTGAAAAGGCAACGTGGCCGTTTATCCCTGAACTTGTGCACTTTGAACAATGACATGCATCGCCGTCAGCGAAGAATCGCTGACTGAGTCACAGGCCGTGGTCTGTATCCAAAAGGTTCCGCATAAAAAATCTGCCAGTTGTGATACAGTTAACGGAAAAATCTCTTTCTTCGGTGGTAAGTTGGCAAAGATTATCCGTTCAATAATGACTGACGAAAGGATACCTGACTCGTGGAAACACGTCATTATAGTAGCTTTCTACAAGAACTTAATACAGACGGCACGGAATACAGGCATTACCGAGGAACATCGTTTAATGTTGTTGTTGCTTTACTACCCTCATTTTCTCTAACTTGGGTAACTGAACCAACTAATGTGGGCTGTGTGCAGTGTAGCGATTAGAGGTTCCGCTTCCCGCACGATCGATCGGAGGTTCGTATCTGCCATAGTGCTCACCAGGCCTTTCATCTCTCTGGGGCGATAAATTGGTACCAGACTTGCCTGGGAGGATAAAAACACTGGCTTGAGACATTGGCTAGCCACCTCAAGTCGTTGTATAAGTCAGTTGCACGTTCGTAAACGTCAAACAATTCTGAATTGAAGTGAACGTGGGGGTGCATCCCAAGCGGATTCATTAGCGCCAGAAACTTTATCCTTTATCCCTTTATCGTCTAATGTTAAAGGTTTTGGGACGGATCATCCCGGATAGGTTAATCAAATATTACGAAGAAGCCACTCGCATCGAATAAATTGGTTTTCGACCTGGCTGATCCAGGTGTTTACTGCCAGAAGAGTGATCGACGTGTTGCAGCGGTATCCGATGTCTCCGCAGTGCTTTCCTGTACTTCGAAGCCCTTTTCCACTCTTCTCAAGAGCACCTCTTGAACTCCCTTCACATCGATGAAATTCCAAGAAAGTCAGTACGTTTAATTAAAGACAGCAGTTGACTGAAGAACAATTGTTGATTCGGACAGCACCCAAATGTACTAGACTGTTCAAATTGGAAACTAGAGACGTGCCCTTGTGGATCGTGATTACACTGACGATGCAGTAATTTGTATTCACCTCTAGCACCGCGAAGTTACAATATGTTATTATCCTCGTACCTGAACTAGCTGCAGCCTATGGTCTGCAATTCCTCCTCTGAGGAATCCAAACTGCAAGAAGTGGACCTTCAACGAAATCCTCAAGTTCCTCTAAGGCCAGTTCAGCATCCAGTTTGCTGACGAAGTGCCAGAGGTCGACCTGTCCCAATCAACGAAGTCAAGCTGCAAGTGTACCTATCCGCAATTCTATCATGATGTACGGATCGGAGACTTGGGCAGTGCCACTTGAGCAGTGAAGAGAAATCTACACAGACTACACTTCAGCGCTATCAAATAATTGGCGTAGATGCAACATGAGTGTAACTACCAAGGCGTGTTATAGCTATCTTAGTCTGTAGTTAAACTTCGGTTTAGGCGAAGAGGCAGCACAATTAATATACGAGAAATAGATGAGCTACAATTTCGTCTGAAGATGCATCCCACGCTCTTATGAGTCTATGGAATCTATGGAATCTCATGAATCTATCCATGCATCTTGGGTCCCAAACTTGCCTCATGCAAGGTTTATGTTTCAAGAAAAGGATAGATAACACTGTTTGAGTCATTGATGTGTTGAAAAGAGTTGCGTTACCTCAGCGAGAGTGGTGAAGAAAAGCACAATAAAAACCAAGAGAAAAACGAAGTATGATTTCAAATTATTGTAGTAATGAAAGAGTAACAGAGTAATAGTAAAGAGTAACATGCAAAATCAAGTTCGAATATTCTATAAATACCATTGTGAGCGTCCAGATAAAGCCGGACTTCATATTTTCTATGCCTTTCGCTTCGCTCTCCTCACTGATCAATGAGAATTAATAGCAGTGGCATTTTCTGTGAAATTAGATTTGCGTTATTCGAAAAACGCTTTCTTCGTCTTTTTTGGATTAAATAAAGGTGAAAGATTTCATGGTTTTCTTTCTAAACGCGTCGCTTTTACATTTGGAGAATGTTCAAACTTCAATTTCAAACACTCCTTTGATCCTAATATAATATAGACAATCTGAAAGCATTATTCGAAATCTGGGTATTCTTCCCAATTTCGCCCAACAGAATTTATCGTAGAATGAAGTTTTAGTGTGACAAGACGTGAACAACATCATCGAAATGGTAAAGATAACGTTCCACATCAGATTATGTAAACCGTTGGCTACTACTTAGGCAGCCGTTTGGATGGGTGTTGGATGTTTCCACTTTCTGAACAAAGCATGCTACCAACTTGAGGCAAACCTGCAAAGAAATAGATACGCTGAGAAGCCATAAAGGTGAAACGCAACACTGGCAGTGCTACCGGCTATGAAACAGTTGCAAAGTCTCATTCACCGTTCGAGACATGCACACAAAGCTACTGAGCACCACTTCGCCGCCGTCGGACCCGTCATACTCTTACAGATTTGTGGCCTCGACGAATCATTCCGACCACGTAGGACCCGTCACACTCTACAGCTTTGTGGAGTCGGCGCATTAATTTGCCGTCTTGGGACCCGTCGCACTCCGTTTTGTAGCATTCTGGAATTTCTTTTCCCTCACACACAGACACACAGACACACACAGACACACACGCACCTGACAGATTAAGTCCGTTATTATATAGCACGATAGACGATACTATTGATACACTCAACGAGAAAGCAGCGATGTTTCATAAATGCTTTCAGTCCTGAAAGAACAGCGAGGAAAGAATCGTTAGGGGAGAAAATAATAATGATTCAGTGGCACAAATTTATAGAATGTCCAAATTGGAAATTTTATTTATCACGGGACGCAAGAAAGGGGCACCACAAGAATTCTGAGATGTCTAATGTGTCAATATTAATATTACATTCAATATCACAACATGGAACCTTATTGCAGTAACTTGAACATGAGCATCTCAAGGCTTGCTCATCCTCTACTTAGGAAATTCAGTGGAGCCCTGAAGGTGAGATTTTCCTCTGAGTAGCAAATGAAGCTCTAAGTTGTGTATAAACTATGTTGTTGTGTGCGGAACAAATCGATGGCCTTTTTCAACAGAATTCAGATTTGTGAGGTTTTAGGTTGTTCGAATGGAGAGTTCGGTAGAGCATACTCTCAGGGTGGCGGAAGAGATAAAGAATACTCGCGCCAAAGCTCTTCTTGGTGGGGGAAAGAGGAGAACTGAGAAGCAGCATGAAAAAGTTGGTCTCTTTTCAGTGGAGTTTTATAAGTTGAGTCAGATGATGTGTCTTTAGGGAAAGCTGACTGCACGTGAGCGGATCGGAATACTTTTGGACGAAGGTACATTCCGTGAATATGACATGTTTGCTCAGCATACTTGCACCGATTTCGGCATGCACAAAAAAAAGGTAAGAGGTTTTAAGTGGAACCCTGACTAGACTTTGGAAATAATTTTTTACAGTATCCTGGAGATTCTGTCGTAACTGGTCGTGGACATATCTGCGGTCGCAGTGTGTTCGTGTTTTCGCAGGATTTCACGGTTTTCGGTGGTTCTCTGTCATCAATCCACTCCAAGAAGATTTGCAAGATCATGAAGGTGCGGAGAGAACATAGCTAGTGTTGACACATTTACTGAACTTGAAAATGTATAGGAAGCGATGCTTATCGGAGCACCTGTTATCGGCCTCAACGACTCGGGAGGCGCACGCATCCAGGAAGGAGTCGAGTCTCTTGCTGGATATGCTGATATTTTCCAGGTACATAGTTCTTTTTCTACTTCTAGTTGTATTTGTGTACTACGCATGCGCATGTTTATCTTGTTTATGCATATTGCTTTCAGGCAAATGTTATGGGATCTGGCGTCATACCGCAGATCTCCCTTATCATGGGACCATGTGCTGGAGGTGCTGTATACTCTCCGGCTCTCACTGATTTCACATTTATGGTGAGCTTCTGGTTGGGGGGTTCTCTTCTTTCAGCTGAGACTCTATGGATGCCGATACCTTGCTTATCAGGTTCGTGACACAAGCTATCTATTCATAACTGGACCTGACGTGGTGAAGGCTGTTACAAACGAAGAAATTACTCAAGAAGAACTTGGAGGAGCAAGGACTCACACTGAGGTGTCTGGTGAGTGTGATATTTACAGGATATGATTATCAGGTAGACGCAAAAGTCATCTAGGCGTGGCCGCTGGCGCCTTCGAAGATGACATCGATGCTCTGCTGAATATACGTGAATTGGTGAATTATTTGCCGCTGTCGAACAGGGATCCCCCTCCTATTCGCGCTTGCGATGATCCATGGTGAGAAAGGTATCTTCTTTCTGGCACCTTTGTGGCCCACGAGGCGCAATTCAAACACTAGGGATCGAGATGCTCTGTCGCTTGACTCAGTGGTCCCATTGGAAAGTACCGCTGCATACAACATGAAGGACGTGATCAGAGCTTTGGTTGACGAAGGAGGGTTCTTCGAAATAATGCCAGACTATGCCAAAGTTAGTTTAGAAGCAGCATCAACGATGCGGTTTCACTTCAGTTCTGTTTGAGACGTGTAGATTAATTTAACGAAGTTGTCAAATGTTTCTGAAAGCCATAGTAATATTTTCGCTCTTTTTGAAGTTTGGCGCTAAAATTTCCCGCTGTATGTGTTTTTTGAACTTGCAGAACATTGTAGTGGGATTTGCTCGCATGGATGGTCGCACTGTAGGAATCGTAGGGAACAATCCAAAATTTGCAGCCGGTTTGTAAAATCACGAGTAAGATTTCTAAGCCAAAAATAGTCTGATAGGGAATCGTTCTAGGCTGTCTTGATATCAACTCGTCCGTAAAGGGAGCCCGTTTCGTCCGGTTTTGTGATGCGTTCAACATTCCCCTTGTCACCCTTGTTGACGTGCCCGGATTTCTGCCTGGTAAAAAATATTCGTGACTAACTACACCATTCCCATCTGTCCATTTCTAGGTAGCGCACAGGAGTATGGTGGTATTATCCGTCACGGAGCGAAGCTTCTGTATGCTTACGCTGAAGCAACCGTTCCTAAAATTACTGTTATCACGAGGAAGGTGAATGTTCCACTTGAACTCTCTCTGACTGTCTATTTTTGAAGAATTTTTAGGCATACGGTGGAGCATACGATGTAATGTCATCCAAACATCTTCGAGGGGACATCAACTATGCGTGGCCCACCGCGGAGGTTGCGGTTATGGGAGCGAAGGTGCATTTGAGTTGAAGCTAAAGTTTTTCATTTTCCAGCAATCTCTTCTTAGGGCGCTGTTTCCATCCTGTATCGTGGTTCAGAAGACGTAAGCAAGCATGAAGCATCTTACATTCGCCTATTCAGTAATCCTTTCCCCGCCGCTGTTCGGGGTGAGCATAAGTTTTTTTTATTACTACCTACTTTTCTGTACACGCACATCCTTTACAATTTCATGTTTTATTAATCACACAATCTATCATGAGCCAAGGATTCCACCACAAGTTTTCCATCTCTCTAAGAAGGTTACAGTTCTAGAACAGAAAGATAAAAAGAAAAGAGAAAAAGAGAAAAGAAAAGGAAAACAGAAACTGTGGGGCTGAGACTTAGAGGACGACTCAACAGCAGATTCGAGGCCAATGAAGAAATTGAACTGTTTTTGATTCGGTTCGATTTCTGATCCTGATTTTCCGATGTGTTTGAAGGATTCGTCTACTCGCCTCCAGTTCGAGGCGCTGGTTTAGAGAACGGTCTTCCATCTATTCTTTTTCCCAGATCATCTATTCTTTTTCCCAGTTCATCAGACTACCACTTGTTCGAGGTCTTCAGGCATTTCCTGGACCAACGAGTGTTAGATTCTTCCGCTAACCTGAAATCCCCTCTAGAGCTGTTCTTTGAATTCCTGCCCTCCACTTTTTCTGGCTCCAGGGAATTGTAACCCTCCCATAAAGTTGGAGCACTGTACTGGACGCTCATGATGGGTACATTGCGGCTTATCGTCAATGATTATGATTATGATTATGATCGATTAGTGTGATTATGACTATGAAATATGAAACTAACCATGAAACTATGAAATTGCAAAGAATGATTGCTACCTGTAAGTTTAACTACTGCAGGGTTTGTCGATGACATAATCGAACCTCGCACGACACGTCGCAGAATCTGTGAAGACCTCAGCTGGCTTGACAGTAAGAAGCTGACGAACCCGCGGAAGAAACACGGAAATATCCCTCTCTAATTATCAGTAGTGTGTTTTCTGCATGACCTACGCACTTCAGTGCATTATATTCTGTCCCCTTTTCTTCCCTCCATTTCCTGCAGTATGAACTCTGTTTATGCTAGTCGGAGTCTATAAACTCACATAAAAAGAACAGGGTCCCGCTGACCCAAAACAACAGCTTGTGTTCTTTTAACGCAGCATCCGTCGGTAGTTGTTTCAAATGATCACTGTTGAATTCTCTTATGCTTTTCACCTCGTCATTCTTAGAGCACTGAATTTCGATCTCTTTTAGTCCATTGTGCTTTGTAGTTTTTTTGCACAGTGGTCACCGTTCGTCCTTCACATCAGTTCCAAACATTTAGACACCATAGCATTAGGATGTGGTTTACCACAGTTTTCAATTAGTAGGACTGACTTCAATTAGTAACCTAAACTGTCAGTGTGTGAATTTACCGCTTTTCCTTCAAAACCACCACTAATCTTCTTCTGTCCATCTGTAAATTTTAAAGTTAAAGTTTTTCTTGCTCCCAAATTAATCATAGCAATTAAAATTACAACTGTTACCAACTGCTACCTCTCCATTGGTCAAGGAAACTTCCCGAAAATGCGAGTAATTGTTTTGCTAAGTGCACTGTAATAAACGGTTCATCTTGCACCACGATGCACCCGAAATGGCTCGATCAGCCGGTTATACGTCTTTGCCCTAGAGAGTAAAAAAAAACCACTAAGGAAACCTGTTGTGAGCAATGAATTCGGGATTCCTCGAGATGCCAGTCGTTGTTGGTTAAGTGGAGATAGTCATTGCTTTATGAAATAGATAAATCTATCGAAGAGAAACATAAAAATGAGCATTCTGGAAAATTTGAATTTTATGTTCCGTCACCTTCTCTGGAACATAAGAAGCATTAGCAAATAATAAATACCAAAATAACAAATAGACTCTTAAAGAGAACTTCATCAAATGTCTTTTAAATCCAGCGTTTTGGAGAAACCTTGGGAAAATCTTCAGTTGTCAATAGTACATCGTTGTGAACATAGTTTACAATAACGTTATAACGTTATTGTTTTCGCATAAACTGTTTAATTCACTTTACGAACAAATACCTTAGAGTGCTGCACTCTGTAGTACGAATAACTCTAGGGTGCCTTTGATCCATCTGATTTCTAAATTTGTAGGAGATGTCGTTTCACTACTTTGGTAGTTGTAAACCACTTTTCGGAATCCACTTACTACTCGAAAGAATCTGACATCGAAAATAAGCCCTAAAAGCTATTTTTAGAAAAAAATCTCTCTGAAACTAGTTTCAGTCCTATATGTTCTAACGAATCTTCTAGCAGACACTTACTGGGAGCAAAACTGCCTGCCTTCCTATGTCTATGTTGTTTAATTTACTTTACAAACAGATACCTAAGAGTGCTGCACCCTTTCCTACGAATAACACACACTTTGTTGTTTTGTTGCTAGCAACAGATGCACGAAGCTCAAAAAGGTGAGTTGGAAGAATCGCTGCGATCGGTCGCAGACGCTCAGCGATGTGCAGTATGTAAGTTTCGGCAACTGCGGCTACTTCATTAATTTCTATCAATTCCACGGAAAAATCAATGCTGGTATCATATCGGAGAACTTAGCCGAAGGATGAGGAGAGGATATCGCATCCAAAGAATAACTGATGCTACTCTGCTCAAATATTCTCCTTTTGTCTTCCTTTGTCTCAAACTGGAGAAGGACGTTACTCGCTAACATCGCCGCATTTTATCACAACAAAATTACCACGTTGCATAGACGAACACGAAACAGTGAACTGTAAAATTATCCAAATTGTCATTTCCACATTAGGTGGAAAGAGTTGTTGCACGAAGCTAATCCACGACTACCTGTTGGCGCTTTAGCTTATTATCTTATTTTCTAGTCGTGAATGTTGTTTGAAAAAAGTCATCTGCTGTAAACAAAAAAAAAATCTCCAGCACTTATTAGAGATATTTGATAAGTAATTAGCTTGGATAGGAAAGGAATATCCCAATGAATCCAACCTCTTCTCCTTCCTGACTCTTCCCGTCTTCGGCTACGTTGGTCGTGCAAACCTTGTTAAGTAGATTAAAGGTAGATCTCAAGAGACGATCATCCACTTTCTGTAAGAGGAGAACAACCTGCTTCTTTGCTAAGAAAAGTCCTAGACCAGTTTTTATCCTAAAGAAAAGTAACAATAATTTGTCCTTTTTTTCAACCTGGTTAGATACATCTTTCTCTTTTTGGTGGGCCATCGCTGTGTGTGAATAAATAAATAATGAAACAAATAAGCCCAGGAGAAACATTTTCATGTCATCCTTACTCAGCTGAGCTCAGTGCTGAAGCGGTTTCTGAAATTAGTACGCATGTGCGTTCGTGAGGATTCCCATGAAAGTATATCGGTGTTCTTGAGTGTTGGTGCGAGCTCAGCTACTTACCAAGATCTTGAAAAAGTCACCTGTAATTTACCGTATGACCACATTCTGTACGATTAGAGAACAAACAACGGCCAACGGAAACTGGATGGAGAAGCGCCGGAGCAGTAACATCTCCGCCAAAATAAACATGTTTGAAGGAAATGTTGAGGTCTTTTGAAGAATGAAGGGAAAACACGAAAAATGACGAAGTGAAGAGGGCTCAGCTGCGATTAAACTGCTTAGTAAATATAGATAGTCTTTTTTTCTTCAGTTTTCTATCAAGATAAGTCATACTTTGAGTACTTGTGTGTCAAAGAAAGGAATTCTCTCCAGCTGAGTTTAGAATGCGATAAAGTTCTGATCTTGGGAACTGCGCCCCATTCCAGTTTCACTCTTCCACTAAACAGTCCAACTGAAATTTCTTTATACTGACTCTTTCGCGGAATTTTCAGTTGCTACTAAGAACTTCGTGTTCAAAATTAGTATTGGGGCATTTGTTGCGAATAAGCTCCTTTTGCTCAACGTTGTGATCAGATATTGGTAGATGGGTGACCTCCGGTAGACCACAGACCAGCATATTTTTCCCGAAAAACTTCAGGATGGGGTTAGGAAGAGGAATATTCTGTTGAGGGACATTTTTACGAGAGAGCATTTAGTTGATCACCATAGTTTATTGACTATTGTTGACCATAGTTTATTTAAAGACAAAGGACAACACTTTTTACTCATAAGAAAATGGAGCCATATTCTTTGGATCGAAACGTAGTGCTGCAACTGGCCAGCATAATGAGCAAATATTCTGGCTGTTGTTTTATCGATCTTTTGCCATGATCAGACCATAGTTTATCTTAGCAAAGGTTGTTTGCCGCAAATGAGACTTCTGGAGTTTCTCGTTCAACCAAAATAAACTGAACGTTCTCTCTTTAAGATCAGATTTGGTCTCAATTACAGTGTACAATAAAGAAGAAGCATTTATTCCATCTCTTAGTGCTTTGCTCGAGCCTTTCGTGCCTTTGCACGAGATCTTCTCGGACAGGGGCAGTACAAGGAGTCGGGTCCAGGAGCTCCAGGTTGTCCAGGGCTGCCGGGAGTTCCAGGTGGCCCACCTGCTCCGTTCTCGCCAGATGGCCCGTTCTCACCAGGTGGTCCGGGTAGTCCGGGAGATCCTGGTCTTCCTGCCTCACCATTGATTCCTGATCCTCCTGGCATTCCGGGAGGTCCCGGTGGTCCAGCGGGCCCGGTGCCACCTTCTTCGCCGTCCTTTCCAGGCTGTCCGGGTTGTCCAGGAATTCCAGGTGGTCCTGGGTTCCCAGGTGCACCGGGAAGACCTAAAACATGGGATATGAGAGAAGAATTAAAAGGAGTGTTCAGATTCAGTGGGACTAAACGGGAATGTTGTGATGTTGAAGGAATTGGAATTGCTTCTCACCACAGTTGACAACAGTTAGCGAAACCTGTTTAGTAAAGGTGCAGTGGCGTGCCAGCGAATATGGAAGCGAGACTGTTTAATGAGGGCTGCCTTCGACATTAATATGTACAGAAGTAATAAGTTATTTAGTTATTTCCCTTAAAGCTAAATCTATGAGAAATCATGGGTACCTCCATCTTCGTCTCGCGAAAACATGGTCATTTCGAAATGTTTATCCATTCTAATCGCCCATTTCTTTCCCATTTCTTAACTATCCATTGATTTTCAGTGCAGAAAAACGTCTTTGACAAAGTTTATGAAAAATAATTAGAGAGTTGTCTATCCTCCTATTCTCCTTAATTAGAAGGTTTGAGGAGACGAAAGTGAAAAAAGGCACCTGACCTTCCCAGGTCTAAAGTTTTCTTGTTAAGAGGGAAATTAAATTAAATTAAATTAATAGCTGTGGATGAAAACATCTCTGATAATTCAATTACCATCATTATCTTGTCAAAAGCTCCAGAAATTTGAAAAAAACACATTTCCATAGTACATTGTATAGTATTCACAACAGCATGGTAATTGTTTCAAGAAACTGCAATTTTTTGTAGTAAGAGGAGAGCATCTTAGTATCTAAGAATCTAAGAAGGACTGTTCTAAGCTCTTTTTTCTCTAGTATATTTCTTTTTATGAGAACAATTGAAAACAGTCTTACCTCCAGGACCCTTCTCTCCTGGTGGTCCGTCGAATCCAGGATTTCCAGGCATACCCTTTTCACCTGGAGGTCCTGGTTGTCCTGGCTGTCCTGGTGGACCAACAGGTCCGGGTGGGCAAACCTTACAACTACCTGTGTTATCTTGCTGCGGTAGTGGTGGTAGAAGTCCAGGAACACCTTAAAAAGATTAGTTGTAGTCGGCCTCTTTAAACCTGTACATTGTTTTGAGTTCAACAGTTCAATTACCTGGTGCTCCTTTAGGTCCTGGTTTACCAGGTTCTCCGGGGAATCCAGGAGCTCCTGGAGCTCCTCCTGGACCTGGAGGACACAGGTTTTGCCCGCTGCAGCTGCATACACCTTGTGCCTGCCTTTCGCGACGAATAGTGCCATAACGACTGCTACGTTCACGAAGGGCCACAGTTATTTCATTGCTACGGATCTTAAAAGAAAACTCCTAATTACCCATACTTCAACTTAAAGATTTGGACCTTCACAAAAGAAAAGTCAAGGCGACCAACTCTAAATTGATCCATTCTGACGGCCAAATCATTGGTTATGGAGTCAGTTGTGCTGTACAGGTATGGCACGTATAGAAGGCAAACTGCAACTACCACCAAACCTGCGCAGGTGGTGAAGTTTGCGAGATGGTTCTCCATCTAAAACTGCCTATGTTTTGATTTCTAATAGTAAATTACAACATTGTGTCAGCAAGGAGTCGAAAGAAAAGGTGAACCGACAGTATCATGGTAGCAAGTGCTCCCTTTTATGCTACCAAGAGAAGCAGCGGTCGCGCTGCTGGAACGCCAAAACATGGCTGGCAAACAAAGTTATTTGTCGCTCCTTTTGACTTCTAGAGACTGATAGCGTTTGTACAGTAAAGTGTCATAGGGTTGCATAGTTAGGTGTCTGGAAGTCTTGAATAGAAGTTGCACTCCTAAAGGGATGTGTTGGTTGCTAGTGCTAATTCCTGCAGTGGAAGCTAAGTGTGTTGATGCTAACGTCTGGAACACCCAAAGCAGTTTATAAGTTCATCCAACGTAACAACTCTGAAAACTCTTAGGACAATAACTTTAAGGTGTTTGGTAGAAGCGGTGGCCGATTTTTTTTTTTTGCCTGGGTTCGCCATAGGATTAATTTTCGTTAAGCTCTAACTTCGGTCAATGGTTGTAAACAGAAGGTGTAAGTGAGAGCCTCCTTAGGTCAAGCACCTGATGCATTCTACGGAATGTGGAGTCAATTATTCAGAACACCGGAAAAAAGAATACTGAAAAAGCAGTTCAGTAGGTCTGATGGTAGAATTAAACGAACGGATGTTACGGTAGGAAGTGATTTTGAAGAAAATGAGAAAATCGTAGAATCACGAAACACTATCCGACATCCAAAGTTGTTGTTCAAATGTTAGCTAACATCACTTGTCAGTTCACAGTTGCCGGGAGCACCGGCGCCTTGGTAGATTTATTTTTAGGATTGATCTAGCTTGTTAATCCATTAATAGGATTTAGTGAGTCATTTTATTTATTCGCTTTGCCCCAAATGCAATGCAAATAAGAGAGAATCGATGTGAGACGTTTGTTGCACAGAAAATGTCAATCCGTTCGCCTATAAACAACACAGACTGTCGAAGTAAATAATTCATATGTTCTCGCTACTCTCACCGTTTTTTTGGAAGACGTTATCGAAATTGTTGCTGATAGGAACATTTCCGCAGCTGATTGTCTACATGACTGAGATGAATTCGTACAATTGCAGAGGAGTCAGTTTCCTCATGGACCAGTCAGAAAGACAAACACAAAGTGCAGACATAGGTTTGTGAGGTCAATGTCGTGCGCTAGTACTTACTTTGTAGTTGAGTCATTAAGCACAATAGGCTCATTATTTTTCCTTATTTCATCGTAGAGTAACGTACCACAAAACTATTTCATGATTTGAATAGGACATTTCTGTTTACATTCATTAACAACAATGAGATTATTGTCCTGGGCATGGTCTTCGTACGGTTGTATCTCTCCTAGCCTTGCTTTCCTGTCTGCTCCAGTTCTACTATTGCGATTACACCTTTGCTCATCAAGCGTACGTTCTTCCTCAGCTGTACACGTTGATGAATGATTAAATGAAAACATACAGAATTCACAATACAGCGTCCATTTTTGTGTAAGAACGAATATCGTTGGGTAAAAATGACCTGAAGCAGGTGCAACTGCACATGCAGTTGCTCATCTCGGCAATCCGATTGCACAAAAGAGGGTCCCGGCTCGATAGCAGCCGCTGTCTGCATCGCTTCGAGGGCACTTTCTTACGCAGTTGCAGCAAACTTCGTGTCGTTTTGTCCCGTCTATAACAGAAATGTTTTTCTCTAACATTTTCCTGTAACTGTTCTTATCTGCTGTACAATTATTTTGTTAAGAAGCCTCCTTTGCACACTATTCTCAGCTTATCTTCCATATAAACTCTTGAGCAGAAGTATGTATATGTGTGCATGTTTCCATTCGAGCTAATGGAAATCATTGCGTGAGTCTTGCACAATACCGCTTTGTTGAGGTATTGTCATTTTCTGAGACTTTCCTTGGCATAGAAGTGCAACCACTTGAGGATGATTTCTAGCGTTTCGCCTTGCTTTTCAACCGATATTTTTCCGATGTTAAAAACTGCTAAGAAAGGAACGCCAAATTTTCCCACCTATTTTCCTAGGTTACTTTTGATTATATGCATTCTTCAGCATTACCAAATATAAGGAATGCGCTGCAGAATGCTTGGAAACTAATGAAAATCATTGAGTGAATCACCCTAATGTTGTTCACAAATTAAGGGGAAGGAGAAAGAAAGAAATTAAAGAAATTTAAATATTATGAATTAATATGAATCGCTACGGGAAGTAAAATGTGTTTAGATGGCTATCAAAAAAAGTCGAAATCAGCAAAAACAGCCTTTCGTGGCTAACCTGAGCGTTCTCAAATTGAAAACCACAAGAATTCAGATTACGGCTGTTTTACGTTGAGTGCGTATAGATTTAAATTTTGCAATGGGTATGTGTTGTATTCGAAAGTCCGAAGTTACCTCGAAAGAAGCATCACGGATTTCTTCTTCGGGTCCCACCTACTGTCTCCCCCACCCCAGCTGCCTTAGCACCGGGGCGCCGCCAGGATGTTCAAATGGCACGACGTTTTTTCGGAACGGTATTTTTAAATCATTTGCCTGCTGCTCCACGCATCTGCTCCTATCTTACTTGTTTTTGTAAGTAAAAAGAATGTGGTGATTTAAGGCAACATACCATAAATCTGACGTGGTATGGATTTCTCATGGAAAGCTTCCATACGGGGTCGTAAATTGCGGAAAACCACGTAATTCCGCTCATCTCTTCATAACCGTCGTAAGACACGGGATGGAAATCGCTTTAGCTCTTACGAGGTGCCTTTATGTACACGTTCCATTCTTCTCTAAAGTCTATTCGTTAGTTTAACTTGAATAGGCTGGTGAGGAGACCTTAATCCTCAAGGGGGTCGCTCTTTGATGCGGTGCGTGCACAAGGGTGGCGCGTTGCAATGCGATCCGTCGTAAGAGAAAAACAGCGGCTTCCGGGACGTTTTTTACGACTACAGAGAGATGTGCAGAACAACTTTGTTTTCCGTAATCTACGACCCTGTATAGAAGCTTTCCATGGGAAATCCATACCACGTCAGATTTGTGGTATGCTGCCTTCAAGTGAATTTTGCATCACTTCTGATATATGTACCTATTCCGTTGTGTGAAACAATGTGATTTGTCATGAATAGCCACTTTATCAATAGAGTTTTTAATTTTTGTATTTCTTTCGGTTCTCATGGTTACCTAAGTTGTTTGAGCAGAGAAATACAGCAGCTTACAGTATAAGTTTAAAAAGAAGTACATGTCATTAGTCAGACAACAACTAGAATCAATTTTATCTATCATTTCAATTTTCTCTGTGTACTGTTCGCACTTGCCTTAGAATCAATAGATGTTAGATTTATGAAAAACTCAATTGACTTCTGAATCTGTTGTCCCCCTCCCCCATACCTTAGATTTGACGTTCACAACTATACATGCATAGCACAAACCTTTCTTTTTTCTTACTTTCAATTCTTTTCACATAGGAGTCTCATATTCGAATTTCTGCATACTTCTGCATTCTTAATTCATAATAAAAAATGTTCTGTATGAAATAATATTATGGTGGCCGTGCTAAGTGTTATCTTGCCTTACTTAACCCCGGCTGGTACTATCGCCGTACTCGATTGACTGCATCTTCGCTAAGGCTTGTCGTCCTTGAACTCAGATCCCAGAGTCTTCTCGATCTAGAGCGAGAGCTCGCCCAAAACACAGTCATTCGTCGTTGTTCAATAGTCTGCGAGACGAGAAGTGCTTGTCGACATCGAGGTACCTCAGGTCGGCTTTGGTTGGCAGTTCAGCTTCACCTATTTGGGTTGGGCTTTGGCGGTGTGCTACTCCTTTTTGCAGGGGGCTACTTCATACCATATAGGTGTGCCAGTTATGTAGCTCGTAAATGTCCAGAGCGTATCTTCGAATGCATGATTGCAATTATGTAGTAGAAGGGAGATCACCGCGAATTGGTAGAAAACAGACTCGTAAATGCGGCGTCAAAAATTAGTTGTATAAGATATTAATTCACCGATTACTTTTCGTATATAACTGAAGAACGAGAGGAGACTCTCATTTAGAACATTCCTATGAAATTAATGCTTTTTGCTCATCAGCTTGGCCGAAAATTTTGATGTACTATTCTGCTTTTTACGGTTTCCTACATTCTCACGTTTACTAGATCCAAAAATTTCGCTCTTCACGGACACTATCTATCTATCGACACTCTTCATGGACACTATCTGTCGTCTCAGTACTTCGTTCTCGTTTCGTTTTCTTTTTCAGAGTTGCTTCTCACTTTAGTTAGTAGAATTCACGGATGTTTCACTAAGATGGAGGCAGCGATTTGTTAAAGGCATCACCCCACGAATCTGAGGTGGTACGGATTTCAGGTGGAGTATTCGTATACGGGATAGTAGATTATGGAGAGGGGGGTGATTCCGTCCATTTCTTCCTAATTGCCGTAAAAAGCGGCCCGGATCATGCGGCGCCGCACAAGGCTGGCGCGCTCCAGTCGAACTCCTTGTAGAAAATAGTGCACCAGAACGCCTGTAGCCGTATCTTCCGGGCCGTTTTTTACGGCAATTTGGAAGAAATGGACGGAAATGCCCTCCTCTCCATAATCTACTATCCCTTATAAGAATACTTCACCTGAAATCCGCACCACCTCAGATTCGTGGAGTGATGCCTTTAAGTCTGAATTTTGAAATTTACAATTCCACAACTATTTCGATTGGTTTGTGAGCATTTCTTTTTTTGCTGTACCTATGTTTTCGAACTTTTTCTCGTCCACTCACTGATGATGCTGTCCGGCTGAAATGATACAGCAAAACTACAGAACTTACTAGTCAGACTCTTTCGAAGAACAATGATATGCTATCTGAGAAACAGTAGTTGCCAACGACTATTCAAGACTGTTGAGCCATTCATATTTTAATGAACACGACAAAGATAGCGGCTACTATTTTTTTTCTAATTTCTACACATTTTACTCGCGAAGTGTGCTTCTATCTCTTTAAGGTCGTCCCTCACATTATTCAGTTTCTGAGAGTTATTTTTTTTAGTTCTCAGAAATACTTCTAAATCAGGAAATATAAATGGCTTGAGGGCCGACCGTTGTTCGTAAAAAACATGATCTTGTATTGCAATTATATGGACTTTCTAATAGTTCTTCTAATAATTCTTTCTAACTTTTTGTAGCTGATGAGATGAATTAGGTATCTTGTTTGAATTGTTGCAAAGTCAAAGGAGTGTCCAAGAATTCCTTTTAATCCCCTCTTCCAATATTTTCCGAAAGGGACCAAACATCTTACTCATCGATTTCCTCTTCGAAGAGTAACGCAAATGTGCACTTTGTTGTGAAAAAGGGGTGTTGGTAGAGATTTTCGCAGAAATCCCCCCACCATTACACTAATGACTAATTTTAGTTGCACGAGTGTGCGAGATAATGAATATTCAAGGTTTTGCATATTCAGTTCCTCACAGAACGATCATCTTGCAGTCTTTAATTGACTGTCGCCACCGAGCCGCCTAACCTGTGCTGCTTTTGGGGAAAAACAAACTGATTGAGATCTTCGTGCTCAGATGAAACTGTACCGTGAGATTCCGGGGGAATGCCGGCGATGCAAAGTGCCCGGTAGTCGAACACAACCGGTTTCCGGGTAAATCACGGTTGATCACTGCGTAAATAATGTAGTTTCAAAATTTGGTCATATTTGAATGTATTTTTGACTGCCAAACCACGGATAAATTCCGAATATTTGGGAGTCCATAGCGGTAGCTATGCCACCAATCCCCACTGGGTCTACGCCCACAGGTTCTTCCGATGGTATTTCAGTGTCGAGAACAATAACTGTAGCATATAAGATGGGTAGGAATCGATCTTATCATCAACCAGTTGAGGGTGAAGCGTCGACAGCAACAAAAATGGGGTATATAGATAGCCACACTACGCTTCCTGTCTCTTTTTCATTTCTCCATTTTTTAAATATGGTTTTACGCTATTGAGCGACTAAATTCCGCTTATTTTTGCTATTGCTAAAAATTTTGTAACCAACGACGTACTAGGAGGAACTTTGTAGTAGCTCGACGCTTCTTCACGGATTACCCCTTATTCACTCGAGTTTAAAGAAGAGGTTTCATCATAGTGGAAAAATTTCAAAGGAATAAAAATTTTTAACCAGCGACGTACTAGGAGGGACTTTGTAGTGGCTCGACGCTGCATCTTTGAGATTATCCAGAAATCACGGAGGTAAATATCGAGGAAACATTTCATAAGTTGCTGCTCGGCGCTACTGAGAATATTTCGTTCTAAAATATGTCTAGATTTTTGTGTAGGAGACAGTGGTAACATAAGAGTTTCTGAACTCTTAATGTTCATTGTCAAACGCTTGTTTGGTTTTACCTCATCTCTTAATTATTTAATTATTAATAATTTAAGATTTCCATTTCTGCGGCTGCTTAGTTGCACTTCTAAGCTCTTTGAAGAGGCGCTCGTGATTGGTTAATTTTGAAATGTGGTTGTAGTGATTTTTGCGAAAAGGAGATACCCCGAACCGAAACATTTTCAACGGCCTATTTTGGTGTAGTGAAATTCTGTGTGAAGATTCATTTGCTCACCTTGTTTAGTTTTTTTTTTGATATTAGGCTACTAACTAGAAAGGTCACTGGCTCCAAATCCCACTGACTCTATACAATATAAAATTTTGAGTGTTTCATTCTTAGTTTCATCCTTGCTCTACTTCACTGCTACCATGCACACTACGCAGATTTACTATACTTCGTAAAAGCGCGGAATATTCATTTAAAAAAAATACCCTGTGCAATCCTAAACCTAATGAGGTTGTTGTTAAGCTGATCATTCATTGTTAATCAGCATGCGCCTTCATCAGCTGAATACAAAATATAGTAAAATAACTTTATTCAGTTTGCTCGATTGTTTTGTGCGTTTCTGATTCTCCTTATTTCATTCTCCTTGCTTTTACGCTTTTGTTGCTCAACAACATTATATAAATTGAGTTTCTGAAGCGTTAAGTTGCACTATTGTCCAGAATTTCTGCAAAATCAAAGTTGTTTGATCGGCGGCCTACACAAATTTCCAAAATTTTGCTTTCGCTCCTAGGGGTTCTGTGTCCGCTGTAGAGGCATCTAGGATTGCTAGAGCTCCTGAAGAGATCACTGAATGCTCAGTGATATTGAAGTTCCCATAATAGATATATCATACTTTGTGAGAGTTTATTTTGAACCTAACTTTAGAAGAAAAACTTCGTGACACTACGTTTTAAGACTTGCTAACTCACTCTATTTGGTAATACAAACCTTCTATCTGTGTTTTCTTTTGTAGAATTTGAGAGAGAGAGTTAGCATTAAATTTGAGTGTTTTGAGAAATAGTAGGGGAATAGACCGGAAAGCTTCGAAAAAAAATAGCTCAACACTTGACCTGCCGGAGACCGTGGCATCCAAAAAGCTACTCTGGGCTGCGTTTCTTTTCTTTTTTTCACTGTGTAAACTGAATACTGATTTGATACACTGCTCCCCTGGCCTTATTTCTTCAAAAACCCGTACACCCTCAGTTTCGTCGTAAATCAAATGCCTCTGAACGGAGTAGTTAACCCGGTGGAAATCTCATCATAATCATAGGGGAACATCATAATATGTCAATTGCATGAGATGTTTGAAACATTAACATAAACAAAAAATAACAGATAAAAATCCAGCTTTGGTCAAAATTTATCAAAACTTTAAAAAAAAAGCTAACGTACTCGAAAGATTCTCCGGTTGAGATGAGTAGAAAGTATTTTCTCGGATCCGCGACCTTGCCCCTCTCCTCCCCAAAAAAGCACTGGTCACTGACAATGAAATAAGTTGATCGAAAATTCTCACCTGCAAATGAAAAGAGTGAATGGGAATTTTTAGGTCATCATAAGGAATCTAATGCTTAGCATCACTACAATTTTATTCCCCGGCTAACACTGTGCTGCTAAAGAATGAATGTTCTAAGATTGTGATGAGATAAAAATCTTATTTCTACTCATGGCCCCGAGATTTTGAAAGGAGGCACATTTCTCGCTTTAGGAAATGGCAAAAGGTAGCGCTCACTTTCAATTTAGTAATTCAGCGTGCTCAAACACTTTTCTATATTTATTTTTTGAACGAGAAACAGTTTTCGCATAAACAGACAATAGCCAGTATATGCAGTGCATTAACAGGGAGATCTGCTGTCTAAGCGATCCAACCGTCTCAGGTAGTTGGCAGATTATGTGTTTTGTGGTTTTTATGTCCCAGCATGTGCATTTACTTGCATTTGTTTAAGCTGGAGTGGCTTTTTTTATGTGTGTTTTTAAAGAAAAGCGTTGGAAATCGCAAAAAGTGGTGGCTACGGAAGTGTGGATGACTTTGCACAGGATCTGCAAAACCACGGAAACTCATTACTTTTGTGTCCAATGCATATATCTTGCAGTTTCTATTTGCACATCTTCTTGTATAAAGATGCAGCGGGGTTTTATTCGTAAGTACACGCGCTAATATTCTTCGTTGAGTCACATTTCACTTGCTAGCGATCACAAACGTCATCGAATTCTATTAATGTAAGCAAAACACTACGAAGAACAAGAAGGACCAGCTTTGCAATGGCAGTTTTTCCTCAAGCCAACGTAAGAAGGAAGTAACGAACGTCTGTATGCTGCCGAAATAATGACTTTTAGGAAAAATTCGATGCGTTAAGTCTGTGTCCTTGCTATCCCAAAAAAAAATTCACGTAGCAATTTATTTGTTTATTTTATTTATTTATTGAAACACCTGCAGGTGTGCCATAAAACAGAAAAAAGAACAAGATGAAAGAATTTCGCTTGGATTTTACAGAACAAAGCTGGCCCTTTGAAGCATGAGGAGTGGTGGGTTGGCAGGTCATTCTCCTGCTACAGAAGGTGAGAAATCCTCACACGAGATCCTTTTCCCAGACCCAGAACGCTACGGTAGATAAACGGATACCAGGGTTTGGGTGACCAACTTAACCTCGAACGGAGGAATCCGTCAGAGACCCTGGGCGACCGGGTGGGGGGGGATGACCTCAAGCGCAAGGGCTCACCAACTTTGCTATCCTTGAACGGCTTTCCACCACCAGTAGAGAATAAGGACCAACTGCAGGGACGAATTGAAAAGGAGCATATCAGGGCAGAATTCCAGCTAGCTAGTGTCATAATGAACAACAGGAAAAGAGGAACCAAAACCAAAAGGAATTTGTGGATGCGATAGAAATGATTGGTTTGGGTGACCCAAAAGTGGTATCGAACTATTCATCGCAAAAACGTAATTGTGTCCTCGTACCGCTGCGCCTGGTCCTTTGCTTTCAACGTCCATTCGCTGCTTAGCGCATTTCTCGTTGTTGCTCGTGGAAATTTTGATCTCCACCGAACGAAGCGCCGTTTCCGTCAGCGATGAGAAATGAGCTCCTTACTCTGTTTGTGCCGCTCATGGATGAATGGGACGCGTAATCGTTATGTGACGCGTTTTTAGGTGCTTCTTAGGGGAATACGACCGGAGGGGCCTTTGTTCACTCCATTTTTTTCAAACAATTAAGGAGAGTTGAGCATCGTGACGCTCACACTTGTTATCTACACCCCTAAGCCTATCTTTTCGTGGAGACCAAAAATCCCCAGTTTCGCAGAATGCTACCGTGGCATCGAAATACGTTATGTTACGGCATTAATATGGTGTAACGCAGCAACAATGAGGGTGAAGCATTTCAGCCTCTGTTTCTCTCGACACAGCCATCAGCTGCGCATTGTTGGCGCCGTTATTGTCGTGACCGTGAATGCATTCTCTGAATACCAGTGAGGTACTCTGTTCACATAGGACTATGAGCAGCTGTGTAGCACGATTAGCAATAATGCATACGAGATTTTGAGTCACGAGTTCATGTAGCGAAAAGAGGGCCATGCGTTTACTCATGCTCCTTGTTCTATGGTTCTTTTGCCTCTTCTTCTTCTTTTTATTCAACTGACATAGTTCGCAAAGAACGGCGGAGACAAAAAATCTGCAAAAGTCGTGTTTTCAAGAGGTAAGTTATGAGAATAAGTACAACAAGCAAGTTATGAGTTGTATTGATCACTTGAAAATGTGTGGCTGTGTCATGTATCCGGCTGAAGATGGCAGATATTTTGAGAATGTGGAGAAATTTGCAAGAAGAGAAGAAATTCACTTTAAACACTCACATTACAGAATGACGTTTAAATACAACGCTAAAAGTTTCTTTTATTATTTTTATTGACTGCATGTAGAATTTTTCAAAATTGAGTTTATCTCAGAACATTAAGAAACAAGTACAAGTTTTTGAACTATCAGGTTACATAAGTGATTCACTTCCGGAAAAAGCATGTCTTTCACTTCCCCGTTGGGATCGGCATTTTGACAGTTGCACTTTAAACACCGAGCAAAAACTGTTGTCAATCTTCCGAGCCTCACCTTTCCGATCTGAAGTCCAGTGCTTAGTTTATCGAAGTTGTGATCTGGGAAGTGTTTTTACGTCGATGCGTTGTGGATCAAAGGTGTATAAGAAAGTTCAATAATGAACAATGTAGTGAAAGAGACTTCTCTACTTCTAAATTAATTTGATGGTTTTTGTTTCCTGCATGTCCGCTTTTTTTTTACAAAGTCTTCTCGAGATTCTCCTCTGATATTTTCTGCTTGTTTCACTGTTTGTTTCTGTTTTTTTCTCACTGTTAAATCTTCATGAGAACTGAAAAACTCTGAGTAATTTCTATTTTACATAGGCATACGAATGAGAACAAAAACCGAATATTTCTTCTCTTGTTGCTCAAAACTTAAGCATCTGAGTTCAGATCTCGTTCAGAAAATGTTTCAGGAGAATGATTCCTCTCATTAAGTGATAAAGCAGTGTACATACCAAGTACAAAGTAAAAAAGACATAATGAGACATAATGTCGTACAAAGCACGACATGAAAGTTTTCTCGTAACATTATCTATCAAAGGTGATTTGCTAACAAGTTCCAAAATAATTCCCATTTATTCGAATAAGATACGCTTTGATATATAATAGAATTACAACATTAAAGGGAATAATAATAACAACAAAAGTGCAATAAAGTTTAATTTAATTTGTGTTTTAAAGAACAATGCAATTTTTTCTTGGCTCACCTCAACATTTCCTACATGATGTGGATGCAGATTCTCTATCGAACCAGGCGCTAACAGCCATCATTTGCGAAGGTGATTCAGTACGAGCAATTGGCTCAATTCCAAAAAGTTATACAGAGGCTACGAGAAGTGAACACACCCCCAGCAGCGACCGTGATCCTGAATTGCTCCGATTAGTCTGTACTCACGTTATCTCTGCGCTCGTTTTCCAATGTTGCTATTCCCATCAAATCTTTAGGCCTATCTACTTTCGCAAGCTAATTTTATACTTCAATGGGTTCAGTAACGTCTCGGAGATGGGAACAAACAAATAATGTCGTCGTTTAAAGGGGAAAAAAACTTGCTAGGGGTGGCACTAACTATGCTTTTGAAATATTTTCTTTATCTCAGCATAAGCAACAAATTTGCAGGGGT
Organism: Necator americanus; assembly: GCF_031761385.1. Classification (NCBI taxonomy): domain Eukaryota; kingdom Metazoa; phylum Nematoda; class Chromadorea; order Rhabditida; family Ancylostomatidae; genus Necator; species Necator americanus. The sequence continues at coordinate 13,947,616 of NC_087374.1, forward strand.
GAAATAAATATTCACAACATGTTGGCAGAGAGAATGAATTAGACTTGATTAGGCACCATATTTTAGCCGAAGTACGAAATTTAAAAGGAAAAAGTTTCTTTTTCTAGGAGACTAAAGCGCAAACATTACAAGATTTCGCTATAACCAGGTGCTCGGACGGCAAACAAAGAATCCTTGAAATTGCTTTCATTTGCAGCAATGCAAAGCCCGTCCGAGGATCTTTGGTGTTTTTCATCAACGGATTCAGTGCATGTAGTTTCATCTGGATCTTAGCAGGCGTCGATGTTGACAGGCGTCAACGTTTCCCCACCACTTTAATTCATGAATTTTCATCTGAGAATTCCCACACATTTTTGAACTCAGAGCTCTTGAAGCTTTGCCCAGATTGAAGGAACAATGATAACTGAAATGAATATCCACTTTTTTCAGGGGATTAAAGATGTCTCCGCTGAGTTCTATTCTATCGCTGCTTTTGTCGCTGTTTTTGGTTTCATTAGTTGTCGTACTACGGTATTTCGGGAATCTCTCGCACCCTATCGCTCAGTTGTCTTTTACATAAGTGTTCTGTGAATGTCTCAGCCTTCTTGCACTTCTCCTCTCCAACTCTACTCTCTAACAAGTTCGTAAGCGAATAAATGAATGAGTGAGCCTTTTTTGAAACATTCTTTTCGGCTGAATATCATGAAATTTGTTTTTGAGAACAGTTTTAGAATTCCATCTCTCTTTCAATTCTATTTCTTATTCAGTCTCAAGATGAAATGTGTCCGAAGAATATCTGGTTACTAAGCAGAGTGCAAAATTTTGAGTTTTCCACGTCCAGCTGTTTCATGTTTTTAAATACAAGTAGAAAACAAAATGCTCCTATCCGTTCTTCTCTGCTGTTCTTAAATATGAATAGGACAGATTCATTGAAGCGTGCACATTTCTTAGTAAACATGTTTTTTAGAAAGAAATCGGCAGATATAGAAATTAATTGGGGTGTATGGACGAAATTATAACTGAAGTCGTGTTCCTTACCTGATTTCAAGTACGCTGATCTCTGTCAGATTTCGTTTTCTTCTTCAAGGAATGGCGGCCATTGAGTGCGCTGCAGTTCTTCTTTGAACGGCAACTTGTTGCCAATGAGGGGAGAATTATTGCTAAACAGGCGTTTTGCATTAGTTGACTTTGATCGGCACAATGAACACATAATATTAGCATTAATATTTAACCATAGAGGCAATCAATGAATGTTCTTGGAGTTCACGGATTGGATTTGCTACAACTCTAATCTTGGAGTTCACATTTAGCAATCTTCTCCCTAGATAGTAATTAGATTGAACCGTTCTGAATAATTGTGCAAGTAGGCTGCTTCCATCAGTCAAAAATGCATCAAGCACTTAAAGGATGCGTTGATGCAGCCTTAGACATGGGTATAGGGGTGCGTGCCTTCTTCAAGTATGCGTAGAAGGTACTCGAAAATTTCGCCGGACAGCGATTAGTTCACTATACATCTACTTTTTCACTTCTCATTCTATTTCAGGCATATTTCGTCAATGTTTAATTTTTTCACTAAAATTATGCTTCTTTTTCCATCACATCCTTCCACCAAGAAGGAGATTTCCGAGATTCCTTATAACATTCGTTGATTCGTTTTGTAATACTAGAGAAATGGGAAGAATGTCTAATTTACGGTTGTTCACAGATGACTAAAGATAAAGGATAAAGTTTTTTGGATGCGCCCCCACATTCACATCAATTCAGAATCGTTTGAGGTTTACGAACGTGTAACTGGCCTATACAATGACTTGCAGTGGCTGGCCGATGTGTCAAGTCAGTGTTTTTATCCTCCCAGACGAGTCTGGTACCAATATGTCGACCCCGAAGGGATGAAGGGCTTGGTGAGCACTAGGGCGGATTCGAACCTCCGATCGATCGTGCAGGAAACGGAACCTCTAACCGCTACACTACACCACCTCCCCTACAGATGACTAAGACGTGCACAAATGAGTGAACTAATTAACGAAACCAAGACCAGATCAGGATTTAAAAAATGCATTAGTTTTCTGGAAAAGACGCTATTTGTAGTTCGAGTGTGTTTATCCCTTATTTCTCCGTCATATAGCAATTCTATGCATTTAGAGGGTGTTGGAGGTCTAGAAGATTATGTATAGTGTACTTATTAGCCTGAACTGCACTCTCTCAGCGTGAGTAAATTCACCTCTTCTACTTCTTAATTTTATCTTCTGTTCTCAGCGGATCTACGGCATGTAGAGGTAGTTCCCTTGCTATTTTATCACACATTTTGCCTTTTTCCAAAGTGGAACACCTTGAAAAGATCGAAGGAACTTTACCATCGACAGGTACTTACCTGATGTAAACTGGTCCACTATAAATGGAATCATGTTTTCACTTCGAAAACGAGTGTTAGAAATAACACTTTATTTAATTTAAATGATGCCTTGAACGGAAACACGAGTAAGTACGATACGAGTTCACTTTTAACTGGATCATCTTTACTTTGAAATAGTCAGGATATCTCGTAGACAGTTTTCTCGTACAAATTCGAACTCATCGAACCGGTCATTTGATGTGCAACCTCAACAGTAAGTCAATCTAACCAATCTACCTTAGAAAGATGTGCAAACTTGAAAATAACAGAATGGCTCAGAAGCCGAAAAAGCTTTCCGCCTCCCCAAAGTCATGGCGTATCCATTACTTTGGGAAGGGTGTAGTGTAGCGGTTAGCGGTTCCGCTGCATACAGAATCGATCGGAGGTTCGAATCCGCCCTAGTGCTCACCAATTCCTTCATCCCTCTAGGGTCCATAAATTGGTACCGGACTTCTCTGGGAGGATAAAAGCACTGACTTGACACATCGGCAAGCCCCCGCGAGTCATTGTATAGGCCAGTTACACGTTCGTGAACCCCAAACGATTCTGAATTGAAATGGGCATTAACGAGAGACAGTTTATCCCTTATCCTTTATCCATAACTTTCACACTTCCTAGTCCTCGCACTCTCTGTCAGTTGTAGAATATTAAGTTGAAATATGAGAATCTGTGGCTTCTCGCAAATGTCGCCATTCTATTCTCAACATTTCCTATGTGTGTGCGACTTGTTAACTAATTGTCAATAGCAAGCTTAATATGGTTGTGCAACTTGTTTTAGACCGGTGTTATATGTCCCACCGGGGTACACGGATGTCGAAAACAACAGGGAGTTCCTCTTAGCGTTTTATCAGATGTTTAATCGTTCATACATATTAATTCATCTTCATAACTAGTCGTGCGAATAACAATAATTGTAGAAATATTTTAAGCAGCTGATTCTCCTACTTTAACAGTGACTAAAAGATTTTAAAAAACTACACTGGGATTATACTCATAGTTATATTTTTGCTTAATGTACTAAGAAGACCTCTCATATATAAGTTCACCTTTTAGAAACAAAAGCGTTTGAGATGTCCATATATTTTTATCCTTGATGCAGATTGCCTGTGGCAACTTTACTTACGAGATGTCAGATAGTTATGCAAGCCATTGCGGTGGCTCGCAGTGCTGACGTTGATGCATATTACCGGTTCATCTATTCAGGTGACGCTATTTCCGCAAAGTAATGGGAATAAAATTGTTTTCCGCCTCCTCTATACGTGTGTTGTGTTTATCAGTGATCACAACACAAAACGTCCTGATTACTGTGCACTGTATACTGTAGCGTAGTTACAGTACGAAGCGCTTCATATTCGTACGATTTGTTGATGTTTGTTCGCTTTTTTGCATCGGTATTTTTTTCGCTCACTTCGATATCAGCGCTGCTTATTCGCTTCCGGCCACACCCCATCTCGAGCCTCTTCAATAGATCATTCTGCAAGCTTCATCCGGCTTTTATTTACGATTTATAGCAGGTGGGAATTCTATTTAGCTTTCATTGGGTTTTATGCACTCCTGATCATCCTCCAGAAAAAAAAAACTACTTTGAATGATTCCCTTCAGAATAATAACTGCCAGAAGAATTTTTCGTGAAAAAATAATTTGTTGTCTGGTTTTCTTTTCTCATTCTGTCGTTAGGATATTTCTCTTTCAGGAGCAGGAGACTAAACGCCTTTTTTCACTCTTAACCTTTATTTCTTCCTCATGTTTCCATATTAGGAATTTCAGCGGAAGATTTTTCTTCCAGATATTGATAGTTAAAGTAGAAAAATTGGGAATTTCTTAAAAGAAAGTATAGAAGAAGATCGGTTAATTTCTTTTGTTCGTGCGTAGATCTTCCAATAAATCTGAGAGATAATTTCATTTTTCTCTTTTACTTTTCGTTAAAGAGAGGGAAATTTTCTAGGGGAATGTAGAGGATTAAAGTATTAGCAGAGAAATGAACAGAAGAACAGGAATTTTACACACGTCTGCACAAGAAAACTGGCTTCTTCATGTGACATATTCACGTATTTACACGTACATCCAAGTAATGAACAGGGTGAACAGCGGTAAACTCGTCCTCGTCACTCGAAGTTGACATCCTTAGTCGCATGTTGATGAGCATTTCTTCATCTTACCGTACCGTTCGAGGAAAGTGCGTGGAGACAGTGCATTTCCGACGCATGGATCGATGCTAGTTATTGATTCATTCAAGGAGTTCATCTATTTCATTGTATTTTTTTCACATAACGATGTGACTCTTTGAAAGCAGGTACGCCAGGTCAATCGCGTGACTGCTGTCTCCCAGACTCATAGACAATGCGCTGCTCACGGAAATGTAGAAAATTACGGTTCAAAATTACGATTACGTGCAGTGTTGAGAATTTGCGGAGTAGACAAATGCAGGAATCATCCAGTTTCCTGAAATAATGGGGTTCAACTGTGGTAGATATTGTGGATGAATGTTTGAGGTAGAATCATCGACCATCCTGAATTCAATTCCTTCAAAGGATTAGCAATGGGTACTGTATTTGTTTAGATTCAGCAGCTGCCATATCTTAAACATATGTACTTCCTCTTTGGCTCGGCTTGTGAAATCATAAATAGTGAAAAGTAGCGAAAATATGTGCGTATCCCATTTGCACATTCGGAAGTAAATAGATCTATCGAAACGAGTTCTAACAACAGGCGATGCCATTATTTCGGTGTTGTTGAGAGTTATTAACCGTGGCGTGACTTGACTTACTCCCTCGCCCAATCCACGTTACCATTTCGAATACGAATGGAATCAGATTTCCATGCTTCTAAGTAATAATCAGATCTAGAAACTCTGTTATGAAAAGTGCTTAGACAATTAGATCAAAATTAAAGATTTTATAGGGATTTGACGACGGCAATCTAAATCTTCAAGGAAAACTGAAAGAATTGTGCGCCTTTCTTTCTTGCAACTATACTCTGCCGTATTTGTTTTTGAGGACGATAAAGCTCCGCCGCGGAAAAACCGCTAACGAGCTGCAATACATTCTAACATGACATCGTAAATAAATGTCTTTAATTGGAATGTCGCTACTTAAGAGTAATGTTAGTTTTTTTTTTTTCAGAAACGATTATTGCATTTGTTATCCTTTTCACAGAGCACATCAAGATTGTTTCGTGACGGCAAAAACTTGCTCTTATCTGTTCAGCTTTTCATGTCTTCATCCCCGGTGTTCGCAAGCTTCCCCGCGCGAACCATTTCTATAATTTTTTGAACACGCAAACGTCTCATCTTCCCTGAGAGACGAATCTCTACACAGTAAAGTAAAAAAAGAAATGAAAAGGAATAAAACTGGTTTCGTAAAACGTAAAATGTATGTAACAAATTGCTTCGTCATGTGAACGGAGATCGATTATGCTGTTGATTCTTGAATTCATAGGAGCTGCTTCTCGTTGCTACCCTTACTCCTCAAAACCACATCCGAAATACTACCTACTAACAAGGAAAAACTCAACGCCTGACATTTTGCGAATTCTTCTTTTGATGGTTCAGGGCTCCAGATTTTGGAACTTTTCTCCAAGAAGGTGAGAAGAATATCAGGGATATCCATTTCGAACAGCCAGCCTCCTTATACATATCATTTCTCTTTCAACACTGCTTTTCGGCAGTTCAGCCTAGATTCACCTTATAATTTCAAGTTGTATGCGGGCACCTTTATTGCACTTATCCTTTACTCTGTGTGCTCACCACTCGGGTATAAGAAGGCGAACGTAAAATGACATTAAATTAAGTGATAGAGGAGTTTTTGTAAATAGTCTAATGAGGAGCAGAGCATTCACGGTTTACTGTAGTATGACATTGATTGGTTTCTTGATCATCTTTTTACCTTCCACACCTTCTAATAGTTCACTTAGCAATGACAAGATATTTTCCAAGAATAATTCCTCTCCAGGCATACTTTTATGTTAAACACTTACACTTAATTATTGAAAATAGTTAGTGTGTCACGACAACGCAACACCTCCAACACCGACTGTGGATTCGCAAACAGTACAAAATTACGGGAACGATTGCCTCAGTGCAGATGTAGGCATTCGGAACCTTCTCCTATTATCTTTAGATTGGTCTGACCTTGGATCCCTTCCTAACCGGGCTGTCGAACACATTGCCTCCCAACACAATTAACACATTTCTTCCACTCTTTCGAAAATTTTCCAAGGATTTGAGAGATTCTTTTTATCTTATTCTTTCCCATCTTCCTTTTTTATGGATGGCTTTGGTGGATTATGCTCGGTATTGATTATCGCCTCATTTTTCTTCATTTTCGCACTATGCAAATTTGGGAAGAGTCTCCGTGCATTCCACCTTATATTCTTAACAATACAGCAGCATGACTTCTTGCAATTTCATCTATCTTTTTTATATTGTTCTTTAATATTATCTGTAGCAATTTATTGTTACTTCAGTAGAATGTAATTACATACAAGCATACAACATACTTTCCCTAGTACACATTATATGTATGCATTATTAGGTGTGAATGTTCTAAAGCTAGGCCATATTTTGAATTTCCTGCCTTCGCAAAGTGAACATGAGTTCTAGAATTTTGTTTGAAATTAATTATAGGCGTTTAATATTGGGAGGAAATCAGTTAGCATCAGGTAATGCTGATAGAGCTGCTTTTGCATGGTTTGCTGGAAATTACTGCGGTTTTCTTATTTGCGAACTTAGCGTAAATTACAAAAACGAAGACGATAAAGATGTGAAAATCGATTAGTCAGCTACTAGGTAAGAGAATCGATTAATTAAAGGCATCACCCCACGAATCTGAGTTGGTGCAGATTTCAGGTGGAGTATTCGTATACGGGATTGTAGATTATAGAGAGAAGGGTGATTCCGTCCATTTCTTTCTAATTGCCGTAAAAAAAACGGCCCGGATGATGCGGCGCCGCACAAGGCTGGCGTGCTCCAGTCGAACTCCTTGTAGAAAATGGTGCGCCAGAACGCCCCAAGCCGTATCTTGTTTTCTTGCCGTATCTGTTTTTTAAGGGAATTAGGAAGAAATGGACGGAATCACTACCCTCTCCATAATCTACTATCCCGTATACGAATACTCCACCTGAAACCCGTACCACCTCAGATTCGTTGGGTGATGCCTTTAAGAAAACAAGGAGAGTGAGGTGCCACAGTTTCTTACATTAGAAGACTTATATGCAACTTCATCACAATTATCTAACACTTACATATTACCTAGTACTTCATACTGTATATAGAATCATAAATGTAGATTGCTAATTGATAAGGAAGAATAAGAGAATGGAAAGTACCTCAACTATGTATATCGTCACTATTTAGAGAGGAGACAATTTACAAAAAAAAAGTTTCGTTATAATTACGGGTATCGTTACTCGAGCATCGTTATTTTCATAATCCCATAGTCCCATGTTTCTAGAAAAGTTATTTTTCTTTTCTTAATTCGTCCGCTGTCAGTCATCAAAGCCAAAAAGTGGAAGGGGGTCAGACTGATGTCACTTGTCAACGATTTCTCTCGCCCACTCCTCTCAGTTATTCAGCGGTTATGCAACATCATTGCTCCAGAAAGCCTCCGATTATTTTCTTCTAGATCGGCTATAGCGAACTTCCTCGATGTGCCGATGTAGGGCGGTGAAAAAAATAATAAATGAAGAGCAAACAAAAGCAATGCATATGAGTCAGGCATTCCGCAATGCTGCACTTCAATAATCGCTTTTCTTCTCCATAAATATCTTGCAGTAACAGTAGGGAGAAATATGCAATGTCGCAGCGCATAAACGGCTGATTCTACTAATTGTTCACAAGAAAACAACAGTTCTAAAGATCATATCATACAGATGTTATTTTATTGTTGTTTATTATGCGATTTTTTCTTGCATCAGTGGGCTACTCCTCCAGTTCACTGATGCCGAAATAGCACAATAAACAATAGTAAAATACTGCTCGGAACAGATTCACATTGGATCCTTAGAAGAAAACACTTTTTAACTTTTTTTGAATATTACACAGTTGTTACTTCATACTCTTTCATTGTTACTATTTTTCATCTGAGTCAATAATAAGTGGTGTGAATATAATTGTAATTGTAACCGTAAGTGAAACAGCAGGTGGTGTGAGTGTAATTCTTACATACTCAGTTTTTCGTGTATAATATAGCATTTATACATGGCAAACATATGTTCATTTTATAAATTCACACAAATAAGTATGAAAAGAAATATTATCATTTGCATGAGAATGACCATATAATTAAAAAAAGACGATTGAATCCACGGAAAATCTCTCATTTTTACATCAAAACTTCAAAGATCTTCTCGGCATAATCAAGTAGCCCCTTTGAACGGGAAATTAAGGAAAATGATCTTGAACCAGAATCAGCCCTGCTGCAAACGAGGCGAAAAACAAAAATCTGAGTCGTCACTTCTAGCACTTATTCAAAAATTATGGATAAGATGAATATACCCGCTTAAAGTTAATTTTTCAAAAGTTACACAAGGGGAATCTTATTTAAGAAACTGAGAAAAGAGTTGCGCTCAAAAGTCTTCAAAAGGTGGAACACGTTTATATTTTGCTTACGGAATGCTCTTTAAAAACGTAGTTTAAAGAAGACAAGATATTCAGTTGAACAACGATTTTTTAATCTGAAGTATATGATGCGTTTCAGAAGCATAGTTTGGATTCTTTCAATTTCGATTTTTTTTTGCGAAGATCCAACAGAGTGCAAAAAAGTGGAAGACAAAGTATGGAGTAGGAATTTTCAAAGCCAGCTATATTCCGGTGGCTAAAGAAAATCCGTTCAGCACTACGTTAAGAAGGCGTCAGAAATAGCTTTGCCCTGATTTGGCGATTTTATTGACTAGTACGCTAATTTCTTTTCTTGCAACACTAACTCAAAGTACTGATAAGTCGCAATTTTACGTAACAATCAAAATAGAATGAATAAGGAAAAATAAAGCACGATGTTTCGATGAGTTGGGAATGTTTGACTTCTTGTGCACTACAAACCCCATCCATGAACATAAACCGTGTTAGGTTGTAGTTACATACAAACTTTTCAGCGGATATATGGTGACTTTTAGCTCTGTTCTATACGATTCTTCGCCTATCGGTTGGATCTAAAAGGTGGGAATCTAATGAAATCCAAAGTACATCTATAGTGTTGCACTACTATCGGAATTGCTTCTAAGAAAGTACTGTTAATGTCTGGTGTTCTCAGGACTTCTTTGGAGAATTCTGTAGCCCATAACTTCATGGTAACTACGTTATATACCACCTGACTATCTAAATCCTGGTAACCATTGATCTACTATAGCGTTCTGAACTTAGGTAAAGAATATCGCGTTAGTTTTTCTCACGTTCTGTGGAAGGGAATGATCTCTTGTTCTACCATAGAAATGTGTAAAAAGAGCTATTTTTACTGTATAAAGTTTAGGCAAAATCAAATTGTGTTCTGTTCTTTTTTGTTTTTGTTTCTGGCACATCTATGGATGCTCTCAAATAGATAAATGTATAAATAAATGTGACCTACATACGTGCACTAATTCGTTTACTTTGCCCTACATGCAAAATCTTCACAAACCTTATTTTTCTAACTCTCTTTTGTAATTTGATGAGCGAAACTGAATTGATCTGTATTGGCATCAACTTTGAGAATACGGTATCCATTAAAGTGTCTAAATCAAGGATTTGTAGTCGCTCAGTGCTCAAATTGTTTTTCGAAAGAAATCCATCTGTATTCTCTTTTTTTCTACTTCAGTTCTCATGCCAAATTGATGAAGTTGAAAAATGGTGTCCTGAACAGAAATCTCTCAATCTATATAGTGCTATTTTATGCGGGTTACTACGTGGTTAGTGCAGCAGAATTCCCAAACTTTTTTCGAACCTCCATGCTCTCCACGAGAAACAGAATCAGGCGATTTTTTAACAACGACATTTTGCGCTGAAAAAAACAGGAAAAGCAATTTCATGAATCAGTTTCTCATCTCATTGATTTGTTATAACCCTTTCTTTATGAGTTGAACATCCATTTCGTTGCAAATATTGTTCAGGTTTAATATTGTTTGGTAAAGTTTACGGTTCCCTTCAGTCTATCATTGAAATCATGTTGGGAATTCCAATAGCAACCGCTTGAGATCGCCAAGCGGAAGCCTTACAATTCTCACTTTTTTTTTGCTGCGGATGACTTTCTCCCTAGACACAGCTGAATGGACGTTACTATATATTCACCACAAGTATGGGACCCATTTTGTCAAGAGAATAATTACTTTGAGATTCTTTGTTGTCTGCGCTGATGTTGATCCATGAATGTCTACGGCCACTTTTCTTCAGTTTGCTGTTCACGTCTTTCCTTGAAAAAAAGTGGTGGTTTCAGAGTAAATGTGTTAAACTGTTGGCTTTTCTTATTTTAGCGAAAATTAGGATTCTTCTTGCGGCAAACTGAACGCAGAACACCACGAAATTGACCATGTTCATATCTCTCTACGAAGAGAAAGGGTCAGGAGGGCAGATCAAAAGTATGGACTCAGTTCCGCTGAAGTACAACTATCTTGAAAAAACTCGCGGGAAACAGCTATGTCGAATGAATTCACCTTCAAGATACTTAGAAACGTATCGCGTATGCGAGGCAGGCATGCGTTCCGCGATCGCCAGCGCAAGTGTGTAGCGACATGAAGCACAGACAGTTGCGTAAGCGGCTACGCGCTTGAAGCGTTGCAGTGGAAATAGCGGTTGGAATCGAGGTGGAACCATAGCGAACTGCAGAGATGGGAGGATCCTTACACGATCCCAACCGCTGCGAACCACCGCGCGGCTTCGAGTACAGCCGCTTGCGCAACTGTCCGCGCTTCGTGTCGTTTTGACCCAGCTACAGAGGCCAGGGATCCCGCTAATTTTCCGCTTGCTCCCACAAGAAGCGCGTATGAAGGAACGTAGCCTCCTTAAGTCCATTTCGAAGATCTGGTGAGCCTAAAAAGAAATTTAAGTGGTTTTTAACATCGAAAAGGAAAGAGAGAAAGGAAGAACAAAGAAGGATCAAAAGACCTTGACGTTAAAAGACTCGTATTCTCGCAGTCTCAGTCCGTTTCACAATTTAAGAGGCCAGGGAGCCCGCTAGTCTTAAGAAATGGATAATACTGACCGACACCTTCAATGAAGTTATATTGTAGAAATCTAATTTCATAATTTAACAGTACGATGTCCGTTCCAGTCATGCGTTTGTGTCAAAGTGCATGAAATGCAGCAGTTGATAGATAACGGAATAGTTTGCACTTCTCCTAGAGATCTTGTTCTTTCCCTATGTAGAACTTCTTTCTACAGGGGTTGTTCGAAGATTGTTTTCATTTGTTTTTATGGAAGCATATATTGTAGGCTCAAAACGACATGTACCACGGTGCAGTTGTGTAAGCGGCGGAGCGTAGCCTTTAGAATCTGGGGAGGGCCCCTGCCAGCCTTTTTCTTCGCAGTAGTGCCATGTTCCCAACTCGATTCCAACCCCCTTCCAAAGAGATTTTCTACCCAAATAACTCTTCAGCGGCTAGGAACATCTTGAGTGAAAATGCTATTAAGAAAAAAAGTTCGTATAAGGTTAAAGAAAAACGTGATGGTTGTTATATTCGGATCAAAACTATCTGAAGCCGGGTGCAACCATGTCCGTCGCTTTAATACAGTAAAGTCATGTAAGCGGCTGTGCTTGAATTAGAGCGGTTGAGTTAGGCGTTGCGATCGAGACGGACCGCTGCAGATACCAGCAGTCCAATTGTAGGGTCCCATTTTGATCGCAACCGCTAGCTGCATTGCGCCACTTTGAGCGCAGCAGTTGCACCGGACCGTTTCCACTGATGAAGCGGAGAGGAGGAAGAGAAGTTTGGCACGTAGTTTGCTTTGCTAATATAACAGCGAAAGTGCGAACCACCAACACTAATCCTTGAGTTAGGGGGAGCCGAGGCATCCGAAGAATCAGTGTGCCCAACCGAGATACTCTTCATTTACGTAGATTGACCGGAACTAAATGAGACATGAGCATTCATTACTTGACTACATATATGACATCACTGTTGATGCGAATGGAAAATTTATCAGAAGAAAATTCTAGTTGGAAAAGTTCTCGAAAGTGTTTCGAAAACAAACCCCGGTGATTCAAGCTGAATTCGAATGGATGAGAATTCTATGATGAGCAAACAGTATGTCATGTGTACAGTAACAGCATACAAACATGATTTTCCTCGTGGAGTAGATTTATTCAGTTGGCGCACAGTCATCCGTCGTCATCATCCGCTGTTAAAATCCGATGATCCAACTCCTTCTGGGTTATGCTCCCACTCTCACTGAACCGGCCCAGCTACTTCCGATATAGTCACGTCATATGCATTGACCTAGTCTGCGGCCGCCAGTGGCCTGCGCTACCGTAAACTCTGCTGACAGTCTCATCGGTTAGTTCCTGAGATGGCAAATTCGGCAAAATCGATCCGTAAGGAACACCAGGGTCCTGTTTTTTGGCAAATCATTCTTGGACCGTTAATGGAATTTGAAGCTGCTCGCGTGACTCCCCCTCCCTCGTTTATTTCTTTTTGTTAAGAGGTTTGGAGGATATCTTCCGGAAATTCAGGCACCCATGCTGTGTACAAAACTGCTGACCACACATGCACTTTGACTTTGATTTTTTACATTCTCGCCATTTCAGTAAAATTGCTTTGAAAGCTTTTATTTGACTTTTTCATAGCAAGTAAATCTTCGCTTTCTCATCTTTCCATAAAGTACAGCAAAGGTTAAATATAGCTAAGAATGCAGCAGAAAACCAAAAAATCAAGAATTTCACCGAAAAAATGTGTTCGAATTGACATTCTCATTTTGTTATCATTGGAAAAACATCGCTTTAAAGAAACTTTTTCACACTGAAAGATTGAAATCGGTGCTAAACAAAAGCTGTAGTACTAGGTTATCAGGAACGGAGAATCTCTTTAACGTGCCATTTCTGAAAATTGAAATTCTGTGCTTTTGAGCATCTTTCAGGATGAAGCTATGTTTTTCCTATGCTTTTGTAGCGCGTCTTCGATATTCATACTACATCTGTTTGCTTATTTGTTTACTGAACGATATCACAATGTTAGAATGTGTAGTTGTATGCTTCTTCTCCATCTGTTCACATCAGTACTGATGAACCGCATTCATTTTTCTCCAAACAACGATACGAGCGTAATACAGTTACAGAGTTTATTTCCTCTAGGAAACCACACAGCGAGGACACTTTTTTTAGCAACCCTCACTCTGTAGTCGTTGCCTAGTGTATGAATTAGCTGCGAAGGGTTATAAATGCGTAGGGAAGTATGGATCTAATAAAGGTGGTCATGCGTGTGGTTCTCCAAACGTCTAGATCTTTGTGTACGCACCTGTAACATTCTCTATCTAATTTTTTTCCAGCAACGAACTTTGAAACGTTTCCATGTACATGCTTTGCAAGCTGTGTACTTGTCGTTTCTATGTACTTTTCATATGTAAATTTGAAAGTTCGAGAACTCTCAAATGCACATGTGAGGAGGATGCCAAAACATTGGTGATAATGTCTACTTTACGAACATATAACTATCAATTCACTTTTCTTGCACTTTGCTCGCACCAAATGTCATTTATCCCGCAGGCGTAATTATCTGTGAGCCAGGTCCACTAATTTGCAGCAACTAGAAATTAAGAAAATATGTTTCTGAGCAGTAGTTTTTTTGGAACTCGGCCAAGTGGGTTTCGTCCTCACGACTCGACTGATTCACATATTTAATGATAAGAGCAAAATTAATCAATAGACTGAGGAAAACGAAGAAAAAAATGCGAATATATAACTACCAATTCACTTTTTCATTTTCTGTCGAAGAAGTACCGTAGTTGCTGCATTATCCTTGATGGCTAACACAATATTCTTTTGTCAAATAAGAGAAGAAAACTGTCTCCTTAAATCCACAATTCAAAAAGTAGTTACTTTTTTATTTTTTCTCTGCGCTGGATTTTCCACCTAGGTTTTGCTTAATTCGAGTGTCAAAAAGTATGCGATTAGCTACTAAAACTGCTTTTGTTTTCCCATTAGGGCGATTGGTGAATCCCGGTTTAAAGTTCTCTGACAGTTCTAATGGTTGATCCTAACCACATTGCTCGCTGAGGTCTTCTACCAGCGTGTTTTGCATTCAAAGTAGTAGAATTATTGGTGTCAAGGTAGCCCTGCCTTCTCTAGCAAAACTCACTGTCAGCTCGTGGCTAAAGGGAAGAGCAGCACTTCAAATTCTTGGATCTCGTTGGTTTATACTAAAAGCCACATATAAACAAATGGAGAGGAAAAGGGACGATTAAATGCTGCTTTTCGTTGTTTCCGATCTGCTGGGATTTGAATTTGAAAGAAGAAATTATTAGGGAAAATAACGCTGAATTCCCAATTAGCTAGAAAAAAAAACTTTCAACTCACCAAATGTTGGTCTAAAAATTTGGACGAGAAACTACAACTGCGTTAACTATAGGGGAATTTTCCCATGTTAAAAATGTTCAGTGGACATAAAATTGTTTTTTTCTACCGTTAAGTGCTACTTCCTTTCTCTTTTTTTCTCTCAAGAAATGACTATTTATTTGTATCATACAATATAACATTCCATTATGAGAGTAATGACTATTTATTTAGATGTGAATACATTATAACACTCGAGGAAGATCTGTCTATCAATTTTCTGTGTTTACTCAGACTCACTCCATATGAATGTATGGGCACAGCATCATAAACTTAAGCCAATCCATTGTCACTAACAACAATGTGCTGCCCACAAAAGTGTAACTGTATTTTAAAGGCAGCTACTCCTTTTAAACCCCTCTACATACTTGAAGTATTCTTTACTCATAATTTCGGATTCTCCTTCAAAAGATCCAAGACACTCGCAAGTTTGTTTTCATTAGACGCTGAAAATACGTGCATTGATTCCAAATAGAAGAAGTCAAGAAACTCTTTCCAAAACCCTATCTTCAACAGTTTTAGGAATTCATGTTTACTCTTTGCTAACGAAACAAAAATGCATTACTGAGAAACGCTCCGAAAAACAGGTGCATCGTGCTGGTGTGAAGCTGTGATGTGGCTTCATCTCACCTCAGCGGTTGCCCTTCCTGACAGTTTCCCAAACTTTTCCACCCGCTCATTCGTTTGTTGTGCTTCACGCGAAGGGAGTTCGACCGAGGAAAAACGTCAACAATGACTGCTGTTTTCGAGTTCCTCTTAGCTATAATTCGCGACGTTGTTGTTTGTTGGAAAAATATTCTAATCATGCCATCGATCTGCATATTGGATTTGTAAGCTCAATATGATATTAAAAGTCGGAAAAACTTAGTTGCCGGTGATGTTATGCTGGAGCACTCGATTGTGTAATCTTTTATCATTAGAAACGTGCTATCACATCATTAATAAGAACTCTGGTAGGTGATTTTGGGAGGAGTTTGGCCAATCTGTACGTGAGCAGTACTTGATGCGTTCTCAAATGCTTAAAAAAGTAATTTTTCTCGACGGCTTGGAAATTGCTCCCGAAATCTCGAAAGCGGTGCCAACATGCAATGTATGTTGTCGGGGTCGAATGTGTTCAGCTATGTGTGAATAAAGACAGAAAATATTTTCAGACAACGGAAGAACAGCATGTTTGTGGCGCGTCACGGTCACGCGGCTGAACTCGTTTGGCTCGATGTCTACCTCGCACTATAATACAATTTTGTAGACATACGGTTGCTTACCCTACGTTAGTGTGTCACAAAATTTCCTACTTTATCAGTACTTGAATCCACCAACCTCCCAGATTTTTTTAGAGTTCTCCATGCTTCTGTTTCAAATCTCTGAACGAAATGAAAAACAACTACAGAAGTCGCACTTCGATCATTCTAAGTTTCTTACAATGCAAATGATCTTTGAATGGATAATTTCGTTAGAAGTAGAAAAAGTAATAATTCAATAGAATATATAAAAAACAGAATATACAGTAGTAAAACAAATGAATTAAAAAGATTCAAATGATTACAAAAAATATTTCCTGAGTATACATAATTATTTTATATTCATTGCTCATTGCTTATCATTTTGTTAAGATTCGAGGAAAATGGTGTTACTGATCATCAAATTTTGAGAAGAAGATCAATTTAGATTGAGCAGAAATGAATAAAACAGTACTCGCGCTGATACAGAAGATAGAGGCAGAAAATGCGTCCCGAGATCCTCGGCTGCGTCAAAGGCTCTTAAGAAGTTTTTATGAAGCGACAGGAAATTGTTATTTGTCGTGTTTCTAGCTTCCGTTTTCATTTTGTTTCGCTTTCGTTTTTATTTTATTTTTTTGAAGACAATTTCCGCTTTTTCACCGATTAAATTTTTCACTTTATTATTTAGTTTTTGGAAGGTCTTTTTTCAATTCGTATCTAAGCTTTGTTATGTCTTCATCATAGAATTCATGTTTATACTCAGAAACATACCTTGAGAGAGTCTCAATTAACGATGCTCTCTTTTCCACCTCTATTTTTCCTTATTTTTACTCTTCCTCTTGGGACTTTGTTCCTTAATTGTGTTTAGCACTTCTCCATAATTTTGACTCATGCCTAAATGTGGCGCATCATTGACTCTTAATTGGTGTGCTACTTCACATAGCTGTCACAAGCCCGCGACTTGAGAGATCCGAGAAACTCTTTGGACCTCTTGCAAGATTTAAACTATCCTAGTTGAGTGCCTGGAAAACCGGGCTCTGCTGAAGTTTTTTGTTCACCAAAAAATTAACTAAGTTCTATATTCACCAAGTTTGTTGTTTTCAACAAGTAAATGTCATGTTATGCTCCAGAGGCAAAGATAATCGAAATGAATTCAAGGGCCGCTCTTGAAGGGAAGTCGTAGGTTTCATTGCAGGACATGGAACATTTCGGGGATTGTGGTACTGCAAAGACTGCTAATCATAGAACTAGTTTTTCTTATTTTCTGAAGGAATTTCTTTTTGTTCTATTGCTCATCGTATGCAATTCATTCATCCGAAGATTGAATCAAATGTTACTCCACAGAAAAAATAAGAGGTAAACAATATCCTGTAGATGTTGGTTAAAAACACGCTCCTTGCCGCTCGATAATCAACTACGTTGGTATAGAGCAAAA
Source organism: Necator americanus (assembly GCF_031761385.1). Classification (NCBI taxonomy): domain Eukaryota; kingdom Metazoa; phylum Nematoda; class Chromadorea; order Rhabditida; family Ancylostomatidae; genus Necator; species Necator americanus. The sequence goes on from NC_087374.1 coordinate 13,965,148, forward strand.
AGATGCGTTTTGAAATCAATTTTTTCCGCAAAAGGAATTTCTATTCTAACAAACCTGCTCTAATCACTGCCTTTAATAAGAGGAAAAGGATATTTTCAAAAAGAAATTAATTAGTTCATGTAATCCAAGATCGCCATATTTCAAAGCATCTTAGAATTCATGAATTCAGCAACTGTGCAACTATTTAATTTTTTATGGCGTAATAGAACAAAACAGTGCTGCAGTTAATGTCTTTTTTATGTGATAACACGATAATTTTCTCTTTATCACATTCTTTGAACTCTGATTTGAAGTAAATCTTGGCTTCTCAATGTATCACCACCTTAAGCTAGATTCAAACCAGGTGATACCATATTAACCTTAGCGGCACATCCCTTCAATCATGCTCTCGTCCATCCCTCATCTCACACGCTCTTACTTAACAAGATGTACAAGCATGTGGTATTCTAAGAAATCCAAGAAGTTAATCATATGGTTGATGTCGAATGAAGACGTGTACTTAAAAAGCACTGTTCTCAAACGTTTATTGTGTTCTCTTGCCGCTTTCGCACATTCAAGCAGTCTCCTTTGTTGTTGTTTCCCATTCAAGATCCAGTACATCGTATTTAATGCTAATCGGGTAGAAGAGCGGCTTTTTGTCCTATTGGAATAAATTTTCTTACAGACGACCGCTGCTCAAAACATGTCGGACCATCGCAGGTAAACATCTTTGGACATTTTTATTCAAGCAATTATTTTTTTAAAATTAATTTTGGCTTTTAATTTTTTCTCATTCATTATAGCGGTATCGTTTCGAAAACTTTAAGTGACCTTGTACTTTGCAGGCCTCATTATTCGTTTTTTTAAGCAAATCTATTATTTACAAGTAATAGGGAATATAGTGCGAATGTTTTACTCAATAGTCTTTCTCTACCAGATGAGTGACGAACTACGCAGAAAGTTCAGAGTTGTTTTCAACGGCGAAGTGCTCATATGCTCACTACAACATACCGCAACCTCATCGAGCCTCATGTCATAATGGGAATTTCTAAAGAAGCACACAGACTTGTGCATATTTGAGCACGCGTCGACCGCAATCTGGCTGATTAAGCATTGTTGCGGGACTCATTTTCGCGTTTGATTTTCATTAAAAGCCCTTTTGCACGGCTGACGACACAGCCTTGACGATCCATGTCTCTCAAGCAGCTCACATATATCCCATGCTTTCTTTTCGGCTTGTTCGACGAGAAGAACATTTGTCATGAACTGCTGTTTTCAGAATGATCATCACCGGTGATCTCGACTACGACGTTCGGGTATGGGCAGCAAAGAATATTGTGAGTACTTCCAAACTTGACCTTCCATCCTTTCCACTCTTTCCCATTGCGAGTTGAGATTTGCTTGAAATGTTCACTTCCTAGGAATTGCACACCAATGAGCAACATATTTCCTGCTAAACTGCTTGCCTAGACCGCTTTGGTCCCGCTGCTGCCGGTAGCGCTTCGGACTTGTTCCTTTTTTGCGAGAAAGTACATTTCATAATGTAGCACAGTATACAATCCAGAAGAAGCGAACAAGCAAACAAAGGGATCTGCACGGCGGAATCGTGGATTTACTCAACACGAAAAAGCTAATGTACATTCTGTTTTGAAAAGGGGCAGGATCCAACAAAGATTCAGATCATTACAGTGGGAATGGTATTCTCGCACGTAAGCAAACTCCTACACTCGTTATTTGTCACTGTTCAAAACATTCGGCCCTTTACTGGTGGAATAAGTATTGCAGAAATGTGTGGATAGAAGCAAAAGGAACTGAACACATAACTTTGAAGTACCGACTTAGAAGCAGCCTAAATCAAGTTTGAGTATAAGGTTTAAGTTTAAACCTACTTGTGTTAGTCTTCTCCTTTTGAGTTGGTCGTAGGTGCAGCACAAACGGCGCAAATGTCTCAAAAACAACACGCGCAGCTTAATTGCCTTCCTCGAATGAAATCGTATGGTAAGGTCCCGGGAGTCGCGATCATGTGAAGTACCAAGCAAGTATATCCACGCTGAAAAAGATTGAGGGGTCGAAACACCACTGCTTTCGTTTTGCGACAAAGGATAAAATATAAAGTGTAAAGTAATATAAATGCAATATAAAGCATAAAGTTAATCTGCACCCTTTAGGGTGCGCCTAAGCATTCGGCTCCGATTCAGAATAGCTTGAGATTTTACGAAGACATATGCAGCCTATGTAGTGACTAGAGGAGATAGCCGATTTGTCTAGTCAGTGTCTTATCCTCCCAGTCTGAGAGTAATTGACACCGGAGTTATGAAAAGCTAATTTGGCTCTTGGTGACGGTTTCGAATTTTCGACTGTGTTGTCGCAGCAGAATCTCTTATCGAACGCGCTACACCGATCCCGAAGTGCGATAAATTTCGTAATTTTGTTTTCCTTTGATATTGAAATTTGAATTATTTGAAACCAGGTGAAAATAGATAGCTCGGGGTGTAGATTACGAACATGAGCGTTGCCCTGCTCAATTTCCGCTATTCGTTCTAAAAAAAACGGCGTGGGAAAGTCGTTCGTTCCTACGAACTACGTTGGAACGCACCATCCCTATAGACGCGCCGCATTCGCACGGCTGAAGATCAATGAAGTTTTCTCAGTGGCTGATTCAAGTAAAGTAGTAGGTAGTAATAGGCTGCTGAGGGAACTGGTCCGAGTACAAGGATGGCACGTTCCCACACGGTGTTATTGGGACAATTAGTGGAAATCGAGTGAGACCACGCTCATATTCATAATCTACACAATAATTCTATTTTTCATCAGGTTTCTACACTACGTCAATTTCGTGATACGCTGCCTCAAATCTCGCGACTCTTTGCAGCTAAGCTACATAGAAGTATAGATATATAGAAGACGTCTTTTTTCATTTCACTGAGATTTTCTTGGCATAGACAGACATAATTGAGGAAATTCTTAGAGTTTACCGTTGACAAGCTTCGTCTGCAAGCCCTACATTGTGATTTTGCCCTTGTTGTTTCATGTTGCTCTAATTTCGAGCTCTAAGAAAACGTAACAGTACCGTTTTCGTATCTTCATCACCAAATATTAAGGAAAACACTAATGATTCTATGAGTAGTCTCATCTATTGCCGATCGATCCTATTAGCTTCACTAAAAACACTTTTAGTGAAGTTTTACTTGTTATTATATTGTTTTAGTTTATCAACGGCTCATGTCCGGAAATCTACAAACCATTGATCGTTGGAGGCATGAATACCTTTTATATGTACGTCTTCCCAGTGCAGTTCTTCCTTGGCGTCATTGGTAATGCGCTGAACTTGTGCGTACTCCTCAGCAGACACATGCGAAGCGAGGTTGCTTTTGCTCTGATTCCTGGAAGTATCGTTTTCATACGCATGGTATGACGTGATTCAGGCAAACTACCTGCTCTCAGCGCTCGCTATCGCTGATATATTACTCTTTCTTACGATGCTTCCATCGGCACTGGGGGTTTGGCCTTCCTTCTACACCAATGACTACTTCAGGTACGTACTGAAAGGATAGGGACGTTCTTAAATTGAAAATGAATTTTTTAAAGGAGATTTTACTACCACTCGCACACTATGCGTCACTGGTTCTCCAACGTCTTTTCCTGTATGACATGCTGGCTGATTTTGGCAGTTTCGGTAGAGAGGTTGGTGTGTTAGAAGAAATTTGAAAGAGAGCAAAGAGTAGAAATCACTAGTTATTGGTGTTGAAATAGTACAACAACGAAATAGAATCATCGAAACGTGTTAAAAATAAGGTGAGGAACAGAAAATCGACTACTAGATCTACTAGCTGCTTTCATTTAAGAAAAAACGAGTTGGATAAAAAAGTCAACGTAGTATTAAATCTTCATTGATTATTGATTGCCTTCCATCAACATTTGCGTACAGTAGGGTCAAAATGGTGCAATTGCGTAGCGGGCTGCTCCCGAAGCGGCACCGCGCAACACCACTCACCATTCCAGTCCGACTGAAGCCAGCGACAGACCCCCAACGGTCAAACCATTACCTCTACCGCGTCGCTTCGAGTGCGGCCGCTTACGCAGCTGCACCAACGTTTATGTCGCTTTGACCCGACTACAACGCCCCGTCCTCGACCTTATACAATATTGGCATCGGCAATTTTGAGTGCAAAGGAGTTGTCCACTCATTGATGACTCACAGATTCTTCGTCAAGCACGTGACCATACATTGCATCACTAAGCGTTCGGAGAAGATGTTAGTCGTTTGATTCAATGTTGGGATTGAGTAAGATTTCCAGTAAGGTGATAAGACAGCGTAGAGTCAATTTTTTAGTAGCGCTGAAGGGCAACATTTGACAGGGTGGCGAAGGCTTCATACATGTGGTGGATATTCAACTGGAAGACCGATACACCACTGCCGTAAGCTTTTCTCGACTGGGCGTACATTTTTCTCTCCTGCATTGCTCCAGTAGGAAGACACAGTGCGCTCATCCGTCCCTGCTACTTCCAAGTATGTCTGGCTGCACTGTTACTGTCCCTCAACCCTGTTTAGAGTGTCGCCCAATCAGTTTTGAATTTGATCTGATTGTTCTTCCAGTTGATTTTCGTCGAAGGCCGAGCATTGCTCTAGGAGTGACTTCTTCTTGAGCCCAAGTTCGTTATCGTGGAAATATTGAGAAATTGAAAGCAAGCTGGGCAGTACTTTTGCTAAATGCACCACCAATGTGGTGGAGTATTCCGCTGCTTTGAGCTAGTGCTTGGAAGTCAGCCGCGGGAAGTTAAAACCAGTAGACCAGGAGACTGACGTGATTAGGGAATTCGCGGAAAAAAAGCTGGAGATGGGGCTGCAGATTGCAGGATCGAAGGTGGTTAGCCTCATCTCTTCCTGGTCGTAAGAATCGGCGTGGGAATCACTTCGGTTGTTGCGAGGTACGTTAGAACGCTCTTCATGTGTGCACACGTTAAGGTCCTCTTAGCAGCCTATTCATTGGTTTTACTCGAATAGGCTGGTGAGAAGACACCACTGATCTACGACCGATCACACTTGGATGCGTCCAGGGTGGCGTTTTGCAACTAAAATCCTTTCAAAAAACGCCGTGTTTTACGACAGTCAGGTAGAGATGAGCGAATCCCGCGGTCTACAACTAAACTTTCCGCGGATTCCTTCACCACGTCCGATTCGTGGTATGCTGCCTTTAAGCTAAGGTGCAAGTTGTGGAGGGTGAGCTCATAATCATTCGCTGAGCTCAATACCAAGAGACTAAGTACCTTCACCACAAAACAAAAACGAAACAAAATATTCATTCATCGAGTACACTTCACATAGGGTCGAAAATTCAGTTTCTTTTTGCATCTGTCTAGTATCAAGATAGGTGTGAAGATGAATGTGGAGAGAAAAAAAGAGAAAAATCAGTAAATGGCACAACGTGAGTATATCCTGAGCAGAAATTACTGATATTATAATCTCTTTCTTAAAGATTCAAACTAACTGATCATTAACTATATTAAAATGAAAGTGTTAATGAGAATGCTTAGAAGCATCACCCGACGAATCTGGAGGGGTGCGGGTTTCAGGTGGGTTATGCCTATACGAGTTGTAGATTATGGAGAGGAGGGTGGTTCCGTCCACTTCTTCCTAATTGTCGTAAACTGCCCGGAAGATACGACTTTGAGCGTTCCGACGTGCTATTTTACACGACGAGCCCGATTGGAGCGCGCCAGCCTTGTGCATCTCTTACGGCAATTAGGAAGAAATGGACTTAATCACCCTCCTCTCCATAATCTAGGACCCCGTATAGGAACTCTCCACCTGAAACCCGCACCACCCCAGATTCGTGGGGTGGTGCCTTTAAGCTAGACTCGCGTCAGGCAAAAAGCTGGTGACCATATTTCCTTGCTCAGAAGGTCGATGACGTATTCCATAGAATACGTTTCATTCCCTTTTATAAACTTAAGATTTCTGACTTCGACATACCGGAAATCACCGAGTGTTTTGATTTGGATTTGCATGTTAAAGGCATCACCCCACGAATCTGAGGTGGTGCAGATTTCAGGTGGAGTATTCGTATACGGGATGGAAGACTATGGAGAGGGAGGTGATTCCGTCCATTTCTTCCTAATTGCCGTAAAAAACGGCCCGGAAGATGCGGCGCCGCACAAGGCTGGCGCGCTCCAGTCGGACTCTCTGTAGAAAATAGTGCGCTAAAACGCCTGTCTTCCGGGCCGCTTTTTACAGCAATTAGGAAGAAATGAACGGAATCACCCTCCTCTCCATAGTCTCCCATCCCGTATATACTCCACCTGAAATCCGTACCACCTCAGATTCGTGCAGTGATGCCTTTAAATCAGGGAAGTTGTGTAGCATCAAAGTACTACATAAGCATAAACTTGAATTGACCGACAAATGAAAACACGGTGTACTGTAAAAACAAATGCTGCAAATGCAAATAGATTGTATATAGTCGGGTCAAAACGACATGAAGCACGGGTAGGCGCGTAAGCGGCTGTGCTCGAAGCGCTGCGATGTAGACAGCGGTTGGAATCGAGGTGGGACCATGGCAAACTGCAGAGATTTGTGGCGGTAGCGAGGATCCATACACGATCCCATCCGCTACGCTTCACCGTGCCGCTTTGCGCGCACCCGCTTACGCAAGTGTCCCTGTTTCATGTCGTTTTGACCCAACTACAACAACACTTCCAATACAGACACCTTATTTCCGCCACAGCACACGTAGACACGGAAACATAAATTGAGTTCGCTACTGTATGTCATGATACCATGAATTATTGTAGCTGTTACTATTTCTCAAGGATCAGATCATACAACTTTTTGACAGTAGCGTCAGTTAAACGCACAAGCAGACCACAAAATTGACGATGTTGGGATAATTCCACACCGTTCTTGGTTCCCCCTAACTGTCTTGAAAAACGGCATGGGAAACGGCATTGCCTAGTTGAATTCTCCTACGAGGTACTTAGCAACATGCCACATTCGCATTGCAAGCACGGGCATATGCACCGCGTCTGCCGGCGAGCGGAAGGAGAGCGTGTTAAGCTCATTGATTGCGTGCTTGTTCGCAGAGAGAGAGTGCGTCTCACTGCGCCCACATACGTGGCATGTTGTTAGGTGCCTCGTAGGGAAATTTTGCAAAAAACCGTGTTATATGCCGTTTTTCCAATTCAGAGGAATTAAGCATGATAGCACTCATACCCGTGATCTGCACTCCTATTAAGTATGCTGCCTTAAACAGATATATTCAGATATATGGGCATCTCTTCTCCGATGCACATTCGCTACGAGTGGCGGAATTCTCGAGTTCTTTACCTGATGCTCGCAGTGATAGCGGGCAGTCTTTCGCTGACAGCATTCCATCATTTCGAATACAAATATGGCTACGCCAGCATGTGTAATGGAACGCTCACCTATGCGAAACTTGTGCCTATAGAGCGGGTATGTGGTCGCTTTATAATGTCAACTCATCCCCATTACTTTCATCAATTGCAGCTTGTTCCGTTTATCTCAACCGCTCAAGTACGAGTGGTTACGATATTGAAGACGCTACAAATAATCCTTGTAGTGATTTTACCTCTTATCGGTATTGTCGTGCTCAATCTAAGGATCATTGTTGTGCTGAGAAGAAGCAGTGTGCTCGTCACAAGATCTTCTAAAAGCAGCACGGATGATCCAAACGATGAATTCCTCCGGTAGGTGTAATGCTACCGTCAAAGTACTTACCATCGCCATTCTTATAAAAACAATTGCAGCGACACTGACTCTCGTCAAAGACGTGACCGAAAAGTGACCATCACCGTGTTGGCCATTATTGCCTGCTTCTTCCTCACACATGTGAATTCGTTGTACTAGCAGATATAGGCTAAGTAAGAAAATTCAAGAAAATTTTAGACCCCCTCCACGGTTCCGTTCATTTTGGAACTCATTTCTCCAATCATGACTTCCACACAAAGAGAACACATACGTCGACTTATGCCAGAGCTCGGCCCCATTGTGCACGGGTGGTTATTAACTGGAAAGGTTCATATTTCTTAATATCCTATGCATGCAGAATAGTAAAGGATGTGCTACAGGATCAATTTACAATTTCAGGTTATGAATTTCGTACTTTTCTGTATGTCATCGGTCTACTTCAGGCGGCGTCTCCGAGCGATCATGCGAAACAGGGTGAGACAGTGCTGAATTTAAAATCTGTGCAAATCTTGTGGATATTTGTGTGCATATAAGATGCTGCCATGGAAACTAACGCTAAATTAAGTAGAAGTCCTTTTTTTCTCGCTAACAATCAGTGTGAACTTTTCTCATACAAAATACTGATATGATAATTTTGTTAAATCGATTTGTGCTACTATGATGCGCAAATAAGAAGAACAACAGAACAAGAAGAAAGATCACTACAAAATTGGCTAAAGACTGATTCCTTCTCACTATCCAGTGATGTAAATTTTACATAACAAAATAGTTCTTGGCTCTATTGCAGTTCAAAGAAAGAGATTCAATGTTGTGATCCATAAATTTTACATTAGTTACACTAGTTATCACTTTGAAAATCCGAAACTGTCATCGCTGAGAATACTTCATGTTTCTTCTTTTTCTCATTCTCACTCTTTTACGACCTTCTAATTTATCAATGCGGAATTGACGCGCCTACTTACACCATTCCCTCACTGCGTCGTCTGTGTCTTCCAGTATACATATACTTAGTGCCCAACCATGATCGGTGCACACGAGCGAACGTCACAATTTTAACTAGCGCAATGCCAAATAGGTATTTTTCTGCGCATTGATCTCAGGCATTGAGAAAAAATCGCCGTCGCAAACTGCAGCGATTGGTGGCGCCAGCGAGGGTTTCACCACGGTGCTAGCCGCTACGCTTCACCGAAGCGCTTCGAGAGAAGGCCAGCACGCAATTGCGTTCGTGCTTCATGTTGCTTCGACCATCCTATAATTCTGATGTTTCCTACGCGGTTCTGACAGGTTCTTGTACATTACCCAGTTACCATTTTTGAAAATCTTAGTTCTGCCATTGAACGAAAACAGTAGGGAAACGTGCAGAAAATTTGGTTTTCTCGATGAGTTCTTTTGGTACAACATGCTGGTGAAGGATGACTTCATACAAAATTGATTTGTCATTTGCATTTCCCCAGTCTTCTCGAAATGTTCTTCTATTCACTTGCTCTTATGTAGTCTACATGCCCATCATTGACGTGTCAGAAACTCTCTTCTGATTTGCCTATGGAAACCTTTATATTAACTAGTTTCAATTCAACACATAAAAAAAGTGCAAGAAACTACTGTTTACACATTCGCAGCAACATGTACGGCAACATGTAAAACAGTTCTGTCTTTTAGTTTCATTCAGTTTCCTTTCTGTGTTTTCCATGATATCCCTAGGAAAAGTCTGAAATCACTTTTAAAATCAGCGACTTCCTTTTGATTGTTGGTGAATTCAAACATTCAGTCCCCCCATGACTTCCATTGATTGACGCGTAGAGGTTAGACTTGTGAACGCAAATTAGGAGTTGTGTTGTATACATGCAATAGGAAGTTTAGTGGTGTTCTAAGCAGTGCGAGCGACAAAAGCCTCGCATAAACCTAACAGGTATAAGGTTTTTTTGGTATAAGAATTGAGTTGTGTCATGAATAAAGTAGAATATTTCGAATGCCCATAAAAACAATTTGGAAAATTTTAATGTAGACTAGTTTGTTTCACTTTGAGGGCATAACTACCTATTGTGAGGCAGAGGTTCGCCTTTGTGACGAACTCGGAAGTAACAACTGTGTAACTCCGGGTCACTTCATAGAAAATTCTTTTTCTCATGACATTCTAGAGTCGATTGGTTGATTTGTTGGTTTTTTACTATTCTAGAAACATGCAGCAATTCTATCACTTGCATTCTGCCAGATTAGATTTTGTTAGTTTGCTCCCGTTGATTTTCTCGAGCGGGCGCCTGTATGCTTCCATTTGTTCCGATAGCGAGCGAGTGTTGCTTGTTGGTTCCTCTTCTCGTGAGAGAATTGCATAACATAGTATTTTTTCTTGAAGGACTTCGTGAAAAGGTGTGACCGTCGGGTTGGCGGTCTTCCTGCGATGCGTTTACTATCGCGTGGTACCCAGTCTCTCACAGCTCTAGCCCAGCCATTTTCCTTGAAAGAGAATCACATGTTCGCCGCACCTAATTTTTTTCTTTGGCGTATGCAGCGGCATCTTTGACCTTCGGTCGATGACGAAAAGTTGAACGTTGATTCCCCTCTTTTGCATGCGTGAGGCGGGACTTTCCTACCATCATCCTTTCAATAGAGCTTCCTATAACGCTGATCGGATTTTCCTCGCAAAACGCCCAAGTTTCTGAAGCGTAGGTCAAACTAGGAAGAACGGTGGGGTTGAATAGGTGAGGACGTAGCCGGGTGTTCTCAGTCCTCTTCACTACATCATTATCATCATCATTACATCATTATCATTATCTAGGTTCAGTTGAAGACCGATCATTTTACACATTTAATCAAATTCGACTAGCATTCGTTCCGCTTGGTTGATGCTTGATGTTGCAAAAATGATGTTATCTTCGAAACGAAGATGGTGTAAATGTCGGCCGTCAACATTCACATTTTTCTTATTACTGTATCTTGCGTATAGTTGTAAAATCCATAGGCAGATTGCAGGTCTCAAGTTCCATTAATTTTGAGAGAACTTTTTGCCCTTCTGGAGGGGTAGAGCTTACTTGTTGTAGGCGACTTGAAATCGCTTCTCTTATACCCCTCAATCACTTGATTGCAGGCCAAAAAATCGAATACTCAAAGTTTTATGCATGTTTCTCTTGTATGTTCTACATGCAAATAGTATGACAATCTATTCGTTCGCATCTACATGTAATTTAACTTTATTACACTCTTAAGCATTAATGACTTTACTTCTTCCGATATCTATTCATCATGAAACGTAAACTGCGTTTAAGAAAATCTTCCTTTCTATTTGTGGTGTCATTACCATATCGTTGGGGAACCATTGCGCCATTTTTCGAGTTATGGTTGCGACTTCCTCAAGGAAACTACGTTAATCCTCTCTGTGGCTCCAATAACGCAGATCTTTAATTGATCAGTTTTTGTATTAGCGAAATACTACATATGTGTCATACCTACATTCCACTCTCTTCTTCATCGAAGGTGTCATTATCCAGTATATCTATATCAATTCGCGCTTTCGGTGGTAGTCTCTGAGAAACTCTTCCAAATTTTCGCGAACAGTCATCGTTCTGAAAAAAAGTAACTATGCAGGAAATCGGAAATAGAGAAATAGTAAAGAATAGTGTTTATTAATGAAGCAAATATCCAGTAAAAGAATACTGTCACTGACGATGATGCGACGCAGGCATTGGTCGTATACAAGAAGTCCAAAATAGCAGCCTGAACAACTTTTTGTCATGTTTTACCATCATTCGTTCTGTTTTCTTAGTTTGCTTCTTCTGTCTTTTTTTAATCAGGAAAGTTAGTGTCAATGTTTCTTTTTTCAAAGTACTGATTTTATACTGGACGTTCATGACAGTCAGTGCTTACTTGCTTTTAAAGATATGCACAAACCCCTCACAATAATATGTCAACGCGAAACCGAACTCCGTATCTAAAGGTATTTTATGTTGATATTCGACTCAGATGTCCTTAGCACATTTTTTCTACGCTAATTTCCTGCCTTGTGATTCACAGAGAACTAGATAGGAGCGCCAATTGTTTCTCAACAATTTCTCACCGCATTACGGTTAACTGGAATCTGCGAATTCTGTTATGTTAGTGATAAGAAGGATAAAAGGACAAAGTCATATCAATCCACTTGGGATGCGCCAATGCATTTTGCTGCAAGTCGTAAACGTTTAGGTTTTGGAGCGCGTTTTTGCCTATACAATGACTTGCGGAGGCCAGCTGATGATCAAGTCGGTCTTTTTACCCCCCCAGACAAATCTGGAAGAGCAAATTATCGACCACGGATGGATGAAAAGCTTGGTCAGCGCTGAGGCGGTCTCGAATCATTGACTGTGTGGCTACATTGGACCTCTTACCGACTGAGCCACACTCGCCCGTGTTAATGATATTTACCCATTATTTATCCATGAAGAGCGTTCACATACCGTCCATGCTCTCTGCTGTGTGAATGCAATGTGGTTTACGGTTACCAGAACGAGTAAAAAATGTGCTTTTTTCAAATTTCCGTTTAACTCATAAATTTTCATTATTTGCGATTTTCAGATAGGATGCGACACTAGCTTGAAAAAGTACTCTGGGATATCAAGCGGATATTCAGCTAGGTGGCAAGCTATTCGAATGAACACGTTGATCTACAGGGAGAGTGCAGTCCGCCAAAGCAGCTTCGTTACGCAGCTGGAATGAGAGCGCTCATACAACACTGAAGCTCAGGATAAGGTCTTTACTCGGGTAGTACAACCTCCGTTTGTGTGCAGAGAAACTTGGGAAAAGAGTTCGGGTTCTACCATTTTAATGATCTCATAAGTCTTTATTTGGGTTTTGTACATAACTGTGCTTTGCTAGTCACTATACAGATCTCATTAAGTTTTCTTCCCCATCTTTACTTTGCAAACTCGTTTTTCATTCAATTGTTTACTACAGAAATATATCTCTGAGTTTTTGTTCTCGAGTATGTGATTCGTACATTAATAAGAAGTTGTGCTGTATTTTCTTATTTGTATGAAATATTCCTATGGTTTCAAGCCACTGTGCATCACTGACTACTCGCGATTTTCACAGAACCGTCCCGATGAAGAAACATTTATTTACTGTGTACTTACAGTGTGTGTAATGCTTTCGATACTGTCGATTATTGAAAGACAGTCTATTAGTATTTGAAGTTATTGAGTCAAGGGAGTGTGCGAGTAAGGAGGAGGACCCCGTATGTACCCTTCTGACACATTCGATCGTACAATCTTATCAAGGGCTGAGAGTCGGCATTGCATTCATGGAAGCTCAATCGCCCTCCAATCAGTAGCATCACGAAATTGACGTGGTGGAAAACCTAGAGCCTGGATAGCAGATTACACTCATATTCGTAGATTACGAAACGTACGAGTGTACTCACGCTCGCTTTCCCTTAAACCTCCTGAAAAACGGCGTGGGAACCGTGTTTTCCCTATTTTCCTACGAGATACATTCCCCGCTCCCCCTTTCCCCTATTCAGCTCAGAAGCAACTTCGAATTCCACTTGAATAGGCTGATGAGGAGACTTCATTGACCCTCGACCGCTCGCTAGTGGACGCGGCGCGTGCTCTACGGTAGGGCGTGTCCATGCACCTCATGGGCACATACAAACCCCGCTTTCCACGCTGTTTTTCGAAACGATTAAGGGAAATTGAGCGGGATACGCTTTTATTTAAAATCTATAGCTCAAAATCCGTGTTTTCCATCAGGTTTTCAAACTACGCCAATTTTGTGACACCCTGCTTTTGAATCTGAACGTATGACTACAGAGACCATTGATTGAATGGACGCTTCTCCTGGCGTACCTACTTTTAAAGTCGCATTTTAGCGACAATCCTCTTTCGAAAGAGCTTGTGGTGTTTGTCAATACGTATCGAAAAATTTTCTTGTAATTATCAAGCTCTGAGGGACACATCAACACTTTTCTAGGGGTTTTCGGAACAACTAAACGCAGCTAGAATTTTAAACGAACAGGGCTACAGAAAAACGCATGTTGAGAGTACCCAATCATCTGCTAGGGCCAACGGAAGTATTATATCAATTTCTTCATTTTCAAGGCATTTCCAGCACCATTTTGACCAAATAAAGGGAAGACTTCCTGTCGGGTTATGAGGGAGGGAGTGATACAGCAGTGATACAGCAGTTGATTGATGATGAGTAATCGATTGAATCTGTCGTGTAGTACTACCTCCTATATCCCTGCCTCATGTTGTTTAGGTTGGCGCTCTATAATAGGTTATATAACAAGCTATATAATACCGGGAGTAGTGCGGGTATGGTGTAGCGGTTAGAGGTTCCGCTTCATGCACGATCGATCGGAGGTTCTAATCCGCCCTAGTGCTCACCAAGCCTTTTATCCCTCCAGGGTCGATAAATTGGTACCAGACTTGTCCTGGAGGATAAAAACACTGACTTGACACATCGGCTAGCCACCGCAAGTCATTGTATAGGCCAGATACATATATAGGCCGTGAACCTCAAGCGATTCAGAATTGAAGTGAACGAGGGGGCGCATCCCAACCGGTTTGATTAGCACCAGAAACATTAAACATTAACACTATAATACCGGGTTATTCTATCACTTGTGTGCGTCTGTGTGTGTCAGCCGCGAAATTCCAAAAAACAGTAAGATGGATCCAGTGGCGTCGAGTTGAAGCGGCTGCGCCAAAAAATTATAAAATGGTTTGGGATGGGTCCCATGGCGCCGATAGAACAAGTCTAATTCAATCGTCAAGATGCAGATGAGACGCTGTGAAACGTTTCATAGCCGTGAAAACAGCATGTGTTGCATTTCACCTCTATGTGCTCCACCCAACGCCTATCCTCTTCTACGTTCCATTCATCAGATTCATCAGATCCTTTCTTTAGAAATTAGGAACGCTCATGCAAACGGTTGCTTAAATAGTAGCTAACAGTTCACGTCATCTGTGGCAGAACCTATCGGTAGGATAGATGACGTAGGATAGATAACGTTCACGTCATTTCATGTTAGCACATCATTCTGCCCTAATGGTTGCAGTAAAACAGTTGAAAAACTCATATTTTGAATAATTGTTTCAAATTGTAGCGAAAACTAGAATTGAACTGTTTGCTACTAATTTAAGCAGCCGTTTGCATGCGTGTTTCCTCTTTCTGAGGAAGCCATGTTACCAACTTGTGGCAAACTTGCAAGGAATTACACAGGCGAAGGAGTCACATAGGTGGAAAGCAACGCGCCCTTGACGCCAGTGGACCCGTCGCACCCACACCACCCCTTTTCGAATTTGGTCACACACACACACGTGACAGAATAAGCCCGTTATTATATATCATGATCATGATCATGATTTTCATTAATCAGTGATAGCGGGCGGAGCGAACACTACAGAAAGACTGAAGTTCGAGAGTTCCGAGAGATGAGATTTAGATTAGTATATAATAACGAGCTTAGTCCGTGTGTGTATGTGTACATAGAAAGGGGGTGTGACGGGTCCTGCTGCGTCGGATTGGTGCGCAATAACTTTGTGTGCATGTCGCAAAGTTAAATGGAACGTTTCACATCCATGGCTACTGCTCGCGTTGCTTTCCACCTCTATGACTCCTCTGTGTATCCGTTGGCTTGCACGTTTGCCTCAGGTTGATATCATCATTTCCTCGGAGAGTGAAAACACGCACGCAAGCGGCTGCTTAAATAGTGGC
Organism: Necator americanus; assembly: GCF_031761385.1. Lineage (NCBI taxonomy): Eukaryota > Metazoa > Nematoda > Chromadorea > Rhabditida > Ancylostomatidae > Necator > Necator americanus. The sequence continues at coordinate 13,980,518 of NC_087374.1, forward strand.
AAGCTGTTTATATGACCTGACGTGGGACGTTATCTGTATCAGTACGATGATGTTGTTCACGTTAGTCATGTTAAAACATCATTCTGTGATAACTGATGTTAGAAAACAGGAAGAAACCCATACTTCGAGTGATGCTTCAAAATTGTATTGCATTGGAAATATATTGTGTTGTGTATTGGAAATATTAATTATATTGGAATCGAAGGAGTGTTTGAAGCTAAAGTTTGAATAAACTCAAAATGTAGAACTGACGCGTTTAGAAGGAAAACTGTGAAATCTTTTACCTTTATTTACACTAGAAAAGAAAGAAGAAAATTTGTTAGAGAAACGGAATTCTGATTTTGCAGAAAATGTCATTACCATTAATTTTTGTTTAATTTTGATTAATTGGTTAGTGAAGGCGAGCGAAGAGAACACCACAAAGAAGTGTGAAGTCCGGCTTTAGCCGGACATTCAGACTGGTATACATATATAAACTGAACTAGACTTCTGAAAAGTGTAGAAAATTCTGCATGTCATCCTAACCAGGGACGACTACAAAAATGCGCACTCAAACCCTTGTATAACATGGAAAGCTTCGAGAAGATTCTGTGAGGTTTCGCGTTGCTAGAACATCCAACTCATTTCTGGAAAATCCTGGATTGTTGGTGCAAGACTTCGAACAAGTTGATGTTTAAAGACTTCACCACACGAAAAGCTGGTATTAAATTACTCAGATCAAAAGAGTAAACTTCTAGGTAATCGTTTCTAGGTAATCAAAGGAGTATTCAGAAACAGCATACCAAGGAATTGATGACGCTCATATAGTGTTCCTCGGACATTATGATCATTATGTAGCACTCCATAGTGGTATTTGGATTGTCCTTAATACACCAGTACTACAAGTGGCTAAAGGCATCACCCCACGAAGGTGGAACGGATTTCAGTTGGAGTATTCGCATACGAGATCGTAGATTAAAGAGAGTTGGGTGATTCCGTCCATCTCTTCCTAATTGCCGTAAAAAACGGCTCGGAATATACGGCTTCGAGTTCCGGCGTGCTATTTTCTACAACGAGTTCGATTGGAGCGCCCCAGCCTTGTGCATGCGTCGCATCTTCCAGGCCGTTTTTGCGGCAGTTAGGAAGAAATGGACGGAATCACCCCCCTCTCCATAATCTACTATGCCGTATACGAATACTCCACCTGAAATCCCTACCACCTCAGATTCGTGGGATTGATGCCTTTAATTCATTCTTCAGCTATAGGAACCATGAAGTAAAGAGTAGAGGAATTTGTTGGTTTTTCTAATCAACAATTATCTCTCCTTTTTATATTACGATTGCTGAGTAGCCAACTTATCCGAAATGCCCAAAGTGTTAAAATGCCATAGTAAGAGAAAGTTAAAAAATTGCCTATTCATTTCCTTACTTCATGAAAGATATGATCACGCAGTTGCACAGCAAATCATGCAAATAAAATAAATAAAACTAGGAAACATGACCCATCTTTATGAGATAAACCATCAAAATCAAAAAAAAATCTTTATCACAATCAACTAGAATATCTTCCCACTAAAGTTCGATGTAGAGGTTAAATTCATCCTGCGTGCCTCAGTACATTTAATAATGTATGCTCATGCAGTAAAGATTTAAGAAAACTGTAAAAAAAATGTTCTAAAAACCATATGTACATCACGAAAGACGTCTTTACTCTATATGTCGTCTTTCTGGGGTGTATCCTCCGCTCTAGATAAATGCGCTGCCTATTAATTGTCCTCAGTTTTATACACTCTTCTCTACTATTACGAGTTGGTTTTTTGAGCGATGGTAGTGAGGACAAAAGAATTCTTAGTGAGTGTGTTAGGAACTCAAATATCGAGTAAGTTTTATTTATGGTGTATCGAAGATATCGTCCTTTTGTTAACAAAGAGTGTCTGTTAAGCTTGGTAACTCTCTCCGCCTGTCGTAACTACAACGGGTTAGAAAATTTGATTCGACTTCATTACTCTCACAACGTTAATGCTTTGATTGGATCACCTTGTAATGAGGGTTGGTGTTATTACTTCTTAGTAGTGCAATACTGTTCACGAACGTTGCCAAAGAAATGAAATACTTGCAAACATTACAACTTTACTTTATCTATTTTTTATGCTCCTGTCGCTTCTGTAATATGTACTTGAAGCGGTGCCCGAATTGTTGAATTTCTTCCTTCACGCAGTTTTGGTGTGGAGAAAAGAAATAAAAATGGGATAGAAATGGGATGGATTCCTCTTAAAACCAGCTACAAAAATTACTATCGAATGCACATTCTTTGAGAAGCGAATTCTGACTCCGTGCCCTCTTCAGTGCAGATCAAATAGGGAAGCAAAATCTTTCGAATAGTCTCCAAAGGACCACTGGAACTAGAGCCTTTGACAACAACGAAGGGTAAGACTGTGTAGCCGCGCCTTGCTTGCGGCGGCCGACTAAACAAAGAATCACGTCCCAATCTTGATCATAACCACCAGCCTTACTGTGCCACTTCAAGTGCTTACGCTTACGCAGCTGCTTCATGCTTCAAATAGCTTTGACCCGGCCACGCTACTGATTCTAAAGCGGTTTCCCCAGAGTCTATTCGACATCGCACTAACGAAATACATCTATAACGTGAAGTCTAATTATGTGTAAGCTCATTAAACCCAACAAAACGTGCATAACAGAATTTCAGTCATGGATGAGACTAATGGAGCTACACAATTAGACTACATCTCCTACCTTCGACTCATTTGTTTTTGTATCCATTAGTCTGCCTAACTTCAGACACATTAACTTTTCCTGATTTAAACTGATTTAAACGTTTTAAACTTCTGAAGAAGTAAACATTATTAGATAGTTTTCCTTGATTGGCGGATCTCTGCCACTGCCAATGTCAATAATAAATTCAAGCGGTGTCCCTTTACTACTGCAATGCGGGAAATCCGGTGAAGTGGAAGGACTTGAAACGTGAGCAATTTTCGTGCTATGAGATAGCTGAACTACCATGCAATCTTAGATCTTTTTTACTTCCACGGGACATCAAAGACTCCCTCAAGTCAACAAATTATGTCTTATCAAATGCCTCTGTATTATAGAATTATGAAGTTGCTCAGCAACAACATCCTCTACTCTTGACCCTCACACTTAGTTACGACTGTTGCTGAAAAAAGAACTTCGTGTGGTTTTTCAGACTTTCGTAGTCCGGATCTCCCTGTCACTTCCTCTTACCCTAGGATAGATCAATATGCAAAGAAAATGAATAAATAAGTAGATGATCAAGAGAAATTAAAAAAAAAACTTGGATATTGCACTAGCACAACTTCACAATTGGTACTGGCAGCTATGGGAAAGTTAAAAGTAGCATATCACGAACCTATCGTGGTGAGGGAATCCTCGGGAAAAGCTAGAGATACTATTGCAGACTCCGGAAAAAAAACGGTGTAGAAAAGGCGGCTTTTTACGACGATTTTGGTCGCAGCGCGTCACTCTTGCGCACGCGCCGCATCCAGCAGTCGAAGGCCCTCGACTGCCTATTCAAACGAAAACAACAGGTTGCTGAAGGGACCGGAATGTGTGCGTAGAGTAGCGTTCTAATGTATATTGTAAAGAATAATTCTTCCTCTTAATTGCGATTCCCTCTTCAGTTTTTTTTTTACGACGGTTTGGGAGAGATAAGCGGAACCACATAGGATCCCACAATCTAACTTCCCATCTGTAGCTTTGCCCGCGTGTTTCCTCACCACGTCAGTTTCGTGGTGTACTGCCTTTAAGTATTAAACTCTCGAACATTGTGGAGTACGAATGTATGCGTCTCTTCAAAAAACTTGTAACTGACCATTTGTCAGAATCGCAGAAAGCATGAAAGGAATGCAGTTCAACCTGTCATTTCGACAGCGTCCGTTGCCAGTATCAACTTATTCTTTACCTGCCTTTTATTCCGACCAGATGCTATACATTCAGAATCAGATACCGTTTCTCGTTTTGCCTACAGATGGGGCATACCATTTCTATCTGCAAGTATAATGTCTTCACAAAAGAAGGAAAGGACGACATTGTCAATGGTGCCCGACTATCAGGTCGGTCTTACCGAAGGGATGATAACGTTGTTGAATGAATTAGAAGCCATGAAGGTGACAAAAGAAGTCTAATGAGATGGCGCAGAAGTGATTTTCTTCTGCTACATCTTGCAGATCACAGTGATTTATACGGAGCAACTCCTTGATACAGCACTCGCACTAGCTGCAGACAGAGGTGAATCCACAAGGCTTATAAGCTACACCGAAGATAACTTGGATAAACTGCACGACACGCTGGAAGGAGGTACGAGGAATAACCATTGACACATGGGAAAAACAGCCTTATAAATGATTTGTTTCAGTTGTTTTGCTACTCATAGTTGGCGAGGAAAGGGTGAAGGCACTGGAATATTTCTTCAGTCATCCAAAAGTTCTCATGAATGGGAAATTTATTATTTTTGACGACGGCAGGTACGCAAGAAGAGGAGATGATTTCCAACCACTGCCTCACGTTTTTTCTGATATGACGTAGAATCAAAAGAAGAGAGTAGGCAGTAGGCCAAAAACTACCGTATCTGTTTCTCTCTGATCGTGTCATAATCTCTATAAATCAAATGGAAAGAAAGGAAATTTAGCTTCGAAAACGTAGCTTCGAAAACACTTGTTAACACCACAAAGCAAAAACAAATTATCAGAATCAATTTTAATAAGTTCATCTTTCACAGAATTTCTCTTTCTCACTCGAAAATTTCCAGAAAATTAACTTATTTTGAAATAGTCTCATATTTCCTTGTTCTGCCAACGAGGTTTTTGTGAAACGTTATTTGTGATCTGATGTTTCTGCGATGTAGTGTCTTTATAAAAGGCGCAGTCATGTAACGGCAGTATGTACCTATGCAGGAGACGTTCTATTTAGTGCAGCTCTCTTCTGCTCACGAAGCAGTTGGCAAGAACTGAAAAAAGCTTCTGGCCCATAGAGATTTGTCCGGGAGAGTAAAAACACTGGCTTCATGCATCGGTCTACACGCACAAGTCATTGTTCAGGCTAGTTACGCGTTCGCAAACCTCAGATGATTCTGAACTGAAGTGTACGTGTCGACGTATCCCTAAAGAGTTGATTACGCCAGACACTTTATCTTTCACCCTTTATTTCTCTGACCATTTGAAAATGTTGAAGGCGTTCGTTAGTCATGCTTCCCATGCGTTGCTTACATAGACCAGGTGTTTCTATGATGCGGACGTGTCTATCTAGCACTTCAGACAACGTTTCTGTTGGCGCCTGTTCTTTTCGAAACTTTGTGTAGAGAGACTTCACTCCAAGTGACTCCCAAACACTTTGTTCGAATTTGGTTCTTCTAAGATGTTCAAGTAATTATCAAGTGCTGGATAGAAGAGAGGACACTTTTGATGGTATTTGAGTCACAATTGTATTCAGAAATCAAGATATGAGTTTGTTGCTCCTCCCCAGTGCGTAGATCTCATTCACCTTTGTGACGCTCGTCAGAACGCGGTGGTGCGCCAGCAGCGCTAGTAGGTGGGACTGATGAGTTTGTCTTCCTGTTTGGAGTTCTTGACGTACTTAGTACAAAATCGATGCTTGGCAAGGAGAGAGTTTGATGAGAAATGTATAAAATCAAGACGTCAGCTCCTTTCTAGGACTTCGATAAAGACGGGTAAGGTCAGAGAGTCCCACCAGAGTCCTCGTTGGCAAACCAAGAAAACATAAATCCACTTCACAACGCAGGGGTTTCGAGGAGAAAGGACCTGTAGATTGTTTAATTATCTCGAATGTCCTGCTATGGGGTACGGATGGTAAATAATCATTCTGTAACCCCAGTAGACCATATATTCAGCAAAGAAAAACAGTTAAGGACGGATACCGCTGACTTTTTAATGGATCTACAAGTGCTCTCAGACGAATTCTTGCCAGAGCATCAAAAGCCATCAATTTTAAATAATTTTGTGTTGGTTAGTGTTCAACATCTTCAGCTTTATCTAGATTGAGTATCTAAAATACACTATTCTTTCAGCTTCAATCAATCCACGGTTCGGAAATCACTAAATCTGCAATTATGCTTAATTCCACTGTGAGTTTATCATTTTGGTTATTTCTCCTTTGAATTTTCATTCTTTTCCTGGAATTAGGCTTTTAAAACTGGGCCTTTTTCTCTGTTTTCTCATCACGTCCATTCACTTCTATAAGTAATCTGAGGTGTTTTTCCCAAGAGTTGAATTTTTTTTGAGAGCTGTATCTATGTTTTCTCGTAATGCAGACGAGGGTTTGGTGAAAATTCATTATTGATCTGATGTTTCGACAACTTCGTCTTCATCCAAAGGACTTAAAGTGGTTCGAGGCCTTTGATACTATGCAGATCCCATTGAACCCTCCCAAATACATGTTTTGCAGCAAAAAAAAACAAGCAGTCAGAGGTAATTAACGCGCTTGCAGATGATTAATACAAAGGAGAATAAAGTGCAAAGTTGATCAACCCCTAGAGAGATACGCCTACGCGTTCGACTTTAATTCAGTTTCTTTTGAGGTTTATGCATGCCTGTGCTACTTCAACATGAAACGCGATGTTTTCATCCTTCCAGACAAGTATGGAATCGATTTATCGGCTTCTGATGAAGAATAAAGGATACGATGTCTGGCGTGAATCAATCCGCTTGGGATGCGCCCACGTTCACTTCAATTCAGAATCGTTTGAGGTTTAAGAACGTGTAACTGGCGCATACAATGACTTGAGAGGGGTTGCCGATGTGTCAAGTCAGTGTTTTACCCTCCCAGACAATTCTGGTACCAATTTATCGCTCCCGAAGGGATGAAAGGCTTGGTGAGCACTAGGGCGGCGGAAACTCTGACCGATTGCGCTACACACGCTCCGACTCCTGAAGGATGGAAGGTTTGTTTGACAGGTGGCGCAAAATTCATTTCCCGTCACTTCAAAAGGATAAGATCAGCTAGAATGGGGCATCGACCCTACAAAAGCTGTGAGACCAGTACAGTTTCCAAAGCTCAGATACAGCGTAAAAACGTAAAAACGTAAGAGTAAAAAACGTCAGGTTGTTGAGTTATCGTCGGAGAACAGTTATATGCGCTCAGCGGATTCAGGGTTCTAGCACCAGAAAGGAATAAGACGTGCCTCAGTGGTGCCTCTACGCCAAGGAACAGAAAGAAGAGTTTAGCGACATGAGATCAAAAAATGGGAGAAACTCAGATAGAAGATAGCACCAGACTGGTGCGCTATTGGAAACCAGAGGGGAAGCCTAATCAGTTGCCCGCTACTAGTTTGCTGCTCGTACGCCTCAGGGACGAGAAGATGGATCCTATGACGTCAGAGTGATACGCTAGCGACAAAAAAAATGGGAAGACAATAACTGGAGATGTGGCACTACTGTATACTAGAACCAAAAGAATAAATTCATTAAACTCTTAAAATAATACTTTTTTAGCGTGGCTGTTAGCGCTTCAACAGCATGCACAATTTAATTTATCTCCCTAGTTTCTCCCTATAGCCTTCGCCCACTACGTGGGTGGAACTACGTTTTCTTTTGGAGCGAACTACTTGCATGTACATATTTGCTCAGAACTCTAAACAGCCAATTTTCATCTGGTGTTAAATAAAACCCTATTACTTACATATATCAGTATTGTAATGATACAAGCTAGAAATGAAGGGGAAACTTTTCCTCATGCCTCGAATAACGTTTCTAATTGTGGTGATCACAGGAGTGAATGAGTAAAAAAGGATAAAGATAAAGTCACTGGCGTATCAATCCACTTGGGATGCAAAAATGCGTTTTACTGCAATTCGTAATCGTTGAAGTTTTGGAACGCGTGTTAGCCTATACAATGACTTGCAGGAGCCAGCCGATGATCAAGTCTTTTTACTCTACCAGACAGGTCCGATACCAGTTTGTAGACCCCGGAGGGACAAAAGGGTTTGTTTGGACCAGACCGGTTTCGAACCATCGACCGTGTGACTACAGCGAACTTCTAACCGACTGCCCCATACACCCCCAGTATGAATGAGAATAAGCTTGAATTGCCTAAAATTTTAATTGATACATGCTATTTTTGTTTGCTGCAATACTGAAGTTTTTTGCATGAAGATTCCAACTTCGTGCATTGGTGCGTAAAGATAAAGCGTTGTTTATAATTGCTACTTTTTTTCGGTACTGTGACAGAGTCTCGCTAAAGTCAATCCGTGATCCTGCAAATTTTCATTTGTTAATAATGCGAGCGAAGCGATCACCATCAGAATCCTGAAGACCCAGCGTTTTAGAACTTTCACAGCAGTATATGCACAACAAACACACCTGCAGAAATGTGAGAGCAGAATCCGAACTGTAATCATATTTCAAACAACACAATAAGTAAACGCATCCGGTCTACTTTGGTGGAAATATGATTATCTTTTAATTCTACTGACAGAGAAAACAAAAGTCAACTAAAAGCTATTCTCGATCTGGAAAGGAAATATTAGTATCAATAAGATCACGCGGAAATTAGAAAGTACATTATCTCTTCTTCGTTACCGTAACAAAACATTCAGGTCACGCCAGGTTTAGAGATGTCGCTGCTACTTTGCGATGCAATTTCTCTCTTAAATGTTGTTTCTGCCGATCGTCTGACGATCGCAGCAATCTTCGAAAAGAAGATCGATGGTAGTGTACTACATTACCAAGTCAAGTCTTTTGAACCAAAAAAAGTGTTGTTATAGGTCTAAGTGGTCCTACGTTTTTCTCGAAAAATGGTGTTCGACTGCCATACTTCAACGTTTTCGCATTTGAGATGGATGGTGTGCTTCCTGTTTTATCATTGGTGCCATCGACAACCCTTTGTAATTACACCGAATCACTTGATTGCAAACACTATGTACGTAATCCGGAATTCGGAATACTTGGAATCTTGGTCAAGTGATAATTTCAGCAAATAAACTTCGACATTAACTCAACAGTGCTTCCGCAATTACGATGGGAAGAAGTGGAGGGAGTGGGAGGATGTGTGGGCGGAGCTTGCAATACAACGTATACGTTTTTGGCTGCTCTAGTGATTTTTGTAGTGGTCGCAATTCCTCTCATGGCCGCATTCCGAAAACAGAGGTTTGCTGGAAGATGTTATAATGTGGAGCTTCTAGAGAATTCTTTCTTAGTTTCATATTGATATTCACATCAATATTTTTATTGTTCTGCTTATTCAGTCGTACTGATTAATATTTTCTCAAGATTTATGTAGATTCATATTTGAGTGTATCCTTGAATCCTTCTTTGACTTTTGTTTTTTCCAATACAGTATGTGCAGTATTGAGCCTGCCTAGAAGAACAAAAGTCTATGTTTTATTCAAATATTTCACTGCATCGACGTTCAGGAAAGAGCGAGAAATTCATCAGATGTCTTGGAGAGTAGCATATGAGAGGGTGTTGCAAAAGAAGAGACAGGTGAGTTTCTTATTCTGAAAGCACTCGTAGTCTGCCCCTAAATACACCACGTTTTCCGTCTAATACTTCTCATTGTACTTCTCAAAATACAACTCCTTCATTGATGTAAAGAACGACGACATAATAAAGAATTAAAATTTGGGTATCACATTCTAAATCCTATTTTGTGGTAACCAAATGGTCAGTTTGTTTACTTACTGTCGTGGTCAAAATCTGTTTAAGGAAGCAGCACTCCCTCTTCCTGGATACAGAAAAATTTCTCCAAGCAGCACTACTGGCCTTTCTGATAGCTCAGGATCGGGTCGCATATCGAATTCTTCTCCTTCCTATCTTAATGAACAAAAGGTAACGACTGACAATCCATTTCTACAAGTTCATAATCAGTTTCGGTCTGAATTGAAGGAACAGATTTTATGCTTCTACATTTTTCAGTAGTACTCTTTTTGCTTGCGTGTGTAGATTCTAGACACTGGAATACATGATGATAATGTATGTACGTATGGAAGTAGTTAGGAATTCTAGTAGTGCGTGTAGCCTTGAAGCGAAAACACGGACGTTTTTAGGTGTTCGTGAAGTCTTATCGACAGAGAAGAGCTGTGAACTTGACACGAGCGGACATGAACCTGCTAAATCAGGTGAGCAGAAAAATAGTAGAGTACGCCTTCAGGAAAATCCTCGACAATCGAGAAGCGGTGGAAATCCACTGGAAACTATCTCTATCGACGTTCGACTTCCGATGAAAGCTTGTTCAAATTCACCTCGCTAGCGAGTTTTACCTGTTTGAATAGTACTTCATGAATTGAATAGTTCCAGTGGTTCAAAATATGAAATCGCTTGTTTAAAGTCGACAATTCGGAGCTATGCCTTTCGGCTGAGCAGTATTAGGAACTTCTCTTCTTTTCTTGAAAACACGTCAAAAAGTGAACAACAATAAGGAAGAAAAGGGAGAAAACAGAGGAAGAGATGCAACATCCTTTGGGCAAGGCTATTTGTTGTTTTGTTTTCATTTCCGCTTTTCTCTTCCAGCTTTGCTCACTTTCTGCCCAGCAAATTCTCAAAAAGGGGAAAAAGAATACTTTGTAACACTTTTTAACCAGAATCTAGCTTCTTTACTTTTCCTGCAGCTCGAATATTCCTGGGAAAGTAGAAAGTTGGGAAACACTAGCATATTGTAACGCTTTTACTTTTTCAAAAGGACGTGAATGTTTTCCAAGTCTTCAAATTCGGAGTACCATAATAATACAGAATAATTCCTCGCGATACATATCCGACCACTGAAGTGCCAGCTGAATTTCAATTTTTCCAGTTTACCACTAAATTACTTCAATAAATTTTTAGTCTCCTTCGCTTATAACCTCATCATTTTCAGTTGAGAAGTCTCAAACACTCTAATGTCAACGAATTTGTTGGAATGTCATTAAACGAGCATAGCGAAATGAGAGTATTATGGCAATACTGTTCTCGCAACAGTCTTCACCATCTGATTTTTGAAAAAAATCTACATTTTCGTCGGACATTCCAATGCAGCTTCCTCAAACACATTTTAAATGTAAGTCTAACCATTCTCTTCACGTTAGAGCTAAGCTCAGCAAACATCCGTGTGAATATATCGGGTACGCCACGTAAGCAGTTCATTACCAAGGCATGAAAACAACTTTGGAAGCAAAAGAGGATCATTGGTGTCTAGCTTGATCGATTACAGAGCATCCTAGTAATCGATTTTCCAAGGATTAGCCATTTATTTGCTCTTTAGGGCTTGCAATACATCCATGATAGTCCAATTCAATTTCATGGTTCCCTGTTTCTTACGAATTGTGTCGTAGACGCTTTCTGGGTGGTTAAACTAACCGACTTTGGAGTTCACAACATCATTTGGGATAAGGTGAGAAAAAAGCTGTTTTTCAACCTTTTTTAGACTTTATTGAACCACACAAATTCGATTCATATTTAGATAGAACATAGGGAGCTGGAGGACTGCCGATCTGTTACCGTAGATGAATTGCCATCCAGTTAGTTATTCCTTTTCAAATAAGCTTCGTAAAAACCTTTTTATGTCAAACTTACTGCAAACGAGCAAAAAAAAACATTAGCACATTTATGTCGAAGTATGGTAGGAATTTCAAATGTGGCAGTATCTTTGTCAAATTAGAAAGTTTTATTGTGTACTACTTTTTAAGCAGAACCAAGATTGTTATTTATCTTTATTCTGGCTAACGTTTCGGCGTCGTCGGAGAAAGTTATATGTTTCAAGGGCACAACGTTGTCTTTCTCTGTTTCTGCACTGTTTGTTTCATGTGAATAAGACTGGGTTGGGAAGTGAAATTTTCAAGTATGAATCCATACCTGCACTCGGCGTAATACGTGTTGTATCGGGATAACGCAGCGGCGAAGGCGTGCACTGCACCCTCTCCACAGTGCGCAACGAGCTCTACGGAGCCTTTTCTCATTGCTTCTATAGGTTTTTTTTGTATAACCGAGTGCAATGATAGGCGGGTCTCATCATGGCACACAGAATCTAACCGCAATTAAACCACAGCCCAGATGGTTTTGACACGATTATAGCTCATACTACTGCCTCTTTCAACAAAGAAATCATAGCTCACAAGCAACAGTCGGTGTATCTGTGTTCCTGTAAGTAATTTTCATAGCAATTTTTTTTTGCTGTTCGGATGCTACACATGTGAGAATTCCGGGACACCTATTCATTTTGTTGCTGGAGAGGCCATCACGCACACTACAAACATCGAAATGTTCATGTAAACATAATGAATAGTCGGGCATCATAATCGCTCGGAGCAAGCATGTTGCCCAATCATTGAAGCGTCTCAGAACTCCCCATCGCATGGTTTTTGAGAATTTGTTTTCGCCACTAGTAAAAACAATCCTTTAAATACTTGGAAAGTGTCAATGATTGACGATGTTTAGTGAATCTCGATGGCGGTGCAGGCTGTTTCTATATTTACAGCATAAGACTTATGTTTTCATCATTATGATCACGCAAAGAAAATCCAAGTCGTGTTGATACTATGGTAACCTGGTCATCACACCATAAACTTCTAAGTAAAACCGACTTCTTCAAGCTAAAGCTATGTCAAATTCATAGTAGTTTTTACTGCGGAAAAGCAAAAAAAAGAGCCGAAATGGAATAGACAGTTGACGTTTGGTTTATGACAAAGGACAGAGTACAAAGTGCACCATTTCGATTAGTCCCTTCCACTTCAAATCAAAATCGTTCGAGGTTTATGCACGCGTCTGCTGACAATACAATGACTTGGGATGATGTATCGAGTTAGTGTTTTTATGCTCCCAAATAACTCTGGTGCGAATTTGGGAACGCCAGAAGCTACTACACTACGGGTCCATATCTGTGATTTCTTTTACCTAGCACACTAAAAAAGAAAAGCTAAAATACAGAAGTACTTTGCTGTATAGGCAGCGTGAATCAAGAAATTGAAGTGGTGTGGAAACACGATGGAAAAACGTAGTTCAGGGTGTAGATTACTACTATGAGTGTGGCACTGACCAATTTCTTCCAATCATAGTAAAAAAAAAACAGAGTGGTGGAAACCGCCTTAGTTTGTACGAGAGTCACTAGAACGAGAATGAGACCAATTCGAAAAGCAGTGTAATTTTTATTTCAGTATAGGATACATATACTGCACTAAAGTGGCATAGAGAGGATAAAGGATGAAGTCTCTTTGGATCCACTTGGGATGCACCAACGCTTTTCACTGCGATTCTTGATAACTTAGGCTTCGGAACGCGGCTAGGCCAGTGCTTTGACTTGCGGGGCTAGCCGATGTATCAAGTCAGTGTTTTTATCCTCCTACACTAGCCTGACAATGCCCCAGAGGGATGTAAGGCTTGGTTTGAAGTAGGGGATGGACCGTAACAGCGGACCTCTTACCGACTGCGCTACAGCAGCCTTTGTGTTGTGCATAGTATTTGGCAAATATCATTGTCAACTACTATATCATATTTCCTCTGTTTTGGAACCTTTGCTGACACCTCCAAAGAATAGTCTCCGCTTTACGTCACTTAAACATCAAATGGCGCTTTTACCGGGACATGCTTTAATGACTCGACTTACTTCTCCTAATCGGCAGGCTGATAATCTCGCTTGACGCGACCACCCGCGTCTGCGCCGAGGTGTGTCGTTCTTGGACAGAAGCTCTGCCCGACCTTCTCTACCTTCTACGAGAGCTTGCGCAAAATCAATCCATTCATCGCTATTCCATATCCTGAATTGCATATGCACGCCGGGTGTCCTCAGGGCCTTTTCACCACCTCTATCCTAAGCTTCCGTTTTCGGTCAGATGGGCTTTTCCAGCTTGAACAAAACATACTCCTCAGAATCCGTTGAGCGAGGAGCTCCTCAGTATATGAATAAAGAAGCGAAGACAATTTTTGAAACTATGTGAAGTACATATAATGTATGTTTTTAAAAAACAAACTGCCTGAAATACCTAACTGTTACAGTCAAATGAGGTGTTGCAGAGTACTACCAACTATCACCGGAAATGCTTCGAAACATCGTTCAGGAGGGTAGGATTCCTTACGGATCTCAAAAAGCGGACATATATCAGTTGGGAATGGTTATATATCAGATTCTCTTCCATATGCGACCTTTTGCAGACAAATCAGAGATGTCTTCAAGACGTTGGTTCACCAAGAAATCTTTCCTCTTTGGCGCCTCTTACCCTTAATGTACGTGATGAAAACTTTTCAGAAATGGTCACAGCAATATGTCAAATGGACAAAGGTGAACCTTTCTATCCCAGCATACCCAAAGATAACGGCTACACTTTGCGTTTGACGTCCGTAATGCAGCAGGTAAACATAATCCTCATCATTGCTGTTTTTGTCGAATCGCAAGCGCATTTAGTGTTGGTCTTCAAAATTGGATGTACGCCCTGCTCTTTATGCTGTCAGCGACGCAATAGCAAGAGAGTTCGAAAAAGAGTGAGCTCTTCTTGGTCTACAATACTTTGGCCCATTTTTGAAACTTTTCAGAGAAGGCTCAGCTAAATCATGCAAAAAGGAAAAGCGGATCAGATATGACAATTTGTTTCTTTCTTATTCTTCTTTGCGAGGGGGATAGACCGAAAACGGTTGTACCCAACTTTGCTACGCACCTTTGCTATACACTGTTTAGACTTTCCTTCCGAAATTCTCTCGAACGTTTCACTTGTTAGCAATGATGATTCGACAGTTTCCTGAATTAAGATGCAGAGATTCACTTATTATTATTTATTATTTTTTAGACATGGCATTTCTTTACATTTTCATTTTCATTGCATTTTCTTTGGTAGAAACAGCTAAGCGGCCACACATTTTTCGTTCATTAGATGGCAACCCAGCTGTTCAAACTGGTATTACATTACTCAGATCGAAAGAGTAAACTTCTAGGTAATTTTTTCTAGGTAATCAAAGGTGTATTCAGAAACAGCATACTAAGAAATTGTTGACGCTGATGCAGTGTTCCTTATATGCTTATCATTGCTCATTATGTAGCACTCCATAGTGGTATTTGGATTATTCCTAATACACCAGTACTACAAATTGGCTACAAAACAACTACACGCAAACAGTACGAGTGGTAACAGCACTCTTTACCATGCAATCATAGGGGTTGGTACTGGTGTTCGGGTAAGGCACTTCTACGATATAAAATGATCACTAGCGTATCAATTCACTTAGGATGCTGCAACGCGTTTTACTGCAATTCGTAATCGTTAGGGTTTTTGGAACGCATTTAGACCTATACAAGGACTTGCTGGGACTAGTCGACAATCAAGTCAGTGTTTCCATCCTCCTAGACGAGTCTGGTATCAATTTATCGACACCCGAGGGATGCAAGGCTTGGTTTGGACTAGGGCGATTTCGAAACATCGACCGTGTGGCAACAGCGGACCTCTAACCGACTGCGCCGTACCCGCCCATCTCACCGATATATATATATATATATATATATTCCGTGCAATCAAGCCTGTGCAGCACCATAGATGGCGCAATCCAGAGTTGAATGCAGAAATGCCCTCAGTGCATCTTCCTTGGATATCTTTCTCGTAGCTGCCATAGTTCTTCAGCGTACAGCCCAGGAGAAAGAACTCATCGACGAGTTTGACTGTCCACCCTGATCGAGGTCTGTCCCGTTCGAGGTCTCGGAGAGAGCCACATCCACTTGTATTTGTTAGGGCGTAGACGTGATCCATAAGCTGCAGCCTGCTTCGATACAAGGTTGACAACAGGTTTGAGTTTCGCACTCTGCGAATATAACAACGTTGTCGGCGTACTTGATAACGGTCAAGGGGCACCCTGATGGTGCCAAGACGATTGCGGCAGGTCACTGATTGACTGCTCCTCGTATGATGTCATCAATGGCGAATTTGAACATGAAGGGCTCTAACACTGCTCTTTGTGTTACTCCGGTTACCACCTCAAGCGGTTTTGTACATCCCGCTGGTGTTCGCACTGCAACAGTTGTTTGCTAATCCATTTCATAAAGTAGGCGAAAAAACTTTCCTGATACTCAATAGGCGCTAAGCGCATTAAGAAGACGACCTTGATGTGAAGAGACGAAAGCGACTTCAAAGTCCGGAAACGTTTATCGCATTGGCTTCGAACACTGTTGCCAGATTTCGATCACTCTCCTGACGATGAACATCTGGTCAATCATAGATTGGCCAAGAGGAAAGATAGCCTGCTCGTCGCGCGTTGTTTCTTCGCGATGTTTATTAAGTCCAGGATAATCCGTTTCAAATCCTTGCAAATAACACACAGGAAAGATATTCTGTTACGGATAACTTCTTGTAGAGGGGAATTATGGTAGCGCGTCTCCATGAGTCAGGTATTCTTCAGTCTATCCATATTGGAAAGTCGTCTCCACCAGATTTTCCATTTTCATCTCTCAGATACAGACGAGAAGCTGCGACTCGGTCGGTGATTCCCTGTTTACCGCATATGTTGTCTACGAACGTGTTGGAGTTCAGGAACTGACGGCTCTTGCCAGTCCAACAAGGTGTTGAAGTAATCCCTACAAATTGGAAGGGTTGCTTCACCGACAGTCACCCCATTTTATAGCTCTCTGGCGCCGGCGCAGCAACCCGACGCCGGTGGACCCGTCGCACCCCCTTTTCGAATTTCGTGACTCACACACACACACACACACACACACACACACACACACACACACACACACACACACACACACACACACACACACACACACACACACACACACACACACACACACACACACACACACACACACACACACACACACACACACACACACACACACACACACACGCGACAGAATAAGGCCATTATTATATACCATGATCATGATATATATTATATATATTATATATATATATATATATATATATATATTCCTACCTGCTTAAGTTTAACCAGTTCTCGTATCCTGACACCTGGTATTCTCTTCTTCGCGGCTGTCATTTTCCGAATACAGACATTCGTAGTAATGGCCACATAGATCCTGTCTTTTACACAGTCCATCGAAATTTATCCAGTTATTTTTAATGTCCATCATACCTATACAGACAGCCATAAAAAAACAATAGTGCCTGGATGTTCCCACATTTCATGGATTGGATGACGCAAAATAACAAACTCTCCCAGGAAAACATGCTAACCAATTTAGTCAAAGGAATACATCATTACATTATCAGAACAATGTGAGTCCAGTTTTCAACTCAAATTCAACGCGAATCCGAGCCTTTATCGTCTTTTTTTTCATAATTTGCCTCAATTTAATCATTGTTATAAGATCTGCGGCGGGTGTGGCGCAGTCGGTTAGAAGTCCGTTGTAGCCACACGGTCGAGGGTTCGAAACCGCCCTAGTGCAAACCACGCCTTTCATCCCTCCGGGGGTCGATAAATTGGTACCAGACTTGTCTGGGAGGATAAAAAAAACACTGACTTGATCATCGGCTGGCCCCCGCTAGTCATTGTATAGGCCAACACGCGTTCCAAAACCTCAACGATTACGAATTCCAGTAAAACGCGTTGGCGCATCCCAAGTGGATTGATACGCCAGTGACTTTACTTTACTTTACTTTTTTATAAGATCTAAACATCAGTATAGTCGTGAGCGCGAGCTCTACCGAATAGCTCAAAGTGTGTCCTAAGGTATCTGGCTGGTCGGCGTGCCAAGATGAAAATATCCTTCCACAGAGGCTGAAGTAGTTTGTATTGAAAATTTGAAAGACACAAAATTTTCTGGAATCGACACCATTCAATAGTTATCTTCCTCTTGAAAAACATATCTATTTGATATTTAAAGAAGCTTCCAATAAATTGAAAAAATAAGCTTCTTTCTGTAAAGACACATTAAAAGTTCTATATCTTTGCATGTTCAAAACTAATCGCACCTGAGACATATTGTAAAAAAATCAAAACAAATCATGGAACAAGGACTGCTTTCTATTGTATCGTGCCGACAGATGGCAAACCTAATTTTTTCAGCGATATACGAACAGCCAAAAATCAGAGTAAGAAATCCAAAATACCGTAGTTGTAACCTCAGCTGCAAAAAAAAAACAGAAACTCCTGTTGAGCTGAAAAAATCACGAGACAAGGTCATCCTACAACAAATAGTCTCGTTGTAGATTTTGTAAAAGAATAATTTCTGAACTACTAATATCGATCGTTTCTGGAGTTGAAACATGTGAATTTAGTCAATTTTTCAACACCTTTAAAGTTATCATATTAAAGCTGTGAGAGATATCAGACTGTTTGCAATATTATGAAGATTACGAATGTGTAACTATCACTTCACTCTTCGAAACTACGTTCACGTCAAAAATCACATATCGTTGGTGCACAAGTATCTCGGACTCAGCCTTGTTGATGTTAATGTTAACCTGCAGGTAATTTTTTTCAAGAAATCTTTCCTTGATTGGTCTTGAAAGCTCTAATTGCATTCAGTCGGTAGACCTCGGGCTTACTAATCTATTGATATATAGATGTTATGATAAAGATCAAGTTGAGGGGAGTTATGAAAAGAGAAAAAGACGCGCCTTCGCGTCCTATTGTAAATGTGCTTAAACGTGCTCGCACGTGATAGCTCTCCTAGGTGTCATGACAGGTGAAAGTTAGGGTGATTTGTGTTGGTGTCACTACAGAACACAGTTAGGTGGCTACAGTAATTCTAATAACTCCAGGCAGCTTTCTAGAAAGGTGGACCAGTCCGTCCGAGAATGTCCGTTTTCCTCGTTACGGTTTCTCATTTCAGAGGTAAAGGAAACCTTGTCGATCAGATGCTTCGAACCATCGATGACTATCAGAAAAATATTGAGACGATGATCTCTGAAAGAACTAAATTTCTTGAAGATGCTCTCGCAAGGACAGAGGACCTTCTATTTCATATCATGCCCAGGTCAGCTATAACGATGATTTATAGGAATGAGATGGGGTCTCTTTGCAGTATAGAAACTGTTAGCTCACGTCCAAAAGTGCAAAAACTATAGAAACTGCACTATTTAGGAAGGTTGCTGAAGATCTAAGAGAGGGACTTCCTGTTCATCCAGAAATGCATGCATCCGTTTCTGTGTTGGTCGCTGATGTGTGCAAATTCACTGAACTCTGTGAAGCATGCATTCCTGTTCATGCTAGTTTTAGAAAACATCTTTGCTACTTAGTTCATGGCCGTGAAAAAAAATACTTTTTAGGTTATCGAAATTCTACAAGATCTTTACTCTTCTTTTGACCAAATAGTATCTCAATATGATACATTCAAGGTGACTTCTGCCTTCAAAAACTCTTTATTAACTTTATTCAGTAGAGATGTTTAGGTGGAAAATGTTGGAGATAATTATCTACTTGTCAGTGGACTAACTGGAATTCCTCACCACCTTTCGGAAATCTGCAAAATTGGGATCGAAATTATGCATGTACGTTAATTTTCAGAGTACACTTTAGAAATATGGATGAATAGATAAAAAGATCTCGAAGAGAAAAGATTTGCACATTTCTAGTAAAATGTGAATGGTGAGTGTTTCTAACATTAATTCTTCAGTTTGTCTACAAATACGAAACAAAACATCGATCGAACATAAAATTGCAAATAAAGATTGGCATTAGTTGCGGAGGAGTTGCGTCCGGGATTTTAGGAAGTTCTGCCCCAAGGTATGCGTAGTCTTTTAACTCGGATTTCTTTTTTATATTATGTGAAGGAAGTGCGAATAAAGTTAGTAGACGGTTCCCGATAAATGAAATAAATGATTGCAATCGCAAGTTTTGAACATTCAATAACTCAACTCAATCCGTCTTGAAATTTTTGTTCTCTATGGTTTTCGTGCACATGTTGATATCTGTCCAAAGTAAATCCAAAAATGTTCTCACTATTGAACTGTCCATAACTGTGGATAACTGTGGTCACCAGTGCTCTTATCTTTGTTCTCATAAACGTTCAATAGCCACATATTCCAGTTATGTACATTCGAACTTCACATTTTCCGTTATCTGTGAATAGTAGGTGGATAGGAATACTTAGATACTTACTTACTTAGATGGCCCGTCTTCGCTGGACGTGCGGACCCCAGCATCTCTTCCACTCGTTTCGTTCCCTCGCCGTTGTCCTCCAAGATGTTTTCAAGTTTCGTGAGTGACGTTGACGAGGTCCTTGACCCGTATCCAGCTGAGCTCTCAGCAGGTCCATTCGTGTAGCGAACACGTCACCCCATCTCGTTGGCGGTCTCCTTCGAGGGCATTTAACATCTCTTGGGATCAACTTTAGCGTTCTTTTGGTCCATCTATCGTCGATTCTTTTCCTGATGTGACCGGCCCATCTATGTTTTGCTTTCGATACATATTCAGCTGGGTCGCGAATACGGGACATTCCTCTTAAGTCGAAGCTGCGCAGACCGGCAAGGTGTTGTGTGCGCCGGTTAAACTTCAGGAGACATCTCTCAAGGGCTCTGTGGGTAGTAAGTAGCTTCCTAGACGTGGCCGCGGTGTCTGCCCACGTCTCCGCTGCGTAACAGAGCGCTGGAAGGACTGTCGAGTCGAACAGATGGGCACGAAGATCTTGGTCCATCAGTTGGTCCTTAGCTTCCCTGATGACTGCGAATGCTGCCCATGCTCCTCTCATTCTTCTATTCACTTCTTCCTTCAAGTCGTTTTCCATGTTCATAAAACGTCCGAGGTATAGGCATGACGAAATTTCCACGATTTGGGAGCCTTCAAGTTGTACTCCTCCGACCTCGCAATAGGCGTTCTTCATGAACTGTGTCTTCGTTCTGTTTATTCGCAGTCCTATTTTCTTCACTGCTTTGTTCAATTCGTTGAGCATCGTTTTTGCTTCATTGGTACTGCTCGAAAAAGAACGATGTCGTCCGCGAAACGAAGGTTCGAGAGAAATCTTCCATCAACACGTATGCTATGCGTATGCTTCTTTCTTCCGAGGGTAGTGATTTCATAATCCATTGCAACGCAGCGGTGAACAGCTTCGGCGATATAGTGTCGCCTTGTCGTACCCTCTTTTCAATGGGTATGGTGAGGGAGCGCTGGAAAGCTGTATCTTAAAGAGGAGAGACTAATGGAGAAGGACTTTCATAGCCAAATGTGGATCTGTTTTGTTTGCGCTTTAAACCAGAAACAGAATGGAAACCGTCAAAAATAAGAAAGAACGCTTTGAAAAGCTTGACTCGATGGAAACGGAGCAGTGCTATCCTTCATCGAACGTAACGAGCCATCTCGATGCAAAACCATCGACGCCGGTGATAAGTGGTGTTTGGTGTCCTAGATACATTTTTTGCGTCTACATTCATATCTTTGTCTTATCTTCTTAAGGATAAGGATAGGAATGAATAGCACTGCTCCGTTTCCATCGAGACAAGCTTTTCAAAGCTTCCTTTCTTATTTTTGATAGTTTTCCATTCGATTTCGGGCTTATCGTGCAAACAGAACAGGTCCACATAAGTCTATGAAAGTCCTTCTCCATTAGTCTCTCCTCCTTTGCTCTTATGTCGCCTCTAAGTTAGTTTAGTTTCTTGAACTTGACTTTCTGCCGCGCTTATTTCGCGCAAACGTACATAATTAGTGTTCTTAATTGAATTCTAAGGTCGCTACGATTCCAATTACAAAAACGCTGCACAGTTACAGCAAAAAATCGATTTTCTTCTTCGATTTTTTGCTGTAACTGAAATATCTTAGCATTGCCGTCAATTAACAACAGCAATCGATAAAAGAGAGGGAAGTGCTTGTTTAGACTACGCAATCCAACCTATACATTAATATTCGAAAAGCTGTCAAAAATAAAAGAAAGAAGCTCCGATGAGATTGTTGTGTTTGGCGGAGATGGACTTGTGCATATTTGCCTAAACCATTAAATAGGTCCATTAATTACATTAATGGTACATGTTAAAAAAGGATAAAGGATAAAGTCACTGTCGTATCAATCCACTTGGGATGCGCCAACGCGTTTTTAACTGGAATTCGTAATCGTTGAGGTTTTGGAGCGCGTGTTGGCCTATACAATGACTTGCGGGGCCAGCCGATGGTCAAGTCAGTGTTTTTTCCAGGCAAGTCTGGTACCAATTTATCGATCCCGGAGGAATGAAATGCTTGGTTTGCACTAGAGCGGTTTCGAACCCTCGACCGTGTGGCTACAGCGGACCTCTAACCGACTGCGCCACACCCGCCCCAGTGCATGTTACAAACACGATTTAAGAAAAAACGCTATTCACTTTTTGCGCAACATGCAATTATTCTAATCCTCCGTTCTCGTCTTATGATAGCTAGGACATACGTTGGATATAATTCTAAGTGTTGAATCAAGATTAATTGCATTTCAGTGTTCAGGAACTTCATATATATCTGCATTTCCTTACTTTCTCTCTTTTTTTAAATGTTAGACCTCTTTTCTTTCATGTAGCTGGGGGGTGTCTAACGGTATTGAACTATAAACAATTTCAAGTCTGTATAGTAAGAGAAGTCTAGTAGTAAGATGTATTTCTCAGGTGTGCGCTATTGTTGTTGTTGCTGTTTTGAAAGTTTATCTACAGGTTTTGCCTCTTTGGTGACACTGTCAATATGGCGTGCAAAATGGCAGCTCTATCCGATCCGGGAAAGATACAAGTGATTCACGATATTCAAATACTACAACATGTGGGGAAATCCCATCATTTCAGATAACCGAAGGAGCGGCAGGCATCATACAACAGCAGTATCAAAATTTCAGTGTGCAAGAACGTGGTCTCGTTGAACTGAAGGTAATTTCAACGAAGGTAATCCCAGCTGTATCCTTTTCATCAGCACTTAACATTATCGTACAACTCGTGTCGGTGCAAGAAAAACTGAAGAAAGGATGAAGAGAAGATTTCTGTTATGAGTGCGGATGTGTTCTACCATCACCGCATCCAATCTTCCGATTGTCGGCGTGCGGCGAAATATAACTGCAGCTTATTCCGCGAATCCTGAATGCTGAGGAAACAGCTCCAACAAAAAAACTTCTTCTTCGAAGAATTTTCTTGAAATACCAAAAGAAGCGCAATTAAATTAAAAGTTTTGTTTAAAGGCATCATCCCACGAATCTGAGCTGGTACGAATTTCAGGTGGAGTATTCTTGTACGGGATAGTAAATTATAGAGAGGGGTAATTCCGTCCATTTCTTCCTAATTGCCGTAAAAAGCGGCCCGGAAGATGCGGCGCGTGCACAGGGCTGGCGCGCTCCAATCTCTGCTCCAATCCAACATCTTGTAGAAAATAGCGCGTCGGAACGCCCGAAGCCGTATCTTCCGGACCGTTTCCTACCGCAATTAGGAAGAAATTGACGGAATCACCCCCTCTGCATAATCTACTGCCCCGTATATGAATACTTGACTTGAAATCGGTATGACCTCAGATTCGTGGGGTGATGCCTTTAATCAATTGTTCTCTCTTGTTACTAAAATTCAGAAATTTAACCTGAATGTGTTGCTAAAGAACGTTCTGTTCCTCGTGTTCCTGTTATTCGTTCTGTTCCTCTTGTTCCTTACTTATTATTACTGCTAACACGAAGAGACTAGATATGCGCTACAGTGATACACAATTTCAAGTCTAATCGACAAAAAAAGATACTGAGTACCAAGAACTTTCTCTCCAATTTACACGAAGGGTTCATTGATGTTAAAGGGGTGGTGGCGTAGTGAACGGTTTAAGAAGAAGCACATGTACATGCAAAGCACATACGCCGGATAAATAATACCCACTTCCTAATAGTGCGGTTGAGTTTTTAACTGGTGTGATGAGAAACTTTCCAGTAGGTTCGTATCTACTAGGACAACCAAAGTTATCATGTGTGTACAGCTGCTTCAGGCGGTTACCTACATCGCCTAACCTATCGTGGCCCGAGTCTGGTCTGAGAAGGAGCAGCGGGCATCGGTGGGGGACACGACTCATCCCTCTTCGAGGGCATCCGGGCAGCCCTCCAATCCGCAATCGCAATCCCCGCTACTTAAAGGCATCACCCCACGAATCTGAGCTGCTGCAGATTTCAGGTGGAGTATTCGTATAAAGGATGGGAGACTACGGAGAGGAGGGTGATTCCGTCCATTTCTTCCTAATTGCCGTAAAAAACGGCCCGGAAGATACGGCTTCATTCGTTTTGGCGCACCATTTTGTACAAGAGGTCTGATTGGAGCGCGCCAGTCTTGTGCGGCGCCGCATCTTCCGGGCCGTTTTTTACGGCAATTAGCAAGAAATGGACGGAATCACCTCCCTCTCCGTAGTCTCCCATCCTGTATACGAATACTCCACCTGAAATCTGCACCACCTCAGTTACGTGGGGTGATGTCTTTAATTGGTCAATTGGAGAGTGGTTCTCAGTCGAGACCCGCTCCCTCAAATGGTTTATGGTGTGGCGGATATGCTATCTTTTGTAAGCGGTCAAAGTAGTGTAATTTAGACACGATAAATTCAGGCGCATCATCTTACCGTGGCATACAGTCAACTTTTATGTGCTTTTTTTTGTGTGCGTTGTTCAGACATTGGATTTTACGGCAAGGGGCGAAAATGAGAATTTACGATTTTTTGGAACTATTGGTGTGGTTTTTAATTAATGTCCGCTTTCCGATCTACTTTCTTAGCACATATGAGGTCTCCAACGTTTACAGGTAGGTAGTGTTGGATTCGTCAATTCGTTGGTATTGGCCGGTCTGTTTCTTATGGCTGCGGTTGTTGCCTCTGCCGCTTTGCTTGGATCACCATCCGCTGGAATTTTATTCTAAATCAGAAACACTGATACTAGGTGTAACTGATGCTTACCTTAGCTGGACGAAGGGGTGACTGATTTGTAACGCGGCCCTCCACCGGTAATCCAAAGCGACGTCTATGCCGGTTTTTCTTAACAAAGCTAACAAACAAGCTCGGTCGACCTTACTATTGCGCATTTTTCCCGCAATTCCGCTATGCTTGCTACCATTTCTGTCACTGATCTCGTAGGCTACCTTTACGTTCCTTCGTCAGATATAAGAAGTTTTCACGCAGCGCCACGTAAGACTGAAACAATTTTTGTATAGAATTGTAGTTATTGCGGAAGCCAATTCTTTCGCTTACTGCTTCTATCTGGTGGAACAAATCTCTGCTCTCATCAAGTGTGTCGGCATTCGACTCTCGCATTTGCATCGATAGTCTTCTGCCAACGTTTAAGCAGTTCGTAGATGCCCTTGCTCCAAAACTCTGAGGACTGGTCCTTGAAAAACTCCTCGAGAAGCTTTTTGATGTCGTTGCGGGTTTGGAAGTCTTGACCGTCCCTCTAGCGGGGGCGTGCTCGTAAACTTAATTCAGAAGTCTATCGATATCCGCGGGTTCTTGACCAGATAGATATAGAAGGAGTATGACGTTTCGGAGCTGCAGTGACGACGGCCTGAAATTGCGCGGCATCGTGGTAGAAAAAGAACTAGCTCGGTGTAATTGTTAACCATTTTCGTTAGCTCTTTGCTGAGTGATGATTTCTGGGAGTTATTACTACCACGTTGTCCGAGAACTTTCAACTCAACCTAATACATTTGGTCGCTGCAGACGTGGATGGTAGATCGTCTATCATGGTATAATAGTTTAAAAAGTGCTTGCTTCACCCTGTGGTGCATACGCTGGACTTGCATGGGCATGAGCCCACAACTTTCTCGACTTGGTGTCGTTAGTGCATCGTAGCGGAATCCATACAGACATGTGCGAACAAATACGAACATTGTTCATGTTATTCATTCGACATACATTCGTATACTTAATACTTTGAACGGGATTGGAAAAAAAACAAAACTCAAGAAATTTAAAATTATCATCCAACCTGCAACCTTACCTTCAACAGATATTCGCATTATGGGGACCGGGTTGAAGCAATACCTTTTTCTCACGGTTTTGTTGTTGAAGACATTTAATTTCTTCTTTGGAGTACAAGAGATGGGCATAAATATTCTTTCTCATGTTCTTTCCACAAACTGAGCAGTCGTTCTGCATTTTTCTTGCTGTAAGTATCACTATGATATTGTTCAGCATTATAGTCCTCTTTAAATAGATAAAAAGTAGGGAAAACCATCCAATTCGTTTACAATTGTTAGGATTTCAAAACTATCGTCAAAAATCACTTCTTGGGCAGGAAAATCACAGAAAATAGCCGAAAACATACTCCAGAATGCTCACTGTCGACGTCATGGATAGGATAGATCAGTCTCATGCAGTTGAATGTTTTCCTATAACCAACACACTGCACATTTGCATTGACGCTTATCTTTGGAAGACGATGCGCCCAACGATGTGTTTTAGAACGGCGTCAGACAATCAATTCAAATTTGATGCGAGTACAACTTAAGTGCTGAATACAATTCGAAAACGAGAAATATAAATACATCAAAAATTGGGTAGCACGCAAAGCAGGGTTGACGAAATGGGCAGGCGCCTAGAGCGCAGGAAGTCGCCCTTTATATAGCAGTTGTGCGCGCGAGAGCTACCGTAAAACGGTACCCGCGGCGATTTTCCCACCGTAGCGACGATTCAGAAGTTCGTACGCAGGCACGACACTACTCTCTTTATCAAGGTTTTCATGAAAACTAGCTGCAGGACTAGAAGAAACGTTCTGCTGTGCTCAACACTAATGATATCGTGCTGACGACTTATGAAGAGGTTCAATTAGAGTGACAAATGCACTACGGATCGGGACGACTTGCGCCATGAAGGCTGAGAACATCGACCTTCCAACGACAGGCATCTACAACTATCCCAGTTCGGCGACTGCATCGGGCCTACTTGTGTCTTGGAGTCTCGGCATAGTTCTGCCTGTATTTCTGGTTAAAGAACAGTTTATAAGGTTTTCTGATGGAACCTTCTCAGCCTAACGCTTCTGCCTTTTCACAATCTTCAGGGGCCTAACTAGAGGTTGCCTGGAAAATTCCGCATTTATTCCGCCAAGAACCACAATACCATAGGTCAGTCTTTCAATAATCGTTCAAGGTAGGTATAAGGAAATCATATAGAATAGAATCACTCTAGAGTAGAATTCCACAACAGCTCCTACTAGTAGCGCTCACTTGTCGCTGCGTAGTGTGCAAACTGATACTGCTCTGTAGGATCACCAGCAACAATATAACATTTAATCTACGCGCGTAATATCAGGCAGGTACGGCTCTTATAACTAATACAAGTGGCAAATACTCATTCGAGGTAAAAAAAAAATTATTTTTGATCCATTGAATGGTTTCTTACAAAGATTCAAAACGCCTACAATGTCTTCATTGGTGATATTTCTGTTTGCTGAAGCGTTTAATGCATTTCACGTAAACGTTTCTGTTCTATGTCTCATATGTATGCCTTCTTGGTGGTGTTATCACGATTCCACGCCATTTTCTGGCCTTATGTTCAGAGATCCTCACCCCTTGACTTCTACCGACTTCCCCAATGTAAGCTACATCACAGCACATCAAACATACACAGATCCCTTTCTGCGCCGCCGCCTTTTTTTCCACATAGACAAGTAACACATTTTCCAAATATGTAGTATAGTGTGTTCTTAGCAGGCTAACTTTTTTGTTCAAGCATATTCACTCGGGTCATGTCATCTTTCTGCGACTAAACAAAGCTGCAAAACTAACTAAAAAAACATAGTAGGTGCACTAAAAGAAAACGTATAAGGTGTTCTCTAACTTATCACTTTTTACTAGCTTATCTAAACGAACTTGTTAGTTCATACAGCTCAACCACATCTTCGAGGATTCGCTTCGATTTCATTCACCACAATAAATGAATAAAGCTTCTCCTGAACGATCTCTCCACGGCCCTCGCACCGATATCAAACGTGTTTGGTCAGCATTCTTCACACAAGATTTGGATCACGGTTGAGAAACAAGTTTCCTGATGTAACGAAATCACTATGCTATCCATCCTAATTGATTAAATATATTGGATTCAGAAGTTCATACCTTTAAATAAAAAATGTTTGATGTAATTTAACAGTAATTCTCTTCAGGCCCTCTTTTTTTCTAAAATTTGTTACTATATCACATGCAACGTTATCAGAGTTTGTTCTCATTATGATATGACATAACCCTTGAAATTATTCAGGGTAAAGGACCTACGTGCACCTATTGGCTTCTCGGACGTACAGATTCGAAAAAGTCATCGTGACAAACAAGAGCTGATCTATTTCTTTTGCATGTATTTTTGTATACATTTGGAATGAAAGTTTCTAAACTTCTCGAGAATTTCTTTCACAGTCTTTTGGGTTTCTATAGTCTCTCGAATTTCCTCTACAGTGACGTTTTTGGAACTTATACGCTTTCATGACAAAAGAAGGGTGCTATTTACTTTAAACAGAAGGAACTTGTTCCCATTCTTCGTCGATATTCGATAAAATTCGTCTATCACTGTAAGGCGATCTTTGTTGCACCTCTCTTACAAAATGATGACCCGTCACATCGTATTTACAAACACATTCTTAATAGATGTTGTTGATGCATCTTAAAACATTGGGCGAGAATTCCTCCACTACGCCGCACTCTTCTGATGTTAGTGCTGTAAATAAGCGACACAGACCACATTGATTCTTCTGGACACGTAAATTTCACGAACAATGGTGAGACGAACCCGATCGTTGACCAGGAGAAAGAGCAGGTAAGCGTTTCTCCTAAGTTGCCAAATCATTGCCTTTTTCCGCAGAAAAAGATTCCAATGAATTATAACCAAGTGTCTTATCCGACGTACGCTTTTGCATGATCAGGCAAGGGTTGCAACCATCTAATTCACGCATTCTCGAGATGCAGTGTGCTTTGAGATGATCATATACATGTACTCCAAAATGTTTTTTCTGTTTCGTACGAAATTATGAATTTGACCTTCTACTGGCTCAAAATACGATTGTGATTGCAATGTGGGCAGAAACTTTGCCAGAAGAGATGCGTATCAATTTTTTTCGAGATTGAAGCGCAAAGGTTTTCAAAATAGAAATAATCAATACATTATTTGCTGAACCTCATGTAAGTCCTATTAGAATTGTTGAACCTGTAAATCCTTTTTCTTTATTAAATCTAGACCTGAAGTCGTGTAGGTTTCACACTTGTCACTAAGGCATCGAGAACAACTCGCGATACTGCCTGCTGGTCAAGCAAATCGATTTTCTTTTGAATTTCTGTATGCGTGGATATATTTGACCTTCGTAATTTCACTCGTTAAGCACACTGGAAGAGTTCTATAATAATAGATGAAATCGTCCTTTTGTACTGTCACCAGTAGGTTCTTTTCCACTGTATCATTAACATGACCGTATAAAAAACTTCAACGCCGCACATTCATTACCGATCCAATTACCAAAGTCTCGAACTTCAAAGATCTCGTAAAGTTTTTGGGTTCTTGATGCAGAGCCACTCCGATTGAAGAACTCAATGCACTCGGCTACTGCACGTCTATTTCTACGAACATCATCCAGATCCCGCAGCAAACCATCGCTGAGAGTCGAAGCTTGCTGGAATGATCTCGTTGAGCACTCAGTCTTATGCAATTAAAGTTTTAATTCGTTTCTTCTCATGCGAATTCAGAAAGGAGAGTTTATGTGCATAGTTTTCAACAATATGTTGCACTAATGTACAGATTATGCTGAATAGTAGCTGTGAACATTGAAGTCAGCTGAATATTGAATTGAATGAAATTGAATTTCCTTTGTGCATTCATGTGAGCATAATAAAAACAACTGTCCCAGATATTTAGAATCAAAACCAAACATAATACATTTTTAGAGGACCTTATAGCGAACGCCACAAACGAAAAGTATGCTTTCTTCGAGTGAATCATGGCAACTTGTCGAATGTACAAAAGGAAATTCACAAATTACTGTATTTTGTTGTAAAGAATTGTCAATAAAAAAGAGGCTATTCTGAACTCCGTCAAACTTCACATTCTCAGAGGCGAAAGATGGAGAAAACCTTTCATTAAGGTCTCTAACTTCATATATATATATATATATATATATATATATATATATATATATATATATATATATATATATATATATATATATATATATATAGAATTTACTCAAATCAGTAGAAAGTTCCGTTTCCGTCAAGTATTGTGCCTACAGTGTCGCACGTACCCTCCAATATTCGCTTCTTTCTTCTTCTACTCCAATTCTATCCCCTTCACCAAATATTGTCATTTCAGGATGCCATTTCTGTTAGAGAAAGTGAAAAGAAGAGAAGTTCCTCCTAAGAAATAGTGGCGAAATGCCCTCAAAAATCAAAAAAACAAATCTTGCACAATGTATATCTAAGAACATCTTACTTCTCTTACATGTTTTGGGTGGATTTTTTTAATTTCTTCTTGATTTTCCAAAGCAATATTCAGACAATTTCCTCCACTTTCCCTCGTTTAGAGCTTTCTTTTTTTCTTGTTAGGTATGTTTTGCGTTTCAATTACTTGAAATTTTCTTATCATAAATGTGCTTTTGCGTTCTGACCATATATCGTCAGAATTTCTCAAACACATTCAGGGAAATCTACACATTTTCTATATCTCCTTGCAAGGAGCACTGAAGGGCAAAAACTTCCCAAGTTTACGATAAACGTGGGACCATAACTTATTTTCGTTCTATATTTACCGCAGAGCGGGTGTATTGAGGTGTTTCTAAAAGAAATTCAAAACCACTCCTTTCAACCACTGATTTCCTATGAAGTCGTTGAACGGGGATTGCGTGAAGCGGTATGGAGATTAAATCATGGCTGCCAGTCTCTACTGTAGCTATTGTTTCCATAACTCGATTTCTGTTCCTAATCTCCGAAAACCGGACATTTGAGAAAATATTTACCTTTGTCATTCGTCTGTTATTGAAAATGGTTTTCTTCCCATTCATCATATATCTATAAGTGACTTACCTTTGTGTGCTCAGTAATGAAAACAATAAAATTAATACTGATTATAAATGTACTGCGCGAAGATGAGAAGTAAAAAACATGATGTGAAAATTAGCACCATAGTTAGTTGATAAAATTATAGTTCCCAAGATATTTCTGCTCGTGAAGGGTCGTTCTCATTTATCATTGGTTCAAATTCTGGAAAAATGTTAATGTTCAACCTCAACAACCAGCAGACGTCATTTGTTCATTTGATTCGCTACGACAAGATTCTAGGATTATTTTTTAGCCCAGAAGAGCTAAGCAGATAGACGATAAGTGGTTCTTGTTGACTCACGGTTAAGTGCATAGTTAAAGTGATATTCTTTCTCAACCTGCCACAGTTCTCTGTGTTTTACATCTAAAATATCAATATCAATATAACAAATGTTCAGCCCTAACAACGTCCTACCATCTCGTTTGGCCTCGCATTTGGATTTCTTCTGTTTATATTTATTATTAAATACTCAACATTTCACACCACTCAAGAAAATTGCTATGATGGTGAAATTACGATGATGTTCGAGAAACCTTTTTTACAGACAAGAGTGGAGCACCAGTATCGGTTCAGTGTTTGAATCGGAATCGTCTGACCGATTTATACCTATGGATGCTCATTTATGTTTAGTCGAAATTAACGAATTGGAGCAAGTTGTATTCTTCGAAGACAGACAACCATTATCAAATAGGAGCAGAATATAATGAATAGTATTAATAACTATTAGGTAAATGGATGGGTGAATGAGTGGATAAACCAGAACAGCTGTGTGTGATCTCTTATCTCTAAACTCCGATCACCTCTTCACTCTTCATCGTTGTCG
Organism: Necator americanus; assembly: GCF_031761385.1. NCBI lineage: Eukaryota > Metazoa > Nematoda > Chromadorea > Rhabditida > Ancylostomatidae > Necator > Necator americanus. Next base: position 14,012,174 of record NC_087374.1, read on the forward strand.
ATAAATTCTAATTAAAATTCATATTTTCTCTCCGAAACCCTGTGCATATAAAGCAGCTTATGGTAACTACGTGAAGGGATGTATTCGAAATTCGCTCACACTCATCATTTCACCAGTGTCGAACTGATATGGTACACCTTTCATTTCTCATACATTCTTAGTTACTTTTGACCATCGTTTTTATTTGAATTTCTAACAAGAAGTCGCCGAAGTTCTCTACATAATTTTTCGTTGCTCAGCTTCCGAGAATTTGCATTCTCTCAATGTTTCACCATCGCTCCTATTCTATTTGCTCTTGGAACACTTATCAACTTCATTGGGCGCTCTTTTCAGCGTCTTCACATGTTTCTCTCACCGCAGCTTCTGACCTCTCGTCTCAATTAAGCTGTTGTTTGTTCACTTTTCTTCGCAACTTTTCCACTACAAAGAAAGGAAAATCCAGTTTTGTTTTCGAATACGTTGCTTAGACTTTGGATCGTATGAGTGTCATTGAAAACACCGAAGCATGGCAACTACTGGAATTATTATTGAGAAATTCGCAGAATCTAGCAAAAAGCTGCAAAGAAAAGCATTCTTGCGGTATTTCTCAATTATTCCAGCTAGCAATTCTATTTCACGTCCATAACATCAAAAAAATGAAAAATCAAATATCAAAGTGGTAGCGATCGATGATAGGCACAGAAAATCTAATGGAGAAGTAGTATCCAAAACTTTTTTAATTATTCAAGATGTTATGGCAAATCACCTTCTGTTTTTGCTAGGCGGTGCGTAAGGAAAGTAGTTATCTAGCTCCCAGGTTTTCTGAGGAGAAGTTGCGGAAATCTTAAATATTTAGTTTATGTACATCTCCTTACTGATGCCTGTCGTAGTGTGAGCAAAACGCTGGGAAATCTTTCGTGAAGGTACATATTTAAATAATTTCAAACGACGCGTTTCACTGGGAATTGGATCCGTGCGTGCAAATATTTCATGCAATCTGTTACATTCTCATTTAAAGACAACAGCTGTACGATTTGAACGATTCTACTGTATCTCATTCTCATTTCGTTCTCCTTTTACCTTGGATTGTCATACACAGAACCACGTGTTTCCGAACAAAAGTTTGAACGCTTTTCTCGCTATAGCACTTTACAGTGCAATTCTGGTAAATGCTAAAAAAAAAACCGGGGTAAACGGTTCGATTTTCGTTAAGAAAACATACAAATCACGAGCTGAGCGCAATGCAAGAAAAACAGAACTGATGATGTGAAGAGTGGTCGGTGTTGTCATTTCTGCTTTGAACACTAACCTCACTCCAACCTTTATCAAAATTACCAGCTGATCCTTTAAAAAATGGTCAAATTCCAGCATGGTCTTTCGAAAGAATTCAAAAACCTACCGTTAACACTTTCTCAGCAAATGTTTTCTTGCGGAAGAACTTCCTTCTTCTTTGTTCACTCTATAGGAATGCTCTCCGTATTTCTTTATATTTCGTCAAGTAAGCATTCTTTGCCAATCTCACGCAATCGTATTTCATGATTATCTTCATGTCATACTCCTAATTTTACTCTTATGGATAATTTCTCAGACCTGGTGAGGTAATGAGCGATCGCGAGGTCGAATTAAAGGAAACGCCACCGGCAAAAGTCGAACTGAAGGAAACGCCAACGGCAAAAGATCCACCACCGTCCGTGACAGTGTTACCGGCGATACCACCGAAAGTAGTGGAGGGAATTGCCGCTGATATCGAACCTACTCAGCGCTTAAGCTCTTCGGAAAATCTTCCACGTACAGGACGACGAGTTAGTTCGATAGAGGTCGTTAAAGGAGCTCCACCACCCAAAAGAGCTTCCGTCGTAGTGTTCGAGTCTCCAGACACACCACCGCCGACACAGTACGTAATTCTTTATCAGAAAAGTTTCTGTTATTTGATGTGAACGATGTAATTCCAGAAAGTTTACAACAGTTAGTCACGGCGTAAGGGCTCGCAAGCAGATGCCATTGAGATGGTAATGACATGACTAGTTGGCTGTCCGATGCGGGTTCGAAGCGATATGATTAGTTGTGATGTCCTTGCGCTCGCCCGCGCGCTCACCTTCGATTCTGATCCCATATCCCTTGTGCATCAAAGTGTTCGTGTAGTCATAATCCATACTCCCTTCACTTTCGTCAAACTAATCCTTGTTTGCTATTGCTCTTCGGTCCTTGCTTTCCTTTCTGTACAGCAATTGGATTTTCACTATTTCTGCAAACCAGGACCACGTTTTTCCCTTACTCGTTAATCTCTAATCTTCTCGCATATTCCAAAAGCCTATCACTACAGTCGAAGGAATCGATGTAACTAATGCTCTTATGTGATAAGCCGAATTTTGAAGCGTTACTGTAGCGAAATGCGGCGTCAGTCCCAGTTGGCAGGTGACTACACAACATACTACCTTAAGCTGTAAACTAGATGCCTATTGATTAGCTTGGGTACTACTGAATATAAATCTGTTGAGGAACTCGTTTATTAAGCAGGTTAAAAATTATTTTCTTTACTTTTTCTTGCAGAACTTCAAACCAGGTAATAAGGGCATTTGAGAAAACGAGAGATAGTACACAAATCCATTGAGCAGATCATCTGCGATCCCTCATGATTTATGTCACACTACGCGACGTGATTTTGAAGACTTGAGAGATGTTGTGGGTTCATCTGTTCGCGAACAACGTCAACTTCCGGTGGGTGAGCTGACTGTGATGTTTTGGAATCAAACGCCTAACCTGACCTCAAGTTAAACTATTTCGTTTCAAATCCGAAAAAACTCTTCCCACCAATAAGAAAAAAGCTTCTAAAATGTCAAAAATGCATTTTTGCTTGCTACTACTTAAAATTTAATATTTAATACAATAGACGCACATTTTTCTTGCACACAATTTGCTTCGTAGGAGCGGTCACCAGAAGTAAATTACATTCTCTGTTAACTTGATGGGTGAAAAACGTCTAAAGTTACTGATAAAATGACCAATTACGCAGAAGTGCGTTTATAGCGCCGCTTAAAAAGGGACAGAAATCAATGACAGTACTCTTTTCTCATAATAATGATGTCATTGGAACTGTACCTCAGGGGAGTCAAAATCTTTACAGTCGAAAAACGTAATGATGATTGATTTCACTACGAACACCGTTCTATCGATGGCGGTAGAATTTTACTTCGGTTGTTCAGCAGTTACGCCACTTAAGATGTCAGTTTTCTACATTCGTTCCCAATTTTTCACGAATTTCATAGATGATCATATCAATTCTGTTTGGGTATGATTAATTGCGTTAATAATAAAAAGCTAGAGTAATTATTTAACCCCTGGATAGGCAGTGCCCTTCTGCTGACAAGCAACCTCTACTACTTTTGAAGGGCTGTAGTAAAGTGAAAAAAATATATGAAAGAGTATAATATATAATAAATAAATGTAATATTATAATATATAATATAACACAGTATGGTCTAGATAGTATCCCATACAGAAAAAATAAATATAGAGAAGTAATAGGCTAGACGGTGCGGCTGTGACGCAGTCGGTTAAAGGTCTATTATAGCCACACGGTCGATGGTTCGAAACCACTATGATGCAAACCAAGACTTTCATCCCTTCGGGATCGATGAATCGGTATTAGATCCCGTCTGGGAGGGTAAAAACATTGACTTGATGATCAGCTGGCCCCCGTAAGTCATTGTATAGGTTATTAGGAATAGCAGTAAAATGCGTTTGCGCATCCTAAGTGGGTTGATACACCAGTGGCTTTATCCTTGTACTTTAATAGGGTAGATTATTGGCAGCAGGTTTACAAGCAGTTCTTATGAATGATCCTAGCTTGGAGAAGTACTTTAAAGCACTCTCATATGAAAAGATGGAGAATTTAAAGGCAGCGTACCACGAATCGGGGGTGGTACGGATTTGAGGTGGAGTATCCGTATACGGGGTCGTAGATTATGGAGACCGGGGTGGTTCCGCTCATCTCTCGCTGAATCACTGCAAGCAGCCGGCCCTTGAATGCTGTTCTGTACGACGCCTTCTCTTGCAGCGCGCCACCTTTGCACGCGTAGCGTCCCTTACTGCCTATCGGGGCAGTCCGAATTGATTTTCGACGAATCGCAGGGCGCAGGCGGCGCAATGGGTGGAGCGTTGCAATAGATGTCGTCGTAAAAAACAGCATTCTGGAGGCGGCTATTTGCAGTGATGCAGGGAGAGGTGAGCGGAACTACCACGTCTCCATAATCTACGACCCCCTATACGGATACTCCACCTGAAATCCGCACCACCTCAGATTCGTGGTATGCTCCCTTTAGATGACAATTGAATCCATTCAAATAGAGACTGAGAAAGTCGAATTTTGATTTAAAATAAAGTAAAAATCCTGCTATTCTTTTCACAAAGCAAAAAATAAAAGAAAAGAACCGTTTAAACATAGGGACTCCTCCTGTTATGCATGCATATACCAGTGACGAAATCTGTTAGTGAATAACTCTAAAGCATCATAACCACGAATCCGGAAAGGGGGTCCCAGACAAAACAAAAGTATTACATTCTTAACAGTGAGATTTGTACTATAAAACACAAGCAAAAAACTTTGAGGAAAAACACATTGTTCTGATTTTTGACAGTTTTATTTTATTTCACAACTCCTAGGCAACACAACTTATTAATCAAACTGATTCTTTACTCTCTATACATACATGTACATGGTCCTTGGGAAAAAAACTGACTTGATTATTACTAATCTAGTTGTTTTTTTTTATCTGTGGAGGGCCCTAAATATATAAATAAGCATGATTAATAAAATTAATATTGCAACATATAATCTGAAAAATAATAAAAATGTACAGCAAATAATAATAGTGAATACATGTGATTAGAAAAAATCTTCTTCTAACTTTCGGACTTTTTAATGATGCAATTGTTGTTCCTATTAGTATTTGATAACATCAAAGGCGGATCATCTAGTCAAGGCCATCAGAAATTATCAACAAATGATCACGTGCTATCCTTGTGCCACAACCGCCGAAGTTCATCCCGATATGTCAACATGAAAAGTCGTTTTTCTCATATTGCGCTGCAAAAAAAGTCATTTGAAGTAAATCATTCCATACACGTTCGATAGACCCCTCTCACAATCCGTTGCTTTTCTCTCTCGATGTTCTCATTGGGCACACATGCAAGATTCATGTGCAACTTCCAGAACGAGAAAAAACCTATAGATGGAACGCGTTAAAGAATCCAGTGGTATTGATTAAAATGCCTAACAATGGGGAATTTCAGAACATTTCCGTTTCTGTCTTGAAATCTAGTGGTTTATTAGGATTCAGCCTCACTCTTTTTATTTATTCCGATTCAGTAGCATATGAATCCTTTTAAATCTTCCATTTTATTTACTTTCTTTTTATATTTAATATTATATGATATTAGAGTACATTACTTGATTACTATAACACAATTACTAAGTACTAATTATTAATATTGTTATTCTACTCTAGTATTTGTTAACCACACTATTTTTTGCCTATCTTACAGTTCTGAATTCATTATATTCAAGTAAAGTATATGAGTGGAGATCCTAGACGTAAACTATGACTTTCACGCGATAATCCGCGGGTAAAAGTGGGATAATTTGAAATTGAATTCCCCTCCCCAATTTCGGAAGCGGTACCAAATATTTATTTAGTTGATCCTACTTCATTTTGCCAACTACGACGCAGTTAAACTGCACACCACGATCAGCGACGGAAGGGAATGGCGCGGCGTTAACGCACGCGTCGTGTCGCATCGGTCACTGCGTGACGGCTTGAAGACTGAACTAGAGAAATGGTAGAAATGGATAGAGTTTTGGAGATTTCGCTCATTTTTTCTTAGCTGTTCAAGGTTTCTTGAAAAAGTATATGGAAGGAACATGAGAATGGTTTGTTTTTGTAGAACAAAATGAACGCTATACGGCCGTGAGCAGTTATTTGTGTACCATGCACTTTCTAAGTAATCACATTTGAATGACTATGGATATATCATATGATCATATCATATGATATATCGTATGATTGAATGATTGATTACAGCTCTGGAATGCATTGATATTGGTGTTCCAGTATCAAGAGTTGTACAGATCCCCCTTTTTTAACCTCTTCTAAGCCTGCTGTAGAAAATTTGAAAAAGAAAACACACAGCTGGTCCCATCATATGTTCGTCGCTGAACGTGTTTAAACAAAGCGAACGCAATGAGGTCTCGCTTGGACAGGATAGAAGGACTTGTGTCCCACGAAGCAAAGAACGAGTGTTATGGCGGACTCTCGTCGTTCAACCTGAACTGTTCGGCATCGACTACATATGCAAATTACATGCATATTTTAAAACATTTTTAATTTATTTTTAGCTACATTTTTGAAGCAAATTTGCAGAGAAAGAAAACTTTTTTGTCTCCAAATCAACGTATCGCGTTTTCGTGTTCTGAAGTTAGGAGCGCCAATGCAAATCAATCGTTCTTTTTCATCGTCATTTATCCAGTTTTTATTTGTTCATGTAGATGTGAAATGCGAAACCGCTAATGTCAGCTCCACTCATTCACATAGGAAATGCTGAAAAAACCTTGCTTTTTCTCTTCCTCATATTTTAACTTATTAAAGGATACCCAATGCGGCGAACAACTTCACGAAATTCCACAACCTCAGCTCAACATCTTGGTAGCGTTTTTGGTGCAGAACTCACGAGTGCCAGTGAATGCTGCATCAGCTAAGCTATTCAGATGTTGAGGAAAGCCATGGATACGCTGAAGAAGTCATTTATACGTAGATAAAATTCCTTTCTTGTTCAATTCCGTCTTCACATTGTGAGAAACCAGACTCCACATCGACTATGACAATATCGACACGAAATCTGTCAGTGTTGATTAAGGTCTAACAATCAACTGACGCCAAAGTTGTGGTCAACTTTTTTGTATTTCATCGTGATAAGCTCTAAGTGAAAGCAGTAAGATTCAAGCTTTATGTAGTGTTTGCATTCGGCTGCTTACATGTTGATATTCATGAACTTATCATAAGTGGAGATTCTAAGAATCACTTTCCTTTCACGCCATTATGATCCGAGCGAAATTTAAAAAAAAAAACAGTCCGTGAGAATATCCGCCAAAACATAAGGATACGAGATTATCTGTTTGCCAAATTACCAATTACTCTTTGAATGACAAGATTTATTTTTCTTGCCCTTTTGCGGAGAAAAAAAACTGATGTTCGAGTTTATGAAGTGAGAGTTCTTGTCATACTTGATTGATGATTTCGTCTCTAACATGGATACGTATGTAGAACGAAAAAGAGCAATTATTCGATATCAAATGAAGAACTCCGTGTAGGACCCTTTGTAGAAATCAACATAAATCAGTGCATTTTTCTTATACTTACACATATGGTTGATGAATATCTCGAGAACCCATGAGATGCCCCAGTTTTGGAGGTGCACACAGGCTATTTAAAGGCCACCCCGAATCTGGTGGTACAGATTTATGGTATTCGTAACTGATGGCACTTGGGGGGTGATTCCTTTCTAAACGACCCGGGAGGGCGCGCGGGACCCCTGTACAAAATGGAACTTTTCCAAACTTCTTCCTACCACCTCTTTGTATTTAACTTTTCAGGCATGATATCTGCACAGAATCAAAATGCTGTTGTGGTTGTTTTTCATGTGATTATGTTGTTCCCGACAATGTCTTAAAAAAACAAGCTACACTACTTTTCTATAACATTTTTATTCCAAAAAATCCTCTTTAAGAACAATTTTCATTATGTGTCGCATTCCCATATTTTGTAGAGAAAACTGATGATTAATACCTTGTGTATTTCTATTCGCTCTTTTTTGAGGTAAAATTTTTTTCCTTTTAAACATCGGATCTTCGATTAAAACGTGTTGAGATGGAATACGGATAAATATTTTAATCTATTTTTAAATCCGAAATCTCCAACGCTTATAAAGGAAGAAGGTAAACAAACCTTTATTACTTTAACCTTAACCTTTATTACGCTCCAAACTTATCTTGTAAACAATTGGAAGTTTCACAAAATAAGAAGAGGAACATGGAAATGTTCCTGTGAGATGAGGAACTGAGTACAAACTGTGCACGAGCTTTTGTAAAATGTGCTAAAAAGAGGAATTCTTTTTCACTCGTAGGACAAGGCTTTTTTTTTATTTCCCTCCTGCAACCTCTAACATGCACAGTCGAGCGGGCTGCAAAGCTAAATATATAGTAAAAATAAATAAATACATCGTTGACCACTGTCGCTCGCTCTTAACATCTCGTAAAATAGATGTTCCGGCCAATTTATATATCACTGCATTTGCCTCTTTGGGGTCTGTGGAAAAATTAATTTGAGAAGAGAGAGAAATGAAGCTAGATACATATTCGCCAATAAGGCAAAAATTGCAGCATAACCTAGCCTGAGATCGTAACTGGAAGAGCTCAAACTTCCACATTTCATCAAAACGTCAAAAAAATGTTGGAGGCAACCACGTAGAGCTGTCTACTGATTACTTCTCCCAGTTGTGCGCTTTTGATTGTTATGTATAGATGTGATTGGCTTTACTCTGATTCTTAGTTGCAAAAGCAGAATTTCTTCAGCCAGCAAATGAAACTGCAATCAGACACACTTACATCTGATCATTATGATGCTTCCATTAAATGTGGACATTCGAACTCTGTTCGTTCACTTGGAAAACGCAAACCTTGAAAATTCCACTTCCCTTCCATTCCATTTCATTTTTTCTCTACTTTGCACACTCGTTAATCTTCAGAACAGTCAGACAGTCAAGCTTGGAACTATCCTGACGAAACTTTTGGATCACATAACATACTTCTGTTTATGAAGCTCATCATCTTCTGAGTGGGATTTCCTGGCTCTTTCCTAGGATCTTTTCGTCAAAAATTTTATAGCAACGAAGAAGAATATTCCGCTAGATTTCATGCCACTTTTTTTAACATCACAGTCATTGATAAACAGAAGTTGAGTTCACCGTTGCATTTCGAGATGAATGACTTGAACTTTTCTGAGGAAATTTTCTCTCTTGTAGGTCCGCCCATTTCGTACCTCAACCAGGCCCATCGCAACCATTGGGAATCGCCGCTGCAGAGTTCGAAGAAAAACACTATATGTACTCGCAACATTTTTGTATAGAGCAATTTATGAGATAATTCTTTGCAACTATCAGTTCTATCGGGGATTCTGCTCGGGTTAATTCGATATGAACGCAGTTCTGAAGATTAACGAAGTTTCAAAAGAGACAAGAGGTGGAAGAAAAAGGGTGAGAAGCGTGACTTCTAAGTTTGTGTTGTTCTAGTGTTCAAACATGGATGGGTGTGGCGCAGTCGGTTAGAGGTAGAGGTTGTACCCACACGGTCTAGGGTTCGAAACCGCCCTAGTGCAGACCATGCCTTTCATCACTCCGGGGTCGATAGATTAGTACCAGACCTGTCTCGGAGAATAAAAACACTGGATTGGTCATCGGCTGGCCGCCGCAAGTCATTGTATAAACCAACACGCGTTCAAAAACCTCAGCGATAACGAATTCCAGTAATACGCGTTGGCGCCTCCCGAGTGGATTGATACGCCAGTGACTTTATCCTTTTTTTAGTGTTCAAACAAAGCTTCTCTCTTCGCATGTAGTAAAAGTGCCACGGAATTGAGGTATATTGTAGTGTTTTGATAGCCTCTGTTCCTGCAACAAAGGTCCAAACTAACGACAAACCACGATTTTACACAACAATCAAAATCGCACAAATGAGGAAAAACGATGAATCAACTATTCTATGTGATTACTTTCAGCAGTTTTGTGACTCTTAGACTGTGGAAATTTGAGTTCTTGAACTCTTTTTCAAATATGACCTCAAGCCATGTTACGTTACAATGATTGGGCCTGGGGAATATTGGTAGGCATTTCGCTCCGTTCCTAGCAAGATGAGAGCTTTAGGGATAGATCCTCGAACAGCCTTCAATGCTTGTGCATAGCAGTGTATATACTGTTTATGTACTAATATAAAAGCATTGGACGAATAATATGACACAAAATATGCACTCCGTGTATCTCTTATTACTTACTTATTAGTCGAAGTCGGTATATCTCTTATTACTGTATATTTACTTTCTAAGCGCCTCTTGAATAGTAATTGTAATAGTAATATTTGTATGGATGAATAGGAGAAAGACAAAGGCAGTTGTGTGTCTGATGGATAGAGTGAGGAACAAGCAACACAACTGGCACTTTCGAAAAAACCCATGTCCCGCCAATGACTTTTCATTCGCTAACGTCAGCCTTACTTTCAACCACGCGGCCAGAACTCCGACAAATCCACGAATTCGCCAATTACCTCGGTTCGATTCGATGCACTGGCACTATCTTCAAAGTTATTTTTTTCCGATATCCGCAGAAGTAAGTACACGTGGCCTTTGGTTTTGCCAATTTTACCGTATGCTTTAATATTCTAGAGGCATCTACCGATCCTGTTAGTCATGGACCTCAATAATAATCGATATTAATAGCTATGCGCTGAATACCTCAACGAAACTACATTCATACTTCCACTCTTTTATAATATGTTTCTGTCATCGCATATCAATTTTTACTTGCAGATAAATTTCTTTTTCTTTTTTTTTTAAAATCAAATAGAAGAAATGGAGCCAGATTTTTTTTTGTGTCTCTCTTTCTGTTTGATTGCAATAACCTCGATTTGCACGACTTTTTCTAAAGGTCAACAATTGCTAAATTTGTTTTTTTTTTTGAAGTGATTTTTTAAACTCTTTGTTAAGTCGCTACGAAATCACCTGAAGTGGGCCGAATTTCAGTTTTAAGGACCTATGGGAAATACCTACATAGAATAGCGAATGACAGCTGTTCTGGGAAATCTTAAAACAGAGATATAAGAAAACAACTGGCAAACCTAAAGACGCATGTTAAACGAAATTGTGGTTGTTCGTTTCAGTGTAGACGTTGTCATAGTTTTTCCTTTGGATATTTGAAACAGAATCTCGTTCTTGCACTTGCTTTGTGTAATTTTTCCTTATCCTATACCCTGAAGGGTACTACTGTCTTTTCTTGGGGTAAATACGTACTAACTGTGCTTGAAATTTGTCAACTTACACGAAATAGTTGTATTGCAGAGTTCGTGTTTGAGACCCACAGCAACTAACAAAAAATCAACTAACAGGAAAAGCTTCCCAGCTACTGAACTTAGATATCCGGAATCTTGGGATCCTATCATTTCAGGAAAGGATCGTCGTGGTGGAGAAATTTGGTGATGGACGATGACAAGACCCGTGCGCCGAAGGCGCCTCCGACTGCTCCGGAAATCATCATTGGCGATAACCAAGCGTAATTGTTTTAGCTCCTGATATGCATTTCTGCTGTGATAGAAGAAAATTTCAGGCTGAATGGTTCTCTGGAAGAGCGCCATAGAAATATATCTACAATTAGTATGGGAGACAGTAAGTGTTCTTACAATACTTTTTGGAAATTATTGTGCAGCTCAGACCTGTTTTGACCAGAACGATCAAAAAAAAGGTTCTTCCGACTTTCTGTTGATTTTGGCTCGAGAGTTTGTTCGTTTGTATTGCTGATGGCTTGGAGAACGATCTTTGATTGATTTCTCCTTCCTCTCGAAGATGGCGCTCTCTTGAAACCCCGCGCCAGCCGACATCGTGGCAAGAGGGTAGGTTTCTCGCTGAGTCGAACACCGTGTGACTCACTGCCTCGCTGTGTGTTCTTCTATGACGACGTTTTTATTCATTGACCATTACGCATCCATGCGAAAGTCAACTTTTGTGCTGTCGTTCCTTTCTCAACAAACTTTTTTTGTCTTATTCACATTCCTATACGATCGCTGAAACCATTGTTTATCAGTCACTGTTGTGGTTCTCCTCAATTTCCCTGTGAAATTAAGCTCTATGGATTTCATTGCTTCTGTTCTTCGCCTAAAATCCAGTTTTGCTAAGCTAAACACGGGGCAAAAACTCATGTGCTTCATCGATTACGAATATTTTTCCCCTCGGCGTGTTCGGCGCAAAAACCTATTTGATAAAATCTCCATGTAACTTAACGAGTTTAACTAAGCCGGAGCTCAGGAATCTCTCCACAAAATTTCGATTGCTTCATTTTTTTCTGAAAAATTCGACGACTCGTTGCTAGGTTTTGCGTGTTCGCACCTTTCTCGATTTCTCAGAAAATGAACCGGATAACGAGTTTTTCGAGAATTTCACGGTAAAGGGAGAAACAGTGGGTCGAACATGATACATCAGAGCACAAATGTTATTACAAGATAAGATTTTTAGTAAGAATTTTCATAGTGTGTTGGTTTATTCTTTATAATAGTAAGATGCATGTCGGCATTCCTGAATGCGGTTAAGGATTTTTCTAAAACAAGCATTCGTTTTTACGGTTAATTTCTGGCATATTTGTTTGCTAAGGGGCCTTTCTCATGGACCATTAAGCACATCCAGGAATTCACATTGCATCTTAACTATTATAAAGAAAAAAACCAACACACTATGGGAGTGGCCACTCATTCCTCAAAATCTCATAAAATCCCCGCCATTCGTCCGTGATATTTTTGCGCTGCAAAGAGTACTGAGACGGTCTCGCGGTTCGCATGCGTACAACCAGCACGTTTCTGCGGTAATATCGCAAATCTCTTGGATTCCCCTCAATTCTCTACCTTTTCCCATGAGGTGTTGCCGCTTCTACTAATTATCTACGTTCTCTGCTACAGACTTTGACTGCAAGCTTGTGCATAGATATGTGTCCCTGATCTCTATTTCTCCCGTCTCATCTGGTAAGCCTTCGAAAAACCTTGGCAGAGCGTATCTATGGATTACATCGGAGCTAAACGACTTTCGCTCAGTCAAGAACTGCTTCTTCGATTGAGTTGCAGCAGCAAATTCGATATCGTTTCTTGGAAACGACAGATTCGCAATTGCATTTTTAACGCAATATTTTCTCTAAGTTGACTGACGCCTTTTTGAATTGAAAACAGCCTCTACGGCTTTCATCAAACTCTTTCTTTTCATTGACAAAAATTTATTTATTGATTTATTTATTCACATACTGGTGCAACAAAAAAGAAAAGGAAACACATTTGTCTGTGTCAAAACACTCTAGGAAAAATCGGCAAACTAATTGTCTGTGGGGCTTGGCGCAGTCTTTTTCGTGGCGGATTTACGTCAAACATGTCGTTCTCCTCTTCCAGAAAGTGAAAAATCCTTTCATAATATTTACTCCCCCAGTTCAAAACGATTAACATCGGTCTCTTTGTCTACATATCAGGATTTAGACGACCAAAAATCATGTTTTCCCAAAAGTTTACATCAATTTCCCGACACTTCCTCCAGAACTTTTGTACTAAAAAGAACAGCTCTGTTGGTTTAGTTTCTTTCGCATTCCCTTAGTTGTTTTCACGGTATTTCAGTTTTCAGCAGTTGTGTCTTTCAATAGTTTCGGAAAAGTAAAAACGCCTTTAAAGCTGTAGAGAATGCAGATGTTCAGGACTTAGACACTTACATAGCTTCGTGTTCGTCCTTGAACTTAAAGGCATCATCCCACGAATCTGAAGTGGTACGGATTTCAGGTGGAACATTCAGCATTCATACGAGGTCGTAGATTAAGGAGAGATGGGTGATTCCGTCCATTTCTCCCTAATTGCCGTAAAAAAGCGGCCCGGAAGATATGGCTCCGAGCGTTTCTTCGATTGGAGTGCGCCAGCTCTGTGCACGCGCCGCACCTTCCGGACCGTTTTTTAACGGCAATTAGGAAGAAATGGACGGAATCACACCCTTTCCTTAACCTAAGATCCCGTATACGAATACTCCATCTGAAATCCGTACCATCTCAGATTCGTGGGGTGATGCCTTTAATGTCATCACTTCCTTCTCGTTGCTGGTGCTCAGTGAAGTGCAGCGGAGACGTTTTGAGAGAGTTGATTAGATCCTAGATATTTTTCAATGCAAATAAAATGAAGAGTTTCGAAAGTTGCGATGTTGTCGAAGAAAATTCTGGAAAATGCCGAATGCGACGGCTCTATAATATTGTTTGCCTCGTTAACAAGCCTACATATGTGCGCTGCAAAAACTCTCACAATTCCAGCCCTTGCGAAATGCTAGCAGCAAATTCTCGTTAGAATTAGCACTTCGGACTGTATGCCATCGTTTTTTTTTTGCGGCTGGATCCCAGTGGTCCTTATCCAAACATCAGACAATCTAACGAAGTTCTTCTTATCTCCGTTTCATTTCACACTGATGTTTCCTTCTTTCTTACTATCTGTGTGCAACTATGTGTGCCCCAGAAAGCTTCAGTTTTGATCACTGTTACTGATTTTTGCCCTGAAAGACTGTCTCTCTTCTGATGTTTACGCAAGAAAGTGCACTGAGTTGTTTTCCGAGTGAAACATTCCCGAATAGTGTAAGTACATTCATTTTAGTAATGATTATTGGGAATTGATTTAATCACTTTATCAGATTCTGGTCAGTTCGCCTCTTTGAATCCGCTTTCTTTGCTTTCTGTTTCTTTCCTAGTCCAATCTCTATCTAAATTTCCTTTCAATGACCAAAAGTAACATGGATTAACGGCAATTTTAACCATTCGTTCTGAAATCTTGGGAGATCTCGAGATTCTATTCCCACCCAAAAAATTCTTTCCGCATTGTATTGAAATACGTTTATGCACAACGTCTTCATTCTGCAATGATGCCAGTGAAAAATGAGAAAAAATTTCCATTTATCAGGTTATTAATCATAACAGTTTTTGTGGACCCAGCGCAGAAACCAATGCAATTCGTATAATAATTTATTGCTCTGAGGCTTTCGGACTGGTCAAAATCCTTCACTTTATAAAAGAAAGAAGAAGCGATTTTTGAGACATCTTCGAAGGCTTAGTGCTGAGTGAATCCATGCGTTGGTGTCATGAACATTCCTGATGGTATTTCAGCAGCTGATAAAAGTGTTTGTAGCCATCACGGGGGCAAACAGGCACTCAAAAAACAGAATTCTGCACTATCTACGTGTTAAGTTGATAGAGTGGCAGAGAAGTAACAAAGAGAACAAGTGAGATAGGCGCAGGATCTTCAAACTCCCACAGAATCATCAAAACCACGGAGAGAAGGGAAATTTTGAGACGAAAATTAGCAAAAATTAAGCACAGATTTCATTATTATATTTCGCATAGCACTAATCAGCACTAACGCTTCTTTGATGCTGATAATTTCTGATTGATATTTCTCCGTTGTTTTTTTTTTTAAATAAAAACACTACCTTGTAGAAAGAAATGCTTTTCCAAATAACAATGTGTCACACGACACTAAACTATTTTTTCTGTGCGCAATTTTAAATTTGAAGAAAAAACCCCTTTTTAATCCTTTTTAATACCATTACTAACCTGAGAAAGCTAGCAAACAATCGTTTTTTTTTGCATTTCTGGTTTTAAGTAGATTAACAGAAATGAAAAGATGGTGTTTATCAGAAGCTATTTCCTCAGCGGAAGAAAAGCGAATGACTGAAATTTTCATAATTACAGTACCACATAAGAATAAGTAAAAAAAGTGAACGGGATGAAGTTCATTGAAACTCCTAAGTGGAACTGAACCACATCGTTACCATCCTCCAAGTGCTCTGAAATTTTCTGTGTTATTCATCTTTATGGAAAAATCGTCTCGATTATTTATTTCTTTTAGTTATTAATGTGTGGTTGTATATTTCGCATTTCACATGCATGGATTATATACAACTAAGGATTAGATGGGCACAACAGTGCAGTTCTGCTCCGCTACTGTTCTTTCTATGACAGACTTCAGAGGATCGAGTTTCACTTTAACTCTGTGTTTCCGCAATTTCCTCTCTCTTTTTTCCTCTAAACTATAGCTGAATGTACGTCGACATTCAGTAATCGCTCAAGTACTGCTCTCTACTCTCCTGATCTTGCACTGTGCAAAATAATTTCAGAATCTTTTGTGTTTTGTAAGAAGTATACAAAAAATCCTCTTCGTATCCAACTTCTTCCTTATTATCTTGTCCATAAAGTAAAGACATCGAGTTATTCGGACACTTCCAAAAGTAATTCTAATAGCATGCAGCAATTTAAGGCTAAAAATTCTAATTTTAGAATTCAAAAAAATTCAAAATTTAATTTAATTTCTTAATCATTCTAATCCGCATAAAAATTCTTAGATCGTGCAAGCAGAGCAGAGCAGAGGAAAGACTAAGATTATGCTTAAGTACCATGTATAGCAAAAATCCAATCCTTTTTCGTTACTTCCTTTTAGACACTCACACGTATGTTGCTAGTAAGTTCATGTCATTGCACCTTCAATTAAAGTATGAATTTAAATAGAAGCGATAGTGAGTTATCTTTTACGAATTATTCCTGAATAGTCACTTCACTAATGCAGCATGGTCACTTAGCAGTAGGGGTAGGCGAACATTGAAGGGAAATGATTGTGAATTCAATGACATGAAAAAAGCAGGGATTTTTTTTTGTTTCTGATTGAATTTTTTCTGATTTTCACAAGTTGGACACTGATGGAGGATCTGCGTCGTACAGCAATTCCTAGAATAATTAAACTGCAATAATCAGCAATAATTGAATAGCAATGTTAATATTAATGAAGCCAGAATACTAAATCTCACGTTAAAATTTTTTAAAAGTCAGGATAAGAGGTTTGCATATCAACTGAATTGTTTTGCGAATTCCTATTGATTCCTTCGGCAAAAACAGAACAATTCCAACAAAAATTGGTCTTAACCGTTTCAGTCTATAGGATGTGGTGCGAGTACCAAATATTTTTGAAATAACAGAAAAATTGTTAGTTTTCACTTTAAACGAAATCTATTGCCATAGCAGCATCGGTATGAACATTGCATTTTAATAATTTATGAACGAAAAATTACATCAGGCATGTGATGTCCGTTTTCGTTCATGCATTGCTGAAATTGCTGAAGAAAATTGGCCTATATAACATATAGGCCGTATAACAAGACTGCACGTTCCTCCTGTTCCAATGTCCGAGTGAAAGGCTCTTCAAAAACACGGCATCAATGAAATGAGCGCTATAATTAGTACACGTCTGACAACGGGCGTTTCATGTCTATGTGTATGTAAATGTATATATATATATATATATATATATATATATGTTCGTGTATATATGCATATGCATATGTGTATTATATGTATGTTTGGGATATAAAAAAAAGAAAAAAAAAATTATATATATATATATATTTTTTTTTATTTTTTTTTTTTTTTTTATATATGTCTGTAAATGATGAATGTAGTCCGTTTGAAAAAGGCCTCCATTGTATTTCTTAGTTCCTCATCTTGATTCACGTTTTATCTTTACTTGCGTTGCATTAAAATAAATTTGTAGGGGTACTTTCAAAATTTGAAGTAGAATTTCAAGTTTCACTGAGAGTATGAATAGATAAAAAAACGGCCGCACCCAATTTATGCCAACATGCCTCGAGTTGGTCGTCCATTGGTTACGGTAGGAGGGTTGCTGACGAACGCCGTTGAGTGATATCCAGAACTATGTAGATCTTATCAGGTGTAACTGTAGTTGTCTGTAAAGTGTCTTCTTTTGCTCAATCCTGACAAAATTTTATTCCCAGCTTTTAACATCTACGTTTTCCTCCAACTCAACCAACTACTTCTCAATCAGGAATGAGTTTGGTTAAGCTTAGTTGTTTTTGAGGACGAGGTACTCTGTAGGGCGATGGAAGGGCAAGTGGCACAGCCAGAGAAGCTCTGACGAAGCTCCTACCTTCTTTAAATCCCCAAAGGGTTAAAAAAAGACTGTGTACTGCAATTGCTGACTGGTAACAAAACTTCGATGCGAAAATTTCCAAAGTAAGCTCATACCACGGACGTATCCTTGGTGATTCTTGGAAAGACTGGCAGACCTCAAATTCATGACCAAATGACGCAGTAAGAAAATATTTCGAAATCTTCGTGATTAACTCGGTCACCACGCATAAGGAATTTTCCTGGGAAATTATAGAGCAATTGCTGAAAAACTGGATAGTCTCGGACGTTAATTATGCGCAGATATCCTAGAATACCTCTCTAGTTCCTTCTCAAATGACCGATTGTTATGCTCAAACGAATTATTAGACGGTGATGAGAAAAACCGCGGTGAAATCCATTGGTTATTCACATGTTCCTTTTCTGTGTAGAGAGTTATTTTTGTTTCCAGTTAACACCACAACAATTGTCGACTATTGATGTTCTAAGCACGGCGCTGTGCTGAAAAACACATACTGTTTCTACTATTTTTTATTACCATACGTATTATAACATTGTCATACCTTTTTGCTTGGAAGCGCTTTGATACCATATTGCTGCGAAGTAATTTATGCAGAATCTTTTTCAGTTATTTGAAATCGAGTGGAGGGATAAGGCCGTTTTAAAGCTCCAACTCAGCCAATATTTTAAAAGGCAGCGACCAAGAGAAAATCAATAGAATGGGCTCTTTCCCAGTGTCCTTGAAGCACATAGCGTTTTATTGCTTTCATTTCTACAAAACATCTACTTAAGCACATCCATTCTCTATAAAATGAGATTTGAAAGCATGTAAATGCAAAGTCCCACGTGTGTCATTTTACTGCTTACGCCTCATCAGCCTCCGCCTCAGAATCCATCTATTGTTGGAATATTTCTAGAAAGTATCCGCTCATATTCAGATGGGTGAAAAGCAACTCATCTTAATAAACGCTACGTCTCTCTTAATTTCACAAACGCAAAAAATGTCAATGTTATGCTATCCGGAACACAGATATCTATGTAGGATTCATATTCTTCTTCTTCCCTGGCATATGTGTTGTACCTCCAACAGATAGTTGCTGTATGGATATGCCGCGTATTATGTAGGATTCATTTATTATCGCACGCAAACAGACAGAACTGGGTTTCTTGTTGGAACCAGCACCAATTTTGATAGAGTATTTTAAAGCTTTAGTTGGCCAACCTATGAACGGTGTTCAACGGTGTCGGTTGTGTCAATCTATGCACTGTCGCGTAAGCGTCGCGTTCGCTGTGCTGAACAAAATTCGACGCTTAACGTGAAAGGTTCGAGTTATTGTGCATTTGCGTATGCTACCGCACTCGCGGTGTAACCGTCGCTGGCTCCAATCGAGCGGCGAATGTGAAGGAGGCTCCCACCACGGCACTTACTTACTGCTAAGCCACGCGTATGCAACCTGAAGCAGATAGTTTTGACCCGATTGTGGTGACTATAAGTGGAATCAACGAGATTCGTCAAATTTCAGTCTTAATTCGTACCAATTGTTAACGTTTCTGCTTAACACTGTTAGTGACGTCTAAGGCTACCTACGACTGATATCTAACCCCAGATAAAGGTCATATGGCTTAAGGCTGGTAAACGAGATGTTTTCCAAACGCCATCTTTCATTCTTTCGGAGAAAAAATATGTGAAAGCAGATGTCAACCTGCTGCAGTTTTTCGGTAACTATTCCTCCTCACAACCTCACTTGCTGTTTCAATGAGAACCCCTGCTGAGCAACTCCATCACCGTGATCGACAGCACATTGTCCCTTTTTTAAAAAATTACTCTTTTTTTCAAGACGGTTTTTTTTCAAGAGTTGTTGGTACTGCTTACCATTTTGGCAATCCCGTATACTTCTGGCACCTTGGAAAAATCGAAAGGCCAAAACAATAAGATCCGTGTTTCAGAGATCAGTCACAGAAACAAGTATGTAATTTCTCTTGATTTTTTCTTCAACAATCCCCAGAACAAGTAATTGTGGTTGAAAAGAGTGTAATCAACAGCACACTGCTTCTTTCAATCATCTTTTTTGTCTAAAACTTCTTATCACGAGCAGAAGAAATGTGTTAGTCCCCCGAAACATTGAATGTAAGAATTTCCAAAGCGTTAATTACCGCGGAACAGAAATTGGAAAAAAAAGATAATTTCCTAGTTTAGACTAAGCTGAGTTTAGTTACTACTAACTCCTCCGAAGCCGATCGGAAGCATACACGTCGATGAATGTACAGAGGAAATTGTAATACAACATTTTTGGAAATGCAGTTTTTTTTCTGAAAGTTATAAGTGCCCTGTTTTTGTGCATGTTTTCCAGCATAGAGAGTGTTGCAGGTAGTTTGCTGCCGAAAGCTGAGTTACTTCCAACTTTCGTTTCAGACATCTAACTGAAAAAATGACAATTACGAGAGATTATCAGTGTCAGGACACATCACTGCTCTACAATTACCTTGATCCTTTCTTTCAACCATTCCCAGTTCCTCGCACATGTTATGAACTTCTTCCCTGATTTTTTGGAATTAGTGAAAACAATGTAATGCCTGACCATATATAATTCTGGTGCATATTTCCACTTCCATTTGCTGCAGCGCACCCTCTTCCTCTTCCTTGCACACATTCCCTCTTTCCTCTGCCCTGCTCCATTCGAAGACGTATGGCGCTCATCCGGTTAGGCGCATTCGAGGCAGACTATAAATACGGCATGCACAACGTAATGAAATGAGATCAAAAACAAAACACGAATTTATCTACTTTCGTGATGACTTCGATGCATCCTTGGTCGGTCAGGTTACTACCACATTACTGTTTTTTTCTTTGGTTTTGCATGATTTAGTGTAGGTATTGGTCACTTAAGACGGTCCGCTTGGAAGATGACTTCTTCTCCTATGACATCAGCTTCCATTAGTGCTGCTCGTTCTCCGAAATATCCACTTAATTCTGATTCCTGGTTTTTTGAAGCTTCTGTTGGGAACATGCCTCTATGCCGGTCCTCCTACGCTCAAACAGCTATCCACAGCCATCGGCTCTCCTCGTTCACTCTACATAAACAACTCACACAATTTTTGCTGTATTTGTTTTCTACTTGAGGAAATTCTTGCAACTTGATACGACACACTTGTTTTGATAGATGCGATAATCTGACGGAAAATTTCATTTGCTTGAGAAGTCACACTAACCAATTTTTGGGGATGGAAAATTTTCGAGAACTAAAAAGGCCTTTTAAAAAATTCCACCATTAAAAAATTATCGGTAAAACTAAAGCTAAAGATTGAATGAGTCATTCTCTCATTCACTCACTTTCCTTTTGAATTGCCACGGATGCTCTGACCCTGATGGAAAACAAATCCATAGCGGAATACCCAAATGTTGTAGAAAAAAGTGCTGTCATCCAGCACTACACCACCGCCCTCGTCCAGACAGATCAAATGCCAAGAACACTGACGAATTTAATCCCAGCTAAAGAAACCCCCTTTGAGGCACCCGACAACGTTCCACTTGTGCTGCGAGAGCAGGAGACGTATCACGTTGTTAGGTGCCTCGTAGTAGATTCAGTATAACAAAGCCGTTTCTCATGTCGACTTTTCCCCACAGTTATGAGCGGTTGAGTGTGATCACTCTCCTATTTGTAAACTACACCTTTGAACCTATTTTCGATCTTGGAGATATAATCAAACGCTATTTTAATTGAAAATATCAGTTCATCGATCAAACCATGTAGATCATGTTATATGCGCATATGCACTAAAAATCCAAAATCGTTTACATTCTAACGTGTGCGATCCGAACTACATTTCTACATGCATATTATCGATCCCGGATGTAATTAATCGTGTTAGGGTGAATGAATCAGAATTCGCTAACAACTACCTCCATAGTATAGTTAATGATGCTGTCACAGAAGAGAAATAATCACTAAGCATAGTTTTTATTCTGACTTGCTTAAGAAAATAAACTGTAACTACTTCTTCACACCCATTCTTGGCCATAGACGTGCAGTCGGCATCAATTTTTTTCCGCACACATATTTTGGATTTTTTTAAATTCACCATCAATTTTTTAAAACATTTTTTAATACACCTACTTTAGATTTTTTCACTGTGTTTGCGACACGGGTGCTCCTCATTTATTTGTTGGATATGCAAATATCTGTATGTAAGTACGGTATCGGGCGGTTGTAGCGCAGTGGGTGAGAGGCTCTGCTGTCTATACGACCACCCTAGTGCTCACCAAGCCTTTTATCCCCCGGTGTCGATAAATTGTCAGACACGTCTGGGAGGATAAAAACACTGATTTGACACATCGGCTAGCCCCCGCAAGTCATTGTAGAGGCCAGATACACGTTCGTAAACCTCAAAAGATTCCGAACTGAAGTGAACGTGGTGGCGCATCCAGAGCGGATTGACTCACGCCAGACACCTCATCCTATATCCTTTATGCATTAGTGCATTATACATATCATTGCATGATATGTATTAAAAGTACATGAAGATGTTATCATTGTTGTAAAAAAAAGATATAATGTCACCAACTATGGGGAACATTGGAACACTGGTCCACTCATACTGGCTCACATGTTCTTCTCGAAGAATCCACAGTAACCGAATTCTATTACCGAGTATACATTTTGCTTATTTGCACTTTTCCTTACCAGAAATGCATCGACGCTCGAAAACAGTAGGAGAAATGTTCTTGTTTAGATTGACAAGGCGAGCTGCAGGCATTGCTAGAAGTACTTGTTATTCTCATGTTACATAAGAATATTTGTCTATTTATTTATCTATCAGTGAACAATAAGGGAAGCGGCAATGCGAGTCTCCAAGTGAAGCAACGCAAAAGTATGTCTGCACACATTTCTGCCCACCTCTTTTGCGATGTTCCGCGGGTGTTCAAGCCCGAATGTGGGTTCTATCTGCACGAGGGCCCTACGTCAACTGTAACCCCTTAAGCACCAAAATAATACAGTATACATATATAGCGAATTTCTGACCGGACTCTATAAGCTGAAGACGCAACCAGATATAGTACGGTCAAAACGACATGCAGCGCCTCGAGAGGGGCCGCGTACGCAATTGCGTACGCGGCTCCTCTCGAGGCGCTTAGGTGGAGCGTAGGTTTATGCAGTGAAGCCCTTGCTGGCACCACCCATCGCTGCAGTTTGCGATGGTCACAACTCGATTCCAGCTGCTGCCTCCACCACGCCGTTTCGAGCGCGTACCCAAATGCACCTCAACTACACTCGTGATTTATGTCGTTTTCACCCGATTATACACACAGTGGGCGTAAAGCGCATGATATGATCGCTCCGAAACAAGCAGATGTTCGGTGCAGTCGCGTAAGCGGCTGGGGCTCGAAACGGTGCGGTGGAACTATTGAGATGGGACAATTCAATCAAACAGCATCGGCATCGAATCCAACCGCACGCTTCACCGCGCCGCTTCTGTCGCATCCGCTCACGCAACTGCACTGAGCTTCAGGTAATGTGACCCTACTGTGACCCGAAGACGCGACGTCTCCTCGATGAAAACGTACACAGCTTCCTTTATAGTATACGGAAATCCCCGGATCTCTTTCCTTTTTGGCTTTTATGGGCCATTCACTATGTTTTTCGTGCGATACTGTCTAAATGGGCGTACGTAGTCCTCTTCAGGCCTTTTTTTTCTCTTCTTGAACGGCTCCAAGATCTTAATTTGTAGTTATTTAATTTTTAACCCATTTTCGGTTTAGTTGTGCATGATTAGCGTCTGTTGTATCCGGAAACGTCATAAGCGCTCAGGGTGAGCTTTTACGTCGTTTTGACTCAACTATACCATACGTTTTCTGGGGTGTACTTCGGTTTTTGCTTAAAAAAATTCTTATTTTAAAAGTGTTTTTGAAGGGTTTGTTCCAAATATTACAACGGCGCATGGCGCCGTAAAAGCCGCAACTTCTGTGCAGTCTCAGTGCATTTGCCAACAAGGATTATAGAAAATGTCATTGATCGTTTTCATAGTTGTCCTTAGGGCACAACGCGGCGCGGAAAAACACAAACACCGAGCCCATACAGCGAGTTTGACTTGCCTCGATTCGGCGCTCGATGTTGCATGGGCTCACAAAATGAGCAGGAGCAGGTGCGCGGCAGAAGGTGTGCAGGATCGCCTCTCGCAAGCCAGTTGGTGCGAGCAGCACAAATGCCGCATCGATCACTGTGCGTTACTACTTTCCTACACTTTATCATATAACATTGATGACGGCAGTATAGTTGCATCAACATGGCATGAAGCTCAATGCAGTTACGTAGGCGGCTGCGCTTGATGCGGTGCGGTGCAGCGTAGCGGTTATTGTCAGCGGGAGAACCCTGCTAGCACCATTTCTCGCTGCAGTTCGCGATGATCCCACCTCGATTCCAACCGCTACCTCCCCCGCACTGCTTCGAGCGCATCCGCTTATACAATTGCACCGATATCCATTTCGTTTTGACCTGACTACGCATGCGCAGTCGCCTGCGAGCGGTTGGAAGCCGCGTTGCTTTGGACGCAACCGCCTGCGCCATAATACACAACAGCATAGGCGAAGTTATTTTGACGCTACGTCATCAACATTTTTTGGCTGAACTATATATACATTATCATACAGTGTGAAGTCAAGCAAAAAAAACGACATTTATTTGTGGGATCAGTCGATTAAGTGGCGTTCAGTATGAGGTCATTTTCCAAAGATATAAACACGAGCAACTTTAACGTTCGGTTATGTGATTGTTCCATTAAAATTTCCGACCCGATTACACTTACGTAGGTGT
Organism: Necator americanus; assembly: GCF_031761385.1. NCBI lineage: Eukaryota > Metazoa > Nematoda > Chromadorea > Rhabditida > Ancylostomatidae > Necator > Necator americanus. The sequence goes on from NC_087374.1 coordinate 14,036,743, forward strand.
AGAGTCGCACACATTTCTGGAAGCAGGAAATTGTGGTCAGGTGTATCAGGTTACTGTTTTGTACGCAGCTGCACGAAAACGTCGCTCTCGACCCGCGCCATCCTTTGTTGCCACCTTTTGAAGCACTTCACGCGGCTGTAAGCTCTCATTCTGGGCCAGTAAATATCTTTTTTACCTATCCTTATCTACTTGTCGCAAGTGAATGAGTGAGGCATCAAAGTTCCTTTGCAGTGGCGCTGTCTTTAATAAGTATGTTCGTCTCCTTATCGCCATCCGTTTGTTGGTTGCTCTTTGTGCAGGTGGTTGTCTTCCACAGTTGTCCTCTAACTTGCCACAAGGCAGCATCGATTAGTTTTCACTTCAGCGCTTCCGTCATGCAAGCGATATTATTTCCCACCATCAAAAACAATTTTTTTTTACTGTTCACGACTTACTCTTTGTGTTTATGTTCCTCTTTCCATTCGAAACGAAAAATTTGCTACAGCTTCAGATGCTATGCCGATTCATCCACCGAAGCATTTGGTTGCTTTCAGTGCTCAGTTTTTCTACTGCTGAAGAGGTTTCCCGGGCAACCATAGCCCTAATTTTTCATTTCTACTGTAAATTCTTGACATTTCGAACCCAGCCGCAGCCCCACTAACGGAAGCACTTTTTACGTTTGTGCAGTATCTTAAGCTCATGTGACATTTCGGAGCATTCCTGTCTTGTCCATTTTTGAAATTCTTTTGTTTTTTACCGACTTGTTTTCGTTTCCGTGCTTTATTATGTTGAACCTTTTTTCTGAGTTGAATGACGATACCGGACCAAGATATGTTCGTATCATGGAGGGTGTTTAGAACACTACAACTTATTAACTCGGACTAATGCTCAACAGCGCTGATAAACGGCGAAATGGACCGACACTGAGTGAAAGCGAAGATAACGAGCTCCTTAACGAACATGACTGTCAACCGTCCACAGCCGCAAATCCTGCAAGTTCTAATCGTACAGATGGATCTAGATTCACTCTCAACGTTGAGTCACATCCGCTGTCAAATAACGAATCCGCACTTTCTCGGCAAAGTAGCCATCGTATGTTCAATCTATCATATTATATCAACATGATAGCAAAGTAGCCACTACGAACTCGTTTTTAAGACTTTTTAATCACTTTTTTCGTACCATTTCTTAAACCGAAACTGCTATAAAAGATGTTACAACACATTACCAATTTGACGATGTTGGGATCTCTAGTGGAAAATGTAGAGCTATAATAATGTTTTTCTTAATTTGGTTGCTCTTTGGTTTCTACGAATTGCGTTAGAACGCGTCATCTCTGTACACGCTCCGCTTCTCTCAGTAGCATATTCATTGGTTTTACTTGAATACGCTGCTGAGGAGTCCTCATTGATTGTCGACTGCTCGCTCGAGGACGAGGCAGGGGTAGAGGGACCTCGTAGGTGCCAGGACCGCTTCCCATGCTGTTTATCTGAACGAATAGGGGGAATGTGTATCCACTCGCACACTCGTAAGCTAAGACCTCAACACCATATTGTCCCTCAAATTCCCCTACATCGTCAATTTCAGGATAACAGTTTAATGGTAAAATAAAAGTAAACAACTTCCTAAGCTGCTTCCATGGTTCTTCTCATGTAGCGTCGCAATGCAAGAGGTCATACGCAACGAACTATCTTGACGAGTCTGATTTGCTGCGCACGCTCGCAAAAAGTCGCAAGAAAGCCTTGCGCAGAAAGAGGTGCAAACATCTCCCAATGTTCAGCGGGTGGAATGACAGTATGAACTGCCTCCAAAGCAGAGTTTTTCTCTTTTTCTGTTACTCACGAACTGTCTCATGAGATATTGGTTGATGTTTCTCGCAGAACAAACCTATGTGTTAGATTTCAATCAGAGAAAAGTTTTTGCTCTTCCCTGAGTGTGAAATAAGTTAATAAATTGCTTATTGTTTGTGAACACCCAGCATCCACTCAAATACACGATTTTTTTGTGGGTATTACGAAGTTAAGGTTGAAACTTGATCTGTAGGAGCTCTACCATCGTCTTTAACGCTGCATAGACAATGACAATTTAACGCTGATGCTTTCGTTCGCGGAACGGCGTTATTTTTCAGTATGAAATCAAATAATTCCAGTGGATAGTGTTCGAAATATGAGCTCTAGCAGTATATGTACTCCAAATCAACTGAACAAAATCATGGCTCTCTACATACGGGACGGCTTCATATTCTTGTTAACACTACTTATTACATTTATGAATACATGAATATGAATGAATGAATATATGATAATAATCTTTATGAATACATAAAGATCTACAGTAAAAGTGAGATTTTAGTCTACATTTGGGACTGCTGGTTCTGTAATTTCTTATAGCCAATCCTTGCTGACAGTTTCTCATTAACAGCGTCCAAGACTAGCCAACCTGATGCTGCCCAATAGTTACCAATTTTTGCTTCTTTGCACAACGTGAGATCGTACTGTTTATGCGTCACAATTCCAGGGGAGCTTTTCTCTTGGGGCGGAAAGGATGCCGGAAACCACAACTTGGCTCTTTTCGAGGAGCCCTCGATGCCTTTTTTCTCCAGCTATCTCAAGGCCCATACCACTCCTGGTCCCCTTGAGCGGATGCAGAGTGAAAACCAGAAGAAAAAGGTTTCATTTTCTTCACTGTAATCTTTTATACTTCGACACTTTCAGTACCTTCAGTTGTACCTTACAGTACGGAGTTCTGTTGTTCTAAGATTCATGTGCAAGATTTAGGCTGATCTTGGCGTGATGCTTGGTGTATACCTGCCTACAATTCAACACATCCTTGGTGTGACTATGTTTATTCGATTGTTCTGGGTCGTCGGAATTGCCGGTCTTGGTCAAACGTTCCTTCTTCTGTTCCTGTGTTGTCTTTGTGTGAGTAGTTTCCATATTCATTGACAACAGTCAAAGTGTTTATTATGTCTTGGAATCTTCGAATGGGTCAACAGTTGTGTTATATGGTCACTTAAAGGCATCACCCCACGAATCTGAGGTGGTACGGATTTGAAGTGGAGTATTCGTATACGGGATCGTAGATTATGGAGAGGTGGGTGATCCCGTCCATTTCTTGCTAATTACCGTAAAAAAACGGCCCTGAAGATGTGGCGTGTGCACACGGCTGGCGCGCTCTAGTCGGACTCGTTGTAGAAAATAGCTCGCCGGAACATTCGAAGCCGTATCTTTCGGGCCGTCTTTTACGGCAATTAGGAAGAAATATACGGAATCACCCTCCTCTCCGTAGTCTCCTATCCTGTATACGAATACTCCACCTGAAATCTGCACCACCTCAGATTCGTGGAATGATGCCTTGAAGTCCAACTTTCTGTCGTTCTATTTGTTTGAAACTTCGTTGCAAAAATAAACCGAATGTGTACAATTGAGTCATGCCTGCTGCGCTTTTAAACCGACAAGATAGGTAAGGCGAATTTCGTGCTATGCAGAAAAAGAATATTCGCTGCTTCAGTTGCGTCACACACTGGGTTGAACACAGTCGGTTGACTATTTAGGGAATAATTTTTGTTTGTTAGAGCGTCACATCCTTAGTGGCAATTAAAGGCAGTGTTCAGGGAAATTTTTGGTTTTGGATTCTCTCCAGTAGTACTCGAGAGATGGTTTGGAAGTAGAATAGTAAAATGTAAAACATCCCCTATATATTCGCAAATTGGATGGATGAAAAGTTGCATGACTGATCGCTTTACCCAATGACTTACAACCACTCGATTCTTGAAGGGATGGGAAGTGGGTTTCATCATTCCTAGAGATGTGAAGAGTTTAGGGCGATGGCTGTTTATTAAGTTGCGCATGCGGTTCCACTAGAGGTGGGAGCTTCGCTAACTCCAATTAGACTGCAGAAGTGAGTAAATCCGGCTGAAGCGATTGAGAATCTCACTGCATGCGCAGCCACATACGAAATTATACCAGGCTTCAGCTAATTTTGACCCGACTGTACTCAACCGTCATTTCATCAGGATTATGGGAGTGAAGAACTGCGTCTGAAATAAGCCGAGCAATTTGATTCCCTTCATTCATCCCATTTGCAAATTTCTAATTGATGCATCTCGTTTTCATTGGTATATTTGCACTTAAGTCTCTCTGTTTGCTATTTCAGAGAAAAAAAAAACTAACGCTGTCATCAATTACAATAAATTGTTAAAATACAATGTGTTGTTAACCATTGAGCTGCTATTAACATTGCGAGAATACGTGCCTTGCTCGTTGTATTTAGTAGCGCAAAAAGACACTAAATCTAGATTATCTATCATTAGTTCTTTTTTCAAAGATCTTAGATTTTTTAGAAGGTCTTCTTTGAGTTTATGGGAACGATCTCTTTTCGAGGAACATGAGCTACTATTGCTGATGTTAAGTGAATCGTATTCAGGCAGCTCCGTTAAGAAAACGCTTCTTGGCATTTCAATCTAGGTTACTTGAGTATGGAAGTGTTTTCTAAGAAGAATTTTGTTTCATTTTATAACAGAAATTCTGCGCTGCCGAAGGATCATCTTGCGAGACGAGTTTTCTGGTCTACTATGATGCACTGCGGTCCAATTGGTTTCATTGACTTTTATAGTTCAGACATTCCTCACATGTATCTCGATTTCTGCGGTTGCGACGAACGGTGTTGTTGAAAGTGGTGGTGCTTACTTCATGATATCGAGAAATCTTGGACCTGAGTTTGGTTCAGCAGTCGGATTGTTGTTTTATCTTGCAAATACTGTTGCTACATCGATGTATCTCGTTGGTGGTGTGGAAATCTTATTGGTAAGGAAACCACTACAAATTCACGGAAAAAAATCGCATGATACTTGAAATTCCAGCTTTATATCTTTCCTAGTTTAACTATCGGTGGACCAGAAGTACATTCTCATACAGGTTAGCCTGCATCGCTTTATACTGACTGATGCAAGAATTCTATGTTTTTCTTGCAGACACATTCGGCATGATGACAAATAATCTCCGTTTCTATTCCACTCTGCTGCTTCTACTTGAGTTTCTCATCGTCGCTATGGGAGTAAAGTTTGTACAAATGCTTGCACCGGTGCGTCAGCTAAATAGTTTTTTTTCCATCAAAGTTTTCCTGGGAAAAATAGCAAACATTAAATTAAGTTTTCCAGGTATCTCTTGTTTGTGTGATACTCTCTATTCTTGCATGTTATGCAGGTGGCATAGAAAAAACTTTGAATCCTGATGCGGGACAAAGGTTAGATCTTTGCTTGAAGAAGGAAATTCATTGCCACTGTTCTTCTGCCATCGCAAAACTTGTGATTTTAGGGTATGTATGTATGGAGATCACCTCCTGCAATCGAAATTCGTCATTCCAAAGGACAACGGATCTATTTTCGACATGTGCGATTACTGCAATGCGAGGTACCTTACCCTTGTAATGCACGAACTCCGCTCCCAAGACATCTTATGTTTGGAGTAGCTGATGTTTTGCACTCGTTAGGACATTTTTTGGAGAGAAGTTGCTAATGAACTGAAGGCAGCATATTGTTGAACAGCATACATGCTCCAAAGATTTTCGAGTATGATTTTTTTTGGTAGCGTCGATCAGATCAAGTTAAATACCAGTCGCATCTCTCGAAACCATTGACAGGGCTAGAAAATGCTTGTGGCATTTGGATCACGTGCGCAAGGACACGTACACGGTGAGATGGCATGTGAATGTAACGTACGGAGATAGCACTAGTAAACTCATACGACAGGGTATTTCTCAATAAAACGTGACCAACTTTAAGAAGTTCGTTTGTGATACGAATTAATGAAACATACAGCATAACTTGTCTAAGACCAAATTCATCCACACGAGTTCTTTGATCATTAATGAGTGTTGAGGTGAGGTATAGTCGGGTCAAAAGGAAGTAAAGCACGGTGCTTGTGTAAGCGGTCGCGCACGAAGCGGAGCTGTGGGAGGGACCCTTGCTAGCACCACTTATTGCTGCAGATTGCGATGGTCCCACGTCAATTCCAACCGCTATCTTCATCGCACCACTTCGAGCGTAGCAGCTTACGCAACTGAACTGTGCTTCATGTCCTTTTGACCCGACTGTAGTGTCAGATAGAGTGAACGTGTAAGTTGCAGTTGTCGCGCAACGGTAGTGCAGTGAATTACGATCGCCGATGGTAGTGTTATGTCAGCTTTATGTGTTAGCGGAGGCCTCTCAATAGCCCTCGATTGATGACACGATAATCGATGAAACTTTGCATCAATAGGTTCTTCGGAGCTACTTTTTCTTGTCTCTTATTGAAATAGTTTTTTTTTGTTCTTTTTTTTGTGCAATTCTGCCCGTTTATAAACACGTAATCATATCAAAATCCTTCTTTTTTAACTGCACATCATCGCTTAATCGAATATCGTCCTGTCGATAGACGGTTTCAAAAAGCGATGTAGTAGTCGATGTCGCCTCCTCTCTAGGCGTAACACTTCACGACGGCTCAATACTTTTGGTAACTTCTATACGAAAACGAGCATGTGCTCCCATTGTTATGATATGGGCTGGTTTTCCGTTCAGCACTTCCGTGTGGTCTAGGAACCCTTTTAAGTGCGGTCCTGCTGCAGTATAAATTTAAATCTGAAAACTGAACCTATAGCTGCTCCTGGAACGGAATAGTTCTTCGAACACCTTAGACTGCAATAAACGTTAGCAAAGAATCATAAAAAATAAAAAAGCGTTTCGTTCTTTGGTATATTTGTTATTGAGGAAAATATTCGAGATTGTGTGCATTATACAGTGCCTTTGATAAATTTGTAAAGAAGAAACTAGTCTTACGACGTTGAATTGCAGTCGCCTATGAGAAGTAGTACATTGTTCCGGTGTAAGCGATGCACATAGGACACTTTTGCGCTTGAGTTTTAGTGGCAAACTGGTATTTTCCCACTGGCAGACCGTAGCGTAATTTTGATGTGTGGGCTTTTTTTGCATGGAAGTCTTGTTTTCAAAAGTACAATTTTTCAGTAACCCTTTCCTCATGGAAAACCTTTGCCCGGGCGGAAACTGCTCGTCTGACGTTCTTGCGGTGCCCATTTCTTGCATTAACGGTTTTCCTGGATTCAAGAGCAACGCCCTTGTTGGCTAGTTTTTGTAATCTCTGTTGTTTTTCTAATATTTTAGTTTTTATTCTTCAGTATTTCAGACAACATCGGGTCACAATACGTTGGACAGTTCTTCACTACCATCTCCGACAAGGCAAACCTCAAACGCGATGTGTTCCAGGTACTTGCCGTGTTTGTTCGTTGGGAACTTCATTGATCCCTGCACTCATTGATTTCTAGGATGTGAAAACATCGTTCTGGGTCCTTCTGGCGATTTACTTCCCCGCTGTCACTGGTATTTTCACCGGTGCCAACATGAGTGGTTCGTCTTTACGTTTCGTTACCCTTTTTAATCAATCTCGCGAATTATTGTCATTCTCACATATTGATATTTTCTTTGATGCACATGAAAAGAACATCTAAATTTAATGCAGAGACTGGGTTATATATATATTTATATATTTTGCTGGTTTCTATGTGTCATGGATGACAAAACTGCACATTGTAGCCACACGTTTTTATCCCTAGAACGGAGGTCGAAATTAACAACATAGACATGTGTCTCAAGAAAGCAGTCTAGAGCACTTTACATGTTCCCTTTTTTACACGACGCATACTTCTAATTTTCCAAGATATCGAAAATAGGATTTTAGGCGATCTGAAGAACCCACAGTCATCTATACCCAAAGGCACAATTGCTGCCACCCTGACCACATCGTTCATCTATTTTTCTTTGGCTTTTGTGTTTGGAGCTACAATTGACGGTAGTGTTTTACGTGATAAGTGAGTTGTTTTTCCCTATGTTGACTTCTAAGCATGACTATACGGCATGTTCTGCTACTTTAAGATATTTTTGTGAAACATTTGGTAACAGTTCTGTTAAATTTAGGAACGGTCAGTCTTTGGGGGGTTCCATGGTAGTTGCTGCACTCTCTTGGCCCAGTCCTTGGGTACTACTCGTTGGCTCGTTCCTTTCAACTTTCGGAGCTGCGTTGCAATGCCTCTGCTCAGCTCCTCGTCTACTTCAGAGCATTGCTAAGGATGACGTAATTCCAATTCTCAGACCCTTCAAGAAAGTCACAAAGAACAATGAACCTTTCCTTGGGTACGTGCATAGTGTTTTGGTCAAAAGCTCCAACTTAAGTGTTTGGTACGTAGTATTTATTGTTAAGGTTGATCATTACAACAGTTATTGCCGAATTGGCCATTCTTATGGGCGCTATGGATAGTATTGCTGCTGTAGTCGACTTCTTCTTCTTGATGTGTTATGCATTCGTTAACATAATTTGTACACTGCATTCCCTCCTCGGAGCACCAAACTGGCGGCCTCGTTTCAAGTACTATCACTGGTTGGTTTCACAAATTTGTGTGTGTGTTTTTTTTACAAAACGAATCGCGTATGCGGTCTGCAGATAACATAATTTGAAGTAATTTCTATTGAAATACTTCTATTGAAATCGTTAGTTGCTAGAGTGACCATGAGTGTCACTATAATGACCATCTTAACCTCCTACTCCACTCAACTTTGATTTAACTTGAAATTTCTTCCAATTTCATCTGCTCGCATTCTAAAATTCCAGAAGTATTGTTTAAAAAAAACCATTTAAAATCCATTGCAAAATTTAGGAAACAAGACAATTAGGCGCCAGGAAAGTGACTAATATGCATAATGCTAGTTTCTGTTTTTTTTAGCTGACACATTCTTATCTGATATTTCTTAGCTTGTTAGAGATGCAACGCAACAACCAAAAATTTTTTGGGTGTATTTTTTTCACAGGTCCTTATCTCTGCTTGGCGCTGTTTTGTGCTTCTTCATCATGTTCTCAACTCACTGGGATTACGCTCTTGTTTCTATTTTCCTGTGTGTTCTCATTTACAAATATGTGGAATGGAAAGGGTAAGTTCTCCATTTCATTCACTTTCCATGTTACTTGAAGCAGCGAGGTTCTAGCGCGAAGAAGGAGTGGGGCGATGGAATCCGAGGATTGGCTCTGACCACTGCTCAATACTCGCTCATGAAAATCGAAGATAAGGATCCTCATCCGAAAAATTGGCGGTTTGTTACGTCACTTCATTTTAGCTTTCTCAACATTGTTTTCTTCTATTTCAGCCCACAACTGTTGCTGATCCTGTCAATCCCATGGTCAAAAGAACTTGTCGACGTGCGATATTTAAATCTTTTGAATCTGGCGTCGCAGCTCAAGGCTGGGAAAGGGTTAACTATAGTTACGGCATTCATTAGAGGAAGTGTCACAAGTCCTGATGACAGGAAGAGGGCGGAGCAGGTTTATTTCATTTTCATATTTGTTTCAATATTTTCTGTCCCAACTCTGTCTATTGTTATTCCCTGCTTTTTTGTTAGGCTGAACGATTTTTACTGCAATTTCTAAGTGCTATTTGTTCCAGATCAAATCGCGAATGGACTTTGACATGAATCAGGTGCGCCTGCGTGGTTTTGCGAAAACACTTGTTCATGACGAAGACCAGGTAAGGAGTAGCTCATTTTCATTTACAGCACAGCAGCCGCCACTGTCTCTATTTGTGCAGATTACTGGTTCCATGTCGACACTCATCCAGTCAGTTGGTTTGGGTGGTTTGAAACCGAATACCATGCTCATATCGTGGCCTGTGCATGAAAGAGGATCATCCGAGAGCAGTGACTCCGAATACAACACCTTCACCGGTTTGTTATCGATGAAAAAAATTCTAACGATGTAGATTTACGATTAGTTCACAAAACCGAAGTAGTGAAGCCAAAAATACCTAGTCATTTTGTCATTTCTGTCCGAATAAGTGTCAACGTAAGAGGATATGTAGTGCTGTATAAGTAATGTGACCAAAATAATGTGTTGAACGTAGAAGTATGGTCGATAGGTGTGATATATCCGGTATATTACAAAATTCACCAAGACTAAGCTGTTATAAAACAGCAAGCAAACTCGGCTTCGCCCATGGATAGTGAATTCACATAGTAAAGCTGACCTCCTCTAGTTTTGAAGCTCTTTGAAGCCTTTGCTCGCGAGTTTGACGATATTGGGATTTCTCTGCAGATAATAACAACATTAACTACGACCCTCTCTACACCCGCCCATAGTTGTGGTTCACAGTCGCGATCACGCCCAATTTTTCCTAGTAATTCAAAAGCAAGGCGCGCAGTAGCTCTGTGTGACTTCTCCCCAAGCATACAACGTATTACGTTTAGTAAAACAAGCTCAGGTCAACACATCCGCGATTCGGCGAGTGGATCAGCTTCTCCTGCTTGTTTGAGTTATATTAGTTGGACGTAAGAGTATGATAGATTTGCTCGTTCATATCGTGAGAATTGATCTCGAGTGTGATCACTTTCACACTCCTAAATTGCACTTCCACCCCTCTCCATTCGTTAGGAGATCTCAGTATCGCCAATCTCATGGTACGCTGCCTTCAATCATAGTCGCTCATGGATATATCTTAATTCGTCCAGGCCCATTTAGTTTGACACTTTTTTCTGCTGGAAAAAATCTATTTTCTTTAGATAAGCTACATGCAGCTTGCGCTATGGACATGTGCCTGTTGGTAGCTAAAGGAATAATTGATTTCCCCTCGAGTGTTTTCAAACTGACTGGATTCATCGACGTATACTGGATTGTACAAGATGGAGGATTATGTCTTCTTATGGCATATCTGCTGAAACAACATAAGGTATTTTTCGCTTGGCTGAATGTGTAAGGCGTTTCACCTAATCCATATCAAAGGTATGGCGAGGCTGCAAGTTACGTATCATCGCTATAGCACAAGAAAACGATAACAATCTGAAGATGCAATCCGAGCTCCAGCAGTATGTGTACCAATTACGTATTGACGCCAAAATTTTGGTAAGTGTGATTAGTGTATTTGTCCCTTTATAGACGAGAACTTGCATTTTTCTTGCTCTTCTTTCGATACATGTTTTTGTTTTAGATAGTCGAACTCGCAGATCCAGAGATTTCGAAAAATGCCTTTGAACGCACTCTTCTTATGGAGGAACGAACGATGGTGCTTAAACAAATGCAGGAGGCCAGAACTGGAGGCAATGCTTTATCACTGGCTCGAGGAGTTTCGGTAACCCAGGACTTCATAATTTTTCGAGTTGAGCCTAAATAACTACTAACAGCCTCTTGTAACTGCTGAGCAACGTGAGAAATCTACAAGAAAATCTGATGACAGCAAAGGTGAAACCAAGGAGGAGAACGGAGGTATTAGGGTTTCTTTGAGTTTTCATAACCATACAGTTTGGTAACTGATCCATAGGCTAATGAATCACAGAGAAAAATCCTGATGAGGAATCCGTATCTGACGATCACAAGAAAGAAATGACAATGAAAGAGAAGTTGCGTGCACTGGACCGAACAAAGGCACGTACACTTTTTTCCTGAATATTAAGTTTCTGAAGCATTTGAGAATATTTTCGTTATAGGTGCACAAAATGCACACCGCTGTTCGACTCAATGAACTTATTATTGAACATTCTTTGAACAGTCAGCTAGTTCTACTGAATTTGCCCAAACCTCCTAGAGGGAAAGAAGGTGTGTTGGTATTTTCTTCTCAAATTTTGTGTACAACAATTCTGTATCAATTTCTACTACTGTTTATGTATTTTGAGCAGAGGTTCTGAGTTTTTTAAAAGGTCGTTAATTTCAAGTGAAGTTCAAGTGCCACTGGGTAGTTGAGAGCGGAGTGCTTTTTAGTTAGTAAATGCTCCTCGATGTTCATGAGTTGTACCATAATTATCACTTACTATTTTCCTTGAATTCTAAGTTACTGCGAGCATGTTTAAAGGCGTTTCAAAATGAAACTTTTGCAGTTTTTACAGGTGCTGGCGTAACCTTTTAGATAATGTGACCTTTTATATAGTGTTAGTCACTTTAGTTAAAAATAAGTTCATCCGATATTGCGAACCTGATACCTAAGAGAGTATTTTCGTACAATTTATACATCCGGTTGGGTCAGTTGAGTTACGGTGCACTTTCGCAACCGGTTGCGTTCGTGACAGGATGCTCGCTAGTTCCATAAATGTCTCCTCACATATATACTGCTGGTTTCTTCAGGGCTTGATGACTACATCCACTATCTTGAAGTTTTATCGGATAAAATCAACAGGGTGATGTTTGTGCGAGGAACTGGAAAAGAAGTCATAACTACTCATTCATAGTTTTTTATTTGTTCTGTTTCCTCTCTGTCATATTGTTCTCTGTCTTTCTTCCTTATTTGACCACAATTGACTCCTACCGTTCACGCTCTACATGACTTCGTCCTGGTGTGTGCTACAGTGATCTAATACCACCGCTCTCCGTTGCTAATCTCCTTGTCATATATCATGTTATAATTCTAGTTCAACAATTCATTATATTAGTATTTTTGGGCAATGGCCAATACGGTGAATCAAGTATCAGCTTGACTCCGCATAATGTACTAAGTCGGCGTTAGAAAGTGCCTTTTGTCCAATGTGTTGTTGATTCGATGCTTCACTTTCACGACATCCATGAACTATTCAGGAAAATCAGTTGGTCCTACTTCTTTTCATCGCAACCAGCGTGACCGCATACTCTCGCCGGATTATTTGAGCATTTCCTCGTGTTCGAGGCTTAGACAAACGTTTCGTTTGCTAATAGTGGCGAAGACAATTTATCGCCCGCGGGAGTACGGCCCGCGTTCAGGATCAACCTTTGTTTTTGGCTTCCACTTTCTGTAGTATATGCATTCTTTGTATATCGCCAAATAAAAATGCGAATATATACGTGTATTCACGACAAATAGAATGACGAAAATTGATCGGATCAGCAGCGAAATAAGAGGATTGAGATCTTGCTTATGTACATGTGGACGAATTCAACACAGTCCAGATGCATTCCGAAGTTACGTCCAACGATGCACTGCCAGCTGCCACCTGAAGAGAAGTAGTGTGGTTTGAAATAGAAACGCTCCTTCTAAACACCTGCTTTAAGGAGTTTTAATTCTGGAATTCTTTCTTTCAAAGGCAACCCTGGTTTCCAAAATTGGCTACAGAGATTCATCACGTCAAAAACAATTGATTTTTTAAAGGAGAGGTGTTTTTCTGAAGATATCTAATTAATTAAAAAGTTATATGGGAAATATTTGCGGAGTCTCGAAACTGCAACACTTATATGCCCATGGGTACAACTTAGGCTTCTGGTATGGGTACGTAGGTTCATTTTTCAGTTATGAGAAAAGGACAACGTTCTCCTAGCATTGCTCAGCCTGAGTGAGAAAGGAGACAAATGTTTTTTTTATGAACTGTTAACTAGATCATCTAGTATTTAGCTAAATTCTCCGTGGCCGTCAAAGTGTAGTAATAATCGGGATTTCTCTGAGTTGCGTTATACGGTCGCTGCGTTATAACTGTAGTATGGGACGCAGCCTATGCTACAGTACTCTGCGGTAGGCAAATACGAGTATCATGCCGAAAACATGTGGTGTTTCTGTATTAAGGCAGCGTATCGCAATTTTGAAGTGGTGAGGGAAACGAGCAGAATCACACCGGGCCGCAGTGTCTACTACCCAAACTGCGCTTTTCCTCTGGTTCTCTTACTACGAGTCAAAATCGTGATGCGCTGCCTTTAAGGAGCACAAGTGCAAATGACGACCCTAAAATCAATTCGAAGAGAAATGCAATATTTTGCATGCAACCACCTGTTTCTATAAATGTTTACTTTCCGAATAGATTATACCACTTACCATGTTTCTCGTCAAATTTCCGCTTTAAAAATGTCGCAATTTCATTTTCTATACCACGTTCTTCTATAGCGCGACCAAGAAAGAAGATGGCCTGAAAATTAAGTGAGAGTTTCAACATCCATGAAAACATGTGCACAAAGATGAACGCCTTAGATAAAAGCTTCACAGATTCTAGAGAAGTTTCTACATTTTACCTACATGGTCGCGCGTTTCTTCGTTTCGTTACAACAATATCCAATTTGACAAAAAGTTTGGAAGTGGAAAGCTTTTACGGATCGTCTATCTTTCATGCAACTTGGTGTTTGTATCATAGAAGTAAAGTCTATTCGTAGAAGTTTGAATATGTTCCGACTGCATGTGGAATTAGACGAATGCATGAGTTTTAATGGCGCTAGTAGTCTCTCCTTCATTGTTAGAGCCTACAAATTTTTCTGTAGATGAAAAAAAAAAACTGAAAAATGAGAAAGTCAAAATGTGTGTTTGTTTACATTATTGTGACAGTATCAAAAATAGTGGAGCAAACAAGTACTCAGAAACATGCAATTATACTGTATCGTTATATATCTGTCTCTCGCTGTTTCATTCACTATCTTAAAGGAAGCATTTAAAAAAATGTTGAGATCTTCTCAGAAATACGTTGGAGTAAAGATAATAAATAAATAAGAGAATAGTTCGTGTAAATGAGCGTTATTACGCGCAGCTCCCAGTAGTGAAGTAAACAAGCCGCGAAAGCTCCCTACGATGAAACTTTTTACGTTATGGAACTCAAACAATTCCGTCCCCGCAATGTTCGCAGTCCAAATTAAGTGAATCAATTAAGCAGCAAAAGCCCTATACTCTCACATTCGCGGACGCGTTGCGGATTTCTGTCGTTTTGCCAGCCGTAGCAAGTTGGGTCGTTTGAGACACCGGTGCTCACGGTGACCTGTTCACACTAAATGCAATCAGGCATTCCTGTACACTTCAGAGCACGCATGAGCTATATAACTTGCGCAGTTATACGGCTGAATTCACCCCTACATTGCAAAAGCAGTCCAGCACGCCGCCCGACCCAAATAGGTGAAGCTGAACGGCCGACCTGAGGTACCCTGGTCACTCAGTGTCGATGAGCACTTCACGTCTCGCAGCCCGTGGAACAGCGACGAATGGAAGAATTCTTCGCGAGCTCTTGTTGTAGATCGAGAAGGATGGGCTGTATTCAAAAACGACACACACGTCAGCCGATGACACCAGCAGGTAAGTCAACTCATTAGCCGGAAATGTTCACAATTACGGTCGTGAGCTGTTCCATTGCCCCTATCAATTTCGGTAGAGATCCCAACACTGTCACTTTTGCGCTTTGCTGTCTTTAAGGATCTGTATGATCTCTTTCTTTTCTTCTGCTTCTTTTTTAAGTACAAGCTTTTAGTTATTAATCATTATGTGGAGGAAATGATGAAATGTGACCACAAAAACTATTACAACAGCAATAAAACACACTTTTCCCGCAGCTATGTGGAAGATCTTGTGAAGTTTCGGAGGGAGCATATGGTGTTGTAAAAACGAGACATGAGCAAGTTAGCTAGTGACCGGCAGAATGTTATCTGTTGCTAGAAATTTATATGCGATGATCTGTGACCTAACTGCCAGAGGTCTGTACAAGTAGGAGCTATTATGTCATGATAACTTCTTTTTTTTTTGGAAAATTATATGAATATAACATTACATTATTACTGGGACTAACTATAAAATGAGTAGTTTGCATCCATCGAGAAAGATGAGGTCTTAGTGAGGAAGACTCAAAATTATGGCAGAGATTAATGCTTAATCGATTCGATTTGTGCTCGCTCACCGTCTGAGGCATTGGACGCTTTACACCTTACAGGTGTTTGTCAACATCTTTAATACCGTACAATGTAATTTTACCATAGATCAGAACTTTTTAGAAATGAAAAGAAAACCGTGTAATGTAAGTCTTTGAAGTAACCGGAATTTCTGAAGACTTGAATTTGCTCCTCCGTTTGAAAAATGAATCTACATTTACTAGCCCCTCAGATTAACATTACAGTTTCAGTACACGTACACCATACATTTGTGTTCGTTCGTCCCACTCAGTCGAATAGATTTTCACACTCTAAATGGCTACAGAAATCTAATCTGATGTTGTCAGTTTCTCTGAGGTGGTCTCTTGGAGGTTCTTTTACTCAGACATAGTGGATGTCAGCTGTTACCCATGGCTAAGTTTCTAAGCAGTCATTAGTCACGTCACGATCAACAAAAGATTAGACATTCACATAAGAACGTCAGAACTCTCTGTTAATGGATCCACAAAAACAAAAGAAACTGAATCCATCAGTGAGGACATAGAATGTAACAAAGTTTTAAAGCGAGGAAAGCTGAGGAAATATGTAGGTTGGCATTGTTTTACTAGGCAAAAAGATAACCAGACGGAAACTACCATATACCTGGGATTCCAGCACAATACGTAATTCATTGCCATAACTTTTTTCCTCGGAATCATTAGATTAGTATTTTTGGGTAGTTTGTTTGTGTTTTTTAGATTTGAAAGTATGTAGTATAACGCGTGGTCCTCAGAAACATTTCTGAGACGACACCGTTTCTCAACATTTTATTATCAGCTCAAATTTAGCTTAAAATACAGCACAGACTTCGGACGAGTGTTAATTGTAGTGTTGTAGGTCCCAAGTACTCTGGAGACTGACGGTGGTGTAGAAAAAGTCATTCTTTATAAATGATAAGTCTTAGACACACCCTCTGTCACCACACAAGAGCAGTTCCCCGAGTTCGTGGAGTAAGCGAGAAGCAGTTCTGTTGAAAGTTTAGTCTAGCCTTTTCTTATAAAAGCGCTAAATGTAGCGAAGTACCAAACTTTGCAGGATGATTCCTATTAACCGAAATAACCTAGATGTTTGCGAATTAAACACCTGATTTGCAGCCATTAACAGTCTTTTAGAGAAATAAAAGAAATATCAGGCGAATGCAGAAGATCGGAGAATTAATGCGTTGTGAGGTGATTTGAGCACCTGAGAATGGTCACTTTACGATCTACGACTTTACGATAAGGAAAGAGAGCGATTTGCTTCTTTATAGCTCGTCAATGGAATTCTGCTACATGCTATGAATCACATTTCTAAACATCCGTGTTTCTCGCTTATTCATTGTGGTCTTGCCGTTTCACAATGTTCTGATGTCCAACGAATCAGTTAAGTTCAAGCGTAGCAACGCAGTTGAACCAAATGTTAAAATCACTCAGAAGTTGTTGTTAATAACAAGAATCAACGAAAATTGTAGAGCTCCTAAGTACGTTCTGAGGTAATGAAGTTCAGGGATAGGAGATTCTATCTAGTGCGCTTCCAAAGACCGTTTACAGTGCATCGAAAAGTTTAATTTTTAGATTATTAAAATAATCTATTTAAATGAGGCAATAGATGTTTTGCAGGAAAAATCCAACGTTGTGTTTTACCCTACGGTTTGTAAACAACGCAGCGAAAAAGGGAAACATTTTCCGTCTACCAGACGGGGAGGGGTTGGATGGCGGGTATCAGGTTGATCGATTTAGCCGACAAAGCAGTTCTTTCAGTTCTTTTCACCTTTAAGAGCGACGAAATGAAGTTATGCAAAATTGACACTCATGCGGGTCCGGCAAGTTGTTTGATAATACTATCACCAACATTCTTTGTACGTTTTCAGTTCATCGATGCCAAAGGTCTAAGTTGTTGGTTTGTCGGAGTAGTGGAATGGTGCTGATCCATCTAAATTCTAAATTCGTGCAGAGTATTTTGAATTTTCTTGGGACACTTGCAAACTACGTCTATAATTTTAATGCAAAATACAACCGGAGAAAACACAACCCTGTAAGCATTTACAAACTCTGTCTTCAACTGTAAAAGCTAAGCTCATTGAGACAGTGACAGCAATTTCTACGTGTAATGATGGGCAGTATAACGTTTTATCCTCCATGTCGCGCTGAATTTTCTTTTATTCCTGGGAAATTACAACAAACCTCACTTGTTGTCGCTCGCTGAGATTTTAATCTACTTTTACGTAGCCTTGCACGAACAAGAATGACATTAAAGGTAAGACCCTTTAGAATAAAGAAAGCAGCCGTTATGAGTTTGCTGGTCCTTCAAGGCGATTAAGTTCCTTGTTCTTGAAGCATATTACTTGAGAAGGGGGCGCAGCTCACGCCCAATCCGTGGGGGGAAGTATAAGGAATAGAGACACCAGATGCGAAAGACTATCAGAAAAAAAATCGAAGAAGGGGAAAATAATTAAATGTACTGTTAGAAAACAAAGGACACACTTCGAAAGAATATTAAATTCGTTACTGGTAGTTCCATTAAATGTTACATAGTTGATTCATGTAGTCTTTGATCGTTTTCACAAACAATCATCTTACTGAACTTCACTTTTATATCAAATCTGAAAGAGGGACAGCAGCAAATGAGTTTCAGCCACCCGCGAATGTCTTCGCGTAGACACATTTTCAAAAAATACAGAAAGAGTAATGCAGCAATTGTCACAAACTTTAAAAAAAAACGTGAAACATAATCTCAGAGATATTTTTGGCATCGATCTTATGTTTTCTTTTTTGTGCCTTAAAATTTGTTGTGTAAAGTATCTGGTTTTATGTTGAAGTTACCCTCGAACGTCAGGTTCTTCAAAATTCCACTTTTCAAAAAAAAAAAATTAGACCAACCATAACTTTAAATCTTCAATGTGATGAGATGCCCAGGACTTACATCTTTAGTTTTTTCCTCATTCATACTGCTCTCTCGAAGTTGGATATTTTCCGGACGTAGCGCCTTTTGCGGAGGCTCTTTCCATCGACGAGATTCTCGTCTGCAATGCAATTGTTTTGCAACAATGAATGTAATTATGTAAATGTTATCTATGAACCACAAAGACCTTGCATCTTCCAAGTGGTGGGACGAGGAAGAAGAGGAAGTTCGCATGTGCGAATGAGAGAGAATGAGCGCTTAGCAAATCGGTGACAGCGGGTTTTTTTTTCTACCTATTATCGAACTTTGAGGTGTAATGTGGATATTGAATTACCTTCGGGCGCTTATCTTCCGACGCGAACCGAAATTCATGATTGAAACTGGTTCACACGTAGACAACGTCTAGAACTGTTCTGTAATATGTGAAATAGAAGTACATAGAACTGTTTCACTTTCCCAATTACAATAAAGTTCAAAATTGTGGAGTTGTAAATAAATAAGCTTCGTAACTGTAACATCTGCTCCCATCTGCAACAGGTAATCTTCGCTCTCAGATGTGCTAATTTAATTTAGCTCCAACAGATGAGCAAAAAAATATTCAATTTTTTTTTTGAAAGAAAGCCTGTAGACATGCCTTCGTCAGTGAGAAATTGTTACAATTATTACTCTTCAAGTATTTTTAACTGGGTTTAGAGCTTCTTTTGTCCTTCAACAGAGTGGAGCTCTACTCTAATTGATTAAAGTAATGTGAGATCTGAGGACTTTTAGGAGGGAGTTCTTCTGCGAAGTAGTTTTTCGTTACCCAGCGGGCGGATACCTTGTAAGAACGAATTCATTTCCACAAATGTCACTGTCGCTCAATCACAGCTATCTGGTACTGTTTTTTCTCAAAAAATTATCGTTTAAATGATCTTAATAAAGCAACACTGACTTATCGTACCTTTTACAAAGTTTGCGCGCAATGCGTTATCTATAATTCTTGTTAGAAAAATGTTTATTTATAAAACTATCATTAGAAACATTTTCGAGAAAAAAAAATCAAAAAGCTGATGTTCAAGCTATTTTCTAAGTCGTACAGCTTTTTTTTTATTGTTTATACATAATATAATAAATAATATGTACGTAATTAAGAGCTTTTAGAAATACATAGGAGACAAAATTTGTCATTTAAAAATCTGCTAGATCGACAACGACTGTCTTAGACGTAAATGAGTTCGTTAGATAGTGATAAAAAAAAAGTAGGGAAAAGTGGGTAGAGAAGGGATGAAATTTATTCGAAATGAGAACAGTGATGTGGTTGAAAAAAACTCTGACGTGACTTTCCAGTGATCATCCTTAAATTCTCTATTTCGATAATGATAATGCACATGTAGGGGCGCCGTATCGGGGTTACTTTAGGAGTCTCTACAAAATCCAAAACACTGAGAAGATAGAAAAGATAAACATTTAATTTTTTTTCTTAAACAACAAAGACCTTGCGAGAGCCAATATAACTAGAATAACCGCGCTGAGGGTGGCAGATTATTCATAATAATCAGAAAAAACGGGAGTTAGAGTACACTGCGCCGGAGAGTTCCATTCTGCAAAAAGTCACATTTTCAATAACCATAAATTATAACCACTAGAGTTATGTGTCGCCTTTGAAAATATGTTTTGAATACACTGTGCAGTTTTCCACACGTTGTTTATTTTTTGAGTTTAAAAGCCAGGTTGTTGTGGTTTCCAAGCAAAGCGCTTTGGAGTGGTCAAATAAAAGGTCCCCACTAGATTTCCATTTCTTTACTTCATTTGTTCAAAAACAAAAAGCACTGAAAAAGAAAGATGTGTTGGAAGGTTGATGGATTTAAAAAAAAACCAACATTTCTTCCAGAAGTGCGAAAGTTCGACTTTCCTTGAATCTTGGCATAGAGATAGCAACTTGTTGATAGTCGAATTTAAGCAACAGCCAAGATTGTTAACAAAATTTATTACGGCTAACGTTTCGGCGTTGTCGCCTTCGTCAGAGCCTGGAAAGTAAGAGCATTTGCAATATATCCTCTCAAATGCCTCATCCAGAACAAGTCATCATCCCCTAGGATATTACACCTGGAAACAAAAACCAAAAAAGCCCAAATCGTTGTGCCTACCTAAGTAGCCGCGTTGCCGTGATGTTAGCGGATATCCGCGTGGTGCTATCGCTCCGCTGATACTAATTAGGATGCGACCCCCATATGACCCCGTAGATCAAACCCGCAAAGGTCTTGATACAGAGCCAGCTCGTTGGTCACGGCTAAGCACTCTTCCTTTCTATTCATTTTTGGACCTTTTGCATTTATCCAAAACGCTTCTAAAGTTCTGCGAGCTATAATCTCGGGTTTGTACGATAGAATTGTGAGAGCTACGCAGAAAGGAACGTTTTCATGACATTGTCTGCGGTGAACTCCGAGGGGAGTTGCTGCATTCGATTGTTTCATCCCCCTTAGATGTTCTTTAATGCGAATACAAAGGGGGCGCCCTGTTTCGCCAATGTATTGGTCCCCACATGTTTTGCACGAAATTAGATAGACTACACCAGAGACCATGCAGTCCCCTTCCTTCCCGAATGGGCATATTACACAGTCTGGAGTGAGACAGAAGCGGTCTTACATTCTGTTTCGGACTAGTTTTTTGAGATTTGTTGGGGGTATTTCCACAACTCTCACTTGGTCCTCGAGACCGCATTTCACCAGACTAGCCCGTATAGCTTTACTCAGGTCGTCGGTTATGAAGAGCAGGCAGAAATTGATCTTATTCGACTCAACCCGTGTGGCATATTCTTGCTGCGCACCAAGATCTGGCCTACGTGCTACATTACCAATGTAACCGTTAGAATTCGCGATGCGTTGCGCTAGGTTGATCGCATCGATCCGCTCCTGGACATCTGATGTCACCCTTACGGCTGTCCTAAACATGTTTTTAACCACAGATTTCTTAGTTTTCCAAGGGTGAGCGGAAAGACAATAAACTAAAATGTTTTTGCTGCTAGGTTTTCGGAACCATCGTGTCTTCCATTCACCATTCGACCACTGTATTTCTACATTGAGGAAGGACAGCCAATTTTCTTTGGGTTTCTCCCTTGTGAACCGTATGTAAGGGGACTGTTGGTTTAGAAGCTCGAAACAAGTGTCCATCTCGTCTTGAGTGGAGCATATAATGCAACAGTCATCAATATAACGGCAATACAGGAAAGGTTTCCGTTCCAGAATCGGTTGTTCTATTTTGGACATGAATGCAATGGCTAGTGTGGGAGCTAGTCTTTGTCCCATGGCCAATCCCCTAACCTGTCTATAGTAGTTGCCGGCCCAACGAAAAATGGAGCACTTTAAGCATTTATCCAGGAGCGTCATAATTTGCCTTATGGAAAACCCGTGCAAGTCTAAGGTGTCCCGATGTTCTACGAGTAGCTCGAACACAGCTTGCATTGCAGCGCCGTTGGAAATATTTGTATTTGTATAAAGTGACATCGAAAGATTCGATGACACATTCTTTTTCTGAACGCGCTCTTTTAAGCTGCTCAAGGAACATGTTGGTGTTGGATAGATGCGCGGGAACATACTTGAGCAATGGTGCAAGTATAGCGTTCAAAAGCCAAGATATTCTGTCCGTGGGGCCACCTATGTTGCTTATGATAGGACGTACTTTGAATACATCCGGGTCTTCTGAAAGGAAAGCAAAGGAAGAGAGTTTGTGTGTTTTTATTAGCAGGTATAAAACTGGGCAAGTAGGAAGTATTTCAGCTTTGTGATCATTGTTTTATGTAACCCCGCAGCCTTTCCAATCTCTACCCAAACTCTATTGAGACGGCGACTCTGTTTTATGAACTCTTCATGTGACGAAGAGTGGTAGAAATGCGGTCTCGAGGACCAAGTGAGAGTTGTGGAAATACCCCCAACAAATCTCAAAAAACTAGTCCGAAACAGAATGTAAGACCGCTTCTGTCTCACTCCAGACTGTGTAATATGCCCATTCGGGAAGGAAGGGGACTGCATGGTCTCTGGTGTAGTCTATCTAATTTCGTGCAAAACATGTGGGGACCAATACATTGGCGAAACAGGGCGCCCCCTTTGTATTCGCATTAAAGAACATCTAAGGGGGATGAAACAATCGAATGCAGCAACTCCCCTCGGAGTTCACCGCAGACAATGTCATGAAAACGTTCCTTTCTGCGTAGCTCTCACAATTCTATCGTACGAACCCGAGATTATAGCTCGCAGAACTTTAGAAGCGTTTTGGATAAATGCAAAAGGTCCAAAAATGAATAGAAAGGAAGAGTGCTTAGCCGTGACCAACGAGCTGGCTCTGTATCAAGACCTTTGCGGGTTTGATCTACGGGGTCATATGGGGGTCGCATCCTAATTAGTATCAGCGGAGCGATAGCACCACGCGGATATCCGCTAACATCACGGCAACGCGGCTACTTAGCTAGGCACAACGATTTGGGCTTTTTTGGTTTTTGTTTCCGGGTGTAATATCCTAGGGGATGATGACTTGTTCTGGATGAGGCATTTGAGAGGATATATTGCAAATGCTCTTACTTTCCAGGCTCTGACGAAGGCGACAACCCTTTGTTTCGCTAAGACATTAGGGGGATGAACATCGATGCGCACCCGTTGGACAATGTCAGAACTTCTTTGACATTATGGACAACGCCGAAACGTTAGCCGTAATAAATTTTGTTAACAATCTTGGCTGTTGCTTAAATTCGACTATCAACAACATTTCTTCGTAGTAGCGACTCAATTAATCTGGTTTTAATTATTCCCCTTTATTTTTGCACTTGGAACACTACTGATATGGCTGAAGCTCTGAAAAACGTTACATTTGCTTTCGCGAAGTATTGTTAATAAGAGATCCTCTCCACACGTCTGGAATTTCACCGAATATGCGTATTACTTAAAAGATGTGACCAATATGAAGTGCTTGCAGATTATCGAAGAACTGAATTTAACGCTATCGTACGGACGTGTGCGAGAGACACGCACAATAGAAAACGGTTTTGACTTTTTTCTGCTAGGTAGGCTTCATTGATCTTCCCTTTTCCTTCTTTAAAGAATGGCAGACTACCTGCACACTCCAATACTAGAAATAAAATTTTTCATCTATTTATCCTTGACCATCGTTCCTGCGCAGCCCACTGTCCGCCCTGGCGGCATGACCACTCCGCCTCATCCCACTGTACATCTTATTACAGTTGAAAGCATGTAAGTTTCTGCATACTTTCCTTTACCTGAAGTCACACCGCTTTTCAGCATGGATCGTCCAGAGACCTGTCAGATGGAAGGAGAATAAAGATTTTGAGTCATGGGTTCTTGTAACGGCCCGTCATGATCCGAGAAGCCGCCAACGGGGTCGAACCTGCCCATTTAGGCCTTATCACTCCGCTTGACTTACTTGACTTAATCGGCGGGCTGACATTATGCCTGCCCTTCGCCGAGGTTCATCGTCTTTGAGGATAGCTCTGCCCAACCTTCTCAATCTTCCGCGAGAATTTGCACAGAATTAATCCATTCGTCGCTATTCCATATTCTGCGGAACCTTATCTCAGGTCCTCTTTCACCGTCTCAGTCCAGAAATACCGTTTTCGGCCAGGTAACTTTCTCCAGCCTGAGAAACCCCTCACAACTCTTTAAGCAAGGCGATGGTCTCCTCAATGTATCAAAACGAGCGAAGACTATTTTTTGTATCCACTTTTCATGGGCGTGCAAGATGTTGATACCTTCCACGTGCCACCCGCCACTGAACCACATCGATTTCCGTAAAAATTTCCATTGTGGCATACTCTAAGTCAAAAGGAGTTAAGCCGCCGACTATGTATCTTCCCTACCATCAATCTACATCACCGTAGATGGTGCAGCC
Organism: Necator americanus; assembly: GCF_031761385.1. Classification (NCBI taxonomy): domain Eukaryota; kingdom Metazoa; phylum Nematoda; class Chromadorea; order Rhabditida; family Ancylostomatidae; genus Necator; species Necator americanus. Next base: position 14,061,108 of record NC_087374.1, read on the forward strand.
CAAGTCCTCGATCAGTACGTGATAGGGCGAATTTTGGATGAGTATACTCGCAGCTTGGTAATGAAGGTCGATCACAGCCGGTTTTTTAAGGAGTTAAATGTAGAAGTGGCCTTAGCGCACTTTGCTGGATATCTCTTTCGTATATGCAATTGTTCTTCAGCGTATAGCCCAAGTAACAGAACTCATCGGAGTTCGATCGGTTGTCCGCCCATCCTAATTACCGTTCTAGGTCTCGAAGACACAAATCTGCTTGTATTTATCTGGATATAGAAGTAGTTCATGGGCTGCGGCCAGCTTTGATACAAGGTTGGCAGCATGTTTGAGTTTTGTACTCCAAGAACATAATAATAATAATATATATAATATAATAATATAATATAAGAACATTGTCGGTGTACTCGAGATCAGTCTTGAAGCATCCTGATGGTATTAAGACGAAATCGTCAGGAAACCGATCGATAAAGTAGGCGAAAAAACTTTCCTGATACTCAATAGGTGCTAAGCGCATTGAAAAGACGGCCCCGATGTGAAGAGAAGAAATCGGCTTTAAAGCGCAAGAAGGGTAATTGCATCAGCTTCAAATTTCGCAGCCAGATTTCGATCACTCTGCTGACAATGAACATCTGGTCAATCATAGACTGGCCAGCAGGAAAGCCAGCTTGCTCGTCGCGTGTTTTTTCTTCGCCTTCTTCGTTTCCGCTCCAAAACCTTATGCATAACCCACGACAAAGAAGATCTCTATGAATTGTAGGGTCCGTGACAGATAAGTTCGTGTTGACAGAGATTATGATAGCGTATCTCCGCGAGTCAGGTATCCTTCGTCGATCTATATTAAGCGGATGATTTTCGTCATCTCACGAATCCCAGACGCAGAAAGATATTCCAGCATTTCCGTGCTAATTGCGTAATCTCCACAAGATTTTCATCTTCTCATCTTTTGGATGCAGAGCAGAACATTCGCCTTGGTCGGTGGCTTCTCCTTAGCCGCCCACGTCGGCCTAGAAACGTGCTCGAATTCAGGAGCTGACGGCGTTTGTCGCTTCGGCAAGCTCTTCAAGTGGTACCTCCAAGTGGAAAGGATTGCTTCACCGACAGTCTCTCCAGTGGCAGTGTTGAGGACTGGAGAACATCTTTTCAACTAGCCGCTATACTTTTCCAGTAAACGCCAGGCTTTCCGCGGGTTCTCCTCCTCCCACACCTTTTCAAGCTCCTTCGCTCTTGAAGTCCACTCGTTATCGCAGTTTTGTTGCAGTTGATGATGCTTTCCAGATCCTTTCTGGACTGGATGAAATAATCAGTGCTGCGAACGTCGCACATAGGAATATACGTGAATTTTGTTTCCGCAGATGCCATGGTCCCTTCAGGCAGTTGACCTTGAAGGTTATGGGCTTAGACGATTTGCTAGACGACACACAATGTCTGCAATATATGGGAACCTTGCGCCATATAGCAGTGCAGGATATATAGCTCGTACGTTCCCAATTACACTCAAATCTCTGATTGCGTCTAGCAAAAGCAGGACCACCACGAGCAGGCATCAATCAAACTTACATGGCGGTCCCATTCCGCTTAACACTATGTTGTTTATTTTATGTATTATTCAGAAGTGGCGCACATTCTATCCATGTTTAATCAGCTACACCACTTTTAATAAATCTTCTAATAGTGTATGTATGAACAATAAATTGAGAGCCTAAACTTCTCGACAGCAACATCTGAATGAGGTAGAAAGGGTGGCACAAAGACTGTTTAACCCTGGAGCTCTTAATCCGAGCATACATATTCTCGCGTCGATTCAAAGCGGCCGGGCTGAAAATTTGGGCTACTGTAGAGTGATCCTCCATGAATCCAAGCAGTTGTGACGCCCGTCCGCTCGCTTTTGAACACCACAATGCACAAGCGCCGTCAGCTTCTAACCAAATAATCCTTGAACCAACAATCCTCAACCACCTTACAAAAATAATCCAAACAGCTAAAATCTTCGCTCATCTTTGCGATGAAAATAAACAAATTTGATAGAGAAGTCGATTTTTACTCGAACTGATTCAATCGCGGAGAAGGATGCGATCGAGAGCTCAAATTGTAGATTTTACTTATTATTTTATTTTGTTTTATAATGTTATGTTTCTACCTGGCGTCTTACCTGCAAGTTTCACTTCACACTAATACGCATGAACGGACAATATCATGTGATAATGTCATTCTTAAACGTAAACAAGACGGGAAATTTAACGGTAAGTAAAGAGTATACGACAGCATACCTCCGTCAATCATTTGTATTTATTAAAAGATTTCGACCAGCTTAGCAACTTGCTTGCATACTTTTCCTTCCATTTTAGTTTTTAAATGAAGATTTCAAACAAATGAATGATCTCCTCTGTCACCAAGTGAACACATTTTTGATCTCGAAGCAAACGTTAATACTGAGGTAAGAAAGAATGGTAATGTATGTTTCTCTGTAACACTCATTAAGATTGAATACAGAGGAATGGTGTAGGACCAAGAATCCTTTGTTGACGAGTGGAAGTTTTGTTGTCCTAGAAGAGAAGGAAATCATTAAAGATGGCGATATTTGACGAGGCTGTTTCCTTTCTAGCCGTTCATATTCACCGTGAATTGCCAAAAATTATGATTACAGATGAGGAAAAAATAGCATCTTTTCCTCATTTCGTTTAGATCCTGGGGAGAATAAGTAGTTGTGAGTGTCAATGAATAAGATAAGATGTAAGAGATGAAGAAGGATTTAAAGGCAAAATGTCAAGAGGCGGTAATCTTTGGTAGTGGTTAGAACTGCATAAAGAAAGGTCAGAAAGGCGAAAACATTTCTTCGAACCTCTTGGCCTAAACAGAAGGGAGAGTATGACAGTCCAACTCCATAATTTCGGAATTGGATGCGGTACAGTTAAACCATAATTGGATTCGTAGTACAATTTGGTTCTCTTACTTTCCCTCACCAATGTTTGGAGATTCTGAAGAAATTGTTCTGTTCTTAAAGGTGTCATCTAGGGCAAGAGAACGTCAGAAAATAGATTCCTCGGTACGAGCGAAGGATTAAATTTATAAAATCTACAAACCACTTGAATGATCGCTTTAACATTGGAATCAATGCTTTACATTAACATGTAGCGTGTGTCAGGGATAACTCAGAAAGAAGATCACGGGCCCATGTTGTTTCTAAATTCATGGTTCATTATTTGTTTATTTGCTTTATCTCTACGTTTTTTTCCTCTCTTCCTTTTGGCAGTTACATAACAATACATCGTTATTTAACTACAGAAAAGCAGTGATAGAGTATTCATTATGCCTGAGAATAACAGAAATGACCAATCACCATACGGTGCCAGATGGTGTCGACTAATCATTTCTTTTTCCGCCTCCATGAAAAACAACTCT